>NC_066362.1:120222256-120885756 GCF_013377495.2 Cygnus atratus
GAAGAAGAACTGCAATTAGGATTCCCAATCCCCTCCTATCTGTTCTGACATATTATCTAATCTTCACAAGCCCATAAAACTTTGAGAACTACCCACACATTTAACTTTGTAATACAGTCACACCTTGATGATTTTGAGCTTTCTCCCCACACACATACGATTCAGAAAGATCTTTTATTATTATTATTATTATTATTATTATTATTACTATTATTATTATTATTATCAGAGGGTGGGGATAACATATTCCAGGTAATGTACTCAAAATATTTATCACTGCTAGTTAAAAGCTAGAAGCTTATTGTATTATATGCTAAACAGTTTTTCACATCTTGTTTAGTGGAAGTGACCTGGCCTTGTGCATGGTGCTATATGTTCCTCTGGCTAGGCCAGCCTCATCTCCTTGAAAGGCAGAATCAAAAAACATGGATCTTGCTTTAAAACAGTTACAATTGGTCCATGGCACCCATGGTTGGCTGATTCAGCTGTTGTGCTTTAACCTGGCCAGCAGCTAAACACCACACAGCTGTTTGCTAACCCTCCCCCCTCCCTCTCTGGGATGGGGGAGAGAAACGGGAAAGTGAAGCCTGTGAGTTGAGATAAAGACAGTTTATTAAGACAGGAAAATAATAATAACAATAATAATAATAATAATAATAATGATGATGACAATAGTATTACTAATAATAATGTGTACGAAAAGTGATGCACAATTCAATTGCTCACCACCCATTGACTGATGCCCAGCCTATCCCCGAGCAGCCGGCCCCCCCACTCTGGCTAGCCACCACTATATATTGTTTAGCATGACGTCAGATGGTATGGAATACCCCTTTGGCCAGTTTGGGTCAGCTGTCCTGGGTCTGTCCCCTCCCAGCTCCTGCTACATCCCTAGCCTGCTCGCTAGCAGGACAGAGAGAGAAGCTGAAAAGTCCTTGGCTTGGTGTAAGCACTGCTCTGCAACAATTAAAACATCAGCATGTTATCAGCGCTCTTCTCATCCTAATCCAAAACATAGCACCCTACCAGCTACTAGGAGGAAAATTAACTCTGTCCTAACTGAAACCAGGACACAGCACAAGATGTTTAAAATGAAGCTAGACTCTGGAAATTGACTATATAAAAGAATGATGTGGGGCAATACCAAATCTGCAGTACCATATGGCATTTCTTTCACTTGGCTTATTCATTACTTTTATTCCCACTTTCCATTTTCTAAAGATGCACCACAGGATTTTGCAGTCACATACTGCTACCTGCAATAATCTGCCACCAGATTACCTCTCTGGGTAATGTGAGAGATTTGTGAGTTTTTCAGAAATATGCAATGGCGTTGCATTCCAGTACCTTTACCTTTGCATTATCTTTGTAAATTATTTTCCACTTCTTACTGTACAAAGAAGAAAGGTCACCTTAAAGGTTATGCTTATCCTAAGATTAAGGAACTGCGTGTGAAATTCTCAGGTCTCCCACAGATTTCTTGTGGGATCCTGAAAACATCCCTGAATCTTTTTTTTTTTTTTTTTTGGTGATGTGATGATAGTTTTTTACCTTTTTTTATTTAATCAGGTTAGGAGCCAACAGTGAGAAGGTAAACACTATAAACACTACCTGATCAGACAGTATACTGAAGATGATCCAATGATAACTTAAGTAGACAGAATCCATTTCTCAGTGTAAAGTTAACAAGAATTTTAGAAATCAGTTTTGTAGATGTTTTAGGTGGAGACACCAAGACACACAGGAGATATTGAAGGAAGTGCCTCATTTACTTCTTTTCTGTTTGCATAATCTGAAGGGCTAGAGTCACAGAATTATTCATTACATAATTTGGAGTGTCTGGATGCCAGCTGTTGTCCTTATTCAAAACAAGGAAATTAGGTCAGCTAGATCAGGTTGCTCAAGGCCTTGCCCAGTCGAGTTCTGAATACCTACAACGATGGAGCTCCCTTAGCTTCTCTGGACCCCTGTTCCAGTGCCTGGCCACCCATTTTCCTTGTATCTAATCAGAATTTTCCAAGTTCCAACTTATTCTTGATGCCTCACATCTTTGCCCTGTGTATCTTTGAGAAGAGTCTGATTCTGTATCCACTACAACCTGCCAGTATAGACACCTATAGACTGCAATATTTCCCTTTACCTATCTCCTCTCAAGGCTAAACAAACCATCTCTCTCAGGTTGTCCTCATATGCCCAGTGCTCCATCCTGTTGACCATCCTGGCTGCCCTGTGCTGGACTTGTTCCAGTATGTCAACGTCTTTCTTGTACTGGGCAAGATAAAACTGCAGAGTGCTCCAAAGGTGGTGCCACAAGTGCCAAACAGAGGTGAAGGATCATGCTGTTGGATCTGCTGGCTATGCTTCTATTAATAAAGCTCTGGATACTCTTGACCTTTAAGCGCACATTGCTGGCTCATGTTGAGTTTGTTCGAAGATCTTTTTTAGCAGAGCTGCTCCCCAACCAGTCATTCCCTATCCCGTAAGCCCATACAGTGAGCTACCCCATTTCAAATACAGGGCTTCCAGTGTATTTTGCTGTTCTGTCCAGTTTAATGTCATTTGCAAACTTGTTAAGAGTGCTTTCTGTCCCATCATCCAGGTCATTAATAAAGACAGTATTGGTCCCAGTGTTGTTCCCTGAGGAATGCCTCTGGTTAGTAGCCACTAGATGTACTTTGTGCCTACTAATTCTGGTGATAAACCTTTGAGCCAGGATGGCCAGGCAATTCTCAACACTGCTTTTCCATTTTGTATCTCCTTAATTTGGCTTTAAGACTGCTGTGGGAAAACACATCAAAGACCTTGCAAAAATCAAGATAAACAACATCTACAGTTCTCCTCTCATCCATGCTATCAGTCATCACAAATAGTAGATGACTGGTAGAAGGCAATCAGTTTGCTGAGGCACGATTTGTTCCTGAGAACTCCATCTGGCTGTTCCCAGTCACCTTCTTGATCTTGATGTGCTTGGAAATAAACAAGAAATGAAAGATCTACAACTTAATTTTAGCTGTTAACGTTATCTAAATACTTCTGAGAAACTGGTACTGAAGTGACAGAATCTGGCTGAGTGTCAATGGAGCAAATCTACTGAGCTATTTCAGAGTAGAACCATATTTTGCTTTAGCATTGCTCAGACGTAGCCAGTGTAAAAACAAACAAACCAAAAAACAAACAAAAAAAACACTTCATTGTTATGTTGTAGTAGAAGTAATCATATATGAAAGATGTAGGTAAAAGCTTTGACAACAACTCCAGTATGAAAAAGTTTCAGGTCCTTACACACAGGTACTATCATCCTATCAACTTAAACAGTTTACTCTAGCTGACATCTGATACCTTGAATTCAAAATTTATTACATACATACATCTATTGAGCTTTCTAAAGTGTAGGGATTGTAAATGATTTTATTTAGAACTCCAATCCATTCTTAATCTTAACTGCTTTCTTAGGCTGCTATATTTAAATTCATATTCAAGAACCTCATGTTCCTTGTATGAATGTTTCTTTTAGTTACACAGGATAAGTATTTGCTACTGTGAGTGAAATCCTGAACCAAACAGAAATTGGATAGTGTTATCTCTGAGTGAATGTATTTTGAGATAATTCCAGTTTGCACTGCCTCGTTAAAATTGTCTAGCACATATTTAGCTCTTAAAAACAAAAAAAAAACAAAAAAACAAACAAACAAAAAAAAAACAAAAACAAAAAAAGGGACCTTATAAGTATTCCACTTAAACCCATTTGCTTGGTAGGGTTTGTACACCTTGTTTATAATTATCTCTGCTTTTAAAATGTCAGTGTTACAGGGTTAACAACTCCCTCTTTCTGTGGCAAGTATATTTGAAGGGGACTGAGCTGAAGGAAAAAACCTTCCTTTTCCCTTTAGCTTGCTAAGTTGGTACAGGCTGCTGTCAGCTTCACCTTATCGAGTACTAAGAACACCTTATTAATTCCTTCAGTTTTTGCCCTCCAGTTTTACTCCTGCATGACTTATGCTAAGGATTGTGTTTATGCTTAATCTATTTTTAAGGCTAATTCACAAGAATTCAGTGGGATTTATTTCTGTTTATGAAATTGTTGCCTAGCAAATAACAGTGAACAGTCTCACTGTTCTTTCCTAAGAAGAGCATGTGTAGATACGGAAAAATTGTTTTCCTTTCGTTATTGGATTTTTTTTCCTTAATGTATTTTTACTTAGCTACTGTCTCCCTAAGCATCTCCAGATAGCAAATCTTTAATCTTCTGTGAAACCTCTGTTATCATAAAAAAGTGACACTGTGAATGCAAATGCTCTCAGTAAGGAACTACTGCTTAGTGAAAGGAAATGCAGGCATACAATGTCTATCTTTCAGAGGTTTGTTGTTGTGAAACAGAATCATTCAGTTCTAAGTCACCCACATACTAGATTTAAGTGGTAAAAAAACGTTTACAGTTGGATGGCTGTGCAGTAGCCTCAGTAAAATGAATGTATCTGCTTTCTAGTTTCCAGTGGGCAGGTGTTAAACTATTAAATAGTTACCACAACTACAAATACTATCTCCTGGGATTTCCCTCCCTATCTTTAGGTCCACCTAGAGTCATCTCAGCAGACAGCAAGCTGAATGGGTAGACCATGTACCCTTCTTTCAGAGGTGCAGCTAGTGTTAGGCTATGTCGGCTGATGTGATTTTCTGCTCCTGTGGGAAAGTGAATTTTCTTTGTGTCTAAGAAATTAACAACAAAACATCTAGATTCACTCATCTAGGTCTGTTAATATAGGTATATCCTTTCTGTAGGTGCCCATTCCTGAAAATTTGGAATGACTATTTTTCACAAGTGACTCCACGTAAGAAAGCTTAGGAGACCAACTGAAGAAAACCCATTCTTTAGAAAGTGTTAGATGGTTTTCCCTGAAACTCTCCTTAAACTGAGGATCAAAAATAGCAAACACATATCAGGACTAGTCACTGTGAAATCTCTTTGTCTTGATGTAAATTATTTCATAGAAGCAGTGATATATAGAAAGGTTGCTGTTGATGTTGTACCCAAGAATAATACTCTCTGGTTTGACAAGCCATTGAAAAGTTCTAGTTTAGAAACAAAAACTTTAATGAACGGAAAGTGAGAACACCTGGCCATTATTCATTTGGAGCTTCTCTATGTATAAATCTACATGTTTTAGGCAGCTGCCTCAGGAACTACAAGATATCATTTTTATCTTTATGGCTGCTTGCACAGATCTTCTGAGATAACTTGATGAAGTTCTCTATGTAAATTTGTTTAAATACTACAGTTCATTTGTTTGTGTTTTAAGATGAATATGGTAGCATAAGTGTAGAGAGAACTTTGCTAGCTAGTGTAAATTTCTATTGTGAGCATTCTTATATATCACTTATACTCCTCTCTCACATCCTCCTTGTGCTTTCCTTCACTGTAGCACAATCCCTTGAGCATGCTCTGTGGCAAGTCAGTCACAGAAAATATGACTGTGGTCTTCCAAGGCACTCAAGGTGTTCTCATAGTACACACCTCAACATCTCATACTACATAGTAACAGGGAGTCCTACTTTCATGTCACAGGGCAGACTTGCTTCTGGTTTCCCTAAAGAGAATGATAAAGCTGCTATTGTCTCAAACAAGATCCCTAGGCTGAGCTTTTCTTAAGGGTTCATTTTATTTTTGCTGGTTGTTTTCCCTTAGATACAAGGTTGTAGGAATAAAATTTCATTCTTAAAACATGTATCTGTCTGTAGAAGTTGGATCCTATTTGCTGCAGTCTTTCTACATGCATAACAAACATTACTTGCCTGAAAGAAATGTGCTTATTTTTTCCTCCTTTTAATCCTAAAACAAAGGAGATGACTTTGAAAGTCTTCAGCCAGTAGCCATGGAACACAATACAGTAAACTCAGCTCAGTCCAGCTTTCTTTCTGCCTAACTCTTCTTTTAAAAGACCAGCTCTCATCTGCCTCCCGATTTTCAAAATTGTTTTCTTGTATGCCCTTGTTCAGTACAGGCATGAATGTTTTGACTTCTCGGTCATCCTGTAAAATCTTACTTTATGGGTTTTAGGAGAAAATGTGACAAATTATTTTTCAGAATTATGGGATAGGCTTTTTTTGTGGCTTGCCAGATGAAGTTACTTGTCCCTACTGAATGTTTGTTCTTTAATGATGCTAGTTATGATTTGCTGTAAATTATTGTCTCATACTGAATGATCTTGAAAAGACTATCATTACTGTTCACATTTTCTGGCTTATGCATTGTTTGTGATGGTTTCTCAGAAGTTTGTTACACAGTACAGTTCAGTTAAATGGGAGCCTTACAAATCTCACATAGGGGAATATGCCTGGTACAGTGTAGTCTGGTGCCTTTAGTAGCTAAATGGTATGTCAGCATGTAAAAATCAATTGAAACCTAATACTGGCATTGTCTGCAAGTTGGAGTAGTCTATAGGTACAAAATGTATTGTAAAATGTAATTCTAGTTGTGTGTTCCTCCATTTGTTGAATCTTTTTTTTTTTTTTTTCCTGCTCTGCTGCAGCCATTAAACAAATCAATCCTAATTCAGTGTAGCTCCTAAAGGACTTTGTGAAAAGCTTCTTTAAAAGTGGTTCATAAAACAAAACCACATCAACACGATGTTATCCTCCAAGCTAGTGATACTTGTCATGATCACTTAAGAGGCAAGTTTTTCTTTTTACTGATGTGTGTATCAAGGAAGAAGACAAAACAAACAACAACAACAAACAACACAGCTCTTTTATGTGGAGATCCTTTTTCACCATTGATTACCTTAATTTGATTTTATCTAGCAATTCCTGCAAAATTCAGTATGTTAAATTATCAAATTATCAACCTTGTATTTCTGCTAGCAGGGCTCAATGGGCTCTTAAGTAGTGAGTTGACCAGTTATGGATACATGCCTTATGAACTCTTTTCCCAAGTATTACTTAAAAGTAAATGTAGTGATTTCTCCCTATTGTTCTCATTTTTCTTCAGGCTGTGCAAAGTAGCTCCCAAAGTTATTGATTCACTGGTTTAATTAATTCATTTACTGTCGTATGTCATACTTTCTGTTTGGATGGTTCAACTATTCTGTTGCTGTTAGCATATCCTTATAGCGCACAATAATTTGGGGTTTTGGTATTGGCACTTGAAACAAATTCCACAAAATTCCACTAGACGTTTCCCTGTATGCTACTCCTGCTTATTGGGATCGTACTTTGTCTTTTGCAACACTCCAGACTGGTGAGAACTGATACAGAGCCTGTGAAAGGACTTCAATTTTCACAGCACTTTTCTGAACACCTCCTGCAGACAAATTTTTCTCAAGATCCCTCTCTAAAGGAATGACAGCAATACAAGGGGATATAGCTAAGCTAGCTTTAAACTAGCTTCACAGCTGCTGATAGGTCTATGTTGGTAGATGAAGGAGCACATTTAGCTGTAAAGCCCACCTGAGGAGCTGGGTAAATGCTAAGGAGATTAGTTCATGCTGATATCTGTACCGCTGTGGTTACAATGCCAACAAGCGCCCAAATCATCTAGTTAAAGTGTGGCTACACAATCCCTACTGCTGCAGTAGGTGTAAGACTGCCATACCCTATAGCAGTGAGAGAAAACCCAGACTGTAAACAGAGGTAATCACTGGCATGTTTCAGTGTGTGCTACTAATGTGTTTGTTTATCATACAAGCACTTAGCTTTCCTTTCTGTTATGTCCTTGGTGTACTCCAGATACTTTGGGTAGTTTTAGGTGTATAATTCACTGCGTTTCTGATACTAACACTTGTAAATAACCCTTTCTGCTACACCCAGAGTCTCTTGAAAGGTTAATTTTCTTTCAAAATAAAGGTCCAAATCCCAACATAAATCCACCTCCCAGTAGTGTCTGTCCAGAGTCTTACCAGGCACTTGATTCATGTGGGAAGTTGTGGACATCGTGTTAGACTGTAAGCCAAAAAAGTTTTTGATCCCTGCCTGACCTTATTTGAAGTTATGGGCATACAAGTCTCAGGTCTAAAACAAAAACAGCAAGCTTGAAATATAGTGGGAACAACATTGTTACTAATTCCTTGCATAAATCACCTCATGTCTCTCTGCATCTTTTCATTCTTCCTGTCTTTGTCTGTTATGGCTTTCTAGGTGATAAGCTCTTCAGGAAAAAGATGTGTTGTTTTCCTACATATTTGCATAACATATCACAAGGAAATGCTCTTCTCAAATAGTGACAGAGGATGTAGGCACATTCCTGTGCTACATTTTTCTCTTTGTCATTTTCTTCCTTGTGAATAGGAGCTTGTTTTGCACGTCTGCAGCTTGTGTGAGAGGCTGGGTGGAAATATCAAGTATTGCTCAGAGCATCAGTTGTCATCTGGCTCTTCTGGGTGAACTTTCCATCTGCCTGTCCTGGTCAAATGGTCAGTCTGGGATCACGGTGTGTTGGGAGAATCACTGATGGAAGTTTCTTGCTCCTGACTGCATAATTTCTGATCATGGATTGTTGAACATGGCGAAAAAACAAAGTCATGTGTACACTACAATCACAACAGTTGATATGCCAAAGGTAAGTTTAAATTAATTGGTTGGACACAGTAATAGTTCTAGCTCTGACAACGTGAGGTTTATTAATACCTGACTTAATTTTTTGCAGTCAGATTTAGCAGCTCGTGCTGTATTCCACATTACTGGTCCTAATGGGAGACCAGCAGTAGCCTTAGCTAGCTAGAGTCAAGGCTGCTTTTGCATTCACAGCTATATCCACTGTCTGACTGACAGGATTGAAGATGATCCTTCACTCTCTAAGTGCAGGATAGCTTATTTGCTTATTTGTGGTGTTCCAAAACACTCTGGAATTCCTTAAGCAAACATTCCTAAATATTGTCCAGTTCTATTATTATTATTTATTATTATTATTATTATTATTATTATTAGATTTTTTTAATCAGGATGTAAATTCATCATAAATGAACACCTTCTGATATAAGATAGCAGAAACGGGCTTGTGTACTTAGCCACAGCTAATTGTTGCTTGACTACCAGATCCATGGGACAAGACTACCATAGCGCAAACTGGTGCGAGTCTAGGCAAGTTCCTTACTTATCATCCTGTAAAACAAAAGGCTTTTGGAGCTCTCACTATAATCTTTCCCCCTTTGCCTTATCTGTCATTTGCATGTCCCTGCAAGTCTGCAAGGCTCACTGACTGATGCCAGTTCTTAGACAGCAGATGCTCTTCTGTTCAGCTTTCTGTTAAACAAAATATCAGTGACTGAGAACCTAGGCATCTTTGCTTCTGTAATTTAAATACACTAAATACGGCATTAGATCTCACAGTTTGGTGTTTTCTTTCAGGAAACTATAAAAAAGTTGGTTCCAGTATGCACATAAGTAGGAAAAAAAAAAAACAAAAAACACTGCACTTATTTGTTTTTCCCTCTCTATATCTGTTACTCAGTTGGTTCTATGGCTGCTATTGGTAGGTGATAGAGAATTAGCTAGACTCCATAATTTATGTGACAGTTTACCATTTGTTTGATAGCTGTTCACAGTGGCTTCTCTGATGGCAAAAAATATTTTGATCTTTCTTTGAGAAGCTCAAAAAGTGAGATTGGTGTGGAGAAAAGAGGGACCCTTTCTATGGTTGTTGCTTTTATATGAAAACTGTTTCACGTGTGTTATAGCCCTGATGCTAGCAAAGTTTTTTTGGGAATCAGCAGGTTCTAGTCTTTTCCAGTATGAAATCATCAGATCTTAGATATAGAAGTCACTTGTATCATCAAAAGATAGTTGATTTTGAAGTCTTAAGGCTCTGGTAGAAATCAGTTTTCTTTTCTGTCACTAGGAATATATGTGGAGTTCATGTTGAAGAAAGAAAACTAGCTTTGATAATTACACATAACTAATTTTCTCCAGAAATATGTTTTTTTCATAGTACTTACTATTATTTTTCCACATTTACTGAAAATACCCCTTTGTCTGAAAAATAAAACAGACTCCAACATTGTACTGATAAAGGTGTAAGTAATTAATTACCAACTTGTTCATTACAGTGCAAGTAGCTGAGCAGAAGTCATATTTTACTAAATTAATTCAGCTTTTAATAAAGAAAAGTTCTCCCAGACTTCATGCCAATGTGGGGTAAATGTTTCTCAGGTGGTCCATTCTCAGCCAATACGTACTGAAGTTGAATTTGATATGCTGTAAGAAGATTTCTAGCTCCAGAATCTTTTCATAATGATATCTCAGGAAACAAAAAAATGCTATATGGGACTATTTGCTCCAATTAACTGACTTAAATCTATTGCCTTTGCTCTAGGATGCTCATTTTCTCATAATATAAAAAAGATCTTTTTCTCTCAGCTTGCTCTATAATTTGGCATAGGTGGAAAGCTTTAATTGCTCCATCAATTGTATTGTTTGCTTTAGGCTGACATTAGGTGTTTCTTACCTTTCTCTTAGGTTTTGTAATTTTTAAACTTCTCATTCTTGAAGTGATTTAGGAATCTCTATCCAGATGGCTTTTAAGTAAAACTTGCTTCAAAACAATGCACCTGAGAAAATTATTTTTGTAATAATAATTATTTTGTCTATGCAGCTAGACTCATTTAGCTCATCTGTACGTTGTTAAAAGTTTTCTTGTTTTCTATAGATATCTTCAGGTTTTTTTTCTACAGCTTCTTGTGTCTCTTACAAAAGTATCATAACAATACTAATAGGTTCTAAAGGAATTTCATTTTAATCTTAGTGGCCAGTGAATCAATAATCATGTATATTTTTACCAATCTACATAAAGTGTTTTGTAGCTCTGAAATCAGAGGTCTGAAGTGGAGCAGGAGGTGTATTCACCTGATTGAGCGTATGCCCTAGGCTATCAAATTTGAACAATTATTTTTTACCAAAGAAGAACT
This sequence comes from Cygnus atratus, assembly GCF_013377495.2. Taxonomy (NCBI): domain Eukaryota; kingdom Metazoa; phylum Chordata; class Aves; order Anseriformes; family Anatidae; genus Cygnus; species Cygnus atratus. Next base: position 120,233,152 of record NC_066362.1, read on the forward strand.
TCAGTATAATTACCGTGACCTCTGTAGAGAATAAAAATTTAGGAATATTTATGGCTTACCTTCAAACAAAATGGTTACCTTAAAGCATCTATGCTAAATTTAACAGAAGATTGATTAAGAAAAGACTTTGTCAAAAGATTTAACCAAAGATTAGTTCTATTAGTGATAATAGGAACAATAGAGTGAAGCCAAAGTAAAAAGTATGTAAATCTGGTCCACCGGAAGAAAGAAAAGCCATTTATGCATTTTAAAAAAACAAACTTCATATGCCATGGTGTTGGTTATGTTCTCTTGAATATTTGATTAATTTGAGGAACCAGCTTGCAAGCATTAGGAGGCCTGAGTCAGTGTGCTTTTTTTTTTTTTTTTTATTGATGTGCAGACTAATAAAAGAATATCTCCACAAACTCCATCACATGAGCTACAGCATGTTCTTTGGTTTTCATTTAAACAGCACTGGTGAACCGCTCTTTACCTCAGACAGTCTCTGATTTCAGAGCTACCAAAACCCTTAGAAAGATTAGTGTAAAGATACTTGACCGTTGATTCCTGACCCATAATTAAAAAATAATAATAATAATACTGCTAACACAAGAGTGAGCTTGTCTTTCTATTTTACTTTAGTACATTCACTTAGGAGAAGTGGATCCTGGACAGAAATCTAATCCTAGCAGTAATCTTGCTTTTAATATATCTTATCCTGCTATGAACTCCCTACGGTTCTTAGTGCAGGTATGCTGGTGTTCTGCTTGAGATGTTACGGGAAAACTTTTTTCCTTCTTGTAGCAGTGCTATACTGTGAAAACACAGCTTGTGAGGTTTATACATTTATTTTGGGTAAACGATTACTTCATGCAACAGATCTGATTACACAGTATAACATTATTCCAGAAATGCTGAGGGCCAGGTCCATGAGGAGGGAAAAGTAGTGGATCTTACCCATTTATTCTACCTGATAGTTTCATCTAAAGACTGTTGTAGTGACCTTTTCACTACTGGATTAATCTAAGAAAAAATCTTTTTATTGTGCCATTTTTGAATTAGTCTGACACTTGCCTATTTCTGATGAGAAAGACAACCTCTGCTTATGTGCTGCATTATTGTATATCAATAGTTTCTCAAACTGTTTCATGCTTTGAGTTAACCCTTATATCACTATCTTAAGGACCACCTAGAATCCACTCCCCATCCCTCCAAGTGCTAAGCCACCATGACACCAGGGGGGGTTAGAAATTATATTTCTTCCATAATTTTGTTGAAGACAGGTCCTGAGGCTGTGAAATAACTGGTAATTTGTAAATGTCTATGAAATGAAAAATCACAGAGCACTGAGAGAATACCTCAAGTGCTCTGCAATTACTGCAGTGCTTTTTATTATCCTCAAAGGCAGATAGAAGAGTCTCTCACCACTATCATAATTTTCACACAGAAAATATTAATAAAAATTGGTTCATAGTTCTGTGTTGTACTAAAAGCAGCTATTTCTTCCCTGCACCCCTCTCAGGTAACTATATTAAAATTTAATATTTTACTCCAACAGTAACTGGAAGGATTTAAAACGGCTTCAGGACTACCTTTATGAAACTCTTGGTTGCCTGAGAGTTTCTGAAATAGCCACTAAATCTGTTATCTGCTACACTAGAGGCTACATTTGTAGGTTTATTTTGTTGGTGGTGTTTTGTTTTTTTGTTTGTTTGTTTTTCTGAATCAGGTGGGATTATTACCACTGGTATAGGTAGAGGCTAGTGAAGATACTCTGTCTCCAGTACTCAAACGTATCGAGAGGCAGCTAAGCAGCACACTCAAGTCAGCACCAAGTGTGAAGACAAGCATGATATGATAAAAAGGTATGAAAGGAAGTTCAAAAAAATAAAAATATATGTCTTTACTGCAATCAGTCAGCAAAAATCCTGTTTATTTTAGATGTTTACAAAGTAAGTTCTCTTTCTAGTCAAAGGAAAGAAAAGGCACTTTGGGGGCCAATTGCTCTCTTTTAGGCATTTATTTTGTATCTTAAAAGGTCAGCTGTAGAGCTCTACATTTAATCTGATGCAACTTGCCTGTGACATCTAAGTGCTGTGAGTCACCCATCACTGCATAGCTTCTATGGAAGCTCTTTAATACTTTATTTTTCTTAATATACTTTTTACTTCTTTAATAAAGAAGAGGGGTAACCCTGCTCACACCTGTCCAACATATTGCTGCACCATGCCCAGCAAACAGCTGTAAGAAGGCAGAAGACTTTCACATGCACGCAATAAGTTTGTTCTTCTTGTTCCTTGAAACCTGGAAACAAAGGTTTATCTTTCTAAATACTACTTAGTGGTGCTCTTTATTATCGGTTTGTGAATGCACAGGCAGTCATTCTATAACATTAGCAGGTAACTGTCACTGGGCAGAAGCCTTTGGAAAGATGTACGTAAGAGGCACAGAAAAGGCCTTGTATGTGTGCAAATGTATTGAATCTCTTTATCCACTCTCTGGGGCAGTAAGGAATTTGCCTGTAATTGGGTTAAACAATTTTGTGAGGTACTCTGTATAATTTAGAGAATTGCTATGTGACTCATTGGTGCCTTCACAGAAGTGAATAAATATATGAAGTGAGGGAGGTGAGTTTTTCTCTGTAGAATACCAAATATTTTTTATTTATTTTTATTTTATGGGTGAGTGCACATTTACTTAACTTTTCAGGGTTGTTTGAGGTCTCAAGACATGAGTGTGCAATACAGATTACTCTTTCTGTTTCTTGAGTACCTACTCATGTATGGAAGAAACTATTTGGGGTTGTTCTCTGAAAAAGTGACAGTATAATTAGTTCACATGCTTGCTCTTTCTCTTTAAGACAGTCATAAAACCACACAAGAAACATTAGAGAACATCTCTACCATGGTCTTTTAGCTGGCTGTAGGGAAGATGGTAAGTAGTTTCATACTACTGAGCTGTGTATATGACATGGTGCAAATTATTATAATTCTTCATAGGCAGATCATCTTGGACTGGGGACTTGGCAGTTTTTCCTAGAGCAAAAAGTATACTGGTCCTATCTTAATTCATTATTTGTAAAGAGAACCCTTAAAGTTGATTGTCTACTATTCCCCCAAACAGAAAATACCTTTTAATAAGGTAATCTATGTATACTTGTATTGCATTTAGACATAAATAATAATAATTGACATTAATTGCAATATCAGTTGTGGGTGAAAATTGTGTGTAGTCAGAAAGCTCTGGTCTTGCATGTTGGCTTGTTTATCTTTTGTGTGTACTGCAAGTTCCTCTGTGACTTTTAATGAGAACAGAAACTGACTGATCAGTGATCTTGAAGCTGGGGCTTTAATTATTAACACTGACTTGTTTATTTTTCTCTACCACTATGCTTTATCTTCTTTTAATACACGAAAAAATAAGGTTATTTCTGCCCTGGACAAGAAATGCAAGGAATCCTAACAGTAGCAAGGAACTGTAGGAATTATATGGTGGGTTTTGTTTGTTTGTTTGTTTCCCCCACTTTATCATTGTAAGTTCATTCACAGCCACTACAAGAAGTGATAAATTTTGGCAAAGGAAAACTTTCCTATACAACATTTCCTGTAATGTTCTGGCAGATTTTCCCTTACTCAAAAATAAAATAAATAAATAAACATTAAGTCTGCATTAATAACAGTTATGCTGCCCCATGTGGGCATTTCCTTTCCATTACTGACACGTGAAGAATAAGCTAAAAAATATGAAAGCAACCCACTCAGGATTTCCTTAATGAGAAAAATGGCTTTGGAGCCATGCTGGTTGCATAAAGATTGAACTGATATATCACACCTGAGCTAAAGACTTCTGTTTTTTTTTTTTTAATTTATTTTCCTTTTCTTTTTTTCTTTTTCTTTGGTTTGCTTTGATGTGTAAGTGTGTGTCTGGCTGCATCTAGTGAACAGAGCTGAGACCTGTCGGTTTGCTTTTTCCAAAAACTATTTTTACACATGAGCTTTCTTGGAAGGTTCTTTCTATTTATCTGTAGAGTTTTCTTTTTCTCCCTTGACATTTCTTCTATCATGTGATAAAACCATCTTACAAGGAAGAAGGAAACTGGTTTTTCTCTCACAATACAGATCAGATATCTGAATTAATAGACTGTGGTGATAATATTTCCATTGAACAGGTCAAAATGGGATGTAGCTATATTTTTAAGTTTCAAGTACTCGTCTGTGAGCCACAAAGCTTTTTTTTTTTTTTCTTTTTTTTTTTTCTTTCTGTTTTCAAGGTGTTTCTAATTGAAGCTGAAATGAAATGTGGCAATACCCTGATTGCAGCTTTTCTTTCAAGGTCATACTGTAATCCTTTAACTTCATTTTCTTTCAGGTCTTATAGAGTTTCTCTCCCTAGGGAAATACAGAGTTATTCATTCACTGAGAGAAACAGGGAGGATATTGTTTAGTATTTTGCTTTGTTTATACAACGCCATTTGAAACATTTCAGGGCTCTGATTAAACTAGAGGAAATGACTTTATAACTAGAGTTTCTAAAGGCAATATATTCTGGGATGTGTACTCCAGACTGCCTCTGCTTCCAACAATTTTGTAAATAACTTTAATATGCCTGTGAATGCCATAGCTGCGTATCAGCAATGTCTAGGGCATTGTTCACAACGAAAACGGAAGAATGAGAACATTGTGAACATGCTCCTGACAAAAAGAAAATAAGAATATATCCTTTTAATGGACAGCTGTTTCTTCAAGGTAAATAAACAATAAACAGAAACCTACTATTGTGATATCTAATATTGTAAAATCCCTTTTTAGGTAGAAAACCATGCTGATGCACGAATCTTGGAACACTCATTTAATCTTATTTAAACGAAAACCATATCTGAAGTTTCTAAATTAATTCCTCTCACACTGAAATGTTAGCACAGCTTAGATTAAGACATATTAAAGAAAATTCTCACTTCATTAAGAAGTTATTAATAGATTTGCTGTAACCAGTCATCTTGGAGAAACACAATGTAAGATCTTATCAGCAGAACGTGAGTATTTTAAAAATAACAGTCAATCTGCAATAAAAGGCACTTGGGATGAAAATGATTACCAATTCAGTACAAAGATTGGTAAATTAATTAGGCTGGGTGGGATTATTCCTCTTAATGTTCCTCTCACTGAAAAATAATTAATGTCGTTGATGTTGCTCTGCAGGATGCAGTAAGGAAAGCTGCTGCCCTTCCTTCTTTCCAGGTGGTAACAACACAAGCATTAGCAGCAGGCACACCGACACAGGCATCTCAGGAGATCACATCTGGAGCTGTCTTGACTCCTGGGAGGCTGGTGGCAGTGTCTTGCTGCCATTAGGTAGGTGACAGACCTTTACATCAGCTTGACAGCCCTGTGAGTGCTGCTGGTAGCTGCAGCAGCCTGTGGCAGAGCTGGCCACGATGACTGAGGCCTACCTGTCTGCACTGGCCACCCTTTCCCAGCAGCCAGCCAGCTGCAGCACTTGGTGAGTTTCCGTGGAATAGGGAGGGAAGGGGAAAGAATGGAAGAGGCTAAATATATGCAAGACTGCTTATAACCAAGTCCTCACGGTGTGTCAGGGTCTGCCTGTGCTGGCCTTGATTGGGAAGGTCTGGGAGAGTTCCTGTTGTTTACATCATCATGGTTTTGCAAGTTTTAAATGCTACTACACTCTGCTGAATGTTTCATTTCCCACTTAGCCACCCTAGACAAACTTGTTGAAACAGCAGCTGAAAACTTGTTTGTGTTTCATTGGCATGGGAGGGAAGAGAGAATCATTGATGGTATGAGTGCCAATAACACAAAGAGGTTTTCAAGCAACAAAAGCAGTGAAATGTGACACAGAGGTAAACATCAAAGCCTGAAATGTGAGCAGTAGTGACCTACCTGTTTTTCTCAGAGGCCTTTGAACTGGCCAGGACACTCCAGTCAGAACAAAAAAGGATTCAGACCTGTTTGTGTTTGTTTCTTTTTCATACTTGGCTTTCTGTTTGAACTGAGATCTATATAACAAGCTAAGCTTAAAATTATTGATTCTGCAAAATATGTTGTATCAAAATATATAACACAAATGAGGTTGGCATGCACAGGCCAGGGCTCTATTGCATTGTATTCAAACCAAAACTCAGAACTCAGGGACCCTGGGATAGACGCTACGTGAATTACTGAAATTAAATCATCTTCTGGGCATATTCCAAACATTTGACCTGATGAAATGGTTACTGGATACAGTCAGAAAATGAAAGAGAAGGCTATAATGAAACCAGCTTTTCAGTTTTAAAGCATAGCTGTTGCCACAGCAACCTGTGTAATGGACATGTTTAATCCTAAAATTCAGCATTGCACCTGAACTGACTTCAACTGTAAGCAGGATGCCAGTGCTGGCAAGCCACGTGGCTGACTGAGAAGAATTCAACCCTCCTAGTTGGGATGAAAAGTATATATGTACATAAACTGGTGATGAAGTTTATTTATTACTTTGATACCATATACTTTTTCTTTGAAGATATTTATTGGGTTTCATAAGCCTAACAAAGATAAGCACGGCATAAATGATATTCTGAAGAAGATACTGGGCTGAGGCAGATATTTCTGAAGACTGTCAGTTTCTGTAAACCCAAGGTTCATGCGCTAGACTGTAGTTTAACATGCCTCTATTTACCAGCCTTTCCAGCATGGTGTCACAAGATAGCTGATCTGTCTCTGCTTTGAGCCCTGAGTCATATCTGTTTTACTTGAGATTGTTTTTCTGCCCATTTTAATCCTGTCTGCTTCTACCAGAATGGAAAAATGAGATGACACCCGGCCAATTTTTAGGACAAGTAAGAATCGTACTGTTTTTGAGTACAGTGTGTCTCACTGTAGGTTCATTATTCTTTCTAGACTCTGATTTAAAGCATAAATCTGATAAATTTTATATGTCATTAAGCAGACCATGAATGTCATTTCAGAGTCTGAAACTTTTTTCTTTTTGATTCCTGCTATGATTTGGAAGGAGCAGAGAAGTTTTAAGGTGGGCAATGCTGTGACTGAATTACTTTATTTGCAGTATGTCATACCTCCGTTCTTTTAGATGGTACTCTTCATGCTTCAGATAATGCACAGACAAGATGGATTAACCCTTAACTTTCCTGCAAAGCATCTGCTGCAAGGGAGAGATCAATGAAGCACAGTCATAGCTGAAGACCTTTACTTTGCAGACCCCATGCTGTGGAAGGGATTGAAATAATAAAGACAATGATTTACACTGTGGCTGTTTGGTTGATGAATTCATCTCTCTTCCACTGTGCGGGCTAAGTCTGTAAACGTGCCGTATGCCAGCAGGGTTCACTGAGGAAAGGCACAACCAGTTCATCTTGCTACTTAATGACAACATATGACAAGAGCTATCCCAAAACCCTGCCCTGATGGTTGGATCCCACCTCAACTCCCTGCTTCTAGTACTGGCACCTGGAGCAGCCTCTCTTTTCTTTCATTTTTCTCCTATTTTAATTCAATCCTTAAAAAACAAGCACACATTTTCAGGACCTACCGCCCTGATGGCTGTCTGTAATCATTCTTGATGACAGTGAACTCAGGAAAAAGTTGTTCACTGAGAGGGTGGTCAGGCACTGGAACAGGCTCCCCAGGAAAGTTTTCATAGCACTGAGCCTGCTGGAGTTCAAGAAGCGTTTGGACAATGCTTTCAGACATAGGGTCAGATTTTTGGGTGGTCCTGCAGGGAGTCAGGAGTTGGATCCCGATGATCCTTGTGGGTCCCTTCCAATTCAGAATATTCTATGACTCTAGGATTATATAATTCTATGATTCTACGAACCACTTCTTATGACTCAGTGTGCAGGGAAATAACTGTAAAGAGATATTATGTTAACTAAAGAGGTAATGAGTTAAAAGACAATGAGTAAACTGAACTTGAGATACAAGAGAACTAAGGGAAAGGTCCGAAACTGAGCCAGGCACTGGGTTAATGACTAAGTAATGTGGACCATGACAGACATGGTTCCTTTTTCCTTCTTGTTTTTCTTTGGTGGAATAGAACTCATCATTCTTGTGAATGAAATTACCTGTGAAATCAGAGTGCACATGCTGTTGCTTGTGGCTCAAACTGGGCTGACTTGGCTGGGAGCAGACTGGGGATGTGAGGTGTGGTGGCACATCACTTCTGTGCCTGACTGCCCTGTTGCCTTGCTGTGCTGAGGTTAATTTCAGCTGATCTGCCTTGCGCTCCTGTCCTCCTCCTGACTGGAGAGTAGTGTGTGCTGGCCAGAGGGCCTCCTGAGGACTGGACCTCTGCAGGGAAAAGCATGGATGAAATTCCTCCAGGGGAGGCTCTGAGGAAGAGTAGTACGTGTCCAATGTGCTGGCATCCAGGCATAGCAGCCTCAGGGTTCTCTGTTTGGCAGGTCTCCTCAGGTGAAAAGTGGCAGGGTTGACCTAGGACATGTCTCAAAAATTGTGCTGATGGCCGTGCATACGAGCCCTCTCTGATAATGTTGACATCATATTAATGTCTTCTCTAACCTTTCTTTTACCAGTCAACATTCATTATTGCAGAGAACTGCCAAAAATTGAGTCTCTCAGTTATTCTAGTAGCAAATGAAGATGTGATCCCTGCCTAAATTAAATGTAATGGAGTTTTCCTTTTAATTACACAACTTTTAATATCCCAGTACCAACCCTTTTCTCAGTTTTTCCACATGTGACTCTCTCTTGGTATTTCTACATCTCTCTTCCTTTCAGTATCCCTTCCTTTGCAGATACCTTTTCTTAGGAAAATGTTTTAGGTCAGAACATAGAATCAATATTTTGACTTTAACCCAAATATTTAGATTATAGTTCCAACTTTTCTTTTTCAACTCTTTTCTAAATCCTCTTGAACATTTGAACATTTGTGCTCATGAAATGAACTGATTCATGACTTTCTTTCATTTATCTAGTAAAATCTCTTATAGTCCCTTTTGGGTTGAATTATTCTATACCCTGGAAGTGATAGCATTGCTTAGGTTGCTTCACAACAGACATTTGCTAATTTTAGGACATGTTAGATAAATTCAAGTTTTTGCATTGATGTGCTGCAAAGAAGTTCTGAAGGCTGGTTCTAAATTACCCTCACCTTGACAGAAGAAGCAGTAATAAAAGTTGCTCAGCAGGTAGTAAGAATTTTGATATTATGTGCTTTGGAAGGTTGTCTTTCAGGTATGTCTCAGTTATCGCAAACTTGCTGAAAAATTAGTTCTATGAATATGTAATAAAATAATAAAAGAAAAGAGACAGCTATGGAATTTGTTGTTATAGACAGTCTAGCTGATGCAATGACATTTTTTAAATTAATATAAACATGGGACATGAAATACATGTAAAAATATAACCATAAATATACCTTCACTCCTAACAGTCTGAACTTCAGATGTTCCCATAATGGTATGGCTTTATATCCAGTCTTGACCTGTCTTCTTTTTTAATCAAAAATAACTACGAAATTAAGACTCTACCAGTAAGAACTTCTGTTGTGACTATATACTGAACTTAAAATAGGCAATATTTTATCTAAGTAGTATTATAGTTAATCAAAACAGTATCTTAGAGTGAAGTCTGGGAATTGCAAGCACCATACTTTATTATTTGTGTAGCTTTGAGTATTTTTTGTCAATTGAATTTACTATATCCTCACTATTTCTGGTGCACACTGAAGTCCCCTAATAACATGAAATTATTTTTACATTACTTACTTTTTATTCATTGAGCACTTTAAAAATAATCAGGAGACTGCCTTTAAATTTGAAAGCTATTTAAATAGCAAATATGTAGGGCAATATCCCTTTTACTGAATCAGTTCCATTACTTTGCTTAGGCAGCATAAAATAGTCAGCCTATGGCAGCATTTGTCCAACTGGGAATATCCTTGATGAAAGGGAAATTTCAGCTGGCAAGTATCTTGTTTACCCACCTTCTTTGCTAATCAGTCACACCAGAGCAAGCATAAGAAGCATGGAGGGACAGAAGAGCACAGCTGCACCATGCTCGTTTGTATTTGCTGTACGGTACCTTGGGGGGAAACTTTACTAATGGAAGTGGGGAAAAGTGATGATAGTCAGGCCTGAAAAATATCACTACAGGAGTGTTTGGTTTGTTTTTGTTTTTAATTTTGAAAAGGTACCCTCTGAAAGCACAAGTCCTCCCTGGGGTGGTCTGCAGTTGTTCCTCAGGCCACTTCTCAGTGCAGACCTGACTACTCACTCCAGCCTAGCTCCCTTCTCAAGAGCCCTGGGAGCTGGGACACTGCCTGGGAAGGGAGCCAGGATGGGATAGTCCCACACAGGCACCACAAACACAGCTGAGTGGGGTCCACTGCTGATGAGGCTGGAAGTTTGTGCACCTGGGATGTTTTCCAGCATTCAGTGTAGAGTTCAGAAGCAGGACCGGTTGGTGACTTCATACTGCCTGACAAGGAAGGAAAAAAAAAGGATTTGGGAGAGAGAAGCTGCTCACAGACAAATGATGCTGGCTAGTCCACCTTTTCTGGTTTCTCAGGATGCCCCAGCAAGGACAGCAACCTGCAGCTTCACCACCAACACTGCTCCCTCTCCTCCACAGCTGCCAGCGTATCAAGCTGTTCCCCCTACCTTCTGTGTTATCTAGGTGCCGTCTAGCACGAAGCACCATCTGGTACTGCATATGATCCATCACATTCACAGCCATCTATTCAAATTAGCAGGTGGTGTTTTCATTTGGAAGTCATAAAGTTGTGGCCACCTCATATGGAGTAGATTGCTTCTCACTTTTTCCAGTGCCCTAAGCTTCCAGCAGGAGCATTTGTGACATGGAATTACACTGTGGAGTATTAAAATACCTTATCTAATTTTGTTCCCCAAACTGAAGTCGTTAGTCTTAATCTGAAAGATATCTCTTCTCTGCATTCATAGGAGCCAAGAATAGCAGTAGCAACAAGAAGAAAAACTTCCTGTTCTGATGAACTTTTGGAGTTTTTAAAATGTTTCTCCTTTTACAGCACACATCAGAAAATTAAGTATTGCTGATGTCTTCTCCTTGTCCCAAACCCTAGTGCTGGTATATGCACTAGGAATAGCAGGAGCTGTTTCTGAGGCTATTATTCTGAGGATATAAGTTTTTCTTGTAAGCATAGGTATAACTGTATGCCTTCTCACAGACAGTCAACTGCCTTCTATCCCAATGTAATGTGTTTACTATATTAAGTACTAGAAATTACTGTCAAAGGAATCCAAAATCCAGGGAAGAAAAAAGAATGCTATAGAATGTATTGATGGAAAACAAATATAAAAATATCTTACAGTGACTGCTAACACATGAACAAAGAGGCTATAAAATAATATTCATGGTTGTTCTACCACTGTTTTCTCCTCCAGCTTGTTTGTAAATACTTGGTTTTATCATTTTGCTCAAGTAACTTTTGCCTGACGTCTGCACCTCCATCTGTGAAACTTCAGTGATGTTATCCAAGGAAAATAGGAGCAGATGGAAAACATTTTAGCTCCATACTCACTGAACACAAGATTAAAAAAAAGGCCGTGGTGCATTTTTAGTAAAGTAGGTGATTACACACGTAGCATTCCTTTTCTGTCTGGGAAGTTATGTAATTTACACAGCAATCTGGACTTCCTTGGTCAGCTGGTTTCAAAAATAAATTTTAAATTCTGTTGCCACTTAATCTTTTTCTGGGCTATTCAAAGAATCCTTTATAATCAAAATCAACTCTCTGTTCTATTGCATATTAAGACTGTAAATTGTTGCACCTGGAACTGATGATCCCTTGGTTTATTATGCTAGAGGAGTCATATGCAGCTGTTCTTTCCCCAAGTGATTCATTATCACATGTAAGGAATGCATCCTACATTGCACAGTAACTGAATGAGCTTCCTGTTTGCCATTCAACTTTCTAACAATAATAATAATAAAAAATAAAAAATTGTTCTGTATCAAAATTAGGAGATAGTACCAAAAGATCCCCAAATTATCACGAGAGCACTTTCAGTAAGCAGCTTGTCTGATGCATCATTGGAGTTCCCCCAGCTGTAATATTTATTACAAATATCTTTGTTCATAGATGAACATTCTAAAAAAATGAGAAAAAGTCCTCAGATACTGAAATAGAGGGTGATAAATGTTCTACATATGGCAGAAGAAGTTAAGCCTTCTGCAGGGTATATCTCAACCATTAAAGCTCAGAAGATTTCTGTTCTGCTTCCAAAGGCATCCTGTGGGACCTTGCACAAGGTGCTTTATTTCTCCAGAGGAGAAGTCAAAGTGTATTGATTAGACTTGTCAGTTGCTATATTCAGAAGGATGAAGGTTGCCTAATCCAAACGTTTTGTGCTGGTAAAGTAATAGTGCTGTTATATGATGGTTTTAAGATTACCTAAGATTGTACTGCTTCTGAAAAAGGCGGTCAACCCTCTTGATATCCCTGGCTACTCACCCCCATTGCTGCCTTCCTCCTGCCAGGTGGAAGCTAACCCTGATGAGGAGCAAAACGACTAATTCTAAGCCAGACCTGTGAAACGAACTGGTCCACTTAATGTCTGTTATTACTTGGTGCAACACAAAGGAGTTGATGGGAATATGTACACAGAGCATTTGGGAAAAGGCAGGAGTGTGATTTATGGGGCAGGCAGAGTCTAAATCAGCACCAGGTGACTGTGAAACCACATGTTCACATTGGTTAGGATTTGAATATTTCTTCAATTTTAATTTTTTTTTTATTTTTTTTTTTTATATCAGCAGAAAACCAAATCTAAGCACAGTAATACAAAAAATAGTAAATTCAGCTGCTAGGTATTATTTTGTTTGGGGAGCAGTTATGACATACATCAGTAAAGGAGCATTTACAATAGAAATGCTTGCAAATACTGCTTTACCAGCAACCTTGTCTTGGCTGCAGTGTGTTTTATTGGGACCCTTATGATCTTTGCTAACTGTTAGGAAAACGTAAAGCTCTGTGTCAGACACAGACACAGATTTCTAGGTTGGAAGAGACCTCAAGATCACCTAGTCCAACCTCCGACCTAACACTAAGTCCTCCACTAAACCATATCGCTAAGCTCTACATCTAAACGTCTTTTAAAGACCTCCAGGGATGGTGACTCCACCACCTCCCTGGGCAGCCCATTCCAATGCTTAATAACCCTTTCGGTAAAGAAGTACTTCCTAACATCCAACCTAAAACTCCCCTGTCGCAACTTTCGCCCACTCCCCCTCGTCCTGTCACCAGGCACGTGGGAGAACAGACCAACCCCCACCTCACTACAGCCTCCTTTAAGGTAACAGTAGAGAGCGATAAGGTCGCCCCTGAGCCTCCTCTTCTCCAGGCTGAACAAGCCCAGCTCCCTCAGCCGCTCCTCGTAAGACTTGTTCTCCAGACCCCTCACCAGCTTGGTCGCCCTTCTCTGGACTCGCTCGAGCACGTCCATGTCCTTCCTGTAGCGAGGGGCCCAAAACTGAACACAGTACTCAAGGTGCGGCCTCACCAGAGCCGAGTACAGGGGCACAATCACTTCCCTAGACCTGCTGGCCACACTGCTTCTTATACAGGCCAGGATGCTGTTGGCCTTCTTGGCCACCTGAGCACACTGCTGGCTCATATTCAGCCGACTATCAACCAATACTCCCAGGTCCTTCTCGGCCAGGCAGCTTTCCAGCCACTCATGTCCCAGCCTGTAGCTCTGCTTGGGGTTGTTGCGCCCCAGGTGCAGGACCCGGCACTTGGCCTTGTTGAACTTCATACAGTTGACCTCAGCCCATCGCTCCAGCCTATCCAGATCCTCCTGCAGAGCCTTCCTGCCCTCGAGCAGATCGACACACGCACTTAGCTTGGTGTCATCTGCAAACTTACTGAGGGTGCACTGGACGCCCTCATCCAGATCATCGATAAAGATATTAAAGAGGACCGGCCCCAGTACCGAGCCCTGGGGGACACCACTTGTGACCAGCCTCCAACCAGATTTGACTCCATTCACCACAACTCTCTGGGCCCGGCTATCCAGCCAGTTTCTAACCCAGCGAAGCGTACGCCAGTCCAAGCCCCGAGCAGCCAGTTTCTTGAGGAGAATGTTGTGGGGAACGGTGTCAAAAGCCTTACTGAGGTCAAGGTAAACCACATCCACAGCCCTTCCCTCATCCACCAAGCGCGTCACTTTGTCATAGAAGGAGATCAGGTTCGTCAAGCAGGACCTGCCTTTCATAAACCCATGCTGACTGGGCCTGATCGCCCGCTTGCCCTGCAAGTGCCGCGTGATGACCCTCAAGATAATCTGCTCCATGAGCTTTCCTGGCACTGAGGTCAAACTGACAGGCCTATAGTTCCCCGGGTCTGCCCTCCGGCCCTTCTTATAGATGGGCGTCACATTGGCTAGCCGCCAGTCAACTGGGACCTCCCCCGATAGCCAGGACTGCCGATAAATGATGGAAAGCGGCTCGGCCAGCTCCTCCGCCAGTTCTTTCAGTACCCTCGGGTGCATCCCATCCGGCCCCATCGACTTGCGCACATCCAAGCTCCTTAGCAGGTCGCCAACCATTTCCTCATGAATAGCGAAGGCCACATCCTGCTCCCCATCCCCTTCCACCAGCTCAGGGCACTGGGTATCCAGAGAACAACCGGTATTGCCGCTAAAGACTGAGGCAAAGGCGGCATTAAGCACCTCAGCCTTTTCCTCATCCTTAGTAACTAGGTTTCCCCTCGCATCCAGTAAAGGATGGAGATTCTCCTTAGTCCTCCGTTTCGCGTTGATATATTTGTAAAAGGATTTTTTGTTGTCTTTAACGGCAGTAGCCAGGTTGAGCTCCAGATGAGCTTTGGCCTTTCTAATTTTCTCCCTGCACAGCCTCGCTACATCCTTGTAGTCCTCCTCAGTGGCCCGCCCTTTTTTCCAAAGATTATAAACCCTCTTTTTTCTGCTAAGCACAAGCCGCAACTCTCTGTTGAGCCAGGCCGGTCTTCTTCCACGCCGGCTCGTCTTTGGGCACGTGGGGACGGACCGCTCCTGTGCCGTTAAGATTTCCTTCTTGAGGAGCGCCCAGCCTTCCTGGACTCCTCTGCCCTTCAGAACCGCTTCCCAAGGGACTCGGCCAACCAGCGTCCTGAGCAGCTCAAAGTCAGCCCTCCGGAAGTCCAATACAGCAGTTTTACTGGTCCCCTTCCTGGCCTCGCCAAGAATAGAGAACTCTACCATTTCGTGGTCACTCTGTCCAAGACAGTTTCCGACCACCACATCTCCCACCAGTCCTTCTCTGTTTGTGAAGAGAAGGTCTAGCGGGGCACCACCCCTGGTAGGTTCACTGACCAGCTGCGTCAGGAAGCTATCTCCCACGCTCTCCAGAAACCTCCTAGACTGCTTTCTCTGTGCCGTGTTGTGTTTCCAGGATATATCCGGGAAGTTGAAGTCCCCCACGAGGACAAGCGCCGACGATTTTGCAACTTCTGTCAGTTGCCTATAAAACTCCTCATCCGTCTCCTCATCCTGGTTCGGCGGTCTATAACAGACCCCGACCAGGACGCTAGCCTTGCCGGCCTTCCCGCGGATCCTAACCCACAGGGATTCAACCTTATCATTCCCAGCCTGGAGTTCCACAATATCAAAAGATTCTCTAATGTAGAGAGCCACGCCACCACCCCCTCTGTGCTGCCTGTCCCTCCTGAAGAGCCGATAGCCAGGCATTGCAGCACTCCAGTCGTGGGAGCAGTCCCACCACGTCTCCGTGATGGCAACCAAGCAACAATTACTGTTGTGTATGAACAGGGAAACAACTATAAGTAGGGTCTGGAAGACAGGAATCTACCTTCTGATTTTGTTTTACGAGGCTTTCTTAAAGTATATGTTAACTGTGGTACCACATTTGTGAAGCTGAATTTGGCATGAAATTCAACTATAGCTAAAAAGACTGAGAGAAGGGAGTTGATACCAATATTTGTATATATTCTACTGGTTTTATTGTATTAACTGACAGTGTAGTTCCAGCTATTTTGCATTGGGTTCACTAGAAAAGCAGGTATTTTTTACCTCTTTAATACACTGAACAGCATCACCAAATATGCAG
The DNA here is from genome assembly GCF_013377495.2 of Cygnus atratus. Taxonomy (NCBI): domain Eukaryota; kingdom Metazoa; phylum Chordata; class Aves; order Anseriformes; family Anatidae; genus Cygnus; species Cygnus atratus. Next base: position 120,249,216 of record NC_066362.1, read on the forward strand.
TACATAAACAAATGTTCTCAGTATACTTCATTTTATTGTTTAAATAGTATCTGATCACTTCAACTTCATTTATTTTGTAACTCTACTACAGGGCTAGTTCCAGTTAAATTAACATTTATTTCAGGCATCAGTAGAGCTGGTCCTAGTAAGTGTCCCTGAAAGTACATCCCTCAGTCCTATTCTGGAGAGTCTTCCAATGAAGCATGAAAAATATGTATTTTAAGACTCTGAAGACATTTCCACATTGAAGGTAGATTTTTTATTTTAATTATTTATTTATTGGTAAAGCTTTGTAAAAGCAGAAAAGTTTTCATTCGGACCTTAAACTAGTGAATTTACATTGCAAACATCAGAAAAACAAAAACAAAAACAAAAACAAAAACAAACCACCACCACCACCACCAACAATAAAACAGAGAGTTAGTTTGTAGCTCCAGATTGTACAACTTTGAAAATTCCTGTACATTTTACCTTCCTTTTTCTCATGCCTATCCTCCTTTTCAAAACACATTACCATAGGTCAGAATTGCAGTTGTATACTTCAGACATATTGTACATTGACTCTAAAAATTTATTGCAGCTGTAATGCTTGATTTGGGTATAATTAAAACAATCATGCTGTATGAACACACACAAAGGCAGTAATTCCACTTTTCATTGTTTGTCTGAGAATAGGCTTTAAGAAAAAAAGAAAAAAAAAAAGAGAAAGATTTAATATAGCATGTACTATACTCAGGAAGAAGGAATTGCTAGAGAATGCAACTGTAACAGCTTAATGTAACTAGAAACCATTTGGCCTCAGTCTCACATGCATACAATGTACACATGCAGTATATGGGTAAGGGTAAATGCAGTGGTACTGCCCAGCCTCTACAGCAGCTAGAGTACTGCAGTAAAAGAACATCATGGAAATCCTTTGACTTGCTTGGGTAAACTTACAGAGTTGAAATGTAGTGTTTCTGTCACCATTCTGTATGAACTTACATGTTTAGAGATCTGTGTTAAGAGGATTGGCATTACACTTAATGGGTGACTCAAAAAAGGTGCAATGCCTGAGTCGTTGTGACTTTGGGTCTCCATGTTAGCCTCTTCCCCAGCTATCCCTGATGCCTTTTGCATTTATGGCAGAATTGAGATTAAAGCTGTGGGAATCTTTCAGGAGGTGATGCAGTTACAGACCCTCAACAGAGTGGCAAGAGCCAAGCAGGTAATACACCAAAAAGAGCCCTTAGCATATATATGTATGTATGTACATGTGTATGTATACATGTGTATGTATATGTATATGTATACAGATATATTTGTTCATATATATACTGTTCATCAAGCCATCATTGTGACAAAACTGTGAAATAGAATAAAAAGATACAGTAATAGTTTGAATTACATGTAACATGTTCAGCCACCATGATCCTATGTCTGTTTTATCAGCTTCGTTAATGCTTCTATTTATAACCTATATGAATAGCAAGATGCAATTATCAATAATGTAGGTTAATTGGATCCTACTTTTATCCAATTAACCTTTGCAAATGATTAAAGTTAACTCTCTCTATACAAGAAATGTGAATTGTCGGAATTATTCAGCTAGGTCACAGAAATGAGTAATCTAAATACTGAATTTCTTCAAAGGATTAATATCTTTATTAATTTTAACTAAGATTGATGAATAAACTGAAAAAATGTTGAGGAAATTAATTTCTTACTCAAAGAATAAGTGACAGCAAGTCTGTGAATGATCTGCTGGATTTCTCTGTAGATTTAAATGAAAATATGTTTAAATGAAAATTGTAATTAATTTTCAATGAAAGAATAAATGACTTTGAAAGTACATGCAATCTGACTACAAACATACTGAAGAGAGAACTTAGCACAGCTGGAAGTATGTTGTTCCATCTCATAACATTTTGCATCTTCTTTTTTTTTTATTATTCTTTTTTTTTAATTATTATTATTTTTCTTATATTTGCCTACCTTCAACTTTCATGTCTTTAGCTGTGAACTCTCTGCTCATAAATAATTAGTAGGGAGAAAAGAGCAAATTAATCTTAATCTCAGCACAGCTCATCTATGTGTTCTTTGGGAGTCAGTTCAGCATGAAGAAGTGATTTTTATTTATTTTTTTAAAGTCAATATTATGTACATTTGTTTCTTGAAGAAACAGAAATGCAACATTCATCTAACTAACCTCAAGATGAAAGGGTGATATTAAACAACTGCAGTAGTCATGGGTGGGATGATGTGAGGCATCAGAGAGAGTTGATCAGCCTTCAGAGAAAGAAAGAAATTGTCAGTACCAGGCCAAAAAGAAACTATAAATTGCTCCTTAAGACATAATCGTGCTCCATGCTGTTGTCTCTACCTTGAAAAAATTGTTCTGAGTCCCATGCAGAAAAACGCTCCTTGTGTCCAGCTGAGTGATCCAAGACAGAGATTTAGTGGCAGGACTTCATCCTAATGTAAAGTGTAAGCAAAGTTGTGCCAACTGAAAGAACTGCAGCATCCCCAGAAGGACAGCCAAAATGATAATACTTAATGAAGGATATCTATTAAAAAAATAAAAAAATAAACAAAATCTGTTCCTCCAGTTGAAAATATGTCCCAGAATTTTGGCTAAATATTAGGGCTGCCTTTGTAACAGAAAACAACTTGTAAGCACATTAAGAATCCTAGCAAAACACCTGCATATATTACCATAAACCTACAATAAGAAGTGAATGGTAAATTTGAACCCCAAATATTGTGCTCAGTCTGGTGGCTCCCACAAAACATGTCAACAGAATCAATCAAGTTTTTATACACATACCTAGGTGGAGACAAATTCAGCACCAAGATTATGACTCAGCAGTATCCAAAGTCTTGCTATTCACACATTATTTCCTCTTGTAGTAAAGGGCAGATAACACTATTTTTTTCTGCAGTTTGCATATATCTTTACTACTAAAACAAGAGCAGAGCAAAATGAACCATATCCACATTATTAGCTGACTGTGATTGTTAATTTACTGGGCTGAAATCAATATAGGGGTCAGGAAGCAAATGTTAATTCTACTTTATATGCTTGTCTGAACCTGCTACACATTGTTATACAGTGCTAAAACTCTCTAAGAGATAAGGCTATACATTCCCCTGAAGGCAGTTTGGAGCTGACCCACTTACGTCTGGAATTAGAAAATTCAGTTCTATTTTGTTGTAAGATTTTGTTAATCCATATCTATATCTTGGGACACAATGCCCAGTGCTCCATTCCTGGCTTCATCTCAGGCTGCCTTTGGTGTTCAGATTAAATTCCAGCAGGCAATGCCAGCATTCTCTCCTGGTTCTGGCAAAACCTGTTTTACAAGTTCCATAGAAGAATTCATTGAACATATTTTTAATCTATTATTTAGAGTTATTTATAATAAAGCCAGGATCCCATGCCACCTCGATTCCCATGGATCACACTTTCAGTCTTACACTTTCACTTCCTTTGCTGCACTGGTAGTGTCAAGGGTAACAACTACTAAAGCAAAAACTGACAAGGGGCAAACACTGCTATTGCGGATAATAAGTTGATTAAAAATAAACAAACAAACCAAACCAACCAAATGAATAAAAGCACAAAACGACAGACACAAAAGCAACCTCCATGCAAAACACCAGTAGTAACAGGCTTTCTCAAAATGAACAAGAGAAATTATCTTCCCTGACTAATTAGTAAATCAGTAATGCTCAGGAAAAGAGGAATGTACTAATTTCCCAGAAGGAGGATATATCTGAAGCCCTATTCCTTGACCCTTTAAGTAGCACAGTAGGGAGAGAATCAGAGTTGCTGTATCTTGCAATTTAATTAGGTGCATGTTTAAGAAAAACTGATTATTTGGTAGACCCTTAATCTGAAGTCCTCTCTCATACAAATGCATAACTGCAAGATGGGTTCCTAATTACATTTTATCAACTGTTCAATCTATTCAGAGTCCAAAAGAAAGGCATGTATATGAAGTTCTTTGAATGCTGTTATCCACTATTCTTTGTATTTCTTTTGTTAGCTTTCTAGAGTACAAGTACTAAATAAAACAATGTAGCATAGCAGGCCAGAGCAGAATACTTTGCTTTCTCATTTTACATTTTTAGTTCTTTTCGAGCCATATTCAGTAAGTGTCCACTTTTGACATTTGTTCTTGTTATTTTGCTCAAATAGCCAAGGAGGGATACAGCTCCACTGAGCAAAAAAATTATTAATAACTCTTCCTCCATAACATTTTTACTGATGGTCCCTGTAAAACTGGCAGAGTAATTGGAGCTGGGAGTGACAGGAAAAGATTTTACAGAGAAAAAAAGTCAAATACTATAAGCACTAAGATTTTTTTCACTGGTTTTAGTTTTACACAGAGAGAAATATGCAAGATAATTTCTTCTAGCTGGAGTATTTTTAAGTCTTCCAGAAATGAATCATAATATCTATAATATGCATACCCATACTGTAATTTAACTGGTCTTTAGTACAATGAATCTCTAGTGTGAAATTTCCTTGTTAATGATCAGCATAAACTATGGTTCTTAATGCAATTACGGATCTAAAGCTTACAGTCTATAGGCAAAAGAGTAACAATACGATATCATTAAACTTCTCATTTCATTCACTGATACCTATAGGGAATAAGCAGCCATTATTGTAAGCATCTTACTTTTTCTATCAGCATACATTGAATTACATATTATAGGCGCTTCATTACCTAGTCTAAGTAAATAAACTGTTCCATCACTAGCAGTTTCTCTGTTAATTTTTTTTTTTAATAACATTAAAGGAAAATAAGGCAGTGTAGATAGGAAAAGAAGCTTTCTTGTGACCAAAAGCAAGCAAGACCTCCAGACCCTTTGGAGAGGTTCTTCTCTTTGAAGGAAGATCCGACCTACCACTACTATCAGTCATGGGAGTCCTTCGTAAACATGAATCATGCCCTACCACAGGCCAGTTATGCTAAGGCCTGGAAACCAACTCCATCCTATTGAGTTTCCCAGCAGAGCTAGTGTAGCTGCTTCCCACAGACTCTAAAGGTCCTTGTAGATGCTATGGCATCCCTTCCTCCACCTCAGCTGTGTCAGTAACCTGATGGAAAAGGCTTAACACCTTTTGCTTCCGTAGGAAAGCTGCACTTGCTCTGGTTGTCTTTGAGCTGATAATGCATTGTGAAAGCCAAGAGCTTTCAGCTATAACATCAATAGGAATAGCATCAGCTATTGATTCTCAGCTAATGTCTCTTTCAATAGCACATGGTCTTTCAGAAGAGTAAATGGGCCACATGGTTTTTGGAACCACAAGGAACATCCTGGGTGAATAAGCAATGTTCTGTAAGCATGTTTTCCTGGGCTGTCACCCTAAACCCAATATTTATAGATTAGAAAAGTTGAGTGAGTAAAATCAGAAAGGTCTTTAGAAGATATTTAGCCAGCTAAATGTCAGATATTTCTGATGGATAATTATTTAATCTATTCTTTAAAATCTCCAGTTATGTTGACTTCATTGCCTTCTCAGACAATGAATTCCATTCATCGTCATCTTTATACTCAGCACCTTTTTGTCTACCATCTAATCTAGATCTTTGTTGCTGCAAATTAAGTTTGTTACTTCCTGTCTTAACCTTTGGAAAGAGCATATTGCCTTCTAACTTGTAGAAGGCAGTCTATCTGTAATTGAAGACTTCTATTACATCTTTTCTCTGTGCATTGTCCTCTAAATTAAACAGCATCAGTTCTTGCTATCTTTCTTCACACAACTTTTTCTTCTAGACCTCTGATGCACTCCTGTTGTCTGATCTGGATTCATTAAAAGGTCACATGTAAACCAAACACAGTAATTCAACTGTGGCCTTATTAAAATGGAAAAATTCTGAGCTTTACACATTCTTTAGACAGCCTAACATTTGTTTTTTTGGTAATCAACGTGACATTGTTGATTACCACTCAGTCTGTGATCCAACTTATTCTCTCTAACCCTTGCACTTCGTGCGTGTTCCTAATTAATTGTTTTTCTGTTTCCAGGCAGATTTTAAGAATAATTCCTTAAGATTAATTAAGACTAGATTTATTCATGAATTAAAATTTTATTTGGGGAGAAAAATTTTGATAGATGAGAACATACTCATCCAGTTACTAGCTCCTCTTTAATAACATTTTTGTTTTAGCAGTTTTGTGTTAAATAGCTGTTAATCCAAATTGTTATAATGGATCTAATATACGGAAAAATGCCCAACAAGTGAATATGTAAACTGAATATTATGTGGCTGAGGAGAGGATCTGTTAGAAACCTCATGTATTCACGCTTCTCTAATAGAATGTTTAATTAAATATAATATTGTCATCTCTTACTGACTTCCACCTACAGTCAAGTTTCAAAACCAGAAGATAACATTGCTGCTGTGAAGGAGCAGCCATCAAATTTAGTACAACACTGCATTCAGCCAAAGAGAGAATACTGTAACCTCTAATGCTGTCAACATAGCAGTTGAGTTTTCATATTCAAAACATTCATCTGGATTCCTGTATATCAATTCGCTACAGAGAAAGAAGATTTTACCACAGTACCATGAGAATAAATATGTCATTTAAGGCTACTGATTCAGATCCTGCTGCAGTGAGGGACAAAGAGGAGACAGGAAAGATACCCCCAAAAAAGAGCTGTGGATGGTAATAAATATTTTAGTGCTACAGGCTACATGGTTTTGTTCACTGTAATACTTTAAAAGGTCTCCTTCTTAACTGACAGCTTTTAGATCTCATCTCATCTTTCAAATCTCCCTAACAGGCCTATACAACCCTTTTTGCACAACACTGTGTTCCACCTCTTCTTAGCAGTTATATTTATCTTTGGGGGCAGGGGCACCTCTTGCTCTCCTTTTCCAGGACAGACGCTTGCAGAGGGATGATGTGGCCAGACAGCTAGCTGTGACTTTTGTGCCAGGGGCACAAGTGCCTAATAACTTACCCCTAATATTTTCTTCCTTCTAACTGAAGGAATGTATCCTGGAGCTTACTTGGTGGGTTCAGTGATGCTATGTGTAACTCCTGTATATGTGAAGGATCCCCAAGAGTATAAATAGACTGAGTGTGCAGAAATAATTTCTGGATTTTCACAAAGAATCAAAGAATAATCCATTTAATGTTTACAGCACTGAATGATTGATGCTTCCAAAATCCATTTTAATGTCCTCCTTGAAACATCGTTCCTTTATTTAATTTTTTTGGTTTATTTTATTTCAGCAGCTAGGTGCATATAATCTCCTGCCTTTTATTGGTATTTGATAAAATAAATGTAGATCTGTTAAAATATGTTTCATTTAAAATAAATTACATACTTCCATAAAGAATGATTTGGTACTATGCTTGTACATAAAATGAGATGAGGTGACTAAAAGCCGGTATCACAGTAAGAAGCAAGCAGCATTCAGCTTATGATATGTTAAATAAAAATATTCTAATAGCTATACTGAGTTCCTGCAGATAAAGTTTCATGCTATATTGAAGAACCGAAAATTTACAAAATGGTGTTAAAACTAAAATACACTTGAAAGCAAAGGACACAGTCAATGTTAGAGAGCTTATACAATAAGGACAGTGTGTATACCCTGGGCTTTAGCCTCTGGGATTTTGGCTAGTGCTGTAATAAACTGAGTAGTTTCAGTGAACATCTCTATCTCTAGAAATTAAGTATACAAAATATCCAACAGAATCAGAATCAGACCATCACATAATAGCTGTCCTATATCTGAGAAGTTACCCTAGGAACATTAATATGTTATAAGGAGAGAAAAGACTACAAGAACATCTTGAGAGATAGGTCTTAAATGGCTAATAAGTCCATCCAGTAACAAAGTGAAGTGGCCAAGCCAGAAAGGCCTTTTTGTAAGACAATTCATAAAAATAAAAAAAAAATAAAAAAAAAAAGATGGATTTTGTCAATGGGAAGGACTATGGTAAACATTTGGAGTTGAAATAAACCATTGTGTTGGTTTTATTTGAACTCATTTAGGAGGAAGCAGGAGAATACTTGAGACAGAAAATAATTAATGTAAATAATGCATGGGAAGATTTTACACTGATGCTTTCAATTGAAGAAATGTGATTAGCGTTTCACTTCCCAATTGGCAGTTTTAGGTCACTGGCCTAGTCTAGCATGAATAAAATCAGCGAATGAAAAATGGCAATCATGAAGCAAAAATTAAAGAAAGGCGATTTGGAAAGGGAACTTTTGCTACATCTAGTAAAGAAGATTAAATTTAATACCTCATTTAATGTCACCATTAATCTGTCATTGCACTGGGTCAATATGTGCAGAGGCAAATGGAGACAAAGAGGAGACTCTGGGTAATGGGGCTTATGTGCATTTCCTTCACTTTGAAAGTTTGACTCAGTAAAGATTAAACAGACGGAAAATGATTATACCCGGCCTTTGCAGTGCCCTTGAGCTCCAGGGCCCTCCCTAAATAACTGAGTAATCACAGATGATGACTTTAGGCTCAGAGGCACAACCCTTGGAAAAGCATTGCCCCAGTTACAGGTAAATGCATTTGTCAATGTTTTCCAGGTTCTGGTACAACTGAGTACATGGAGCTGCCCTTCAGGTGATATATTAAGCCCCAAAACTGAAATGCTTTTTCAGTATCAGTGATATGATGCGTTCTTCACACTTACCACTATGAAAGGCCATGTTTTTAATTTGTAAATAGATACACATATAGATACGCATGCATATACATGTATGTGTATGTATATGCATGAATATATATGCACAAAATATGAATACATATACACAAAATAAAATCCTAATTTTTAAATAAAATGCATCTGCACACTAAAGTTCAGGCATATGTTTAGATCATAGCGACTTAAGTGTGAGCATAAAAACAGTTTCCTGAACTGGGTCATACTACCTGATTTAGAACATTTGTTCCTGTAAATGCAAGCAAGTATGGAGCTTATTTTCCATTACTTTTCAGATAGAATAACTATTTACATTTCTCATTTGGTGTTCGATCACAGATATAAATGACAACCTTAAGACCACAAGAAAGTCATACCATGCATGCATTTAAATAGTGTTGTGTTTTTTTTTAGTATACAATGGTAATAATCAGAATGTGTCTGTACCTGTAACCATACGTAGAAATAGAAAGACTTTCTGTAGATCATTGTAAGCAAAAAGGAGGTAGTTGTGGGGAAATAATGATAGTAATGACTTTGTGAGAGGGAAACATTAGAAATTTTTAAACTCTTATCACTTGAACTTTTTAACATTTATGAATCTTTTTAGTGTGTCAAAGTGGCCTTGGAGATACTGAAAAATTCTTGGGCTTTGTGCAGTCAAACCCAGGTCTCCAATAAGAATAACAAATAAATGTTACTTCTAAAAAAATTATTTATCATTCTCACCAGAAAGAGAAAGAACTTCCAGTTTACCATTAAGGGACATTACACTATTTTTCAAGTATGGAAAGGATTATATGAACAGTAAGATCCATACCCTACAAATAAAAGATGAGTGTAAGGGGAAGGTGTTTTTTTTTTTTTTCTTTTCTTTTTTTTCCCCTAAATTGGAGAAGTAACAGTGATACAGATACACACATAACCAACAGGAAAATGTAATAGAATTTGTTTAGATCTCAGTCCCTAAGTTAAACTATGTTCTTGAATCAAATTAGAAAGATATGTTAACATGACAGTGTTAGAGAGTCTGTCAAATCTAATTAGCATCACCCACTGATTGTCTGAAAACTGTCTGGGAAATTTTTAGAGTCAAAGTCTCCTGCCTTTCTTTATTACACAGTTAAAACATTTTATTGGAGAATCTGAAGACAAAAGGTGAGTTAAGAACATATAATTTTGTTTTATTTTTCAAAACAGAATACTTTCCTAAGCATAAAAAAGGCAACAGGAAATAGCAAGAGCAAATTAGACAGAAGATACTAATGGCCAGCAATCACACATAAGATTAAGATTGAATAAGGAAAAAATTTATTTTTCAGTAGGAAATCTGAAATAATGGGAGCATGGAAGTTATATATAGCTCCTTTCTGTGATTTCATTAATGTGTGTATAGCAGAGAGAAAAACTAGATGCACATGTGGATAACACATTAGTGGATAACAATAATGAATCTGGGTCTTTGGTCTTGTGGGTACTTGACACATATATTCCCCCACGAATTTGGCAAGGACTTTGTACACCTCTTGTGGAAGGGTGTAGGCATTTCTACATCTGAATTTTACTTAAGGAATGTTTTTAAAGTCTTTTTGGGGGGTGTTTTAACACTATATAACACTGCCAAAGCAACTGAGAGCTATAGCAGTTCAGATACTACATTTCTCTTGTGACTGGCACAGACTTGTGTATGGTTGCAAATTAAGACATATGTAATGATAATGACACAAAATATTCATTCTAGGCTTGTATTTCTAGGGGCTTATACTCATCAAACCTTTTATCTGTTGTGCCAAAAGCATCAGTCTGCTTCTTGTCAAAAAGATATATATATATATTTATTTATTAAGATTAGGAAAATAATTCAGCTGTTAGAGGAAGAAGTCATTTTCTGTGTATGCTTTGTTTTTAATGCTACCTATTCTTCCCCAGGTAGTGCCAATTAAGCTAGGATATGGAAGTGAAAATGTAGGGTCTGACTGGCCTGTGCTGGTGTAGCAACAAAAAGAGAGAAGCATTCCGCCCAGCCATAGCAGCAGGGGAGCGTATGTAGTGAGGGTTAGGAAAGCCAGACCGTCTCAGACACTGATGTTATCTCAACTTCAACCAGTCATCTGCATCAGTGTGCTGGAGAGCATAGGGTTCTTGGTAACAGAGTTGGAACAATCTACTCCTTTTTGATATTCTTAGGCCAAATTTAGATGAGAATAACAATATACTGCTCTTTTGGGACAGCAAAAGTTACTTTCAAAGGGAAATATTATTGTGATTGGATCTTTTCTATTTCTGAAAATCCATGTGATTAGGAGGATCAGAGTCTTGAATTTTAAAAGGAATCTTTAAAAAGTGAGAAGATTAACTACACTGAAAAGAACCTTGTGATTATATGGTTAAAATAAGAAGGAAATGCTAACATCTGTATCTTTTAATTCAACTCTCTTGTGCAAATGTGCATCATTTTTCAGACACTATTTTCTTGTGCAGTACTGAAGCAATGAGGTCTGCTCAAGACACAGTGTCTGCAATCCATCAGCCCCCCCCTAAATCTGTCTTGGGTTGTGAACTACTGAGAGCTGGATCTATAATACAATTTTGAGACCCTGCTGAAATACATACCTTTACTCAACTTAATCCTCCTGTGCTTAACTGTACCACAGCAACTGGCTTCAGGCTCCCAGAAGGAGCCATGCAATACTCCTTTTAGTTGTTGCATGTCTTTGGCCACCAGTAACTGAAGGTAATAATACAAGTATTGAAGGCTTCTGAATCCAAGTGCTTTAAGTACAAACTTGAACAAATGCCTGTTAGTAGTCTGTGTTCAGGGAGACTGAAGACTATAATCTTATGTTATCTAAACAGTTGAGGTGCAGTCCCCATTGTAATCATGCAAACATGATTACAAATAGCAGAGACAACATATCCTGTTTTGTTTCTGAATATGAACCTAGGAAACAAGGTGTCTAGTAATAAAATACCTGTGTGGATTTGACAATATCTTAATTCAAAGCCAACGTCCTTCTTGAAGCTGAAATAAAAGTGAAACAAATTAAATACAGGATAATTTGCAGGATAATCAATTAAAAGTCTGTAGCAACAGGTGTTTAACAAGCACAATGTGACTCCCATTTAACTGATTCTTTATTTTGAAAATGAGCAGAAGAGCATGAGTAATTCCAGTTAAGTCTGTTAAGAAGCCCAAAGAAAATTCTAGGACAAAAGCAATGCGCCCATGAATCAGAAACAAAGATTAAAGAAGCAAACAGTTGGAGGTGCTCAAATGTCATTAGCTGGAGTATCCCATCTATCAGCTGTGGGTCATGAAATATGTAGAATTCTTGATAGAGGCGGTGAAAACTGTCAAGCTCAAATGTTGGAAGTTAAGGTTCTAAGTGCATTTAAGGTATTTGTACAATATGCTAGGCTAACAAAGGTTGTATTGTCTTAATTTTGGACCTATTTAAACCATGTAAATCTCTAAATTTCATTTGTTATGCTTTCCATTATTGTCAACAAAGCAGAAATATTTTCAAGTTAATTGTCACTTTTGCAAGTACTCCATTCCATCATTCAAAGATTAAAAGTGAAAACAACAACAACAACAACAACAACAAAGCAAATGTATTACATTACATCTGGCGTAGGAATGAGATTCAAAATGGCTTTCAAGAGCTTAAGTATCAATGAATCTCTTGAGACCTGGGCTCCAAAATGTGTTTGTGAGTCTGTGTGTCAGTATATTAAATTTTCTACTAAACGTGCTGCCAAAATATTTAAGGAACATGAGATGTTTTTAATAGTTCGGATATAAATACCCTTTATCTCCTCTCCCATAATTCTCCTAGATATAAACTTTAAAATGTGATTTATTATTGGAAATAATAATATATCATGAAGCTTCTTAAGAAACGGTCCACCTTTCCCTAAATTAAGGACAATGCTGTTATCTTTTTCTTTCTTTTCTTTTTTTTTTTTTTCCTTTTTCTCATTTTAAGACCTTTGAAGAATAAGACATTATGAAGTAATACACATTTTTTTTTTGTCTTGCCCATACTTTAAAGAGGCTTCTTTGGCACATAGTATTTTCTCTGTACTGCAAATCATAAGCATTTTTCAACTACTGTCTCAGTTTAAACAAAGATCTCAGAATATGGAAGCATCTCTGTGAAATTCATAGATAGATTTACTCATTTTTAATAAGAGACTTTAAATCACAAAATCTCAGAATGGCTGAGGTTGGAAAGGACCGCTGGAAGTCACCTGCTCCAACCCCACACCCAAGCAGGACCACCCAGCACAGGTTGCCCAGTAACATGTTCAGGCAGCTTTTGAAGATCTCCAAGGAGGGAGACTTCACAACCTCTCTGTGCAGCCTGTGCCAGTGCTCCATCATCCTCACAGTAAAGAAGTGCATCCTGATCCTCAGATGGAACCTATTGTGTTTCAGTCTGTGCCCACTGCCTCTTGTCCTGGTACTGGATACCACAGAAAAGAGCCTGCCTCCATCTTCTTTGCACCCTCCTTTCAGATATTTACACGTGAACATGAGCCAGCAGTGTGCCTTGGCAGCACGGAGGGCTAACTGTATCCTGAGGTGCATCAGGCATTGTTAGATGGTCGAGGGAAGGGATTGTTCCACTCTGCTCTGTGCTGGTGCAGCCTTACCTCGAGTACTGACTCTATTTTTGGGCACCACAGAATAAGAAAGATATAAGAATGTCAGAGAAGGTCCAGTGCTCTTAGCCTTCCCTTATGGGAGTGATGCTCCAGTCCCTTCATCATCTTTGTGGCCCCGTGTTGGACCCTTTCCAGTATGTCCATGTTTCTCTTGCATTGGGTAGCTCAGAACAGGACATAATACTCCAGGTGTGACCTCACCAATGTTGAGTAGATGATTTGTCTGCACAGGCTTTTGCAGACAAGTTTGTACTTGTTTTGCTCCCAGCTGTCCAGAAGTAAGACAAGTTGAGTCCAGAAGTAAGACAGGTTGAGTCCAAGTCCAAGTGCACGACTCAGTGCAGTCATATGACTCCTGTGAGCATATGGCACACACATACTGTATTCCACAGGGAGGAACTTCATTATATACACGAGAAATGTCTGCAGTCTTATCTCAGAGAACAGATTTGAGGAAAGCTCAATAAAACACATTAAGGTAATTCTTTTAATAATGTTGTTCATTGCTTTGGTAAGATCTGGAGTGTTACGGTGAGAATATGCTCCTTTTTTGTCAAGACCACAAAAAAAAAATGCTTCAGAATTTTCACTTTCACTTATCAACAGTCTCACATTTGACAAGATGCTCTGAAACTTTAGTTTCTTGATATAAGTTTGAAAAATATTTTTTGTGTTTTTGTAACTGGTTCAAAAGGAAATTAAATGTGAGATTTATAATGAAATTCTACGGATCTTAGCTGTGCCTGTACTGAATGACATGAGAAGGGACCTGAATGAAAGGATAAAAGGATTAGTTCATGCATATGGCCACCTGTTTCCTGGCTGTAGCCTGTAGTCTATATGGCTGCAAAAAAAAACTTATAATGTGTTATCCTTAAAACCAATGCAAGAATTCCAGAAATAAAAGCCTTACTAGCAAGTTTTCATTTTTTAATTTTTTTTGTCCATAAAAGTTCTTTGTGCTTCAAATTTAGTCAGCAGTCAATTGTCCATTCATTAATATCTTCATTGCTACTTTATTAACAAGCATACAAACACAGTAACTAACTCAGCTAAACTTTTTTTTTCTGAATTCTGTAGGGTTACCATGGTGCAAAAGTGCACTGAAATCACAGTCCATGTGCCTTTTACCTTTTACACCGGAGGCCAGTATCAGAATTACACAGTTAATAAAAGAATTGGAATTATAGAATCATTCACATTGAAAGAGACCTCTAAGATCACCTAGTCCAACTTTTAACCTAGTACTAAAATCTACCTCTAAACCATGTTACTAAGTTCTACATCTACACATTTCTTGAAGACCTCGAGGGATGGTGACTCAACCACTTCCCTGGGCAGCCTATTCCAATGCTGCCAAACCCTTTCAGTAAAGAAATTTCTCCTAATATCCAACCTTAACCTCCCTTGGTGCAAGCTGAGGCCATTTCCCCTTGTCTTACCACTCGGTGCTTGGAAGAAGAGTCCAAGAGCACCTCGCTATAACCTCCTCTAAGGTAATTGTAAAGTACAATAAGGTGTCTCTTGAACCTTCTTTTCTCCAAGCTAAACAACCCCATTTCCCTCAGCCACTCCTCATAAGACTCATTCTCTCGACCTTACACCAGATTTGTTGCCTTTATAAAAAATTGCTTATACAGCAAAATTAAAATCAAGAGACAGAAGAAACTTCACTTGTTCTTTTGGTCAGATAAACCATGCAGATTTCATTGTTAGTTATAAATTGTCATTTACATATCTGCCTGCTGGCTCATCTTCAACTATTGGTTTGACTTTTGAAATCATATTTAAAAAATGTTTGGAAAGCTGCCTGGTTGGAAAGCTGCCTGGCCAAGAAGGACCTGGGAATACTGGTTGATAGTCGGCTGAATATGAGCCAGCAGTGTGCTCAGGTGGCCAAGAAGGCCAACAGCATCCTGGCTTGTATAAGAAGCAGTGTGGCCAGGAGGTCTAGGGAAGTGATTGTGCCCCTGTACTCGGCTCTGGTGAGGCCGCACCTCGAGTACTGTGTTCAGTTTTGGGCCCCTCGCTACAAGAAGGACATGGAGGTGCTCGAGAGAGTCCAGAGAAGGGCAACGAAGCTGGTGTGGGGTCTGGAGAACAAGTCTTACGAGAAGCGGCTGAGGGAGCTGGGCTTGTTCAGCCTGGAGAAGAGGAGGCTCAGGGGAGACCTCATCGCTCTCTACAGTTACCTTAAAGGAGGCTGTAGAGAGGTGGGGGTTGGTCTATTCTCCCACGTGCCTGGTGACAGGACGAGGGGGAATGGGCTAAAGTTGCGCCAGGGGAGGTTTAGGTTGGATATTAGGAAGAACTTCTTTACTGAAAGGGTTTTTAGGCATTGGAATGGACTGCCCAGGCAAGTGGTTGAGTCGCCATCCCTGGAGGTCTTTAAGAGACATTTAGATGTAGCCCTTAGTGATATGGTTTAGTGGAGGTCTTGTTAGTGTTAGGACAGAGGTTGGACTAGATGATCTTGGAGATCTCTTCCAACCTAGACGATTCTGTGATTCTGTGGAAAAAAAAAAAAAAAAAAGTTTTGTTTTAAATCTTACTCAATAAACATCAAAGCTGCTGAGGTATACTGCCTAAATGCACAAAGTTCCTTAGCATCACTCAGTAAGCTTCTCTTACTCCAACTTAAGTGTCTCCATAGACAAAATGACCAGGCACTTCAAGACTTACAGCAGTCCATTTTTTCCAGTAGGGACAAATGCTCCCTGTTTATTGGTATCTGTGAATATTCTTTCCAGAACAAGAAGTATCTCCTCTTTAAGACTCTTAAGCCACCATCATAAAGCCTCCTGGCTTCGGACAAGCTCTTGAGCTCTGAACAGTCTTTTCTATTTAAGTGCATGTAAACAATTCCTCCAGGGTCTTAGCCTCACTAATGTCATATTTGGGGAATGTTAAGTCTGTCAAGTAAATCTGTAGTAATGTTTCTCAGTCACTTTATTGTGATAAATACATGTTAGAAAATTTTATTTATTTTTATTTTATTTATTTTATTTTAATATCTCTTGGATCTCTCTGCTGTTTCTACTGATCTTTGTGTTGGCAAACAGACTGCTTCTCAGTTCCTTTTGAAAGCTGGTATGTCAATATTATAGTAACTTTGTCTCCTCTCTCTCCTGCTCAAGATTTCTTTTTTTGGGAACTCGATAACGCATTTTCTTCTGTAAAATCTAAATAATTTTAGTTTTTGCTTTCATTAATCTTCATACATATACAATATCCCCTATATATATATATTTGACTGTAAATATGTCTGAACAAATGCATCAGACCTGCACAGTCCACATTATTTAGCATGTCTTTACTAAGAAAGAAAATAACATAAAAATAAATTCATTATCTCTCTTTAGTCTTGTCTGTTTTTGGCATTCCTTCTTCATTCTTCAGCTTATCTTCCTGGTTCTTCATAACAAATTTTCACCTTCCTTTTGTCTGCAAGAACCAGGAAAATCCACCTAAATTTTGTAACATACTACCTTATCAAGTAAAGTGAAATTTAACCCCTTCCATTCATGTTGCAGGTCCTTTGAACCTCATACATCTTTCTTTTTTCAAAGGCAGCACTTTCTATTTCTGCTGAAATCCTTGTTGAATTAAAATTGGGCAAATTATCACTTACTTATGCAAAACTTATTGACATAGTTTCAATTATTTTCTTCATCTCATAATAGCCTATTTTTAATGTACTTGTACACAATATTTGCAATGCACTTGCTACATGCATTTGCATTTTCCTGTGGGAATGGGAATGGTAATAGATTCTAACATAAAAGTCTATATTTTAAATCCCCTTTTAATATGATTCCTAGTAATATTTTTATTTCCAGGCACATAATTCGGAGCTTTGAATCACGGTTCTCTGAACTCACCCTGTGTCAACATGAAGTAGCTAAACTGAAAGCAATAGAATTACCTGGTTTCAAAAGAAATTTAGGAGAACTACTATTTACTCTCTGATTAATGGTGAGAAATCTATAGTTATCATTCAAGTATTAGCATTCTAGATTCATGCAGTAACAAACAATATTAAGATTATTAGGCACAGGTAATAGCACTGTATCTTGCAAACACATTTTGCCCTGCTCTGTGCTATCTTCCATGTACCTGTTCACCCCTGCTGTCTTGTTTGGTCCAATAATACCTCCACACCTGTACCCTTTCCTACTCCCAACTCCACTTCAATGGAGATGTTAAGGGCAGTATGTATTCTATGCTTTAAATCCTGCAAGAGATCAGACTGAATCATGAAGGCAGAAAGCCACATTAAAAAAAAAAAAAAAAAAAAAAAGGAAAACATATCATATATTAATATAATAACTAGTCACATTTGATAAACTGGAAATGTGGGATATGTCTGTATGTCTGTGCTTTATTTCTAGAGCATTGGCTCCATTAACACAGATACTAGTCTTAAAAAACAGAATCTGAAAACTGTCTGCAGCATGACTCCACAAAAGGTAACTAACAATTACGTGTATATTCAAAGACAACAGTTAAAAATCAAAACCATAACCATTTGTTGTGATAGAAGATGAGAAGATGTTACTGTTTTTTTTTTTTTGGGGGGGGGGTTGTTGTTTTATTTTTTTATTTTTTTTTCCTAAACCAACTCCTACTTGAGAGGCATAATTTTAAATGCATTTACCCGGCCTTCTGAACTATTAGAAATCTGTACTACCTAACATAATTAGTACTTTTTTGTTGATTTGCCTTGCTGTTTATTCTTGGTTATGGTGGCAAGCTAAGGATTTCACTGGCTGCTCTGCAATTTTAGAGCATCATTAAATCATAATATATGCCACACAAGTTGTCTACAGCATCCAGTACAAAACAAAATAAAATAAACTAGAAATCAGGTTTCCTGTGTCTTGAAAAAGATGGCTGTACCATTCAGATTAGAGTTTGACTTCCTCTGAAGGAATCCAGTAAACATTCCTGCAACCTTGTAGTTAAAATGTTAGAACTAAAAAATAACATGCGTCAAACTGTACATGCAATGACTTAAATCACACACATCTCACTTTACCTCCTCATCTTCTAGCACTTCTTCTCTCCTATATTTTTCTTGATGTATTTCTGATTTTCTCATCTCCAAGATTCACTTCCAAACCAGCAACAACAAAAAAACACATTTAAACAATTTTTTTTTCATATAGAAGCAAAATCCAAATCAGTCCCTCCCTTTTCAGT
This sequence comes from Cygnus atratus, assembly GCF_013377495.2. Lineage (NCBI taxonomy): Eukaryota > Metazoa > Chordata > Aves > Anseriformes > Anatidae > Cygnus > Cygnus atratus. The sequence continues at coordinate 120,267,768 of NC_066362.1, forward strand.
TCATAGAAGTAGGAAGCCAGAAGCCCCTTATGTCAGCAAGAGTCCTTTGAGCATTCTTTCATTAATCCCCCTACGGTTCTATTTTATGCTACTGCACTTTAGCCAACTTTAGCATTAAATGGTCCTTACCCATGTTTCACATTTGATAGTTTGTTTTTTTGCTAATCATTGTTTCTCTCTCAGGTGGGCAAAAACATATTTTGTCTATTTTTTTTTCCATTTTTTGGTCAAGGACTACATGACAAATAGATACAACATAAGATCCACATCAGTTCAGGATTTTACGATCGCAAATGAAATGAAGAATGCATACTATTGCTGGACACAGATTATATTGCAAAACACAAATGTTGTGATAGGCTAATATTGTTACTGACACCATTAAGATCCCTCTAGGGAAAACATATTCAAAGTGATTCCCAAAATTTAGAGCATGAAAACTCTATTGTGAAATTCTAGTAAGGGAAAATTAGAAGAGGAATTACCCCTGAACTATTAGGAAAAAAAAGGGGGGGGGGGGGGGGTGGAGGGGAGAGAGAGAGACAAAGAAAGGAAAAATAAGAGAAAGAAGGAATGTAAAAGAGGGAGGGAAATATATTAAAATAAATTTATGAAATATGAAATTATACAGTTATTAACCCTTTTGGACATCTTAGGGTGAGACTTCATTACTGTTGAATGCAAAAGTCTGTTTACATTTGCAGTTCTCCAAGGAAACTCTCTGTTCTGATATCATGATCTTCCTATGTTCAGATAATAACTATTATTATTGAGAAGTTGTTTACACGTAGTATAAGTAGACATATATTGTGTAGATCTGAGAATCTGAGAAGATTATTTTGTACAAAACCAGCATGTGATTGTACTGGAGGGCTTTCTATGAAACTATAACAAAATAACCCTTTTTCTATGAGAGAAGTGCCTTTTTGTTTTTTTGTTTGTTTGTTTGTTTTTGTCTTCTAACTAACCAAAAAAACTTTTTCAGCTGTCTAATCAACAGTTTTGAGTCCCACAGATTCCCTATAGGAAGTGACTTAGGCCCCACCATTGTCAATTTATCTCCTATTCATTGTTTAGTAGATCCATTTTCTTCTCAGCAGATGTTCAAGCTGTCTTAATTACTGATGGTCTGGTCAGAAACTGTATGGCACTTATTTCACGAGCTGCTGCTGCTACCCAGAACTGACTTTATGCTTTTTTTTTTTTTTTTTTTTTTGCTAACTCTTCCTTTTTACTTTTAAGCTTAGAAGACATTCCTTTCAACTAAAAACTGTAATGTAGCGGTCTTAGGATTTTCAATTTATATAAGGTAGACAGAGAAAGTGTTACAGAGCAGCGAGATCTTTTGCTGAGATGTTGAGTCCTCAGTGCAGCCAGGTGCAGAACTCCAGGCACTTGGATCCCATTTACTAAACTGAGTATTAGGCAACACTGCCTTCCCTGACACTCCTTGTGTCACATATCAATCCACTGGATTAATATGTGGTGAGCAGAAGTACTGGATAAGCAAAAGTTGTGAAAGTGAAATAAAAAATGACCTTTATAATATTCACTTTATTCTGAGTCCAGAAGTGATTTTTTTATTGTAAGCCAGCAGTACCATTGAGCCACCTAAAATTCAATCCTCCTCCACAGAGAATTATTACAAGGACTATATTACAAAGAATTATTTTGACTGAAGTCAAAAAATATGGAAATGAAAGTTACTAACACACATTTTGCAACTAACACTCTAAGGCAGTGTGAGGGATGCTTCTATAGCTTATGCAATGAAATGGTTAACCAGAAGTTGCTATTGTAGCCAGCCATAAGCCAAGCCAAGACACTTCTCAGAGCTCACATCTACCCTTCCTATAAGTAACAGTTTAAAAAGTGGTATCATATTACATGAATATTCAAGATCTTTAGAACATGAAATGGGTTTCTGGTAGATCTGTGCATTTCTTTCCCTATGTATACTTTCCAGATAGGACCAAAAGTAATATGAAATAATGTTCTTAAAAGCATTTTTCATAAGACTAGGCCTAGCAAAGCTAGAATCTCATGAGAAAATTTCTGAAAGCTTTCCAACTCATTCCTCTAGATTTAATTGACTTGAATGGCCTTCAGTCATCTTAACTTTCAGCTGTTTATTCAAGACAAACATAAATGATGAAAACTCTGTACTTGCCTATCATTACTAGCATGATGCAAAAGCATATGATTAATCCTGGCCCCATTTAGCATGACTGTGGTCAGTCCCCACAGGAAATGTTATTCTTGCCATGGTTTAGGAGCATTTAATCTGATTTGACAATGCTCAATCTACTTCCCAAGTCCTTGATTGATTTCTTCTTCTTTGCTATGGTAGTATGACCATTGTCTTTTGATTAAGACATTAGTGTTGTATGTGACCTACATCTTTTGCAATCTAGTTTTCCATAGCTCATCCAAGAGTACGATTTATCTTAAACAGATCAAATACCATAATAGTTGGCCCCAATAGGTGCTTTTAAAAAAATGTTTTTAGTACAGTGTAATGGCTGTTTGTTTCAAAGGTTCCAAAGACTTAAACACTGAAAAAAATAGATGTAATTCAGCATACTAATCATTTACCAATTATATTTTCATTTGGGTTTTAGTGGGGTAAAGTATGTTAAGCAAAAGTAGCAGTCCTATTCGAAATGTTTGTTCTGATGATCAAGGTCTATGAACTAAGGATTGTTTTCATAATCAACTTTCTGCTTTGGAAACTTTAAAGCTCATCATGTCCAATTCATGGAAAGCCTAAACCAAACATTTGATTCCCCCCAGATTTAACTAAATTGCTGATCTTGCAGTAGAAGCCTTCCTTTCTGATGCTAATCTTATAGACACAAATCCTTACGCCAGCCCAGCTGGTATAATAAAGTGTCTATCATTTCACCTTTTCAATAAAGACATTGTTGAAGCATTAGTCTCACAATGTTTTTGTAATACAGCAGAGTTCATAATTTAATCTTTTAGTACATGACTACAGAATGTATTTATTTATTGATTGATTTACCAATCTGAGAACATGCATGCATGGACAAACAACCACATATCGCATCAGGAATAAAAATCTTGTTGTCCAACTTAATTAGAACTACAGGTGGTCAAGAACTCTACTAAGACACAAAGATGAATAATGAAGACTTTCGAGACTTACAACCTCTTTGTGTCTTTCTGTGCCATCAGTATTTTAAATACACATACCCGCACAATTTTCTTTTCCCTGATGGGTATAGGGCTGATTAAAAGAAGTAAATGCCAAGGCCAAATCCATCGAGCTGAGCTTTAACTTCCTAACATGGTGCAGAAGGCCATAGATCACTTCTAAACAGGATTTAAGAGATTAATTTGTGCCAGCAGTCAATGACAGGCTTGTTAGGAGAAAATTCCAATGATGCTAACCCTTCAAAAAGCTGGTTATTAACTGCATCGATGACTGACTCCTCATTAAAGATCACTATTACTGTCTTCCATAGTGTTTCCCCTTTGACCCAAATGGTTAGTGAATTTTCAGGACTTCCAGTTTTTGCTGTAAAGAGAAGATAGTGATGACATTTTTCTTTCATTGAATGCTCCTTATTTCAAAGAATGCAAATAATCTCCTGCTTCCCTGAACCAAAAAGGAAACAAAACAGTCAGGAAGCAGTTCATTGGCTCACTGTCTTTTTACAGAATTCACTGACTTTCAGCTTGCTCTTCCAGTGCAAATCACCTTCAATCAAATATATCAAAACTTTTTTAAAGCACATTTTTATGATAATACAACAGATTGGAAATCCTTGTATAGATCCACCCCACAAATCATTAATATTTCTTGAGAGTGCCTTAGTTTTATGCATCAGACACACACTACCTTGACACTTATCCCATCAGTACTGTTTGCCTGAGAAGGCTTTGCAGTTACCCACTTTTGAGTCAAATACACCCACTCTGCCACCAACTCAGAGAGAATAGTGCCTCCTGCATAGCTACATGTCTATGCAGGAGAAAACATACCCTGTGACTTCCTCTTATGTTACACAAGGAAGAAGATGGTGAGGACAGCATCTACTTAAGAAGATGGTAAGGACACCATCTTCACCTTGGGACATGCCTTAGAGCCCAGACTTGACAAAACTGACCAACACTCAAAGATACAACCAGAAGCAAAGAAAACAAAGATTTCAGTGTGCTCACAGGGAAAATAGGTTGATTTTAAGAGGAAAGCCATTGCCCACGGGCCAAGTCAGGAAACATGACAAGTGTTAAAAATTTCCATGAACTTCATGCCAAACAGATGTCCACAACCTTTATTTTAGACCAGTATTATACATCATTTATCATATATTATACCAGTATTATACAATTATTCTTTATCAGAGAAAAAGCTTCTCTTCCCCAGTGCCTCAGGGCTTTGCACTGACATTTCAGCCACCCAAACCACTTTCCTGCATCTTTAAAGTCTTCTGAAATCAGGTCAGGAAGAACCAGGCCTTGACCACCTGGGTCTTGAGCCAAGGGTTCAGTAAGAGGTACACAACTGAGACATTTTTTAGCTGGAGGCCTGTCCTCCAAAGTCCTCCAAATTAACAGCCTTGACAGAGCAATGACAGAGCAACTTTTTGCTCTAAGCAAATCAAAGTTCCACAATACAATTGTTTGCATGTTGGGACTGGCAATTCAGGAGGGGAAAAAAAAAAAAAGGTAACTAAGCCATCTACCCAGAAAGACAATTATCCCAGATCAATGATTACACTTGCATTGACAAAGAATCTTTAGTAATACCCTCTACTTTTTACACACTACTTTTTTTCTGCCAGCTTCTCGTTCTGACTTTCCAGATCTCTTAGGCCAGCTTCTCTGCTGAGGACTGCAGTGGAGGTCAGGCAAAGCCTCCTCTTCACAGAAGTCTCTATGCGTACAGAGACACATGTAATTCTGGCTTACAATTCACACAAAACTGGCTTACAATTCACACTTTTTCTCACCTCCTTCTGTAGAAGCATCTGCTTCTGTGACATGACCTGAGAGGAAGAATGAAAAGATACTTGGCAATTTATGGCAGAGGAGACAAGATCAGAATAAGCAATAGCTACTCTTCAAGAGAGATTCAATGGTTCTCTAAAATATTTGAAAGAGAGAACAACAGACTGGGATAAAGCAGTGGGTCCCTGCAATTGTTAGGGCTGGTCAGACTTATCTGCTGTATAAATGCTTCACTGACAACACAGTCCAGAAAGGACAGAAAAATGGCAAATGGATGCCCTTTTTTAACAGCACTATTTTGCCAGAACAGTTTTCTGAACACACTTGCGAACCAATCTGCCTGGAGTCTGATATGCAGTGACATTAGGGTGTAGAAAGAAAAATATTTTCATCTGAGACCAGAGCCAAACTGATCCTCTCCCACCACTGGTATAAAAAACAGCTCTTACCCAAGCATCTCTGCTAGAAGAAGCTCCTGTTCTTGGCTCCACAGGAGGCATGAGTGAAATATACAGCAAGAAACAGGACAGTCCTGTGTTGGAGATCAGAGCAGCACTAGAATCAGGAATTTGTTGGGCACCACATGCTGGATGATAGATATAGGCTTCTTGCCCTGTCTGTCCCAGAGGACCAAATATAATGAAGCAGGATAACAGATTGTTTTCAGCTATTGCTTTCTAATAAGCATTCACAAATAAGGTTGAACCGAAACTGTAGGTCATGCAGAAGTAAGGACCACACACTCATCTACAGTATCCCAGCGTGTTGATTTGACAAATAGCAGGTGTTTTCTTGTATAGGCACTGAGGTCTATACTGCCTAAACATTCACTGCTGGGAATACAGGTGACTGTGATTGACCACTGGTGCCTTGTGCTCACATGCCATCTGCATCTAATCAGATGGGGTCACCAGGGATCACAGAATCATAGAATCATTCACATTGAAAAAGACCTCTAAGATCATCTAGTCCAACTTTTAACCTAGTACTAAACCATGTTACTAAGTTCTACATCTACACATTTCTTGAAGACCTCGAGGGATGGTGACTCAACCACTTCCCTGGGCAGCCTATTCCAATGCTGCCAAACCCTTTCAGTAAAGAAATTTCTCCTAATATCCAACCTTAACCTCCCTTGGTGCAAGCTGAGGCCATTTCCCCCTTGTCTTACCACTTGGTGCTTGAGAGAAGAGCCCAATCCCCACCTCATTATAACCTCCCCTAAGGTAATTGTAAAGTACAATAAGGTGTCTCTTGAGCCTTCTTTTCTCCAAGCTAAACAACCCCATTTCCCTCAGCCACTCCTCATAAGACTCATTCTCTAGACCCTTCAGCATCTTCATTGCCATTCTTTGGACATGCTCCGGCACCTCAATGTCCTTCTTGTAGTGAGGGGCCCAAAACAGAACACGGTATTCAAGGTGCAGCTGCACCTGGGCCAAGTACAGAGGGACAATCACTTCCCAGTCCTGTTGGTCACACTATTTTTGATACAAGCCAGGATGTTGCTGGCCTTCTTGGCCACCTGAGCACACTGCTGGTTCATGCTCAGCTTGCTGTTGAGCAATACCCCCAGGTACCTTTTTGCCAGGCAGTTTCCAGCCACTCTTCCCCCAGCATGTAGCGCTGCATGGGCTTGTTGAGCTGCAAGTGCAGGACACGGTTGAACTTCCTGCAGTTGCCCTCGGCCTGTCGATCTGGCCTATCAGTCCGGCCTATCCAGATCCCTCCACAGAGCCCTCCTACCCTTGAGCAGATCAACACTCACACCTAACTTGGTGTTGTCTGCAAATTTACTGAGGGTGTACTCGATCCCCTGGTCCAGATCATTGATAAAGATATTGAAGAAAACTGGTCCCAGTACTGAGCCCTGGGGGACACCACTAGTGAGCGGCCTCCAGCTAGACTCCATTCACCACAACTCTTTGGGCCTGGCCACTCAGCCGGTTTTTAATCCAACAAAGCATACACATATCCAGGCCCCGAGCAGCCAGCTTCTTCAAGAGAATGCTGTGGGAAATGGTGTAAAAAGTCTTACTGGGGTCTAGGTAGACCACATCCAGACTCTTTCCTTCATCCACTAAGCACATCACCTTGCCGTAGAAGGAGATCAGGTTCAACAAGCAGGACCTGTCTTTCATAAACCCATGCTGACTGGGCCTGATCACCTGGTTGTCCTGTAAGTGCTGCATGATGACACCGAAGATAATCTGCTCCATGAGCTTCCCCAGCACAGAGGTCAGACTGACAGGCCTGTAGTTTCCTGGATCCTCCTTTCGGCCCTTCTTGTAGATGGGCATCACATTTGCCAGTTGCCAGTCTACTGGGACCTCCTCTGATAACCAGGACTGCTGATAAATTATGGGAAGTGGCTTGGTGAGCATTTCCACCAGCTCCCTCAGTACCCGTGGGGTGGATCTCATCTGACTCCATAGACTTGTGTGTGTCTAAGTGGTTTAACAGGTCACTAACCATTTCCTTGTGGATTTTGAGGGCTTCATTCTGCTCCCTGCCCCTATCTACCAGCTCAGGGGACTGAGTACCCAGAAAACAACTGGTCTTACTGCTAAAGACTTTGGCAAAGAAGGCATTAGGTACCTCAGACTTTTCCTCACCTCTTGCACTATGCTCCCCCCACATCCAATAAAGGATGAAGATTCTCCCCACAACCAATAAAGGATAGGATCCCACTCCTCTACACCTCTACAGCCAATCATGCTGCGCACAGGAAAAAAAAAAAAAAAAAAAAAACAAGGCAGGAGTGTATTGGGTTTACATGGCAAGGTTTTGGTAGTGGGGAGCTACATAGGGTGGCTTCTGTGAGAAGAGTCCAGCAGCTGCCCCATGTTAGATAAGGCTCCAGCTGGCTCCATAGGGACCCGCTGCTGGCCAGAGCTGAGCCAATAAGCAATGTTTGCTCCTCTGTGAGAGCATATTTAAGAAAGGGGGAAAAATAATAATAATAATTTTAAAAAAATAAATGTTTCACAACAACAGCTGGGAGAGTGAAGAGTGAGAAACAGCCTTGCAGACCCCAAGGTCAGTGAAGAAAGAGGGGGAAGAGGTGCTCCAGGCTTGGGAGCGGAAGTTCCCCTGTTGCCTGTGGAGAAGCCCCTGGTGGAGCAGGCTGTCCCCCTGCAGCCCATGGGTCCCACAGCGGAGCAGATCTCCACGATGCAGCCTGTGGAAGAGCCCCCAGTGGAGCAGGTGGATGTGGCCTGGAGGAGGCTGCGGCCCATGGAGAGCCCCCGCAGCAGCAGGCCCCGGGCAGGAGCTGCAGCCCGTGGAGAGGAGCCCACGTGGGAGCAGGGGGTCTGGGGGGAGCTGCCGCCCACCTGTGGGGTACCCGTGCTGGAGCAGTTTGCTCCTGGGGGATGGATGGACCCCGTGGTACGGAGCCATGTGGGAGCAGTTCTTGGAGAGCTGCTGCCTGTGGGCAGCCCCCGCAGGCTCAGTTCGGGAAGGATGGCATCCCTTGGGAGGGACCCCGCGTGGAGCAGGGGCAGAGAGTGACCATGAGGGAGCAGCAGAGACGAAGAGTTAGGGCCTGACCGCAGCCCCCATTTCCCTGCAATGCTCAGGGGGAGGTGGAAGAGGGTGGATGGGGGGAAGGTGATTTTAATTTTTCTTTGTTTCTCACTTCTCTAGCTTGTTAGTAATAAGTAATAAATTTCTCCGATCTCCCTATTCTGAGTCTGTTTTGCCCGTCACAATAATTGTTGAGTGATCTCCCTGTCCTTATCTCAACCCTTGAGCCCTTTTGATTGTATTTTGTCCTCTTTCCCTTTGAGGAGGGGGAGAGAGAGATCGGTTGTGGTGGAGTTCAGCTGCCCAGCTGGGTAAAACCGCCACAGGAGATAATGCCTTAAGCTCCATACACGTGAAGTTGCATCTGTAGGAATCCATGTGTGTAGTCTGCCTCTCTAATCATGTCAGTAAAGCAGGCTGTAGCTCCACTTTATATCTGTCACTGAATTTAAAGAGAATTAAAAATGACAATCTATCATTTAGGAGAGGAGGAGCCTGAGGGCACAGAAGAGAAAAGGGTTAATCTGTGAACAGGTGTTAGTCAGAAGTCACTGACCAATGTGTGCTTACAAAGATCAGTCCTCTGTTCCACAAACTGCAGCATCAATATGTTACAGGGGGAGAAGGATAGTCTGATTTTACGTAATTAAGGCAGCAAGCCTGAAGAACAGCACAAGCTGTTAAATGAAGGAATTGCAATAATGTATTGTAAAAGCATCAGCAATCCAATGGTGCTGGTCTGTGAAGGGAACATAAAGCAAGTAAGTGCAAATGATTTTAGCTGTACATTTTAATATCTAATGTTAAAGATGTGTCAGTGTTTCCATTCGCAAACCTCTCTCTCTGAGTATAGAGGTTGTGGCTATGGAAATAAGCCCAAACTGAAACTCGACATGTTGTCTCAGAAAAAGGATTTTTTGTTGTTGTTGTTGCTGTTTCATTCTTGTAAAAAATAAACAAGAGGGAAATACATGTAGTGTTAGAAACGTTTCAAACATTTTTTCACTGTGTCATAAAAATGTTTGCAATTTGAAATGGAAATGAAGTTCAGAAGCTATTGTGACAGACTTTTTTTATAAAGAATTCAATTAAATTTTAGCATCTTAACAAGTCCCAGAGCTAAGTCCTCACTAAGAAACATGGCTGTGAGGAGTGTCTGTACTCTTCCTGTGGTATACAGAGATGCATCAGTGGCTGTCATGTAGATGAGCTTTCCCTGCATCAAGGACATTTCCCTAGCTCAAGGATAAAGGAGCTACTGACCTCCTTCTCTAATGGCTCCCTCCCCTTTAGTATCTCCCTCCAGCTCCATTTGCTAGGTGGGATTACCTACCCTCCTAACCAGGCAAATTTCAAAAAAAAAAAAAGGATCAACAATTTTCCCTTTTAAACCAAGTTTTGAGAGAAAGCTGTTTGTTGAATACAAATTTTTCATGGGAAGTCTTTTTTTCCCCATACTTTCAAGCCTAGTAAAACATAAGAGCAAAAATGAAATTAAAAGCATATGATTCACCCCGTTTAAAAAACAAAACAAAACAAACAAACAAACAAAAAAACACAAAACTCTCTACTCTCTATAATTTCAGAGGGATTCCAATATAGTGCCTCTATCCCCAAAGTTCTGAGAAGTGTGCACTGAATTTAATCTTCTTGAGTTCACCTCTGTTTCACATTCTGTGAACCTGCACTATACTTTCAGGAATGTTTTTCAATGTAACAAATATTAAATGAATATTCAAGAGTATTTGTAGGAAATACATCAGATTCCTGCACAAGCATTCATATCAAAAACATGATGCTAAGAATTAAGCTCATTCAACCAAGGAGCCAAGACCACAGCATGCAATCTGAGCCCAACTAATCAACTCTTCTCAAATTATTAATATTTAGATAGAATTGCTGGGGACCAAACTGCAACTGAGAACTATTTGAATAGCAAGCCCATTTGAGAAAACTTAACATTGTTTTGCAGAACATTCACAAAGAGAAAAATAAACATGATTTACTGAATATATAGCTCCAAAATATTTTCTCATTCCTAGAATCTACTCTGTCTAAAATAGTTCCTATGTACAATCAATTAACAAGAATAGCAAAAATGTGCTGGGTACATGGTGGGGCTGTGGAATAATCTTCAGTATTCATTTTTGTACAAACACAGAAGTGCACAACCTTGGAAAAATTGGTTTGAACTTCATTATCAATATATTTTGTGGGGGTCCTTTTTTTATTCCTCCCCCTCCCCTGCTCCGCCCCCCAATTCTGGTTGCAATTCTGTTCTCGTTGCTATGGTATTCAAGTGCCTGTGAGAGTAATTATAACCCAGTTCCATTTAGTACCGTATGCAGAAATAGTTCACTTAGATTGTTAAATAGTATTTCCCACTTCTAGCATGCTCTAGTCTATCCTAACATCAGCAGAAATTGATATCATCTGTTATGTGCTAGACTAATAACATTTCTTTCCTGAATAGTATTATTTGAGCTGTTCTGTTTGCATTAGTTATGTTTCTGCATATTTTTAGCTAAGCAGATTGTGAAGATGAGGCCAAAATAGAGGTTTTCACCACTATTTTGTTAATGTTTAGTGTTTTATTTCTAAAATTATTTGATAGTCTTTCAGAAATATATATATATATTCTTTAATATCTACTCTTTTATCTGGATTCAAATGCATTTAATCTTCGACATCTTCCATATAAAATCCCAAATTTCTTAACAGACAAATTCTTTTTAAAGGAGCCCAGCCCATCTCTGTTGGGATAATGAAGGCATCTAATCATGCAATTATAAGTCATATTGGGATTAATGGTTTAGCTCACTGAGCCCTATACTACTATCTCTTCTATCTGCAGATTATCAGTTTCACTAAACAAAGTGTATAAACAAATATATTTGTGCTGTTTTTTGTTGGTTTCTTTGTGTTGTTGTTTTTTTTGTTTGTTTGTTTGTTTGTTTTTTCATCTCTGGAACAGCAACACTGAGAGGTTTTTATAATTTTCACTTTTTATATTAGTTGTTTCCATTAATTATTATTTACAGGGATGGGAGTGATTAGCTCTCTGATATCATCTTTCTTTAGAGTGATCATTGAAAGGATAACTTCTTTTCCCTTGTTTGATGAGAATGAAAAATCCTACACATTGCTTTCACTAAGCCTTCACAGACAATTGTTTACAACTATGCCTCCTTCTGCCCGCCTGGTTTTGAAAGTAAAATTCCCTGTTGGAAAGTACATTTTTAATGCCTTTTTTTTTTTTCCCATTCTTTTCCTTCTTCAAAGGGAACTGTTAGAAAAGAAAAATTGAATCTGAAATTTCCACAGACTTCTAAGGTTATTGCTGACTCTACTCATTCAAGCACTACGATTATCAGTAAGCTCAGGAAAAAGAAAATGTGGTCAATGTATGTGCGAAGGAAACAGGTATGTCTCTCAGTTATGGGATGATTAAAACCCCAGTGGAACAGATGAGATGACGAAATATGGAATGAAGATGAAACTTCAAAAAAAAAAAAAAACACACACCACACTGTCTGTTTAGGTTTTGAATGAATATCTATCAAAAAAATGTAGGTTCTTCAAAAGTGTTTGCGTTTACAGAAGCCAATGCAACCACTACTAGTTTTCTAAAACTGTCTATAGCATTAGTTTACTCAGATATAGAAGTAGACAATGCTTTTATTCAGCATTGTTAGATGCCAGCTCTCCAAGGCTCTACACGGTTTTCAAATACGCCGTAATGCAATGTCTCTTGCAGAGAAGCAGTGGTCCATGACATGTAGTTTAAACAATCATTTTTATTTAGCTGACATTTCACAGTCACCTGTATGGTCAAGGGGCAATTCTGATCTTGTCTGACCTCTCAAACAAGCAATAACCTGACATCTTTTCTTCTCACCAGTAGTGTGTGTTATGCTTCCCACTCACACTACATAACCTCTGCTCAGAGAAGCCCCAGACTGTTCCACTCTGCTGCTCCTTTTCAGTTCCGGGGACATGTTCTGTAGTTTGCCCTATCTGTGTCTATCTCTCAAGGAGAGGTCTACCCTTGCCGTGAATCATCCATGACAAGGAGGACAACAAAAATTTTTGATCTGCTACTCAGAATTGGGAAAATCAGAGCCAAACTGCAAGAGTCTGAAATTTGGTGCAATACCTGAAGTTAGCCCAGTAGGTGAAATTTCAGGTTGATCTGAACAGCATCTTATGAATGCTCATGGTGCTGTGAAGAATAAAAAAGAAAGTGAAACATTAGCATGAAGAGATTGAGTCGAAGTAAAGCAACATAACTAAATCAGCCCATTTTCTGAATTCCTTTCCTAGAGTCTAAATTCACTATGAACCATTTTGTTATTTTCAGAACTCGTAGTTACAACAGGCAACTTTCCTTGTACCTGAGGAGGCCTACAGGAATCAGAAGACACAAGGAACAGAAAGGTTTTGTTCTGAGCAAAAGGACTCTTACGTGGGAAAGAAATGACTTGCATAATGGGAATTTTTATAGGTTTGCTAGAAATCATCATGTTGACCTTAAGGTACCTCTCTTTTTTCCCCAGCCTCTGATTGTCACTGTTATATAATTATCAGAGATATTTTAAAAATTATTTTAGCACTTCTTAAAGCAATTGCATTGATTATAGCAAAGATATTCTTCTGGAGGCTTAGCAAATGAAGTATTGGGTAACAATATAAAGACTTTTTCACCACTAGGTCATCATTAACATGATCTGGTCAAATACTTAATGACAGAAAAATTAACAGTGCATAGTGGCCTATATATAATGAGCTGATTTCAGTCCATATCCTGTTCAAAACATAAGAAATAATCAATTTAATTGGGGATTAATTGGCACCTGACTTGTCAATCTTGATAATCTTTAGGGCATAGTCTTTATTTTGAGTGTAAATGCCTTAGGGGAGACATTGTTTATTACTACGTTTGAAAAATTCTGCACCATCATCCTTGCAAGTGTTATTTTTGTCACAGATCCAGAACAGCTTACTGTGCTATTCTTGTAACTGGAGAAAAACAGATGAGCTGATTTGAAGGACTTTCAGCCTACTGCCTTTGAAAAAGCATTTGAAAAGTAAGCATTATCCTCAGATTAGTGAAAATTCATACTAAGGGCAGAGGTTCATCTTTTGGTTTGGACAGATTCTCAGTTTGTTCCAAATAAGTACGCCTGTCTCATGTTATCATGTAGAAAAATCTTCTGGAAACCAACAAGTCCCTCTCTAACAGAGAGTATAAAGAAGGCAATAAACATACCTGTTTTAACATAACCTTAAAAATCTATCAGCCTTTTTGTACCTAAAGCAGATAATGCAGAACTTTGAGTAGGCTTTTGTCTTAGTATGCACATAATAGCGTTACAGGGAGCCACACAAATATATCTGTGGGGCAAAAGATCCCTGGATCACAGCGAGTAATGCCCATAAGTATTAGCCACAAAATATACATAACCAAATAATTCAAACTGGCTAAAATAAGTAGATACCATAAATTAGAGAAAGGAAAAAAAAACCTTACTGCACACATGGAAATTTCCTCAGAAAACATTTATCTTCATCTCTACAATAAGATACTTTATTAACTACATAATCTGGGATACACGCAGTTTTGCTGAACACAAGAGGGAATAAAAAGGCCTAAATATGCTAAGCCTTGCTTGATCTATGCAAAGAGATTTTTCTCTCTGCAGAAGATTTGGTGAAGTAAAACCACATTTGATAAACATGAGCACATGGCTTTGGTTTTATGGTTCTTATGCTAAGCTAGGAGGGGACTAATCAGACCCTGGAGATGATATGAATTTGACAACTGACCAAGGGATAAATGGCAGGAAACTAGTAGGGGAGAAAAAAAGAAGTGACAATGAAAATAAGTTGAGGGAAAGGAACAACCTTTTTGACAACATCAAAATATCACTACAGGAATCTTTAGTTTTTGGAGGGTAAGTAACAATGAACTGAACAAGGAAAGTCAAAGCTGTAGAAAGATGAGGACTGCAAGGCTATCTACTGCAAACACAGAGAGAACAGAGCCAGAGGCAAGTATGCTTAGCTTTGCTGGTAGCCACAGTAGTCGGGACTCCAGGACTCTCCACACTCTTTTTCATTTTGAAATCCATCTTTCACTCCCAGTAATTAAGGTCACCACATTGGGGCATTCACTGTTTGCCCTTATGAAAACCATTCTGAATATGACAAATAGCATTTGTATTTGCCTTAAGTCCTCATCAAACCCAGCTGCGGGAATAATTCTGCTTGCCTCCCTGAAAACTCAGTAGAGTGGATATTCTTACAAGATTTCCAACACTTCTGTACTTTCAGGAATATCAGCAGAAACTTTTTTTCTGAAGACACCATTTCAGTACAATAGATTTATCTTTGGAAAGATGAAAATGTAAATATGTGATGGAGGATACTATTGCAAATGGACATTCTCTTTATAGACTTATGAATTTAAACACAGTGCCACACTACATAGTTTGGAATCGGCTTGTAATTGTCTAGAATATAATATGAGTAAAGAAAATTCGTATTTGTTCACAATAAATTTCTTAAATGTATTTCAAGTGGTATCTGTGTATATGACCTTGTTTCCAATACAACTGTTTCTACTAAATTACTGTTCTTCCTTAGAACTGACAGGAAAGGAAGATGGCACCAGCTGACAAATGGAATTTTATTCATGAAAAGTAGCATAAGCTGGTTCCAGTTTCTCTTCGGATAAGAGAAATCCTTAGAAAACATAAAAGAAGTTGCTTTTTAAGGTAGGAGGCTCTTGAATTCAGCAAGAGGAGAACCTTCAACACATTAAAGATGCTGGCATTTTGTGAGGGAGATTCCCTTATTTCTTTCAAATCATCTTTTCTCTTGACATCTCCATCAGCAGCAGAGCTTGTTCACAGCTCAGCAGCCTCATGTGAAGCACTATTGGCTTCTCAGAATCCTGTGGGGAGTAGGGGTCAGCTTGGGCACTTCAGGCAGGAATACATTTTGAGAAGAAAATTGCACCAAATGATAGGTTAATGGCAGTATTCATGTCAAAAGCCAGTGGAACGTGAATGGCCTTCAAATAAGTATTGTTCCAGCCTACATATTCAATGAGATCCATATTCACTGCTTCAGGTTCAATCAGTGATTTTGATAAGTATGTGGAGAATCTCCAAAAGACATCTTTCAACAAGGCATGGAGGGTACATTTTTATAGTTGGTTCTACAGAGGAAAACACAGCTGCTAAAGAAGAACAGATAAATACAGCCACATAAATACTTTCTGAATCTTTGAGTAAAAATAAGAGAATAATGTAGAACAGCAGCCTTTATATAAATACAGATTTTAATATCGTTTTTTCCCATGAGCAGCAGAAGTAGTAAAGCATGGTGGATGCACCGTGTCTCCCTGGCAATCCCTCTAACTGCAAGATGTTGTATTCATTTCTGGTTTCCTGGACACTTTCTGTCTGTGCAGGATGGGCCTGATATTTTTGCCAGTTCTGAGAAACAGCTCAGTTTTCCTCACTGAAGACACTGACTCACACTGCAGCATTCTACTAGTTTTCTTGAAACTTGCAGTATCTTAATTCTCCGTGAGATTTCTTTCCCTCCATCAAATTTGATTTCAATGGGATTAAAACTTCATCAAGTTAAAATAGTTTTAGAGGTAGTGGTCAAAGGGAAGCTGTTAGTGAGATTATCTCAGCCTGTTTTCTTCAGGTGAAAAATGTAGGTGAAAAATGTACCTAACAGAAACAATTGTTCCAACTAGATGAGGACCTAATATTAAGCCCTGCTTTGAGATACTATTTCTGCTTGAAGTAATAAATGTACTGTTTATTACTCAAGTTCTCTTTGTCAAACTGGTTGTACTGCTTTGGTGGAATTTATACTATTGTTTTGTTGTGGGGTGTATAACTCCCACATGCAACCTAGAAACCAGAAGATTGGTAAGCATCAGTACCAGGTTAAAAGAAAAGTCAACCTTTTTGAAATAACTGATTTTAATGGTAATTTTCTGTAAACATTAATCAAGAAAGACAGGAAATGGTCTAAAATAATGTAATACAAATATTGCAGGAAAGAAATACAGAAATAGGCTGATGTTTATAACAGAAAGAAAATAATACTGAAATTCTTATATGTTTAAACAGGTCAAGAAACACTAATAAGTGGTCAGCTTGTTAGGACTTAAAGTTAGCCAGGCATCACATGTTAAGATGCGAGAAGCAACTAACTCATTTCCCTGGAGGGTGGGAACTTCAGCATGAACAGGAGTTCAATGTCAACAGCATACTTTTTCAAGGCCAAGCTCTGCTTAGCTCTGATTTTCTCATCTGTGATTTAAAACCTGTATTTTTGCAAATATAAGTCCATGTAGTTAATTTGACACCTTGCTTCTAGGCAGACTAGACCTAAATTTCAGTAAGTCTTTTAGTGTTACTATATCCTCACTTGCATTCACTGTCAACATTTGCTATCTGTTGAATGTATTAGGATTTTTTTTCTCAGTGTCTGGATGACAGTTTACTGGAGTTTTGGTCCATGACTTGGGCATTTGGATACTAGGTAACAATGACAGATATTATCAGCTAAGCCAGTATTTCTCTATACGGCCAGGTATTTTTAATAAACAAGATATTCCAGTTTAAGAATTTTGGTAGGAAAACTCAAACTTAATAGGCCAAAACTTTTCATAAACAGGATTGTTGTGAGGATAAAAAGATGAAAAATTGCTTATTAGTATATGTTACTGAAGACGGATATTCTCTAGATGGGTTTATTCACCGAATTTAAATTCTGCCATGAGCATATGAAGAACAGGATCAAAAGGACCCCCCAGACTCTTGGTTTAAAAAGACAGAGCTCTCAGCTCTGCTGGTTATTTCTCTTAATGCACTTTTCCCCTTTTCCAAATAAATCTGTTTCAGTTCCCTCAGATCTGATTTCTAATGCTACAGATTATTATTATTATTTTTTTCTCTGGGTAGAGCTCTGCTGAGGTTCTGACACTGTCCACTGTCTTTCTCTGCAGGTACTGGTTGTCATCCTATCCACTCAGCTAGAGACTCTCTGATCTTTCAAAGTCTGCTAGGAAATAAGGTGTAGGGACTTACTCAGCCCTACTTCTCGTCCTATGTTTTCTGTCAGCTTCAACCACTCATTCTGTCTTCCCTCCCTCCATCTCTCCATTTATTTTCACCTGGGATTCTTTGATCACAAAGAAAAGTTTGGATATACCACAAATCACTCAATGTGCTCACAGCAGACAAAAGGTTGGAGAATCAATAAAACAGAATTTTGGCCAGTTTCTCATTTCTACAGTTTTGCACTATCTGCACAACACTTAATGCCCCATTAGAGTCTGTGGGAGGTATTTGACAAGCAATGGTGCTCACACAGCTATTCCCTCCTCTCCTTCCTGTTCCTCTGAAAGTGGCTTAAATAGATTTCTCAGCACAGCACTGGTCTTGGGCACCCACTCACTACTTATCTTTCTAGTCATTAATCACAATCGTGCAATTTAGAGCAGTTCTTGGTCTTTTTTCCCTGAAATGAAAGAGTTGCTCTTGTCATGACTATTATTGGTCATGAATCACAGTGATTTCCAGTCATGCCATCAATTATAAACATAGCTAATTGGAGTGCCGATAGGGCTGCATCTCTTCACAAAGAGGATCCTGCCATGAATTTTACTGGCCATAAATCACTGTGTCTCCAAACAAGAGACTCCCCTTCACTCTTTTCCACTGACCTGAATCCAAGGCACCAGTATTGGCTTCCTGGAGTTATCAGGCTATGCGATGTCATAAATCCACATCTAATCAGTTCACCAAGGAAGATACTATATCTCTCTCTACCCATACTGCTTGCAAGTCTCCCTCATGGCTGTCATATCTTTGCTTTACACTGGCATCATCAGGGAAATTGGCAGAGTTTCCTTACAGGTCTCATGCCAAGCCAATATTCCCCACACTTTTTCCAGGCAGACACAGAGATAACGTCTATCTAAAAAATGATTCTCATTTCTCTACTCAGACGGACAACAAGTGCTGCCTCCAAGCAGTTTGTCAGGACTTCTGGGATGTATGCTGCTGCTGCACAAATGCTAAGTAGTAGACAAAATCTATCACTTTTGTTTCTCAACGATAGCATTCATGGGAAATGAATCTTGTGTTGGACTGTGAGCAAGGAGGAGGGAAGCTGGGATTTTGAATCGTGCCTAGCAAAAGAACAAGAAAATTGATTGCCTTCTGCCTTTTAACTTTAAGCACAATGCAGCAAGAGAGAACAGAATTCAGTAGCTCTTCTGGATGTCTTCTGCAGCAGATCCCCCAGACCACTGTGAGACCACTGTGAGACCACTGCACTCTATCTTTGCCAGTACTTCATCCCTTTTAGTCAGCAGCTGTATGGAAAAGGGATTGTGAAAAGATTTGACAGAAATATTTTTTGAGTCATTTGGTTAGCTTAGTGGAAGTAACCACTTTATGTGAATTCAAAAGCTGATTAGGCAAGAACTGTAAGTACAGGCACGTGAGAAGTTCTGTTCAAACAGGAGTGAAATTGCCCATATTTCCAGCAATTCAAGCATTAGTGAGCTTAGCAGAGTGAAGACCGACCATTCTAACAAACTTCTGTCTGGCCAGCTAAAACCTTTCCAATACCTAATTTAACCACTGTGCATATCTTCCAAAGTGATTATGACAGTAAATTGTTCACTTTCCCCATTGAAGATGATGTATCTCCTTCAATTAAATCAGAATATAGATTCAAAAATGACAAGATGACAATGCCTCATATGACCTTTTCCTCCATTTGCCTAGTGAATAAATAAACATCAATTTAACAATAACACAAATTATCATGGTCTATTGTCTGTTTCCAATTGCCCTTAAGCAATAAGCTTACTGGAAAAAAAAATGTTCTGAACTTTTTAACATAAGACAAAAAAACCCACATTATTAATCTAGGAATAACATAAGTCTCATGCCTGAAATATTTTACATTTGGCAAAAGAAAGAATTCCTTACTCAGTCTCAACAAAGGGTGAATGATCTTATACTTAATTTCAGATACATATGGTCCATCAAGATTAGAACAAAATCATTGAAGGCCTCCATTCTTTTTCCTTGAATTGATATAGTACAACCGGTGAAACAAAGTCAATGATGTCTTACAAAAAAAAAATGCAAAATGAAGAGTCCAAGAAAATAAGAGTGAGAGGAATGATGGATGCATCACACAAAACTCCCAGTACACACAACTGAGTTGTAAAAGAGAACATGGCTTAGGGCAGAGGACACCAACAGGTAGAATCCACTGGATTACACACTTCCAGTAGGGAAAGCAGGAAAATATTGAACTCCCAAATAACTGGGAGCCAGGGAAGGAGAAGCACAGTGAACTCTCCACCCAGTTATACTGTTGTTATTGCATATAGTGGTGTCCCCTTAAATCTCATATAGAGCAATCCCAAAAGGTAACATACTCTGTCTCTGCACTATCCACCTACTGGAAGGTTTTTACAAATGAAAATTAATTATAAATGGCAGCTAGTCTTGTCATTCAGGGGTAAAGTACACCTTGCCCAATCTGTTTGCATCAATGCAAATAATAGTTAAAGATTATTTGTAATATATATGTAATTAAATACATTATAATAACCCCCAGATTCTCTGCAGCAAGTGTAATGGAAAGGATATACTGCTTTGAAAATGAATTGCTAAAATCTAATGTTCTGCACATATTTATGATAATTCCAAGTTAAAGTTCACTCAGCCCTTTGTTCAGCAGATGCACATAGTTCTTTCTAGTTGATGCAGATAATTGCTGTTGTTGTTTGGGAAGTATGGATCGAAATTGCTCCTCTCTTACTCTTTTTCTTTGTATGCCTGGGTGTTTTATTTACTTTATTCACCAAATGATATTAGAAAAAAGGCTTATGCACTCGGATGAAAGGTGTTTTTAAATATATATATATTTGAAAGTCCTGGATAGAATTCTGTCTGATCACTTCTCAGTAGGAGTGCCATAAAAAAATATACCCTCATAAAGATATTCTGTATCTCCAGCGGGGCCCTGGGATCTTCTGTGTTTCTGATGCTGCAGGAGCATGATTAAGTTTTGTTAGTATTTATTTTTTACTTGCTATTACTTTTTCCTTTTCTCTTTGGCAAGAGCAAACCAGCAAACCCTGAACCATCAAAGACATTTACTTGCCTAACATTAACCAGGGTGGTCTCATTATGCAGCTTTAAGCTTTTCCAGTATCAGAGCTTTTGACTGTACAGTATCAAAAGTCCTTTTGTAGGTAGGGTAGCCTGCATAATGGCACTATGGTCCTTGGTAATACTGTAAGGTAAATAAATAACAATTGTATGAATCACAGGAGAAGAGAGAGTTTCTAATTGGGGGAAAAACAAAACAAAAGAACAACAACAAAAAAGAAAGAATGCACAGAGGACTGCATTTTTCAGTTATGATTTGAACGAATTAGCAGCTTGCCTCCCTTTACAGAGGGAAATGGCACGTAACAGATAAGCAGCTGTACAAAAATAACAAACTTCACTTATATATGCACCACTGGAGCTTGCTGCAGTTGTGTGTTTTTAGAAAATTATGTCCTAAGCACTCTTATTTTTGCCAGTGTTTGTATAAGGAGTATTCTGTTCTAATTTATTTTTAATGTGCACCTTACCCCTTACTGCCAGACATTCTTTGAATGAAGTGCTGCTTCTCCATGGGCATTTCTGCATAAATATTTTATAACTGAGCTAAATTAAATAAATAAATAAATAAATAAATAATATATATATATATTAAAAAGAAAAAAAACACCTTATAACTGCTTGAGGATAAAGTGCTGGAAAAGTGTAAGCAATCCTATTTTGCTTTCACATTTAGTTTTGGTATTTTACAAGGAAATCTCACTGAGGCAAACTCACAATTTTATTCCAGTTCACACTAAATGGCAAGACGACAAGTTCATTACCAACATGAATAGAAATGAAACATAAATATACTAGTGATACAGGACACCTTTGTCATAATGGAGATTATAGAGTAATGGCTGCAGATCTACTGGAACCTGATATAAAAAACACAGCTTTGTACACCATGCTAACTCTGCAGTAGCTTTTGCATCACTTTGCAATCAGGATATACTATGAAAACAAATAAACATAAAATGTTACCATGTACAATGTGAGAGAAGTTAACACCATATAAATTTAAAATGAATCCATGGTAGATAATTATCTTCTTCTGAACAATGTTAGAAACTACCTGACTGAAATTGTCACCTTTTGTGATCACACTGAATGCTTCATCAACACTCTGTGATAAAGAATCAGTTTTGTGTCAACAGTGTATACCAGTAATCAGTCTAAAATAAACTTCTAATATATTGGTCAGTTACCATCTGTGATCTTGATGTATCTTCACAGAAGGAGAATAACAGAAAGTGATGAAGTGCAATGACAGATGCACGCATGTTTAGGGGATATGCCTGTGAGGACTGAATTCCTCATTTATTTATATTCATGTTTGAGAAAGTTCAAATAAAATGACTCCCAGAAAATTAATAAGAAAATAGGGACTCAAAAAAGTTTCATTAGAAGATGTAAACAAGCTCTTGGAAGCACATGCTTGCAAACTGTAATCAGTATGAAAGCACAAAAAAAAAAAGACAATTGCTTCAAATCACAACTAACCTCAGTCAGGACAGTTTGCTGCTGCTGCTGAATTGGATCATTTTTCTTTGTTTATCATCTGAACAAAAACAACAGATTTCTTTAATGTATGCCACAATGACTGGATGCCTCAAGGGTCTATGTAGTATTCCTTTGCATAGAAAAGATCCACCAGAAGTTTGATTAAATGGAACTAAAATACATTTGCTTTGCTGTAAACTGCACAGAATGAGAGCACCATCTTCTTCCAAAGCCAGGAGACAACTTAGGTTGGGCCTCAGCCATCAAGGGCAAGGGCAACTGCATTTCATGATAAAAAGCTATAACAAACCCAGGGTACTTGGACACATCAAAACAGAAGTAATTATTTATTTAACATAAGAAATCCACTTACAAGGAAAAGTCAGTAAAGGTCATCCTAAATTCCCTCTCTTGAAGAAGACAGATATTGCTAATAAGAGCGGGAAGCCTAACTGGCGTGATCAAGGTTTACAGTATAGTTTGGAGTGCTACTGAAGATTATGTAGATACACAAACACTGAAATGAAACAGCTTTGCTTAGCTTGCTGCCTCATTAATGAGCACATTACTCCATCTTAAATAATAATGGCAACCTCTGCTAGGTCTTGGCTGAAGTGAGTCCAGCTTCAGCGTGTCTTTCCTGAAATGCTGACATGTCTATCCAGGAAGACGGAAAATAATGTCCCATTTTAGAAAGTGCCTGACCATGAAGGCTGGCAACAAGTTACACTGCAGCTCTTCTAGCTAACAAATAGCATAGGCTTACTGAGAGAGAAGAGTTTTCCCACTTCGAGTGAGAAAAATCCCCAACAGGAATACTCACATCCTCCTTCCCCAAACTGAACAGATAAGAATTAATCTCCTTTTCTTGTTGTAGGGAAGTGTACTCACTGTGCATCAGACCAAACAAATTTCATCCTGAGGCGGTACTGCCTATCTGCTATTAGCAGTTTGGGCTTCTGGGCAGAGTTGCCTTGCTAGTCTTAAACTGGTCTTGACTGTACTTAAGCTGAAGCTGTCTTCTCTGCTTACTCTTTCTGATAACTTCCTTCCTTGCTAGCTGTCCTTATCCCAACTGCAGTCACTAGTTCCTCTTGCTAGGCCATTTGCACTAGTGATTTCTGCTAACCACTTCTTTCCTCTGTCTGTTCATGTCAGCCATGTGCTGCTCATGCCAGTGTGTGATGGTAATATCTTCTCAGGGCAAAAACAGTAATACACAGATGCCTTTGCCATGTTAACTTTCCTTCTTTATCTTCTGGGCAAGATGTTAGCAAGTATTGAATTAGGTATCTGCTCAGCCCAGCCCTTCAGATATAGGTGGGTTGCTCCAGTAAACAGTTGTTTTTTTTTTTTTAACGGTAAACTACTTTTGCTGCAGCAGAAGTATTTCATCCTGTGGTGGTTTTACCTTGCTAGGCAGCTGAACTCCACCACAACTGCTCTCTCACTCCCCCTCCTCTTCTGAGACCCAGTACACATGTATAACCTTCTTTAAAAAACAGTAGTCTCAAAGGAAATGCAAATGAAACCTGTTTAGGTTATTCCCCATGTTAATTCTCTTCAGACTCCTTTACCCTTAACCAAATGTCCCTTGTCATCTAGACTGTCTCCTTGTGGGACCTCTCTAGGGCTATTTTTAATCCTGATTTAAAAACAAGTATGTACAATTTCAACAATTCATTTTAAAATGTGGCCTTATATATAGCAGCATTGGCACAGCAAAACAGAGGGTAACCTGAAGTGCAGGAGCTGTATATAATGTGTGGCTGGTAGTGACAATAACGGGACCCTCATAGAGCAGATTTCCCAGGGAAAAAAAAAAAAAAAAAAAAAGATTGAAACAGCACCCTTTTTCCTTATATGTGTGTTTCTGAAAATACCATGGGCTAATGAAAGAATATTGCTCTAGAAAACAGCTCCCTGGGGTCAGATTCAGGTTAGATATTTTCTGGTGCCACATAGAGATTACAGCCATAAAAGTAGTTTCCAAATAACTTTCTATGTACGTATCCTGAATGCATTGGCAGACCAGATCCTGCAGCCCTGGCCCAGCCTCTTTGAATCCTGTAGGCACTTGGCCTCAGTGCCCTTTCACTGCAGCAGTCCTCGGAGGCAGTAGCAGCTGCTATCCTTTCATTGACGCCTATGCCTTGCTCTGCATCCTGGTTTCACATGTGTTGCTGAGCCTTCATAGGGTAATGTTTGCAATCCATATGCTTTTTTCTTGATAAGGTGAGACAATTCTGGCAAAACAGAGAAGAAAGAGAGAAGCATTGAATCTGTCTCCAGTCCTTCACATATATTTTGAAAACATTTTGGAGAAAGAGAATGCAGCTATTTCTTTCCACTGATGATTTCTGGGACCTTGTGACTATCCAGAGCCTTGGAGTTCACTATAATTACCTACTTGCATAGCTGCAAAGAGTTAGGGGCAGGCACTAAGAGGAGTACCTCTGCCACAGGTGAAGTTATCTATGCTGCAGAGTGCCTGGAAACCCCAGGACCCACTGAGCAGGATTCTCACAGATCTAGATGTCAACAGCTTTGAAAGATACGGCTCATTTGCCACCCCCGCAGGCTCCCAGAGTTTCTCTTTGGTGAGGAGGAGGTTGCAAAATGAGGCTTG
This sequence comes from Cygnus atratus, assembly GCF_013377495.2. Taxonomy (NCBI): domain Eukaryota; kingdom Metazoa; phylum Chordata; class Aves; order Anseriformes; family Anatidae; genus Cygnus; species Cygnus atratus. The sequence goes on from NC_066362.1 coordinate 120,292,620, forward strand.
CATTTCTGTGGGAAAGATATCCATAAGCTTCTGGGCAGATGAAAATAGAAATTAATTCAACACCTGTAATGCTGTTTAGAACTGGAGATGCTGGAATATCAGCATCATATATGAGATGCTCTTGACACTTAAAGTAAATGGAGGTATTCATACCACATCGTTTGAAGGCACCTGCCCTGTTTACATGAGTTTCTGTTCTGAATTACCCAGCAGATTCCAACTTCTCTGGATACTGGTCTAGCTGCACTGTTATAGGCAGGATCTCTCAACTTCAGGTCTAGGTCTTCATTCCTGACCAGCCACATCAATCACCTACATATTGGTGTGTATACTCTGGCTCCATTTTGGCATGTCAGTTTGCCCTCTGGGTGAGGAAAGCTCAATGCAGAGGAACAGGAAGTGGGTATTTGAGTCATTCTTCAGTTACACTATGGAGGCATCTACATTATGCCAGTGTCCAGCTGGCTGGCTGGCTGGCCAAAGGCATTTGAGCAGGTCTTTAAGCCTTCCATTGCCTTCATACCTTGCCTCAGAACCACAATGTTCAACTTTGTGTTACCATTGCTACTCCACAAAGAAACTTTTTCATTTCATAAATCACTCACAATATCTTATGTTTAGAGAACAGTTAGTAGAATATGAGAAAAATCAAGTAAACATTAGCAAAGAACATGTCTGAATTCACAGTTTTATTGCTAACTACATTTCTTGCCAATTGCATGAAATTATTTTGTGAGAGATCACTGGGTTCACAGCTCCGGTTCACTAGGAACAGGGAAGAAATAAATAAATCGAAAAAAAAATTAAGAAGTTAAAAGCAGTTCCGAGGTGCATGCCTAACACGATTAGTCTTCTGTTACTACAAGGATGAAACAGGATGTTTGGCCTGGAAGTCAAAACCAGTCCTCCCATTACCAGCAGTCAGGTCAGGCGTGGCTCTTACTAAGGCACACTGGAAAGTCAATAATCTGGTTTTAGTGTCCACGGGCACTGAACTAGATTGCCTAGGGACAATGATCCAAAACACCTTCATCTATCATTTTCATCAAGACATCTGATGAAGCTGTTGATGTAGATATTTGGATTGCTAGAAGTTTGAGAATAAATGAAGTTGTTAGAAGATTGGAAAACTGGGACTAATGCCTTATGAGTTTCACTTAGGGAACACAAGCTGTCCGACACTGCCCCATATGTATATTTGTTCAGGCAGATGTACTACAACCGTATGGATAAAAACTGTCTAGAACTGTCTTCCATTAGTACTTTGCATGGTCCTTCTCAGGGGAAACCAGAGGCTAATCAGATATGAGCACTATATCTTGTTCTGGAGATGGCAGTGGTCAAGCGCAGCAGATAAATTTCAACCTAATGCCAAAACAGCTCACTGCTGGCCACAAACAGCAAATCTGCCCCCTCTGCTATGCAGTGCACATATCAGAAAAACTCCACAGACTGCTTTTGTACAGCCAGATCCCTTCCCAGTCACACCAATAACATGTTGCCTCTCACATAGCAGAAAAATCCAGCTTCATGTCAAAAAATCCTCACTTCATGGAACTCACAAAAAATCTTTTCTCTCTCTGTTAGTCTAATCTGTGAGTCTGTCACCTGGGTATATTTCACAGCAATGTCATTTCTCTCAGACTCTTAAAAAAACAGAAATAGCTGATGCACTATCTGTTTCCAAACAATACTTCTGGAACTTATTTTGCCAAATAAGGTTTCCTTTCTTTTTCTTTTTTTTTTTTTCCTTTTTTTTTTTTTTCTTTAGCCTTGTTAAGACATGCTTTGAAACAAAACTAATAAAGATAATATGTTTGATAAACATCTTGGGGTCACTGAATTTGTTACTTCCCTCTTTTTTCCCCTCTGTTTTTCAGGAATCCCTAACACTTCAGTTTCTCCTGGTCAATTGCTGTGCCAAACTCTACAGAGAGAGAGGGAAGACTCTTGCATTCAGACTTCGCAATAGAAAGGAGGTGCAAACATCACAAGGAGAATCATTAGAAGACATGAGGAAAGCTATGGAGAATAGCTAGCAGGCAGACACTGTTTTCACCAAAGATCTCTCATCTCTCAGGCAGAGGACCAGCAGAAGACTTTTAGTGTTCCCACTCCCAAGATTTGGGAGGTCAATTCTCCAGCTTGCGAGTAACTCACACCTGGTGAATTAAAGTTGCAAGAAAGAAGAAGAGGGGAGTGAAGTGGGGCACTGTGTGCATTTCATGCTGGTGTTTTACAAGTGTGGAAGGTCATCTTAAACTTGATCTCTCTAGTGGTTGCCTATATCCCTTGTCAAAGACCTCTGCTCATTTGAGGGTGAGCCATGGTCATGATCTCACTCCCCTGAAACTACTGCCCAAATGAAAGTAGCATTGCCTTCACGGAAGGAGCATTCACTCTACCTCAGGTAGAGTCACCACATCTGCACAGGTGTCAAGGGTAAAATATGGAGTGAGAAATCTTTTGGGACAAAAGCTCCCCTTCCATTTATCAAGTCTGATAATGGATTTGTTTCAGCTTCCTTGCTGCAGCAGTCTGGGTGCCCTGAGTGCAATGAGTTATTTATGGAGGCTGCAGCTGTGACTGACATAATCGGTATATGAGTCTTCTGGACACAGAGGCACACAGGATGTGCCTGAGAAAGGTGACCCAGAGGAGTCAGGTAGTGGATGGAGCGGCTTATGGTGGAGTGAATTGAAGGCCACCAGAATAGCTACTCTCCCTAGGTCTGTCCCCCATGAAGTGTGTGTTGCTTGATTGACAAACTTCATTTCATGTTCAGGTTGGTACCAACAAGGGTAGTGACTTGCCTTAAGGTCATATACAGTACCAATGCCAAAGGTTATTTTTAAAGGTATTTAAATACAGGATATTTAATCACCAAGTGAAAGGTATTGGGATAAGGCACTTCTGAAGTTTAATGTGAACCTTTAGCTTTTTTTTTTTTTCCTCTTATCTTCAAAATTTCATCAAAATGATAAGTGTACTTAAACAGTGCTGGGAAATTGCCACAGAAAAGTGGTACATGTAGTTTTACTGTTAAGGCAGATCTAAATGAAATACAATGTGATTTATTTAAAGGCAAAAAACTGTGGGATCCTTACCAGAGATGTGCTTTTTTATCCTTTGTGTCTACTCCTCCTTTTCAGTTCTAGTCATGTCATTGAGAAAAGGAATAAGAATAAAAGCCACTCTACTACTAAGACCTCAAAGAACTTCAACTCATGAGGTACAAAAATTTTATTCATTGGCATTGGCTCACTTTCTCATCTCCAGCTGACTGAGGTTTTGCACTCTGTGTGCATATATTTGTCCATCAGGCAACTTTCTGTAAACCAGCTTTTTCTCTCAGATTTTGAAGTGGTGAGAAGTGAGAGTCACCTATCATCCAGAATAATGCTTTAATCCTCTCCTAGTACTGCTAGCACCTCAGCCTGCTCTCGTGTTCAGAGAAGATTTGCTTGGTCATAGGCTTGTCATAGTGGTCCAAATTGTTCTTATAGTTCTCTCTCTTAAGGTAAACAACTCTTTTAGTGCCTGTACTGACATTGAATTTAGCTAAGAATGAAAGAGAAAACCTCATCCCACCCTCATACTCCCCCTCAACAGCATTCCTTGCTTCATTACCAGCCACTTTGCAAGGTTCCTTCAGGTAGCAGGAGCTCCCATCAGGGAGCCCAGACCTCACTGCCCAGTTCCACAGGTATAATTTTCCTGGCATTGCTTCTTCATAAATTCTCCAGCTAGGAATGCACTTACAGTGGGACAAGTAGAACATTGTGCAGAATTAAGCTACTTTTCTTTTTATGGTTAAATCTCTCTAACTGGAACGGTTTCTTAATCTTAGAGTGTGATTTATATGGTGGTGCAATTTTACTATTTTAGTTACAGATTAACTCAGGAAACCTATACACACACACACACACATACTTGTACATGATTATGTATATATATCAGATGATCATGTATATTAGCTGCAGTTTAACATTGGTACAAACTAAACCTATATAAATGTGGTTGAGTCACCATCCCTGGAGGTCTTTAAAAGACGCTTAGATGTTGAGCTTAGTGGTATGGTTTAGTGAAGGACTTGTTAGTGTTAGGTCAGAGGTTGGACTAGGTGATCTTGGAGGTCTCTTCCAACCTAGACGATTCTGTGATTCTGTGAAATCAGACATAAGCTACTGAAAAAGTTTCCAAATCAGTGTTTAGCTTTTTAAACAATTGCAAAAATAAGCCATTTAAACTGGTAGCATCCTAGATTATGGTAGTAGCCATCTTTTCTCTTGATTGAAAGTTATTGTCAATACATATTTCAAGCAACATTTCACAGAATACTGCAGATCCTGGAAGAAACTACAGAAAACCAGTCTTGATTCCCTTAAACAGCTCAAAAAAACAGATAGCAATTGTTATAATGTGCAATATATAATGATCACATTCATGATAAATTAGCTTCACTTTCCTTACAAAACAAAGGGAAAATACCTAATGTGCCATAAGGTTGGTTATGACCCTGCACATAGTCAAGCTTTCAAACCAGTATTTTTTTCTAAAAATAGCTTAAATGCATTGTCCCATCCTAGTGAGGATTATTTGTGTCACGAGCCTGGTACTACTAATAAAAAACTACGATAGCAACTGCATTTCTAGTTCTTTACAGGATCAGTTCTTGACTTTTTACTGAGCCATAACTCAACACTATGGCATACAGAGCTGGCTTCATATGGTACTACAGTCTGACACTATGACCAGGTAAAAGACGGTGTTCTGGATGCAGATGCATCATTCAGAAGATTAATTCATGGGATTGTTTACCATCACAGAAATAGGTACATGTGTCAGTGCTCTTACAATGAAAGCAACTTTCAGACCAAAATTGTTTACTTTCCAACCTCAAATAAAAAACTAAAATTTTGAGGAATGAATCTTATTTGCAGTAAAGCTACTTTTCATTGCAGTGACAGTTCAAAAGCTTTCAAGTGAGTATAAATTACACTTCCTGCACTTTAAAAGCTCTTTATCTTGTCAAAATGGTATCAAGAAACTTCTTTGTAAACATATCTCCAATGAGGTAACCAAGCACCCTTTTCCTTTTTCCTAACTGGGTCAAATGATTTTTGTCCTAATCAGGTGATAAATAAATTACAAAGTCCTAATGGCCCCTATTTTTCCTCTAAAATTCACGTTGTAAAATATTTTCTAAAGTGTACATGTGGAGTGCGTCCAGTTAGTGTATCAAGCCTTACAAAATTATATTTTGAAGAGAAATTGTACCAAGTATTTAATTGGTGTCAAAGTCATATTCTTCCAACATCTCATATAAAAATAATAAAAAAAAGATTATTAAGTAATGTTGTAGATAGACTGATAGACAAATAATAGATAAACTGAGACTGAGTAGTGTTAAAAAAAGATGGATAAAGACCAACTATATATACATATATATATATATATTGGCCACCCCTCAATCTCCTGTGAGATAGAGGAGAAGGCCATGTTCTAGCATGTTAAATAGAGTAATAACACTCTCCATACAAGGCTTGCTGCTGGAGCCAGAGCAGCTCATCCTCTTTTCCCTCTTGTTAAGAGGGAGCTATAATTTTTGTTCCTCTATAATCAACCAAATGAAACTGCTTCTATAAAGATTTAAGAGGAAAATGGTTGCAATGAAATCCTACAGTTGTGGAGATTGTCTCACCTAGGAATGTCTGGCACAATAAGACAAATAAGGAAGAGCTCCTTCAAAGATCACTTCTGTGGGTTTTCTCATGCAGCAAGCATGAGTGGCCATGAGGAAACACCTGATTTCTAAGAACTGCCTAAGTGAAACTCTCAAGCTGAGTCTCCAGCTTGGCACTGCCATTTATTATTATTATTATTATTAATTATATTATATATTATAATAATACAATTATATACATACAATAACATGTATAATAATAATAATAATAATAATAATAATAATAATAATTTTTATGACAAGAGAACTAAGAAAACTGCAATACCCGTTGTGCTGGCTGAACTTTCTAAAATGATTATTTACCTTAAAAACAGCTAGAGCTTACCTCTACAAAGATCCAGCCTCTACAAATACTTACATGCATATTTAAAATTATGTTCCGAAGTCAAGTGGGCTGCTTGTATGTCTACTGCTGAGTTTTTATCTAAGCATTTCCAGTATACAAGCATTCATCAATAGAGAATGACTTCTCATGAATCTCCTTACATTATTATTCGGGACAGGCATTATGTTGCTCATTTCATAGAATCATAGAATAGCTTGGGTTTGAAGGGACCTTGAAGACCATCTAACTCCAATCCCCCTGCCATAGGCAGGGAAGCCACCTCACAACCCTTACAGTGAAGAACGTCTAGTCTCCTAATGTCTAGTCTAACTCTATCCTCTTTTAGTTTAAGACCATTCCCCTTTGTCCTATCATCATCTACCTGAGTAAAGAGTCCTACTCCATCCTTTCTACAAGGCCTCTTAAGTATTGAAAGGCCACAATTATGTCTCCCTGGAGCCTTCTCTTCTCTGGGCTGAACGTGCCCAGCTCTCTCAACCTTTTTTCATAGGAGAGGTATGAAGATATTTCAAGATACTCTTTCTTCTAATTATGATTCCAGGCATACTGTCCTTACTAGAATAACAGCAGGTAGAAGCACTAGCAAGATGTGAACTTTGGAAGGTCATTTAACTACCAAGAAGGCCAAACAATCCTGTACAGTTTCATAGAATGTTAGAGTCATAGAATGATTTGGGTTTGAAGGGACCTTAAAGACCATCTGCTTCCAACCCGCCTGCCATGGGTAAGAACACCTCCCACTAGACCAGGTTGCTCAAAGCCCCATCCAACCTGGCCTTGAACACTTCCAGGGATGGGGCATCCACAGCTTCTCTGGGCAACCTCTTCCAGTGCCTCACCAACCTCACAGTAAAGAATTTCTTCCTTATATCTAATTGAAACCTACCCTCTTTGAGTTTAAAGCCATTACCCCTTGTCCTATTGCTACTCTTTCTGACAAAGAGTCCCTCCCCAACTTTCCTGTAGGCCCCCTTTAGATACTGGAAGGCTGCTATAAGGTATCCTGGAGCCTTCTCTTCTTCAGGCTGAACAACTCTTAACTCTCTCAGCTTGTCTTCATAGGAGAGGTGCTCCTGCCCCTTGATCACCTTTGTGGCCCTCCTCTGGACTTGTTCTAATACTTCCATATCCTTCTTGTGCTGGGGGCCACAGAGCTGAATGCAGTACTCCAGGTGGGGTCTCATGAGAGCAGGGGAGAGGGGCAGAATCACCTCCCTTGACCTGCTGGCTACGCTTCTTTTGATGCAACCCAGGATACGGTTGGCTTTCTGGGCTGCAAGCCCACATTGCCAGCTCGTGTTGAGCTTCTCATCAACCAACACCCCCACACCCTTCTCCTCAGGAATGCTTTCAATCCATTCTTCTCCCAGCCTGTATTTGTGTTTGGGATTGCCCCAGCCCAGAAGCAGGACTTTGCACTTGGCCTTGTTGAACCGCATGAGGTTTGCACAGGCCCACATGTCAAGTCACTCAAGGTCAGCTCAAGGTAGAAAAAAAATCACAGCTTATCCTTTCACATCCCAGTATATGCATCTTCATAATTCTCATAAGGTTTGAAGACTTACTTCCAGTTCCCTGAAGTTTAATGGTACCAGCCGAGATAGTCATTGCCTCCAATATGGGGATGATGAGACAGCAAATGGGAGAGGAGTGGTTTTGTTCAGTTTGATCATGTGAGAGACATGAGGCAGACTGTAAAGATTACTTCAGGCCTGTTGCTCCATTATGCCTGAATCCCAACTCATGGGACAGGTATCCCAGGAGAGGAAGAGAAAGCGAGACACCTGAGACACCTTGTCACCAGACTGACAGTCAGTCCCAAGAGCCCTGCAGAGTGGTGTGTCTCTTTTGCCAGACTGACTGGCACTAAAGCTCTACCCCAGTACAAGAGTATTAGGCTGTGTGAGTTCACAAGTGCAAAAAGCAAAGAGGGGAAAAGTATCATCAGAGGTACTCTAACAAAGAAGTATGTGATGTAGCTGTGGCCCTCCTGCACCAACATGCACCCTTCGTACTTTTCCAGGCTGAGGTCAGCATCTGCAGATGTAGAGGAAGAAAGGAAAAGTTGTGTGTTAATTTTACATATCCTTCTTCTACAAGAAGAAGCTGTTCCTTTTTTTTTTTTTTTTCTCCTTTCTCTATTCCTCTCGGAGGGTTAGCCAGCTGTCTGAGCTGGCCATAGGCAAAACAAAATCTCATAAAATGGCCTAATATCCATACTTCTTTTACTAAAAAGACCAGGGTGTGTTAAACTCACGATGACTGGAGAATGCAAACAATTTAAGAAATTGCAGCTCAATCTGACTTTTAGAATATTTGAGCAATTTGAGGTTTAGATTTCCACAAACTTGCAGGAACTAAATAAATACATACCCTTTGTGGTTGTGAATTTTATTCTGTTCCTTAAGAAAACTTACATTTTGACTGAATGACTAATAGCTACGCAAACGAAGAAGAATTTGGCCCTAAAATACTTGCAATTTTTGCAAGATGTTTTTATAATTTTTCAAATCTAACTTTAAATTTATCACTACCTAAAGTTTAGCAGTTTTGCCTTGTTTTTGCCTGCAGTTGCAATTGTCTTAGACTTTCATCACCGTTTCGGTTTAAATTAAAATGTTGACTGCAGAACAGCATTTGTTCTTTTCTAGTAGAAAATGAAAGTGTTGGCAATATTCTGAGATGTTCTTCACTGTTTTTGAAAACACTACATGACCTTACATAAAACAAGAGTGGGATTGGAGTTAATGAAGTGCCTTCTAAACACAGATCATTAGCTAGTCATTGTGGTTGTCTGAGAGCAGTGCATTGCTCCACTAGGAAACAAATAGAAGTTAACTGGATCAATTGTACAGTATGCATCTTTTGAAACAGCATAACTTGAGTGTCTGAAGTAAAATATTCCATATAATATAATGCACATCCTGCATTATTGTATCACATGGCTACTCTTGAAATGTTAGTTTCTATTTAATCACTTGTTTTCACCTCATACTAGAATGTAGCAGGTAAATTTTTAGCATGCTGAATAAAAAGGGTAGTTTAGCTATACTTACAAGTGCTTTTGCAGGAATCCAGGTGCTGAAACTGCAGGATGGAAAATGGCTTCATTAACTTACATTATTAGGAAATGTTCTGATAGAACACAGAAAATTACCAAAAAAAAAAAGTGTTAATAAATATTAAGAAATGTTAAGAAATAGCAAAATAACAGTGGATGTATCATACTTTAAGGATTAAGTTGCAGAAGTATTTTTTTTTATTTTAATTTTCAAGAAACTCTTTTAGTTATGAAATTACTTGGCAATTTAAAAACTACTTCTTTGAATTGGTCAAATGAATCATGCTGAAGTTTTTGATGCACCAAGAAGAAAAGGAGGCTCTAGGAAGACTGAAAAACTTTTTGATACATCCAAGAAGGAAAGAAGATAAGTTACAGGACAGAAATTCTCTTTTAAACAATGAAAAAGACAGTTTAGTGTTCCTTAAAAAGAGTCAGCTTTCACTCATAGTTTTTAGAAGAAACATTTGAATTGTTCTTTTTGGAATCCTAATATGCTACATTGTTCCAAGGGGGAAAAAAAAAAAAAAAAAAAAAAAAAAAAAAAAAGAGCTATCTTTAAGACCCAGTAATATCTAGAAGATATGTAAATAAATGAATGGAGGCAGAAGTGTTCCCACAGTTTGGCTACTCACATTTTCCAGAATTTTATTATCCCAAAATAATTTAAGAAAAAATTGCCAAGTGAACTCAGTACAATAATCCAAAATTTTGTATTCCTTAATTTTCAAAGCTTGAACAAACTTTGTGATGAAGACTTTTTTTTCTTTTTTCTTTTTTCTTTTTTTGCTAGCTTTACTATTCCAAGCCAAGAATTTCAGAAACTTTTCAGATGCTACTAAAGCTATGTTTTGTTTTTTTTTTTTTTTTAACTAATGTCTACTATTTCATTGTTGACCCTGCAGCTAGACAAAATAAATAGCTCTTCAACTGGAATTCATGTTGAATTCCTCTTTCTCAAGTTCCTATGAAAAATTATTATAGTCACTCTAATGGTAATTTGCTTATCTTCTCTCTAACATTTAAAACAAAATATGAAATTTTGGCTCAAATGAAGTCTGTGGAAAAGTCCTATTGATTTTAAATCAGAGCAAAATTTTTCTTACAAATAAGGAAATACAATTTTTCCTTGTTGTTAATCTAATCTTCTGTCATCTTAATCCTTAAAATCTTCAGTGATTTGATCTTGTACACAATATTTCAGAAGTAGTTAACCTACTACTATTGTTGTCGCTGTTTTTGCTGTCTCATGAGTTTTGTTCCTTCCATTTACTTTTGAACCAGTGAGCATAAAGTAATATCTTTCATCCCAGAGAAAGTGTAATAAGTGAATGATTAAAGCTATTTTTGTAAAGCCTAGCTTCCGTTCTAAGAACGCAGTACATGATTTAGAAAATCTTGCATGAACACTGTATTCTCAACTTATGCAAAACAGTTTGTTTTTCTTATTGCTTTTCGTGGTGTTAGGTTATTATCCTTGTTATTTATATTATTTTAATACATGGTGTGAAAATGTCCCAAAACTCATAATTTACCGTAGAGTTATTTACCCTTAAATCATGCTGAGAAACAGTATGAAGAGGTGTAAAACTATGACACTGTTTTCCACAGGAACAGTATTTTCCTGGAGTCACTGTCCTCTTGTGGTCTGCCTCAGCTGAAAATAAATCTTGTTCCTGTCCTGCCAGTTTTATATGAAAAACCCTTTCTGTAAAATTTGTGCAATTCTCCTGATTAACTGTTTGAGTTTAGCCTTTTATTTTTTTTTCCCTTAGAAAATGTCAGGAGCTTCTCTTGAGCTTTCTTAAGATTTTTCAAGGGAATGCTCTCTGTCCGCATGACTTGAAATGTAATACTGTATTTCTATGCATCCAGCCTTGACAGAGCTATTACAAAAATTCTTTATCATTCTTAAGTCCACATATTAAACCATAAATGTGAATATGACTGAGAAGTGAAGTTACTGGGAAACCTATGCATGTAAATAGTTATACGTATTCATTTACTTCTAACTACAAAAGTGGAAGAAGACTTATAAACTGTGTGCTACATGAAAGCTGGTAGATATTTTCCAATCATTGCTGAGTATCTGCCAGAAGACATAAAAAGAAGAGAGAGGAAAGTGCTAGTGGAAAGGAGAATGAGGAATTATAACAAGAATCTTTTTTTTTTCTTTTTTTTTTTAAATCCATATGACGTTCAGCAGAACTGAATGCATTTTTTTTTTCCTGGGAAGTAATGGGTATTACTAACAGCGATAGAGCAGTAAGAAAAAGCACGTCACATAATTTCAGTTTCAATGCATCAGCTTCTGCTGTGAAAGCATTTGATGTTGCTTTATCAACGTATTTAAATTTGAAGACCGCTCAGCTGTCTTATATCTTTTTTGTTGTCAAGGTTAGAACTGGTTGGTTTTCTTTTATCACACTAGTTTTTTCAACCTTAATATAATATAAAAAGAAGCATAAGCCCATGACCATTTTTTTTTTTTTCTATGCAAAACAGTACCTTGAGTATTGTGAAGGACCCAGTTCTGTTGAAGAGGAAATGATGCCATGGGAGGAAAAGCAAGACATTTTAATTCTGCGTGAGTGCATGAGTGGAAATTCCTTGTACTTCCTAGTGTTCCTAATAGAAAAAAAAAAAAAAAGGAATATCAAAGCAAGATTATTTGTATAATATATAATGACTGACCTAAATAATGACAATTCTGTACATATGCTACCAATATTGTCTTATTTTTGTAAGTGTTCAAAGCTATGAGTAAATCTTTGAGTGCTCAGAAATATGGATGATGTTGAAGACTGAAGAACCTTTACACACCTCTCACCTCAGCTTTGTCCTTGGATATACTTTGAACAAGGTTTAGTAAGAACTTCAGAACTGGGTTCCTGTGATTTATTTGTTTTTGCCAGGAAACAAGTGAAGGCCTTTTCACAGTGAAGCCAAGGCAAATAACAAATGCTTCTCTTACATTTGTAAACACATTTGAAATTCATTAATTTTCTGAACAGAGAAAGAAGCAAAGAAAAAAAAATAAACTGGCCAATGACTCCTGCAGAGTAAGTATAAAATAAGTAAAGCTTTCCAGAAACTCTTTACATTGAGACAATACATGCATATGTTTTTAAGTATACCATTATAAAACTGTATATGCTGTTGTATATTGCAATCATACATATATTGTAATATTCTTGACTATCAGAATCATCATACATTGATTCTGCAGCTTCTCTTAATTAGGGAACTATATAAGCAAGTAGACTCCATTTGGGCAGGATGTCTCCTGTATCAGCAGCAAAACTGATATGCAGACAAGAAGTGGAGTTTCCCTCACCTCTCAGTCCAGACTACAAAGAGAAGTCTGCTTATCTCTTGATGCTCCCAGATGTCCCAACAGAAAAAGGAATAAAACTGTTGATAAGGATAAAGAATAAGAATAAGAAGGATTAGAATAAAACTGTTTGAAATCCAATTGCTCAAATAATGTGTTAATATAGAGTATATGTTAATGACACTAGAAATGGCAGGACGTTTCACTTTAAGCATGTGGTAACATTTTACATATTACACAACTATGTAATTGTGTATACGCCATGCTGTATACTGCAGGTGGGTATTTTATTAAGACCTACCTACAAGATATTGCATCAGTTAAAATGAACAAAGGTATTGTAAATGACAATTGGAAAGTCTTTTCATGAAAGATGGAGTACTTGGGTTTGGAAAATTTCACTACAAATTGTTCTCTACAGAGTTTGTTAATTGGCCCTTTTTAGGCCAAATGAACAAGGTAACATATTCTTCTTGGTCAAACCATTTTAAAGCTATTGCAAAATGCAGACAAGTTTTTACATAATCCAAGGGTAAGCAAGTTTCCACATGATCAGTCAGAGAGACATGCTAATATTGCTAAGATTTGGAAGGAGGTATATAAGCAACAAGAAAGTGTAGCTATATGCAGATCAGAGAGACATCTGCAAAAGTCCTGAGGGAACCTGAGAGCCTGAAACTGCAGAAGTCGCTTCAGCAGTTTGTGAAGTGCCTATTGATGATGGAGCTGGCACAGGTTCCTGCAATGGTTCAAAAAAAGATGGGATGAATGTGCAAGAGAAGAGACTGACAGGAGGAATCACCACTACGAGGTTGAGCCTGAAATTAGACTGGGTTAGCACAAAATGAAACTGCAGTGCCGTATGACAGTCATTACAGCAATATCTCAAACCTTCAAATACTTGAAACATTAATTTTCACAGAGCTCCCATGAAGTGGGGAGGGTTTATTTCTGTTTCATCAGAGAACTATGACACTATTGCCTGGCTATCGGCTCTTCAGGAGGGACAGGCAGCACAGAGGGGGTGGTGGCGTGGCTCTCTACATTAGAGAATCTTTTGATGTTGTGGAACTCCAGGCTGGGAATGATAAGGTTGAATCCCTGTGGGTTAGGATCCGCGGGAAGGCCGGCAAGGCTAGCGTCCTGGTCGGGGTCTGTTACAGACCGCCGAACCAGGATGAGGAGACGGATGAGGAGTTTTATAGGCAACTGACAGAAGTTGCAAAATCATCGGCGCTTGTCCTCGTGGGGGACTTCAACTTCCCGGATATATCCTGGAAACACAACACGGCACAGAGAAAGCAGTCTAGGAGGTTTCTGGAGAGCGTGGGAGATAGCTTCCTGACGCAGCTGGTCAGTGAACCTACCAGGGGTGGTGCCCCGCTAGACCTTCTCTTCACAAACAGAGAAGGACTGGTGGGAGATGTGGTGGTCGGAAACTGTCTTGGACAGAGTGACCACGAAATGGTAGAGTTCTCTATTCTTGGCGAGGCCAGGAAGGGGACCAGTAAAACTGCTGTATTGGACTTCCGGAGGGCTGACTTTGAGCTGCTCAGGACGCTGGTTGGCCGAGTCCCTTGGGAAGCGGTTCTGAAGGGCAGAGGAGTCCAGGAAGGCTGGGCGCTCCTCAAGAAGGAAATCTTAACGGCACAGGAGCGGTCCGTCCCCACGTGCCCAAAGACGAGCCGGCGTGGAAGAAGACCGGCCTGGCTCAACAGAGAGTTGCGGCTTGTGCTTAGCAGAAAAAAGAGGGTTTATAATCTTTGGAAAAAAGGGCGGGCCACTGAGGAGGACTACAAGGATGTAGCGAGGCTGTGCAGGGAGAAAATTAGAAAGGCCAAAGCTCATCTGGAGCTCAACCTGGCTACTGCCGTTAAAGACAACAAAAAATCCTTTTACAAATATATCAACGCGAAACGGAGGACTAAGGAGAATCTCCATCCTTTACTGGATGCGAGGGGAAACCTAGTTACTAAGGATGAGGAAAAGGCTGAGGTGCTTAATGCCGCCTTTGCCTCAGTCTTTAGCGGCAATACCGGTTGTTCTCTGGATACCCAGTGCCCTGAGCTGGTGGAAGGGGATGGGGAGCAGGATGTGGCCTTCGCTATTCATGAGGAAATGGTTGGCGACCTGCTAAGGAGCTTGGATGTGCGCAAGTCGATGGGGCCGGATGGGATGCACCCGAGGGTACTGAAAGAACTGGCGGAGGAGCTGGCCGAGCCGCTTTCCATCATTTATCGGCAGTCCTGGCTATCGGGGGAGGTCCCAGTTGACTGGCGGCTAGCCAATGTGACGCCCATCTATAAGAAGGGCCGGAGGGCAGACCCGGGGAACTATAGGCCTGTCAGTTTGACCTCAGTGCCAGGAAAGCTCATGGAGCAGATTATCTTGAGGGTCATCACGCGGCACTTGCAGGGCAAGCGGGCGATCAGGCCCAGTCAGCATGGGTTTATGAAAGGCAGGTCCTGCTTGACGAACCTGATCTCCTTCTATGACAAAGTGACGCGCTTGGTGGATGAGGGAAGGGCTGTGGATGTGGTTTACCTTGACCTCAGTAAGGCTTTTGACACCGTTCCCCACAACATTCTCCTCAAGAAACTGGCTGCTCGGGGCTTGGACTGGCGTACGCTTCGCTGGGTTAGAAACTGGCTGGATAGCCGGGCCCAGAGAGTTGTGGTGAATGGAGTCAAATCTGGTTGGAGGCTGGTCACAAGTGGTGTCCCCCAGGGCTCGGTACTGGGGCCGGTCCTCTTTAATATCTTTATCGATGATCTGGATGAGGGCGTCCAGTGCACCCTCAGTAAGTTTGCAGATGACACCAAGCTAAGTGCGTGTGTCGATCTGCTCGAGGGCAGGAAGGCTCTGCAGGAGGATCTGGATAGGCTGGAGCGATGGGCTGAGGTCAACTGTATGAAGTTCAACAAGGCCAAGTGCCGGGTCCTGCACCTGGGGCGCAACAACCCCAAGCAGAGCTACAGGCTGGGACATGAGTGGCTGGAAAGCTGCCTGGCCGAGAAGGACCTGGGAGTATTGGTTGATAGTCGGCTGAATATGAGCCAGCAGTGTGCTCAGGTGGCCAAGAAGGCCAACAGCATCCTGGCCTGTATAAGAAGCAGTGTGGCCAGCAGGTCTAGGGAAGTGATTGTCCCCCTGTACTCGGCTCTGGTGAGGCCGCACCTTGAGTACTGTGTTCAGTTTTGGGCCCCTCGCTACAGGAAGGACATGGACGTGCTCGAGCGAGTCCAGAGAAGGGCGACCAAGCTGGTGAGGGGTCTGGAGAACAAGTCTTACGAGGAGCGGCTGAGGGAGCTGGGCTTGTTCAGCCTGGAGAAGAGGAGGCTCAGGGGCGACCTTATCGCTCTCTACAGTTACCTTAAAGGAGGCTGTAGTGAGGTGGGGGTTGGTCTGTTCTCCCACGTGCCTGGTGACAGGACGAGGGGGAGCGGGCGAAAGTTGCGACAGGGGAGTTTTAGGTTGGATGTTAGGAAGTACTTCTTTACCGAAAGGGTTATTAAGCATTGGAATGGGCTGCCCAGGGAGGTGGTGGAGTCACCATCCCTGGAGGTCTTTAAAAGACGTTTAGATGTAGAGCTTAGCGATATGGTTTAGTGGAGTACTTAGTGTTAGGTCAGAGGTTGGACTCGATGATCTTGAGGTCTCTTCCAACCTAGAAATCTGTTTCTGTGTCTGTGTCTGTGTCTGTAATCTCAATAATGAGACTTTTTTCTAATGTGAGATATGTGGAAGGGTATAAGGTAAAATATTAATGCAGACCTTACGTTTAGTGGAATCAAAATTCATAGAATCATAGAATGGTTTGGGGTGCAAGGGACCTTAAGGATCATCTACTTCCAACCCACCTGCCATGGACAGGGACACCTCCAGCTAGACCAAACTGGCCTTGAACACTTCCAGGGACTGAGCATCCACATCTGGGACAACCTGTTCCAGTGCCTCACCACTCTCACAGTAAAAATGTTTTTCCTAATATCTATTCCAAATCTACCCTCTCTTAGTTTAAAGCCATCAGTCCTTGTCCTGTCACTATACTCCCTGACAAACCAAGCTTTCCTGTAGACCCCTTTTAGGTACTGGAAGGCTGCAATGAGGTCTCCCTGGAGCCTTCTCTTCAGGCTGAACAAGTCCAACTCCCTCAGTCTGTCCTGACAGGAGAGGTGCTCCAGCCCCTCGATCATCTTTGTGATCCTTGTCTGGACTCGTTCTAACAGGTCCGTGTTCTTCTTGTGCTTGGGCTCCAGAGCTGAATGCCGTGCTCCAGGTGGGGTCTCAGGAGAGCAGAGTAGAGGGGCAAAATCACCTCCCTTGACCTGCTGGCCACACTTCTTTTGATGCAGCCCAGGATATGGTTGGCTTTCTGGGCTGCAGGTGCACATTGCCAGCTCGTGTTGAGCTTCTCATCAACCAAAACCCCCAGGTCCTTCTCCACAGGAATGCTTTCAATCCATTCTCATCCTAACCTGTATTTGTGCTTGGAATTGCCCTGGCCCAGATGCAGGACTTTTCACTTGCCAATTGCTTGAGATGACTTTGGCAAAATTATCCCATCTTCATATTAAAAGAGATAGTAGTCCATTGAAGTCATTGTTGATGTGAGTTAACAAAGCAGGAGGCTGATACGTCTGACCTTTCTACAATATATTCTACAGCTAAAAAATCCTTTATTTTTTTTTCCCACCTCCTCCAATATTTTTGATTCATTCACTTTTTAAATTCAATATAAACCAAGTTTCCAATTCTGCAAAAAACAAAGAAGCAGATTTATGCTTGGGCAAATTACCAAAGCAGTGTTACTCTTTTTTTTTTTTTTTTCATAGGAATTAAAGGTGACCTGTGAAACCATGACAGCTAAAAAAGGCAAACCAAAATAAAAATGCAACATGCACATATTGGTGAGGTCTCTCTTTTTGTCTCCTCACAAAACTTGTAAGGAACCCTTGGCAGCATGTTTGGAAATGTCTCATGACTGCTCCTGTCAACACCAGCTGCTGGGTTCAGGGTCACATTCTTTTGTTTAGTTGCTTATGTTGGAAAATTTGTAAACCTAAGAGTAAAGTTATGGCCTACTAAAACAGTAGCATCTTTTGTTTATTGAACATCATTCTATCTAAGTGGAAAAACAGGAGCAGGTAAAAATTGGTTCATAGGTTTGTTTTGTTTTATTTTGGAATGAGATGGTATTTTCTAATTTAGTGAACATTTGTTACATGAAAACAAACAAAAAAAAAAGAAGAAGAAAAGGAAGAAAAGAACATAGAAAAGGAACAGCTTGCACAGAATTGTGTGCCTTAAGATAGTTTATTTGAAAGGATAAGTAGTTTTCCACAGCCTTAAGAACTTGCAGATTTTAACAAAATTAAATATTTTAAAGTAATGTACACAACTTACTTTATGAGCAGTTAATGTGTGTTCCTTTTGTAAGACAGAGAAATTTTATTTTATTTTATTTTATTTTTTACACAATTCACTTCAGTTGTCAGTGCTAGAAACATGGGAAAAAAAAAAAAAACAGATCTCAACAGAAAACTTAATTATGTTGCCTGTGTCTCTTTACAAACACAATTTTTACTTTTTTTTTTTTTTTTGAAGTCTGTCCAATTTAAATTCCTATTTTCATCCTGAAAAGAAAATTTCACTACAAGAAGCCCATGTATGGCAGGGAAAGAGGTCGTAAAAAGAGTTAGCATTAGCCTTTGATTTCTAAATACTTTGCTCAGTAGTTAAGCCCCATCAAATGAAAATAAGCTGGAGTATCTCATTCCAACCTCTGTTTGTGGATATTGCAGATTTGTTGCATAGTTCAGCAGTTTGGCAAAAGCAGCCGTTTCTGCTTCAAGGAAGCCCAAGGAATGAAATAACATAAAGACCTTTCCTTCAGACAGAAACTTGTTAGTAGATCCTATAAATAAATGTTTTTACCTGCACTGGATCAATCCTTGCCATTGGTCTCCTGCGCTCCTGATCATGGTGTCCTCACATGCTATGGGAGATCTCCGCAGAAACCAGGAGGGGCAGCAGTTCAGCCAAGACAGAGCTTCCTGAAGGTCAGCTATGTTCTGTTCCTCATCCTTACCCAATCCTCTCTCCCTAAGGCAGGGTTTATTTGCTCAAACAGTTTATGATTCTTGCTGTAGCAGTTCATACTGCAACATAAAAATAAACTATTAATCTGTATAAAGAGGAGATGTGAAAGCTTGGTTCCACTAATCTAATTTACCAGTTTACAAAACGAGATTGAGAAGGGATTTCCTATTTGCTTCTGAGTCAAGAGAAAGCCTGTTTAAGCCTAAAGCTGTTCTGAGTATGTTTGCAAAATAAAAGCATGTTGATGGGTTTCAAGCACACACACAACAATGTTACTTCATGAGAGGTTTATTTCATAGGTGCATCTTGCATATGAAGTTTGCATAGGGGAGAAAAAAAAAGACAAAGAAAAGGGCAAGTAATTAACTCTGTTCCTTGCTCCTTCAAAAGATCCTTCCTGAAGTAACTGATGAAGTTGATTATAGGCCTGCTTCTTCTATCCTTGATAGAGTAGCACTTTATTTTTCATGTAAGCTGACTGAACTTGTCATTTGTGACAGTAGAACCATCTGTAACCTTTTCAGTGCACTGTATTTTTCCCCAGCTTCACTAATTTAGGTACAGCCTACTTTCATTTACATCACTATAGCCACAACTACAATACCAAGTTTTTTTTTCCCTAAGCCTGAGATTTTACATTGAAAAAATCAAGGCTTTGATTTATGACTCCTGGTAGAGCTCTCTTCTCAGGAAAGCAGATGATTTTAGAGTGTTGGGGTGTGTCACAGCCAACATGAGCTATCGTTTCTGGTTCTCTGTAAGCTCTGGAAGGACACAACAAATTGCATCAAGTTGTCAAACTTTCCTTGATGTTCCTCAAGAACAGAAAACTACGGAGTGGTTGAAACATAGACCAGGACAACTTTTGTGTGTTTAAAAGAGCCTTTACAGTATGTAAACTTGCATGTTACCCTGTGATATCTTCAGATTGTCCAGGTCCTTCTGCATGGCACTAGCTTTTGGCTAGAAATCTCTAAAGACCTGCAGTCAGCTAGTAATAAGGGCTGGAAATGTTGACTCCCAGAAAGACCTGGGAGGAATTTAGACCTTCTGAATATGGCTAATAGTGCTAATACCATAATCTGGATTTCTTGGGCATGTTCATTGTTCAGGCTCTCCTTTTACTATGTCATGTAGTTCTAGAATATCTCAGTAAATCTCTCTCTTCTCTTTTCCTTAAACCTCTTAAAAAGCAAAACTCTTTCTCTATCAGTCCTCAGCCTTCTATTAGGAAAAAATCATCTTATATTTATGTCCAAGTTCAAGATTTGTGCTGTGAAAGTTTGGAAATTTAACTGTCAAGTTCAAAGATGTAACCTGTGGACCCATTCTCATGTTTCCCAAGGCACATAATTAATCCGCTTTTGTGTATAGCAGAGCAAAACCTTTTGAATATAGAAAAGATCTGTAGGGAAAAATGTTTGTGGTTGATTTCTTTTCTGAATGAACAGAGTATAATAATTTTTATATCCTTTCTGTCATAGGTACACAAAATATTTTTAACAATAAAAATTATTTTAAAATTACCTTTTTCTATATTAAAAAAACAAACAAACAAACAAACAGAAAAAACTTCCTTCTCTTTCTCTATTGGAATAGTAGTTGCACCTACTTCTCCAGACCCAGTACAGTAGTCAAATTTTTATCATTATGTAGGCCATAACTATTTGTTATTAATATTTACTAGACTGTTAAATTACATGTAATCATTCAACTACAGAGATAGATTTGCAGCCTTTCCTTTTATTGCAATAATACCACAGGTTAAAATTCAGACTACATTGAATTGTTAGGCACATGGAAACTTTTTTATGAACAATATAACATTGTGAACTTATTTCAGGTTATTGGGTTAATTTGATTATTAGTTTAGTAGTGGTTTTATGTTTTATTACTACAACAAACTTCTTTAACATAAATATTTATTTATTTTTTTCTCCATAACCCAGAATATGGCTATACAAAGCTTTGTTAAAAAACAAGACCTCCAAAATCTGACACCAGGATTCCAAACTGAAACTTGTATTAATGCACATTAACTTGGTTTACTTTTGGTAATGTCATGGTATCACATGAAGTCATATGGAAACAGGCTTGAAGGTGGAGGAAAGAAAGGTATCACAAATGTCCAGAGGCTTCTATTTTCTTTTCCCCTTGCCTTGCCTGGCCTCCCATTCCCTCCCTCTCCTCCTCCCCCTCCTCCTCCCCCTCTCTCTCCTCCTCCCTCTCCTCCTCCCTCTCCTTCTCCTTCTCCTTCTCCTTCTCCTTCTCCTTCTCCTTCTCCTTCTCCTTCTCCTTCTCCTTCTCCTTCTCCTTCCCCTTCTCTTCTTTTAATATAGATACAAGTGTATTTTAAAACTAGAAATTAAAAGCAGATGAAGCAGCCTGCTGGTCTGCCCACCATTATAGTGACTGTTATGTGGATCTATTTTTTTTTCAGTGAAATATTTGATAGGTCATTAACAACATTCGCTGGAAGGCTAAGTTGGAGATCGTCTTGTATTCTTTGACTGATGTTACTACCTTCAGTTGCCAAAGCATACTAATGAGAGAATATCCAAAGGACTTTTTTTTCTTTTTTTCTAGACAATTCTTATAAAGAAAAGTTAAAATGCAGCCAGAAAATACAAGAGAATAAGTGCTTCATTATGTCAGGATTATGAGCACTGGAAAACTCACCTCATATGGATGGATTTTGGACTGTGTGTATATGTGTCTTTAGGTCATGTGTTGTGGTTGTTGTTTTTTTTAAATTATTTTAAATATCATCTGAACTCTGTAGTGAAAAACCCTAATTCATTTTCCATTTTTTCTCTTCTAAAATACTAATATGGCAGGATAAAAAAATAGAAACTCTTCCTGTGCACTTGTGTAAAGGAGCCCATCAGTCAAACATTAACCAGTTGGAAGGTGGGTTGCTGGATAGCTGATACTTCATGTCTTTCAGTAGGCTGTAGCCTGTTTCTTCTTAATCAAAAATCTTGAAGAGATTGCTAAATTGCACTATTATACAAGTAGTGCAGTTATATTTACTCTAGCTTTTTTTAGTTACTTAAAATGGCAGTCTTTTCTGGAGACCTATAAACTCTGAAGTAGGATCCTGAGAGAGAAATTATGAGGGAGTGATGATTTATAATCAGGGATATTTAATAATCAGGGAGCGCATGAACCTGTTGCTACCAATGGGGGGTGACAGATATACTGCCTGCATGAGGTGCGAGCAGGTGGAAGATCTGATCAGCCTGGTGGCAGAGCTCAAGCAGGACGTGGAGAGATTAAGGACTATCAGGGAGTGCAAGCAGTTAGACTAGTGGAGTAACTCCCTGCCATGCCCGAAAGAAAGGCACTGGGGTGATACACCCCAAATAGTGATGGACTCCCTGCCCTGTCACTGTCAGGCAGAGGGAGGGGACCTGAGAGATGGAGAAGAATAGAAATAGGTCCCTACTCAGCATCGACGGCAAGCCCCCTCTCTACCTGCCTCACCTCCCCAGGTGCTCTTACACAATAGGTTTGAGGCCATGGAGCTCGAGGGACAGGGTGGTGAGGATGTGGGAGAAGCTACACGCAGGAGGTTGTCTACGGCAAGGAAGTCAACTCCATGCCTCAAGACTTCCTCCACCAAGAAGGAAAGAAGAGTAATGGTCGAAGGCAACTCCCTTCTGAGGGGAACAGAGAGCCCTGTATGTCAGCTGAACACTACCCATAGGGAAGTCTGCTGCCTACCTGGGGCCTGGTTCAGGGACATTACCAGGAAAGTTCCTGACCTGGTTTTCCCCTCCAATTATAACCCCCTTGTGATAATTCAGGCTGGCAGTGATGAAATTGCTGAGAAAAGCTTGAAGGCTATCAAAAGGGACTTCAGGGGACTGGGGCAGTTACTGGTTGGAGTGGGTGCACAGGTGGTGTTTTCCTCTATACTTTCAGTGGTAGGGAGGGATACTGAGTAGACCTGGAAGGTCCAGCTGATCAATACATGGCTGAGAGGCTGGTGCCATTGCAGGAATTTTGGGTTTTTGAATCATGAGGAGGTTTACTTGGCACTGGCCTGATGGCTGCTGATGGGTCCCACCTGTCTCAAACGGGGGAAAAAGATTCTAGCCCAGGAGCTGGCAGAGATCATCAAGAGGTCTTTAAACTAGGTATGAAGGGGAACAGGGATGAAATGAGGCTCGATAGAGATGAGCCTGGGGGAGCAGTCCCAGGGTTGGGGGTGAGGGCAATGGCAAAACTGAAATGCATCTACACCAATGCATGCAGCATGGGCAACAAACAGGAGGAGGTGGAAGCCATTGTGTAGCAGGCAAACTATGACCTAGTCACCATCATTGAAACGTGGTGGGACCACTCCCACCACTGGAGTGCTGCAATGAATGGCTACAAGCTCTTTGGAAGGGACAGGCAACTGAGGAGGGGCAGTAGTGTGGCTCTCTATATTAGAGTGTTTTGATGTTGTTGAGCTCAGGGTTGGGAATGATAAGCTAGAGTCCCTGTAGATAAGGATCAGGGGGTCAGCCAACAAGGCAGACATCCTGGTAGGGTCTGTTATAGACTGCCAAACCAGGAGGAAGAGACAGATGAGGCGTTCTATAAGCAGCTGGTGGAAGTTGCTCAGTCACCGGGGATTGCTCTCACGGGGAACTTTAACTTCCCAGACATATGCTGCAAATACAATACAGCCCTGAGGAAACAGTCTAGAAGGTTTCTGGAGTGCATGGAAGACAGCTTCCTGACTCAGCTGGTTAGTGAGCCTACCAGAGGGGGTGCCCTACTAGACATGCACTTCATGAACAGAGAATGACTGCTGGAAGAAGTGGTGGTAGGGAGTTGTCTTGGGCAGAGTGACCATGACATGGTAGAGTTCTCTATTCTTAGAGAAGTCATGAGGGGTGTCAGTAAAATTGTTACCTTGGACTTCTGGAGGGCAGACTTTGAATTTTTCAGGACAATGGTAAGGAAGTTCCCTTGGAAGTCAGTCCTGAAGGGCAGAGGGGTCCTTGAAGGCTGGGTGCTTCTCAAGAAGGCAGTCGTAAAGGCGCAGGAGCAGGCTCCCCTCGTGTGCTGTGAGATGAGCTGGCAGGGTAGAAGACTGTTGTGGCTGAACAGGGAACTTTTGCTGAGTGTCCAGGAGACAAAGAAAGTTTATGTCCAGTGGAAAAAGGGACAGGCAACTTGGGGAGAGTACAAGGATGCTGCCAGCATATGTAGAGAGAAAATCAAGAAGGCCAAAGCCCAGTACAAGCTCAACCTGGCCACTATGGTCAAGGATAACAAAAAATGTTTTACAAATATGTTAACGGCAAGAGGAGAGCCAAGGAGAATTTCCATTCTTTACTGGACACAGGGGGAAACATGACTAATGAGGTTAAGGAAAAGGCTGAGGTTCTTAATGCCTTCTTTACATCTGTCATTACTAGCCAGACCACTTATCCTCAGAGTACTCAGTCTCACGACCTGGAAGTCTGGGAAGGGGAGCAGAAGAAACTCCCCTCAGTTCAGGCGGCAACAGTTAGAGACCTGCTGTTCTGCCTGGACTGTCACAAGTCCATGAGGCCAGGTGGGATCCACCCGAGGGTGCTGAGGGATCTGGCGGATGTGATTACTGGGCCTCTTTCCATCACCTATCAGCAGTCATGGTCATCTGGAGAGGTCCCAAATGACTGGAGACTTGCTAATGTGATGCCTAAAAGAAGGGTTGTAAGGAGGACCTGGGGAACTACAGGCCTGTCAGCCTGACCTGGGTGCCAGGAAAGGTGATGGAACAGGTCATCTTGAATTCACTCACACAGCATATTTGGGACAACCAGGGGATCAGGCCCAGTCAGCATGGGTTCCTGAAAGGCAAGTCCTGCCTGACCAGTTTCATCTCCTTCTGTGACTGGGTGACCCGCCTGGTGGTTGAGGGAAAGGCTGTTGACGTAGTCTACCTAGACTTCAGCAAGGCCTTTGACATGGTCTCCCACAGTTTTTTTCCTGGAGAAGCTGGCAGCCCATGGCTTGGACGGGTACACTCTTTGCTGGATTAAAAAAGTCTGGATGGACTGGCCCAGAGAGTAGTGGTGAACGGAGTGAAATCCAGCTGGCAACTGGTCACCAGTGGTATTTCCCAGGGATCAGTGTTGGGGTCCATCCTCTTTAATATCTTTATTGATGATTTGGATAAGGGAATTGAGTGCACCCTAAGTAAGTTTGCAGATGACACCAAGCTGGGGGAATGTGTCAATCTGCTGGAGGGTAGGGAGGCCCTGCAGAGGGCCCTGGACAAGATGGGTCAATGGGCAGAGGCCAATGGGGTGAGGTTCAATATGGCTAAGTGCTGGGTCCTGCACTTTGGCCACAACAACCCCAGGCAGTTCTACAGGCCTGGGGGAGAGTGGCTCAAAAACTGTGCAGAGGAAAAGGGTCTGGGACTGCTGGTTGATGCTTGCAAGAACACGAGCCTGTAGTGTGCCCAGGTGGCCAAGAAGGTCAACAGCATCCTAGCTTGTATCGGGAATAGTGTAGCCAGCAGGACCAGGGAGGTGATCATCCCCTTGTATTCTGCTCTGGTGAGGCCGCAACTCAAGTACTGTGTTCAGTTTTGGACCCCTCAGTACAAGAAAGACATCAAGGCCCTGGAACATGTCCAGAGAAGGGCTACAAAGCTGGTGAAGGACCTGGAACACAAGTCTTATGAGGAGCAGCTGAGGGAACTGGGGTTGTTTAGTCTGGAGAAGAGGAGGCTCGGGGAGACCTTATTGCTCTCTACAACTGCCTGAAAGGAAGGTGTGGGGAGCTGGGGGTCGGCCTCTTCTCACAGGTAACTGCTGATAAGACTAAAGGGAATGGCCTCAAGTTGTGTCGTGGGAGGTTTAGGTTGGAAATTAGGAGACATTTCTTCTCAGAAGGAGTGGTTAGGCATTGGAACATGTTGCCCAGGGAAGTGGTGGAGTCACCGTCCCTAGGGGTGTTTAAGGAAAGGTTGGACTTAGTGCTTAGGGACACAGTTTAGTGGGTGACATTCGTAGTAGGGTGATGGTTGAACCAGATGTTCTTGGAGGTCTTTTCCAACCCTAATGATTCTATGATTATACTTACTGATTTCCACTCAGGGGTCTTGATTCACAGTCAAATAGTTCATTTTATTCAACACTATTAGGAGTCTGTTTTCATGGCAGAAGGTATGAACAAATTTCTTAAGGTACACAAGCTTATACTAATTGCAATTACATCTTGTTCATTTGTTTCACTTGTCTCTACTGGCACTCTTTTACCTATTGATTAATTTCTGTTGTGATATACTGTCATGCAGTGTATACCCAGATATTAAGAAATATAATGCTTAATACTGAGAAGATAATTGCAAAGATTTGTTAACTTACAAAAACAAAAAGATGGTATATTTTTCAAATTTCTGCAAAAGTTTAGTTGAGGTCATTCTTTAATGGCTCCCTACTAATTGAAATTGCATCACAGATTTTTGGACCACTGTAAAGGAACCATTTTGATTATTGCAGCTTTAGAAGTAGGTGAAACAAGAATTTTAATCTGTTGCACACTTACAGTAGTAGTTCCATGCTATTACTTGACCAGTTGAAGAGACTCACCAACTCCAGGTTCTTGCATGTGCTTCAGTTTAGATTGTTCTGTGTGTAAAATAGCTCATGTTTAATTCCCCATGAAATAAAATTTTACTATTATGGTTGGCTGTGATTAGATTACAAGGAGAAATAGGGAGTGAACGGAAAGAAATTAAATTTATTTCCTTAGATGTTGCAATGCATTACACCTTCTGTCTGTTTTACATGATCTAGAGGAAAATAATTTCATGTCAGTCAGCCAGTTCAGGAGGACTCCAAAAAAGTCTTCACATGAAACAATTAAGGAAAATCAACTTATGTGTATATGTATCAAATAGCTCAGAATACATAATTTTCTTCACTATGTCTGATAACAGACCCTTAAAAATTACAGTGCCTGTTTGGAAAGGGTACTGGACAAAATGCTCTGTCACAAAGTCAATCTCTTGTGTGTAGCTATTGCAGAAAACTGATATTGTACTGATGCTGAGCTTCATAAATTATAAATGTAACCAGAATCATGTTTCAGGTTACCAAGGATGTGTTGGTAACAAAAATAAAGATTATGGGCAGGGATGAAAAAGTTTGGACTTAAACTCTGGAGAAATGCATGTCATTTACAGCACTTGCAGCAGTCTATATTATATTTATTCAGTGGAATAAGTGTAATATGAGGACTGGAAATTGCAGATTAAACTGTGAAACAATTGATTTTGGAGAACTGTAGGGACATTTACATTTTTAGTCTGTAATCACTGTAGTTCAGGGTGAAGAATAGAGCTGTAAAACTGAAGACAACATCAAGAAAAAAATCAAGCTGTGTATCCTGTCTTTCCTTGTTTAATGGCTTCTAACAGCCAAAGTTAAAAAACAAAACAAAACAACAACAAAAAAAAAACCTCTTAAATTGAGATGAAGAGTGCCTTTATATTTTTTTTTTTCTTGGAAACTTTTGTTTCTAATACTTAGCCAAATGTTTGACCTTAAGTTTTGCTGAATACTCGTTATTCTTACTTTACCATTAGACCTTGGCAGTTGCTGAAACAGACAGGCTGTGATGCAGAGATGCTTCTCACTTCAGTTATCTCATCTGGATAACTTAAACAACACATTGTGTGCATTTTGGGAGGGATTTCTGAAAAATGTTAAAGGGTGGCAGGGGCTTGTAGGTGTTTTCCAGCAAGGACAGTTTTTGTGATGGCTAGCGTCAACTAGTGCTATAGTTCCCTCTTCCTGTTGCAGAGCCATGCCACCGCAAGAAGACAACAAAAAGTATCATGACTTCCAATTACTTCCAATTGCCCTTCATCTATTTTATTATCTTGTTTATACCATTACTATGTATAATGCAATGCTTTTGTGGTTGACAGTTTAAACTGCTACTTTTATTAGCCTTTTTAGCCATTAATGCCCTTGTTCTTTCCAGAAATGTAATATTTTAAGGCCTTGATACTGTGCATGAGATGACTTTACTTATATGGGTGTGTGCATAACTCTGTGCTAAATTCTAGGATGTAGCTGAAGGTTAATCTTACGTTGATTTCATCTTACAATTAGAACAAATATGCCTATTAGCACTCAGTTAAGAGGAGTGCACATCTCTGTATCAGCAGGTGAAACAGAAGCTTGGATCTAAGAGACTTTTAGTTCCTTAGGAAATCTGGACTAAAAATTGTTACTTAGTACATGAGGTCTTACGAAGAAAGATGAATTTTGCATACAAAGTGGGGTGGTAAGAACCTTGAAACACTCAGCTCATTGTCTTAATAGCAATATGTTGTCCTAATGTAGTGTTATTAAACTTTCTAATACAGCCTCTATTACTTGGAGTATATTTATTTAGATTCATACAATTGTCTTAGGGAGGAAAAAATGTTTAAGAATATCTTGCTGACTTTATAGATGCATTGATATGTTTTATGGCTCACATATAGATTGGTTCCATGCAGCAAGCTAGGTCAGGGCAAGAATAAGTATTACATAAATATGGAATATATTATGTGGAAATAAAGAACCAAGATTGAATTCTGCACCATTATCTTTATAATATTTTTATGACATAACATCAGCCGCATTTTAATAGTTAACTTTAATCACAAACTATTTAGCTTATGTGGTCATAGCTATTGGACTGTAGAAACTGGAATTAGCAGTGGACAAATCGGATGCAGATAAAAAGGGAGATAATAACCCACTATAGCATCTCTTGGGAAATATAAAAATAAAATAAACATAGCTTGACACAGCTCAGTAAGTAGAAAGCACTTTATGGTCGTGCAGTTCTTAAAGATCATGATTAAAGGCCTGGGTGCTACTGAAAATAATTTGAAGGGAGAAGTGTAATTAGTGTATTATAATCCCAGTTTGCCTTTGTTTTAAAAAACGAAACAAAACAAAAAAATTGGCTGCCTGGTGCTGAGAGTGGGGCTACTCATTGTTGCAAATGTACACTTGAACAAGCCATGTAGCAGAAGTAGTAATGAATCCTGGTCTGTGTCTTAATTCTCCTCTCTTTAGCTATAACCCAATATGCCCGGATAGATGACTGTTGACCTCATGCTGCTGCTTTCCTTTCCATGGGAAAGCCAGTTTGGGTGTGTCTCAACCCCCAACTTTCATAAAGTATAAGAAATAAAGGGAGATTACTCTTCACTAACTTTAGACTACTACAGTGTTTTGTGTGCATCTCAGCTGGTCATCCTTAGCTCCTTTTTTAATTGGTAACAATGTCATCTTTAGCATGAAATAAATCATGCCCTAGAAGATCCCCTTTCTCTCCATTGTCACTCTACACTGTTTTGTAGTTAAAATCAGATGCAGATGTCTGTATTTTGTCATCCTCAAGAGCTGTGTCACACTGTCAAGTGCAGACTCCAAACTGTGCTTTGGAGGAGACATATTTCTTATATTGCACTAAGAGGCTCCTCTAACGTGCCTATATTTCTTGGAACTGAAAGCTACAAGCTGCCATGTCTGTGCCCACAGCTGAGGGCATGGGGCTTGGGACATTTATCCTGTTTCACATGCACATGGCCTGTTCCTTAAGGCTTGGAGGTGCGACTGTATCTTCACAGACTACTAGAAAAGAGATCTGGAGCCAAGTTGGGCTCCGTTCCCGTGAATGGATAGACTTGTCCATCTCAGATGTATCATGACACAAAGAGAATGAAATATGAATGTAGAAAATAAGTAGTTAAAGCAGCTTGCTTGTTGATGTAGCAGATGTTGCATCTCCACCTGTTTTGTTGCATCTCCACCTGTTTTGACTTTTTCCAGTAAGGCAAAAATGCTCCAGTTTGCACACTGATATGGGCAACCAGAATTAAAGAGGAGCTTGAAGAGAACTTGAACCTATTTCCCTGTTCTTTTTAATACTCCCATGCAAGATAGGAATGACCCTGCAGGTGTTCCTTTGTGACACACACCTGAGAGGAAACCGACATGGGAGGGAAAAGGTGATTTAAACAATGTACATGGAGAATCCCTGGTGGGAGATATAGCTTTCAGAGTGTTTTTTTTTTTTTTTAATTATTATTATATATATATATATTTTTTTTTTTTTCTTCCCTGCTGTCAGAGGAAGCAGGCTAGTCCCAAGCTTTTGTAGGGTGTGTTACACCCAGAATGACTGACTGCACTAAAGAAGGATGTTGTACCTGCTCGGAACGTCTGTGAGAGCTGGGTAGATTCCTATATCAAGATTTAGGTTTCCTATGGCTCTGTCATGGAGAGGGAAGAATCAAATAAGATCATTTTTCTCACTTCCACTCCTTGCCAGACTTCCAAATGAGAAGAAAGAATAAACTAAAATACCACAACATCTTCAATGTGTAATACAATAACTAATGAAAATATACTACATGAGGTAATCCATTATGAAGGCATTGTTAAAGGAGATTTTTTTTTATGGTTGTAATTTTTGTGAAGTACCTTGTGCAATCTTGCCCACAAGTGACATTTTAAAAGACTGATGGACAGAAACATTCTGTCAAAATTGTTCTTTTTAGAAAAATGGAATGAAACTTAGTTGATAATTTGGGAATTCAAACTTGCGGAATCAAAATCAACATTCATTGCTTAGTAGCAGAGGAAACTATAGTCTCAGCTATTTTACTGCTTTTTACAGTAAACAGCTTAAGGGGGATATAGGCTGCTAATCATAATTCTTTTCCTGCTGTATCTCATAATGTAGAAGTTTATATAAACATTTCTTGTAAAAGTGCTTTAAAAAGATCCCACCCTTACAAGAGACCTGTTTTGTTGATCTGCCTTTGGAGGATTACAACTCTTGAAGTTCCCTAGAGGGCTCTAAAACATGTTGTCAAACTGATAAGCTATAAAGGTTCTGTAATGTTCAGACTATCTAGATATTTATGTGTTTCTTTGTGGTTGCACTTTCATGGTTTGCCAAATCAGAGAGATACTGCATGAAACAAGTCAAAATAAAAGGAAGTTGGTGTTCAAAGTGTGCTTGTTGTTGATGTTGAAGAACTGTTCAACTACTTCTACAGGCCTTGCAGAAGTCTACACAAAAGTCCTACTACAACACCTGTGGGGATTTAATCAATGAATTAATTTTAAAGTGCTTGTTTAAGTTTGTATGCACATAACATATCCTACTGATTATTAAAATAACAGGTCCATGAGAGTTTGTCATACTTGTGTGTTCTTTGTTCTTTGACTAGATAGAGGTCTTCTAAGTAAACAATTTAAGTCAGAGATCTTAAAAGCGAGGCAATGCTTGTGCTCAAAGACTATAGACTAATGTAAAAGTGTAAAATGTCGGAATGGAACTCTACTTCTCAACTGCATACTATATAATGGTTTGAGTGTGCAGTAACAGATGGAGATGTATTCTGTAGTACCAAGGAGAGATCTTCCTTCACTTAAATGCGAGCAGACATGATAAACAAGTGCAAATAAACCTCATTCAAAATGTGTCATGGAATCCATAGAAAGCCCAACACATTTTGCAGAAAGGTTTATTGCCATACAGTTCATTCTACGGGCTCTATTTAAAAGGTAGTTTTGGGCTCCATTAGAAACTCAACATTCTCCTATAATAAAATGTCCTCAGTAGGAAATATATTTCCCTGTTGGTAGGGTTCTCTAGTAAACAACTTATGGAAGTGATATACATCAATAGACTTTGTTATAGTGATACCCATACATGAAATGTAATTTACTACCCTTTCTAAAACTCATAATCAGACCCATCGGGTAAGTGAAGCTCTAAAATTCCTAAAAAAAAAACAAAAACAAACAAAAAAAAAAAGGACTTTAAAACCACCTGCAGGTGGTAAATGCAATCAGATGCTCTGTGTAGATTCATCACATAATTCCCCCAAGGAAACAGATGAAATCATTGCACTGAGCGGCTGTATCCTTGGAAAGTACTGTTTGTAATTGAACTATTCCAAACACTCTGCCACTAAAAATGCATCCTTCAGATGTCAAATTCTACTCTGCCGAGGAACATACGTGATCCACTGGCACAAGTCACAACACAGTTTTGATGTGGCTCAATGAGACATTCGGCCAAACTATGTTTCAGTGAATAGTGCGTAAGGTTTTATTTATTTATTTATTTATTCATTGCTATAACTAGGTAACGCTACTCAGAACCTTCAGAAATATAATATACCCTGTTACAGGAAATTTTCACCTTTCTACCACTAGTGAAAAGAAAAGAAACTGTAAAACGTCTGGAGCCTCATAATTTTTTAGAGTAATGGGGGAGAATGTTTTCTGAAGGGAGGAGAGTCCCCAACTTGAGCCTCGTGACTCTTTCATATGCACAAACCAAAGTATTTGCTTGGTTTTCAGTAAGAGGATGTTTTGATAAGGCAGGAGGGCTAGCTAAAGGAAGGGTCTATGACCACAGCAGTCACTTCAACTACACTACAGGAAGGGGAGTGCCTTACTGTGGATGACAATAGACATTTTTTTGGAGTGCTCGCTTGGTTAAGAGATGCTGCTTGTTAGCATTGTTGGTCAATCTCAGCCCAGCTACCAAGCATTTTACTTGACTGGGGACACCCTATTCTCGTGTTTGTCCCAGAGCAACATGGTGCACCAGCTGTTCTGCCGGTCTGTGGCTGTGGATGCTGAGGCTGCCATCGGCTCTTGAGCGGTCTGTTTCCATGAACGGGAATGATGATATTTTCCCAAAGCAAGTGTGTTCTGATTGTTGAAACTGCATTGCTGAAGAGTATAAGTAAACCTAATACAGTTTTGGAAGGTGAAGCTTCTTCTAGTTTCTTTTCTTTCCTTGTAAAATATATATTATCTTCTCCAGCCTGCCATTGGGTCTCTCAGCTCTACGACAGCAGTTATTCATTTGCACCTTGAATTTTTCCTCTGGAAATAATTCTTTCCTAACAAATTATCCTCAGGCCCCTAATTGTTCTGAACATGTGTCTTTGTGCAGTTTTGCTTTGCAGAACCAAAGTATAAAGACTTATTATTGAATTCTATATGTCTGTAATGAGAAATTTCTTTATAGTTATACAATTTAGAAGGCAAGATGGCACTGGTGGTGAGGGGATAGTGCATTTTAAGGATATAGAATGGCAAAATTGACCTTGTGAGCAGTCAAAAGGTGAAAACAACTCCATAGAAAGAGATGGAAAAAAAGCTTAAATACAGCTGTCTTTCATTTGACTCCGGTTTTCAGTTAGACAAGTTTTCAGGAGTGAATTTTAATTGGTAGTGAAATTTTAATTTTTAGTGAAATTTCTTTAGCTTTTCTTTTCACCAAAATGGCAAAAGTCTAAGGCAGGGGCTTGGGAAAGGAAAAAAAATCAAAGATGACAACAAAGACAGAAGTGCAATTTTAGCAATATAAAAGAGAATGAGTGTAGCATCTACCAGTGTTAAATCTGCCTGATCAGAAAATGGCAAAGTCTGCATTAGGAAAAATGAGTGGAGTCTGTGTCTGAAGAGTGACCACGCTGGAAAAAGGGAAAGGGGAGGGGGGGGGGAAGAGTGTGATCCCTAATCTTCAGCAGAAAACAACTAAAATATGCTCCTCCATACTAGTTCAGAACAAAAATAGGAGAAATAGATGTGCCACAGGTGAAATGTGCATCAGTGCAGAATTATTTCTGCTGCCCTCACATTTGCTCCTACTAAAGTTAAGAGCTGTCACAGGCCATGCAGCACCCTCATGTGTTTATTCCTTTCTTAGAAGCTGCAGCCTTCACAATGCGTATTTACAGAATTTGCAGCTTTTACTGATTCCACCTACGCCTTTACATTGTCTAACTAGAATCGTAATTTATTAATCTCTAATGAACAATGAACATGGCTGGTGTGCAACAGCAGTTGCAAAAGAAACATCTTGTCCTAATGCAGAAGATAGAAAGCTCTATCTGTTTAAATTCTTAGAAGACTATTAAGAATGAGGGAGTTCTGATGCTGCAAACACAAGTCTGATGCCTGGTAGTCTCACACTGTTTGCTTTTCTATTATAAACTTCCTTTGTGACCTTTACAATGACACTTCCTTTTTGTGTCTATTCAGTAAACGTAAAATGTGAAAAATGCATCTCCCTACTTCTAGAGAAAAAATAAAAGTCATATGCATCCCTAGTATTATGGTTATATGAACTACACAAATACCCAAAGTGAAAAGGTGAAAGAAAGAAAGAAAGAGCGAGCAGAATTGCAACATTCCTTACTTTTAATCTATTTGTTGTTTTTGTTTTTCTGCCTGGTGATACCTCATCGTAATTTCCCAGTTATTAGCAGGTATGATGTACTGTTCTGAGCCTTGCACACATCACTACATATTTTCAGTCTTACCACTTAATTCATTTCTGTGGGGTTAACACAAACAGCAATACATGAACCATGTTTTGAAAGATTAAATGTGAACAGCTATTTTCCTGCACTATTTTTACATGCGTTCAGAACTGGATTTCACTCTGTTATTTCAGATGCACTATACCAAGCATTATATATTTATATTCTGTATTTAGGGGGCCCATGAAATGAAATGTGGCAGTTTGGGAGGGTTGATGTCAATTGTGTGTTGAGAGCTCCATCCAGTGGGAAAGTACCGCTTTAGCAGTGGAGACCTGTGTTTAAGCAGAAAGCGTCAGACTGGTTTTACTGAGAAAACTCAAAGTTGAGGAACAGCTGTATAACACAGCAGGCAGCTCGGGGTCACCGCGCACATCCCAGATCAGAACCCACTTAAAGGCAACGAATAATCAATTATGAAAGTCTTGGACCTACTCTTGTTTACTTAGAAAAAGAGGAGCCACATGTCAAACTTGACCTACTTTGCAAACTGATCTGTATATAAGTTGAAAAGTGTACAAACATAATTATAATGACTAAGCCTGATGGAAATAGCTATTACTTTATGAAAGCACTTATTTGTTATAAGCACTAAGTACTGACCTGTGCAGACAGTACTTAGTTTCTTAATTCCCATCCAAGTATACATCAGGCCTTGTCACCTGAAGAACTGTATTTTAAATGTTTAAGGAACCTGACATAGAGCTGAATTCTGCACTTAAAATAATTACCAAGCAAATTCTGCTTTTGTTAATTAAGCCAGTGGTAAATCCAATGAAGAATGATTGAATGGCCTCTTCATATGGAGCCTCATCTCTACAATGTTTGTTGGATTAAATGTTGACGCCTGTTGTTCCAGCAAATCACCTGTGGTAAATTATATCAACATTACTGCTGTTATTGCTGTATTGTCAGCCATATGCTATTGCCTGTCTTTGCCATGCCCTCCCCATTCACAGTCCTCTGACTACTTTTGCTATGGTAATCATGCAAAGACTTACTACTTCCATCTTTCATCTCGGTGGGAACTGAATGTTTGAATCTCAAACATAGCTTTGAAAATCTCAGCCTAACACTTCACAAAGATTAAATTCTCAAATAATACAGTATCTAGTAAGCATTGCAGGTTGATTCGTGAGGAGAAACACCTTCCTCTGATTCCAGCAAACAGGTTATGGGGTGTCCTCTTCCAGACTTTCTTCATCTTAAAATTTGTTTTCTAGAAGGAATAACTTCCAAACAGAGTTAGTGACCAACTTTGGTTTTCTCATTCATGTTACATAAAACTAGTTTTCACTATACATGTTGCCTAGTACACAGTGATGTTTAACCTAAAAAGTTCAGAAGTTTGGCACAGGGGTGCACAGGTAGAAATGAACAGCTGGAACAGAGGTATGTGAGGAAGACAGGAACATGTGCTGCATGATAAAACAGTGCTGTTAGAGCACCCACTCAACAGAAAGCTGGTTCATTGTCAAGTATTTGCTGTCAAAGGGCTGAGCTTAAGAAACAGCAAAGTGCATTCCTGAGGTGTCACTGGGGCCATGTTTAACTATGTTGTGTTGAGAGGACTATGACTCTGGTAACCAGGGTCTGAGACATGAGCTGGTCCTGTGCTTGAAACTTTTTAGCATTGATAGTCCTCCAGATGAATTAACACTCAAAAGACACCTGATTAAAGGAAGCACATAATTAAGTTTCACCTCAACTATAATTCCTTTCATGGAAGACAAAATTGAAGGCTGTAACTTGTAAAATAATGGAATTGGCAGTATGAAAATGCTTACTCAACTTTTGTCAAAAATGTGTTTGAACAGAATTGAGAGATTGACTTACAGTCAAATGAAACTAAGAGGGAGGGAAGTTCCTGGCTGTTTTTTCTCTTATTTATTTTATTCTGACTAGCATTGTGAAAGCTCTGCAATTTACCCCAAAACCATTCTGGCATTTTAATCCTATGTAAGTGTTCTGTTACTCTTTCACTGTGTCAAGCACTCTAACAGAAACTTGGACCCCAAAGACCTCAATGAAAAAGTTTTATTTAGTTGTAAGAAGTGGTTCAGACACTTACATGATGCAAGCAGAAATGCTTCTTTTTAGTGAGTGGTAGCCAGCAGGGTAGTGAAGGAAGAAATGAAGGAGCCTTTAAGAAGAATGAAAATAGTATTCTGATCTTATCAAAGGAAAGAAAGGGAAAGATCACATAGCTTGTTTATCCCACAGAAGAAATATCATAAAAACTTGTTTAGCCTCTCTTGCAGCCCCTCCTAAAAACAGTCCTGAACAATTTAACAGTCATGAAACTTGTAATACTAAAATGACTATCACAATATGATACTAAAATCTTCGTATGGAGCTCCAGGGTCATTTGGAATAGGTAACTGCCCCTTAACTATGTTTTGCAGTGCTAGCACTATTCAAATGTAGGTAACCAACAAGCCAAATAACATAATCTGTTTGTTTCTCGTGACTCTCAGCGCAGTGAGTTGATGGACAGCGAGTGACTCTGAGTGTTTGCATCAGGGTCTGGCTCTGAGTTGTCATCTGTAAGGACCCCTCTTCTGTCAGGGGTGATGGGCACCCAGGACCTGCAATGAAATGCTTATGTCTTCCCACTGTGACTCTACTTGTTCTACATGAATATTACAGCATTAAAATATTACACACACACACACACCAAAATAGGACTGACATATGAGTTATGCTAAAGGGAGCACTACCAAATCCTTCAACTCCCCCTTCCAGACTGCTGTATTAATAAGGGGACAAATTCAGCAGCTGCTTCACAGGAAAGAGAATTGG
The DNA here is from genome assembly GCF_013377495.2 of Cygnus atratus. Lineage (NCBI taxonomy): Eukaryota > Metazoa > Chordata > Aves > Anseriformes > Anatidae > Cygnus > Cygnus atratus. The sequence continues at coordinate 120,329,375 of NC_066362.1, forward strand.
ACAATAGCTCAGCTCTGCATGTCTTGCTTTTTAAGCTAACATATACAGGCTCTGACAGAGCAATTTCAGAGAGCCGACTGAAAACTCTGAAAGAACAATATTTCATTAGAAAATGTCAGTTCAACAAAATCTAAATGGTACATGAGAACAGAAGGTTATTTTTAGAAAATGGTCACAAAAGTAAATTACCAAACCTACTTAGGGAACTCAGATTTCTTAAAGCTGTTGTTCTAGCTGCTGTTCTAATAGGTACCTTAAATTGTCCAAAAGACCACTTGTTTTAATGATTCTGTTCTTGAGAGCTACAACTTTTTTTTTTCTTTCCTTTTTTTTTTTTTTTTACTTTTGATTTAAAGATGAAAGGATATTTCATCAGAGCTCCCTTTCAAGCAAAACTTTCTATATTTTAACATTCTGCTACCTATAACATTGCTTCTAATATGTCATTCAAATCTATTAGAGATTTTTATGTGGGAAAGTTAACTAGGTAAAGGCCTCTTTTCCTTTCATGGCCAGGGATTTATTATATTAGCACATTCAAAATGCCATAAATGTGTTCTGAATATCTTGAAATAGTACTGCTGCACTTCATATTGAGGGTATTGGCAGCTGTAACAATAAATAGGATGTAAATTCAAGTGGTCTTATGGTCCTGGCAATATGGTTTGTTTGTGCAATGAAACTTTTTTTTGTTATTATTATTATTATTATTTTTTATCCAAGGTGAAAACAAATATGCTTAATATTCAAAAGCAGTTTATGCTTTAAGTCCCTTTTGGTGCTTCTCACTGACAATCTCTGGAGAATCCAGGCTGCTGCTAGTCTGGGTGTTGTGACTATGCTTCCTTTAAAAACCAGCCATCTTCCCTTTATGTGCTGCCAATGGTAAAGGCTAATATAAGTGGTGTTCTCACAAACATAAGAAAGGAATTCTGCCAATGTTTTGCATTATTTTTAAAAGTTTCAGATTCTTCTACAATATTTTTAAGTGTGCCTTAAATATTTATCTGGTGGTATTTTCATTTTAGCATGGAAATATATGGGCTATATTGTACTTGTCCTTGGTGGGCAAAGTATGGCAGACAATAGAGTGAAAGAAACATGCACCCAGGTTGCATCTCTGAAATGCAATGAAGCTCAGATTCAGCATACATTCCGCCTACTCAGGTCTCTTCATGTCCTTGAGTGTGTGCACAAATCTTTCACAATTATATCACCAAGACTCTGAAATGTGTAAATATCATATGAAAATTAGTTTTTAAAAGATGTACAAGCCAAAATGTCTAACAAACCTGCTTTGAGACAACACATAGAACCTGTTGGAAATAGGCTACTCAAGAACACTTTTAATACATGTTCAGCTCTAAAATGAAAAACAAAACAAAAGAAAAAAACAACATTAAAAAAATGTAAATTACATAAATCTAAAGACAATATAGTATTTGTGACTGTATAGGCTTTTAATATAGATATAGTGCAGTTAAGCAATAGTAAAATAAGCATCCCCAATAAGTAAGAGAAGGCACTAATCTTATGGGGTGAGAAAGCCATATAATCGAATGGGCTACTGATAACCATAGTCATGGCTGTAGCTTCCTGGTGTCTGCTCTCTTCCTATCAAGAGTAGTTGTGCTTTTTCTTTCACCGCTTCTGTTGGCGTCACGAATGATGATGCACTGGGACAAATGGGTAGTCAGGTGAGGAGCTGTGATGGCATACTGGGCTTAGGAGGCAATGTGGTGTGTTTTTTTTTTTCAGTAGCAAACTCAGAATCCCTGTGCCTTCTTATCTGCCCCACCCCTGTGGTTGTGCAGATGAATGTTTGTTGAAGACTTGCTGTAAATTCACTAGAGTCATTCAGGTTAGAAAACAACAGAAAAATGAAAATAAAACCACCGTCAACAAATGGTTGGATCATTTTACTCAAGCTGCCATGATGCAAGTCAGTGTGCAGGTCCAGTGATGGGAACATGGGGCTGGAGAGATAAGCTTCTCAGAGCTGTTTTGTCACCAAGACAACATTTCTCATTACAATGTTCTAATTCATGTGAGGATTAACTGTGCTGATTACACAACTTATTTGTATTGCGGTGCTGCAAGTGTTGTACGAAAGGAAAACAGAAAGTAACTGATCTTACTAGAGGGTCAGAAGCAAGTTCTGGGTTGCCACTACCTCATCTGGTTATATATCCAGGAAGGCAGTCTGACTCACATAATTTCTTTCATGTAAAATTGGTTTATATTAATATGAAGCAGTCAAGCAAGCCACTTTTAATTACACACCCCAGAGTACTAGTAAATATATCCACCTGTTCCCAGTTTCCCATACCAAAATCTTCACCTAAGTCAATAGTTCCAGTGTTCTCACTTTATGCTCCTGGGGATAAAAACATGACATTTAACAAAGCTGGGCTGAATTCTGCAGGCATGAAAGTAAGATAAACTTTCCTTCGTGAAGAGAGCTTGTTTTCTAAAAATAACAAACTTCATTTACTGCTTAGCCTTGGGGAAAGAACTCAGACAAAAAAAATAAATAAAAAGAAAAAATGAAGACAAGGCGGTAGCTTATGTTCTTATGTTCCATTGAAAATGCTGTAATGAAGCAGAATGGTTTACACCTCTGGTGAAAGATGTTGAAATGAGAATGATGCTTTGTAAGGGATGAAGTAGGAGTAGCTTAAACCAGACACAAAGGAAAATACAGTCCTTCAGAGGATTGTCCATTACTGGTTAAACTGTAACCATTACTGGGAATTTTGAACAGATGATGTTTAGACTAAGATATTTAGAGTAAATCGCTATACCTTTACATTGAAAGTGAATATTTCTGTATTTCTCATCTTACAAGACAGAAGGGAGCAAGTAAAGGGAAAAAAGAATACTTACTAATTTCTGTTCAACAGAACCTAGGTAATATTTGTCTTCTTTTTTATTTTATTATTATTAATAATATTTTTTTTAATCAATCCTACAGCATCAAGAGATACTGAGATTAGTGCCTGTTTTAGGAATTAGTACATATAGACTATCCTGAAGTCCTGTTGACCTGTCTAGTGACAGGGTAACAACCTAGTTATTAGTTATTCACCATAAGGTTATAATCACACCTTCCTGTACTGAGGGTATAGGGTCAAACTACAGGTCTCTTAGATTGAGACTAACCAGGGATTTAATGTTTGGTTTTGAGTCCAATAAGCAGAGACTTGAAATGAAGGTGTTGTTCTCACTCACATATGTGGATAACGTTTTCGCATAAAATCAGATACCTGAACACAGCTGTTTTGAGATAATGTTGGAAATAATTGTTTAATATATTTAGTGAATGAAAACAAAATTAGAAACCACTGAATTGTCATTGTTTACCGTGTTCCCTGACTTCTTTCCTTCTCCTGGAAAAGATAAGTTCCTTGTCATGGAGCTAAGTAATTGGGTTCACCACTCACCTCACTAGCTTACTTGTGTACACCTAGGAGGAGACTGTAGGCCTGCAAAAGGCGAGTGTAGATATAACATTAAGGTAACTAACCCCTGTAGAAAAGAAAGTCATGCTCCCTGGACAGGAACAGGCACATTCCAGCACGTGCCCAGTCCAGACAGTCAAAGGACTAAACACCAGCAACATGTCATGTGGTGCCCCAGCATATTAATATAAGCAAAACCTATAGAAACCTCAAGTGAACCTATCATTTGGGTGAGTGTTTCTCCAAATTCCTTCACAGTCTTCATACAGATAAAATGACATTCAGCTCTGAGGTCAATGTGTGACAGATAAATTCTTCAAGAGAATACTTGCATCTTTAGCATTTCTAGTGACAGCTTTCAATGCCTTAGCATTGAGCATGAGAGGACTAGTTCTGTTCTGTAGTTCTGAGAGAACTACATGCTGGTAAAGCTTTTGCTTATTTCCATCCAGCTGCACAAAATGCATGATCAGATGCACTTTGACATGACCAAAATGATCCTAGCATCTAAAGACTATATTTAAAGACATGTTATACTGTGAACCTTCTAACTTTTACTGGATTAAGAATGTTTTTTACTTTTGACAATGTAGAAAATCACAAAAGAGAGAAACTGTTTTTACTGGTGGTACTTACCAGAATTAAATGAATTTTGGCTTATAAGTACCATATATATTATATATATAATATCACAAAAATATAATTCTTATGAGCCATTGGAAATCATTTGGACCTCAATTTTCTCCTTTTTACAGGAACAGTTTATTTTGACTCATCATCAACTTTCACATTAAAAGAATTACACACACACACACAAAAATAATTAGTAAAGAAAAAAAAATCTCCAATTTCACAAACAGTTTTGTCAAGAACAGCTGGCATTATTTGGCAACAACAACAACAATAGTAAAAATGTTTCATTCATCTTCGTTAATGAATTATTTGCTCTTCAGCTGCCAAAGTTTTTCACATGATAGTTCAGCTGTTGTCAAATATTCTTTACTGCCATGTAAATATGCACTATTGAGCAAATAAAGGTAATCTGATTGTACGGTGTAGCTGTCCCATAAAGGTTAAAAGAATAAAAAATGTGAGAATTCAGAAGTTTTTATATCAATTTTGTGAAGGCAAAGACTGCAGGTTGTATCTATTCTGCTCATCCAGTCTTCTGTTTCCAGTTAGTCAGTGGCTATGATATGAAGACAAAACAGCTTTGGAGCTGTTATATGCTAATAAGGTCAGAAGGCTCCTCTTAGGTATATCAGTATACTGCAGGCTTAAACAGTAGCTCAGTTTATAGACCCAGTGTTGCAGCAGTTAGAACTGTCAACATTTTTAGTTGGTAAAATCAGGAGGTGTTTTTTTTGCCTTTGTTTCTTTGTTACACTTTCTTCCCGTCTTTTCTGTCACAAGAATCTCACAAATTCTTTGGAGTTGCGCACAAAATTTTCTGTGTTTTGGCAGCCATTTTTTATGTTCTTTCTTTTGTAAATTCTTATCAAGTGACATCATGGTCTCCTTTTGATTTTGAGTGCTGTTCTTGGCATGATGATGAACAGAAAGGAATGCAGAGATGCATGCTCCCTGGGGAAGGTAGCTTACAACATGCTCCCCAGCATCTCACTGAGTCCCAGAGGATCTTCTCAGTTACCACTAAAAGCTGGAATAGTTCCCTCCTTCTTCTCCTGACCATTGTAAAATGATCATTCCTCCTGCCCCATGCAGCTTCTATAGGAATTGGTTATGTGAGTCTTGAATACTCTGGAGAATGTGCTGAGGAACCAGAATACTTTCAGGCACCTCAGTGCCTGGTTTAATAATTTTTATGATGTTTTGGACAGTGGGTATCTTGTTGCTATCCAGTTACACTGAAATTTCTCTTATCTCAAGCCAGACTAAAGTTAAATGCAAGCAGCATAATTTATTCACAACATCCAAAACAGACAGTAGAGTTCTATACTTATAACATTTATAAGTATATAAACTTATAAAAGGTGAAAATGTGTTATCTAATTCCATTGAGAATTAAGTTAACTGGAAATGGCCCTCTCCTTTTTAAGGTAATTTACATGTTAGCCACACAAGGTACTGTATCTTTGCATATAGCTTACACCCTTTTGGCACCTTCTATAGAACATCTCTCCATGGTGGAGCTTTTATAGATGGATCTAATCTTTCTCCTCAAAATGCATTTATTTTCATCATGGTGGAGATACCATCATAAGAAGTTACCATACTTCTTAATTAAAAATAAATAAATAAAACAGAAGTGTTGTTTTGCTTTGATAATATCTGTATTTCCCTATTATACTATCTTGTGTTTCTCCTGCATTTCACTCCCTGTAACAGTGACAGAGAAAAGCCACCTCTCCTCCTTCCCCTTTGGTCAGCATTTTTCAGTGTGAAGAGTCTCAAGATTCAGTATTCAGAGTGAAACCCTGAATCATGTAGTTCACAAAAAGTGGCACAAAAATATAAATGAAAGAACTCATTACTGGCTTTTGACTGAGATAAGACATGGCAGTAATTAGCCTGTTCAAGGAGTTTCAGATTGAGGAAAGCTGGCTAGTCCTTTTCCTTCAAGCCCACTGGAAGTATCTCTTCAAACATTTGTGTAGATAGATTTTCAGTGACTAATTGGACACACGGTTATACAGAGACCATAATAATTATGACAGTCCATAAAGCTTCACACTCAAAATAGTACATTTTGGGGATTCAGTAAGTCAAATAACCAAGTAACAGTTTCTGAGGTAGACTGAGGTAAAAGTGAGCTGATTACAATGAAAACGATCCTGCAATATCCTCCTTTAAAAAAAAAAAAAAAAAAAAAAAAATAGGCCCAATGATTAAACAATGTAAGCTTCTGCTTTGAAAACAGCGGTGTCAATAGTCTTTACATTTTGGGATGCGTGGTGGATACCCACTCCATGCTGAAGACTAATATAAATAACACTGAATACATACGCAGAGGTGGCAGAGGATGGATCAGGGAAACTGAGGAATGAAAGGGGAGGATGTGTTTCCCTATGTGTGTGTTAGGATCAGTGTGATTCTACTGTGGATGAAGTCACAGTATGCTGTGTGACACAAAGCTACAGAGTACACAACATTGTCAGCAAGGCCCAATGTTCATGTCTCAGTTCAAATTATACTCTGGTGGGTGTTTTGTTTTGGCAGATGTGGAGAGGTGGACAGCTCTACAATTATATTCCTAATTTCTACTCAATTTTTATTTATTTATTTATTTATTTATTTTATTTACTAGTGAAAGAGAATTTGTCCTCTCTGTGCTGCAGCTGTTACAAGAGAGCTTGCAGTTGTCAGGCAATCTCCATTTCCACCCTCCTAGTTCCTGGGCAATAGTTTACCCAGGAAAAGGATTCACACTTAGTCATTGAATAGCATTTGTCAGTAAAGTCTAGTGAACACAAAAGAAACAACACAGCTTTTTCAAAATGTTTGCAACCTCTGTTTTCCTCTCTAGCAGTACTGCTGATACCTGTTTGTTGCCTTTATTTCCTACTGGCCAGCTCCAGAGTTGACAGATTTTTTTTTCCTCTCCTCAACTCTTTTATCAATAAAATACTTCTTGTGAAGAGCAGTAGACTGGCAGAATCACCCATTAGGAAGAAATATGCACATATTTATGTTCTGTGTGTAGATACACTTGCACAGTTATTAAGGGCTCCTGGTCCACCAACCACAAGCTCTTAACATCCAAAGGACATCAGAGAAGAGGTGAGCATTATGTCACTCCTACCAGTGGGGAATGGGAATTTGTCAGAAAAGGAACAGAGAGGTGCACAGACTGATTCTTGGAGAGAAAAGCTTCAAGAGTGTGAGCTGTAAGTACAGCTGGCTGTGGAGATACTGATAAGGAGAATAAGGAAATAAAATGAGATGGCCAGTATTCAGATATTAGTGGCTTGATGGGTTACAATTAAAAAGATTTATTTCAGTCAGACACATTCTGATTAATAATCCCCACACAGTGTAACTCGGTGTTATAGTTCCCCCAGAGAGTGCTCAAAGAGAGTGCATGCCGCATGCATGTGACTTCCAGCAAGCACAGACAAGCTCTCTGTAGCACTGTTAAGGAAGAAACTCACACTGTCGTGAAGACCAGAACTAGGACTGTGAATCACTTGTGTTTCACTTCAACCTTATATCATTTTCAACTATTTTTTTTTTAAGGACTTACTTGCTACTTGTCCCAGGGGTGAATAATTTCTCTGGAATGAAAGCATTGTAAGGAAAAGACTTTCCATTTGAAAGAGAAAGATATTCTTAATAAATAGGAAAATGTAGGTGTTTTTAGTATAGTCTGCTGTGTTAAATCATGTGGAAGGAAAAAAAAAAACACAACAACAACAAAAAACTGTAAGCCCAATTGTAAATATTATACTCTAGAAAATAAATCTAAATCTAAACTTAAAGTAGTATACACTTTAATGCACTATATTCCATGCTATTGTTTGATGCCTATTTGGGGAAGACAACCAAGAAGGAAATCTGCTTTTAGCTTGCAGTTTATGCGCTGTCTTCACAGTGATTACTTTTCCAGGGCATGAAGCACTTGTGTTTATTATGCAACCTCAAGCTTCAGCATGCATATCATATCAAGTGTTGCATCTGCTGATTCAGCAGTGTTGAGAGATGCTCTATGGAACACTCTTATGTTGTCAGGCTGAAATTAAAAGGCAACTTTTAAAAATAAACCTTGATGTGATATAACTGAAAACTGTGATAAAGATATTAGACAAAAAGAAAGTTGTCACATTCCTGTCATTAAATGCACATAAAAATATGCTTAAAAACTTCAGTTACATCTGATTTGTTACCTGATGTAAAAGATTTATCATTAACCCTGTTGATTCAAGGCAGAAATTTTACTCATATACAGATATCCTGTATTCTACAACATGTGTTACAGTCTCTGAGGTGCAAATAGAAGCTCAGGAGTGAATTTTAAAACGTTAAGAAAGATAACTTTTGCAATAGTGCTCTTGTATGGTCACAAATGAGCAGGACTGGACAGTAAATGAAAGACAAATGAAGGGAAGAGCTATACTGGAGTCTACCATTCCTAATCCATCACACTCAAAACGGACACTGAACAGTATCTATGGTAGGAGATTACATCTAAAGAGTAATTTAGTGTAGACTCTTCTCAGAGTAAATATAAAATGATACATTAAAAGAATAAAGACTTTTGAACAAAAAGTATACTAAACTTCTTAATAATGTTTTGTCTTTCTTCAACCGAAAAAAAAATAAAGTAATAGAAAACTGCGAAACCTTTCTTCCATGACTGCTTCCATATGTTTCCTAATGCTCTTGAAATTTGTTTTGGATTGCTTTTAAAAACAATAGCAATAAAAGTATTTCAGTCAAAATGACCTTTCCTTTCAACTTGCTTCACACAGTACTAGTTAAAGCTCAGTGTAGGTTTTAGTTTCTTTAAAATCAAATTAGGTTTGATCAACCTAAAACAAATTTATTTTGACCTTTTAAAAGCATAGGAGGGGTTCTCCAGAAAACTTCAAAACTTGAGGCTTTTCTTGATACTGAACCAAAAACAAATGTGAAAAAAAAAAATAAAAATCTTTTGCATAGTAGGACTTATATTACTTTCACCCCTCTGCCTTTCATACAAGACAGGTCTCTGTCACTTTTAAAAGAGAAAAGCTTTTTGCCATTTTTTATGCTGTCATTCTCCCTCCCCCTTTCCCCCCAAAAGCCCAATTCCCTAAAAACTGCAAACAATCTAAGTATCAGAGCAGAAGGTTGCTCAGCTTTGCAGGCTGCAGGAGCACACATTGATATACTGAAAATGTCAGGAAGGAATGCAAGATAGAGCAATCAAAGCCAGCTGTTTTTGAAATGCCTGTGCAGCCTTTAAATGAAGACAATATTCTTGATCATCTCTTGTCCTCTAAGTAGAAAAGAGGGGGGTTGGAAAAAAAGGATACTTTTCAACAAAATACACTTTTCCATGGAATGACTGTCAGGCCGATGAGATGAAACATTCCCTCTCCACCCTTCCTTGCTGCTGCAGGGAGGGGATCACAATTTTCATTTAGTTTCCTTTGTAATCTGATAAAAATTAGTTTTTGAAATGAGTTTTGCTGGTGATTATCTAGGGAATTTAAGATTAATATGTTTCAGGGATTGGCCATCTATTGTATGTTGAGAGCACCATCCAGTGGTAAAGAACGTACACAGACATGTTTGCAAAAGAATGAAAAAATAGAAATGCAACAGAAAGGAATTTTTCTTAAAACAAACAAACAAACAAATAAATAAATAAATAAATAGAATAATAATAATAAAAGGTTGAATATGACAACAAAGCTGCATGAAAAGATTTAATACTTTACTCAACATATGTTTGGTTGGTAATCAGTCTGATTTTCAAGCTACGAAGCCATAGAGAAAGGAGGACAGAAACAGCTTTGCCTTCTAAAGTCATTTACAAACAGATGTGTATGTTGCCTTGCTTGAAGAGTTCTGTACATGCGTGTACACATAATCTGGGCTGCATGATAACATTAGTGTTCTGGTAATATAATCCATTGAGTATAGGTTGGTGTATATGTAGCAAAATATATTTTCATTTTTAAGAAAAATTATACCTAATGTGCTTGCAGAAAAAGTATAACCTATAGCTTATTTTAAAGCAAAAATAAACAAACAAAAAGTTTTTTTTCTAACCAGAAAGGCAGTGTAAGTAGAGTGTGAAGAGAAGAATTTAATCAAGAGCTGAGGATTATGTGTCCAGCATGTATCAATTAAGAAATAAGTACATCAGCTGCAGCTTACACTCATTTTCATTATTGATTCTTTTTTTTGACATCCTGTAATGTCCTATCAAATAAAGGTGTCATTATGAAAGGGATAGAAACCAAAGAAAGATATTTCAGATGTCATTTCACAAATAAATAAGCCAAGGCAATGAAGGAAAATGCATTTTAATATATTGGAAATTACTTAGACTTTGGAAGCTTAAATCAATGTGTAGGCACTTTATGCAGAAACCAAGTTTGAAGCATAAGATGGGGAAAACATAAGTGTTTGATTGACATTAAAAATCACTTGACCTAGGGACAAATTGTGCACTGTTTTGAAATGGCTCAGGGAGCATTTGGTGGCCAAATGTTAAAAACATCCTTGGGCAGATTTCACTTGGCATCTCAGTGTTAGATAGATTTAATGTTTATTGGAGCTTTGGATGTCCAAATTGAAATCTGAGAAGAAGCATGATAAAGGAAGGAGGCCACCCCCTGAATCAAGCGTGAGACTCTTCTTTGCCTTAAATGGCTTCCTGCAGGCAGTTCTCAGCAGCTTGTTCTTAATTGAAGCAACTACCCTCCATGAGTGCAGCCCAGCCTCACACATGCCACAGTCTGAGAGGCCATGGTGTACTCAAGCATCCTCCAAAATCAGCTGTCACTAAGAATCTCTGAATTTCCACAGTGAAACTGACTCCTATTTCATCCTGGCCTAGATATGAAGCTCAGAGGCCCTCACATTCATTTTTTCTCATTAAGGTTCATTAAGAGAGTGGGAAACATGAAAGAGCTAGAAACTCTGGTGCCTGGAAGTATTGGCTCAGTGTTGCTGAAAAATAAGTTTTGTGTTTGTTAATAATTCTTTGGACGTTCCCTTTCACAGGAGCTTCACTTTCTGTAATTTGTCCTAAAACAAATAAAAAATAAATGCTGTGTAACAAATTTGCTGCTGAATGCGTAGCTTTCTCGTCACAATTAATTAGGAGGAAGGAAACTGCATGTCATTACCCTGGATAGTGTATTCTGGCCATCTGTCTCTATGCTATAGCAAGTATGCAGGATCTGAATATATATCTGAATATATCTAGCTCTACCTCTTCTGACTCAAACCGTTAACCAAAATTCAGGTCTTGTGCAGTTTCCATTATTCAGACAATTTGGTGAAGATCCTCTTATCCATTGCATGGAATATATATACATGTATATAACCACTTTTTTCCACCTCACTGTAGAAATTAGAAAGGAGGAAGAAGAAGGAATACCAGAAGTTTGTCTTTTCTCCAGAAGAAGCTAATCACCATTATAGTAAAAATATTCTATTACAATTATCTTTCTTAGATTGAGGGTGCTTTTTCTGGAGCTTCATGACTGTACTATGTCTTTCATAGTGCTATTTCTGGTTCTGTCCCTGCAGGCTGATGCTTATCTGCAATGAATTCAAAGTACTGCCCTCACATTTTTTAACAATATTAAGAGTATGTCCTTTCCTTTCCTTTCCTTTCCTTTCCTTTCCTTTCCTTTCCTTTCCTTTCCTTTCCTTTCCTTTCCTTTCCTTTCCTTTCCTTTCCTTTCCTTTCCTTTCCTTTCCTTTCCTTTCCTTTCCTTTCCTTTCCTTTCCTTTCCTTTCCTTTCCTTCCCTTCCCTTCCCTTCCCTTCCCTTCCCTTCCCTTCCCTTCCCTTCCCTTCCCTTCCCTTCCCTTCCCTTCCCTTCCCTTCCCTTCCCTTCCCTTCCCTTCCCTTCCCTTCCCTTCCCTTCCCTTCCCTTCCCTTCCCTTCCCTTCCCTTCCCTTCCCTTCCCTTCCCTTCCCTTCCCTTCCCTTTCCCTTTTTTCTTTTTCTTTTATTTTCAAGAGAAATTCAATAAATTTCATAGTTGAGGAACAGCTTCAAGATGCCCAATTATAAGGCACCTTTCTGTCATAGCCATCATCGTGGTGACAACCAAGAGGGCTTTCAGTTCTTCCTTCGTATACGTAGAAGTAACTGAAAACAGTGACCAACAAATTCAGCCAAACAATAAGACTTGTCTATTTTGTCTCACTAACCTTTCAACTGCAAGATATTATCATAGCAGTTGGTAACAAAGACTGTATTTCTCCCAGGACAAAAAGCATGTAAAGTCAATCTTATTTTTTATGTGTAGCTCTGCAGTCAGGATTTCTCTTGTTAAGGCTAGTTTAGCTTGCCACAAAACCTTTAAGTACAGCATTATTTAAGGTATCATTAAAGATGAAACCTTCTAAATTTATTCAGACAGTAAGTTAACTTTCATTTTTGCCTCCAAAGATGAAAGTGTGAAAATCTTTTTAACATGTAGAGAGCTAGATAGAGAGGTAAATCATTATTAATAGTTTCCAACTTGAAGGTGGATTTTTTTTTTCCAATTAGTAAATCTTTCTTTAAAATGACAGATCAAAAGTTTAGTACTTGTTAGAGATGAACATAAGCACTGAAGAAACAAGAGCAAGTCTGAAACATGCTTCACTGCCAATGGGTAGTAGTGATTAATCTCATATGTTCAGAATACTGCTTTCAAACCAAAACTTGATTGTCTCCACTATTTTCTGTACTGAGTTATCAGGTCTTTCTTCATGACAAATGATTGCACAACCAAGTGTTTGTTCTTCTTTATCCAAAGAACACAAAGAAAATCAGAGGAAAGTTGTAATGTTTCTGTAAAAACTGTTTTCTATAAACAACTGCTTGGCACTTTATAAAGTGCCATTTGTCCCTCTAGCCATTTGGGGAGAAAACAGGAGAAAGCTGACAGGTAGTGCAGCAGCATGAAAATTAATTACTTTGCATCAGCGGCTATTCTCAACCAAATTGTAGCAAGACCTGTCAAATCCCTGGGTCTCTGAATTGTGCTGCCTGCTCAGATACTCTGATTGACTCATTAAGTTTGACCATACAGGGCTTATAATAAAATCCAAAGGGACCTTAGTGAGTGCACCTGAGTGATAATCCTCTCTCAAAACACGATGAAGGGTGATGCAGTTGACACCAGTGCTCACTGCTTAGCACTGGTGGCAATCAGACTGCAGACAGAATGGCAAAGTGTTCACATGTTAAAATAAATCTCACAGTTCAAAAAGACATTCCCTCTCTTCTCCAGGAAAATAAATAAATAAATAAATTAATAAACCAAACAACAAACAAATAAACAAAAAGAAATAACCAGATGCTTAGATGAAATCATTACATAGGATACATATTTAACTATACAAAGATATAGTTAATTGGAATGTCCTGTCAGGAAATGAGTTTTCTTAGAGTAGACTTAGATTAAAATATAACTCATTAGAGATATAGCAATGATTCCCTAAAGGCTATTGAAGTAAAATGGAAGTCTTTCATGTCTGTAAACTGACTCCAAAAACTGGCTACTGTTCCAGTCACTAGAAAGACCATGCAAACACTCAGAGAAAGAACAGCCGAGGATTTTTTTCATCCTATGACTAGATTCTTAGTTTGATTTGTACAAACTACAAGTTTGGGGTGCACAAGAACCTAGATTCTTAGTTTGGTTTGTACAAAAGACAGAGGGTTTAGAAACATGAGTGGAACTGCATTATGCTACAGGGAGTTTATGTAAGTATCCTGCTGTGGCAGATGTCTCCCTCACCATTCAGAGAAAGGTGGGTAATGTGCTATGCTTTCCTGAGTTGATCTGACTCAGTGGTGAGATAGCACAGACTGCCACTGCAGGGAGAGAGACAGTGCTTTTCACCATCCTTATTTCCCAGATATTCTGGGAGGATTTATAGCCATAACAGATTTCCTTCTGAATGACCTTACTGTTCTTTTCTGGGAATTGACTTCTTGCTAGCTTTGTCTGTATGTTTGTGCTTTCTCTCCTTTTTTTATTTTTTTTTATTTTTTATTTTTCTAAAACAATCCATATTGGGAGTTCCAATTTGGTGAACATGTACCTATCAAAATTCAAATAATTATTTTATACCTTCTGATCTGGCAAATCTCAAGATCTTTTCCACATCTGTATTGGTTTTGTCTGGGATAGATTTAATTTTTTTCATAGAAGCTTAGATGGTACTATGTTTTGGATTTGTGACAGTGTCAAGAACACAGAGTGTTTTAGTTGTGGCTGAGCAGTGCTTGCACAATCAAGATTTTTATGTTTCTCTGACTGTCCTACCAGCAGGCAAGCTGGGGGTGCACAAGAACCTGGGAGGGGACAAAGCCTGGACAGCTGACCCAAACTGAACTAAGGGATACCCCATACCATATGGCATCATGCTCAGCAATACAACTGGGCAGAGGAGGTAAGGGAAATAATTTGGAGTTTGTCCTCCCAAGGAACTGGTACGTGTGGTGGACCCTGTTTTCCTGGAAATGGATGAGCATCTACCTGTGGATGGGAAGTAATGAGTGAATTCCTTGTTTTGCTTTTCTTGTGCGCAGTTTTTGCTTTACCTATTAAATTATTTTTATCTCAACCCTGAGTTTTTCTTTTTAATTTTCTGATTTTCTCCCCCAACCCACTTGGGGGTAGTGAGTGAGCAGTTGTGCAGGGGGCTTAGCTGCCAACCAGCTCTAACCCACAACAACAGCATACAAGGTACTTTAAGTCATTGCACCCAGCTTTAATACTGTTTTAATTTTCCACCCATTATCACCTTACCACAGTGCAAAAAACTTGGGAAGACATAGTCTTCTTTCCAAAGTTTCTAACATGGACAGGTATGTGACAGACTAAGTGTCCACCATCAGTCATGCCAAAAGTTGTACGAGCAGTCTTTTTCCTTGGATTATGTAAACTAACCAAGTATGGTTCTTTTTCTGGAGGCAAAGGTGAAGGATGTCACTATTGATAAATGACAGGTTGTTATGGATCGTCTGCGACATAGATGTTGACCAAATAGAAATTTCAGAGATTGCAATAGCTGTTGTTTCTGTAATTTACCTCTCACGGGCTACCATTGTATGGTACGTGTATGTATATGTATGTGTGTGGACCTCAGTTCACCAGTGTGTCACAGTTAAAATTCTTATTTTTTTGGGGCTATTCTCTGGATCCATGTTGGTTGTTTAAAGTGGAGTCAAACTGAAAGTTGCTTTAACTTTGTACTGAACACATGAAATACACCCAGATACATAACAGTGGTATACTGTACAACAAAGCATGGTATATTTCCCTTGTAGAGTGTAAAAGAATCTTGCATGTGAAATTTGTAAACTCCTACCACCTCAAGTCATCTAATTTACTTCATTTTCCTCTGTTTACAACATAGCTGCCTAAGTGCCACACAATGTGTTTAGGGTACATATTTCAGCTCAGTCAAGCTTGGAGTTAATGCAGTATTTTTCGTTTTCCAAACAAATGAGAAAACCTAAATGCAAATGAGAGAGTCAGCTACCCAGCTAGGCCTATGAACATCATTAAAACATTCAGTGGGTTTGATATTTGTGTACTGATGTGAATTCTACATATGTTGATACAAGGTTTTTGTCTGATAAACTTCCAAAGATCAATACATAATTAAAGTGTGTTTTTTGTTTCGTTTTGTTTTTTTTTTTTTTTTTTTTTTTTTTGCTTCAGGATTCCAGACTACTGAAAGCATACTGCTTTGATAGTATTCTGCTGACACTTTAGAATACGTTTTTGATTTTCAGTGGTATAGATTTTATCATCTGGCTTTCAGGAAGCTACCAATAGCTGGGCGTAAAAATTAATGTTCAAATGACTAGAGGAAGGTTCTTTCTAATATTGCTTGTTTATCTTAAGGATAAAACTGTTGTATTACCTTGTGGATTTAAAGAGAATGATGAGGAATATGTCATGGTACAGGAAAATCATAGGACCCTTCTGAGTTCATCCAGAAAAATAGAGGAAAGAGTTATTCTAGAAGAGAGACGAAGCTTTTTTTTTTTTGCTTTTTTTTTTTTTTCTCAGCAGGAGAAAGATACAAACTAAATCCCATTTGAAAGAAAATGGCTGATTTATTTTTTATGACAAAAGGAGAAAATATATGTGCTTGTCCAAATATGTATGCATTTTATTAAAAAGAAATATGATTTTTCCTGAATTGCTGAGCACTTGGAGCTGAAAAATTTTAGAGGTTCTGAGTCTGTTCATGCTGATATAATGCATGACATCTTGTGGCACGCTCATACAATATCCCCAGCTAGTAATAGATTATCTAACACATGGGATGAGATTTTTCATCTCTTAAATTGACTGTTATATACTCACTTTGGAACCCAGTTCATGAGGGACTTAATTCTGCCACCATCCTGCATATGCAACTTTACACTTTAGTAAAAGCTGTGGAAATTTTTGCCTTTAGCTTGAGAGTACCCTGGCTCTGTTCCCAGTATCTGGCAATATGGTGGTTGTCACATCTGCACTTATCTCAGTTTCATGACCTCTTCAGACATGGAAATGCTTTGACTGCTTTGACAGTTTGGAAAGCAACTTTTTACTCATGCAGATAATGATAGGACATGGGAGAATGGTTTTAAACTAAAAGAGAGGAGATATGGATTAAATGTTAGAGGAAATTCTCCACTCAGAAAGTGGTGAGGCACTGGAACAGGTTGCCCAGAGAAGCTGTGGATGCCCCATCCTTGGAGGTGTTCAAGGCCAGGTTGGATGGGGCTTTGAGCAACCTGATCTAGTGGAAGGTGTCCCTGCCCATGGTAGGAGGTTGGAACTAGGTGATCTTTAAGGTCCCTTCCAACCCAAGCCATTCTATGATTCTATTGGTACCACTTTTATTTGGAAAGAGTTTGTAGGGAGATTTGAATGCAAACAAGTACAAAGTCAGCCTGCTGAGAAAGGGCAAACACAAATCTGAAATCATACATTACTTCAAAAGTACATTGCCAACACACTATCCCAGAAAGTCTAGTATGTCGGCAGCTGGAAAATCCATCTCAGTTAACAGACAACTGAACAATTATTTTTCAAGAACTGGCAAGCTACTGAACCGCATGATATTTTGCACAGAATAAATAAATAAATAAATAAATAAATAAAAGCACCTAACCTAAGGTTAAAGATTTTGACAGGCTATGGGAAAATAAAGGCTGAGGTAAAAGGGAAATTTCTGGATCACAACTCCTTTAACATACTAGAGAGAAACATGATGCTGAAGCAACACATCAAACATTCAGGATACCACACTCAACACAGAATTTTTTTTATATTTTAGGTCCCAACTGGCAAACCAGGATATTTCAAATCTTCTGAAAGATTTTTTTTTTCTTTTTTTCTTCGGATTACCTTGAAATTAAAGCATTATGTTTATTGACTTCTTTGACAATTTTATTGACTTCTGAAAGCGAATGCTGAAACCCAGAGCATTGTACTGAAGAGGAGTTGGCCACACAACAAAAAGCCTTTGGATTCTGGCATGATAGACTATATCTATAGACGTAGTTATTAGCTCATTACTTACATTGGAAAACAATGCTTTGTTAAAGAGATTTCCATATATGTTCAAGACAAGATCAGTTTGTAGCCTTTGTGGAAGCATTTAGGAGCTCTTTCTCTACCAACAAAGCCAATATGAAAAGTCCTGCATCCTTGCCTGAAGCATCGCCACTTTTTCTTGGCCATGCTGGAAACAGTCTGAGAAAAGGTCCAGGTTTAAAACATCGGTAAGCAAAAAAACATCTATTTTTTTGAATGTATTTTGCATGAAAAGAACTCCAGTAGAGAAGCAGTGGCAACACTGAATTTTTAATGCCAAGAGTTGTGGAAAAGATATACATGGTAAAAGTAAGGAGGAAGCACCCCCTGGTAACTCCTTTAAAAGCAATTTGTTGAAGCATTTTTTGAATCCAGAATGTCTACTGAATCCAGAGATGATGGTGTTAGTGCTCGCAAGTTTGTAAAAACTAGAATGCCTTGTAGTAACAACAGTAAGACTAATGATATGGCAACACAGACTTCCATGTGAGGTCATCTTATTGCTCCCATTAGGTACACATGACATCCAGCTGGAAGTTTGAAGTGTTGACACTTTGTAAGCTGGGAAGGGATAAAAAAAAAAAAAAAAGAGGAGCAAGTGAAGGAAAGGAAATATGTTTTTAAAAATGGCTGATAAACAATAACCTTTCCAATATAAATCAGTTTGTAATAGGCTACTGAAAACTTATGTTGGAGGGAATGAAAAATGCAAAGCAGTGGCTCAAAGCACTATCCTTTGATGGCTGTTTCTCCCAGTTTTTGTTTTAAATTGTTCTCAACTACATTTGTATTAAAACTTTTTCTTAAACAATCTTTTTTACAAGACAACATTCCATTCGAAGGCTCCTAACAACTTTTTCAGTGTAATGTTAGCTCAAGAGTTTGCCACTTTCAGCATGAAGGATGAATATGAAAACAGGATCCTCACTATGGGCTACTTCTGCCTCTTAGTGAGATTTGTGTGGTTGTAAAGGGTTCCTAAGAGCATTAGGAATATGTGAATGCAGAAAGACAGGAGATTAGCCGGAGAGAATGCAAGGCTAAAGTTTGTCAAGAAATGAGGCTGATGACTCTGAACAAGACTGCAAAGCTGGGTATAATTTTGAGAGAAAGGCAGAAGCAGGAGTTTAAAAAGCGAGCAACTATTTCACCTTCCAACCCAGATGACAACCCAAAAAATGAGCAGCTTTAAAACTAAAGTATGCTTCCAAGGACCCAAACTGGGAACAACTTCTAGGTTTTATATAAATCTTATTAAGACCTTAGCAGAGAGTAGAACTTAAAAGGCTGGAATTAATATATGAGAGATTTTCCCCCCGCTTGGATCATGGGCTGCCTCAGGCCTATAAGACTTAACAGTTCATGGAGAATATTCAAGCAGGTGGAAAAGTATGAAAATGTTCATAATATGCACTATCCTTTAAATAAATAAATAAATGGTCCTCAACATGCAGGAATATGCCTTAAATTTTAGTAAGCTGGGTTCATTAGTTCATGAGTTAGATGTTTGTCTACTATACCTTGTTTCAGCCTTTCTAAAAACTGCTACTATATCAATTGTACATAAGCAAAGACAGAAAGGTGCAAGCAAGAAGAGAGTTCTCTTGAGTATGAAAATAGCAAATTCTATGTGAAAGTCAATATCACTTCTAGCAAAATAATTACCTTAAAATCATTTTTGTTCCTTGACATCAGAAAAGTAAGGAATACTCTGGCTGATTCACTTATTTTAAAATAAAAATAAATAAATAAATAAATAAAAACATACCATTACAGATACCCAGTAGAGCAGTTCCCCATCTACCCTAACATCTACTGGGGCTGTGGCCAGAAACCATTACCCTCACTCACAGTACTGCTCTGTAAAAATGTTTTAAAAGTTCTATACTGTTATTAAGAAAATTATGTTTCCCTCAGGAAAGAAACAGTGGGAAATTAAACAAAAAGCTCTGGAAAAAAAAAAAAAAAGTTTTAATTTCTTCAGTGGACAGAATTCTGTGTTCAACCAAGGATTGCATTTCTATGACTCTAAAAGGGTTCCTTTTTATGTCAAATTCTTCAATGCTAGCCCAGTAATATAATGAAGAAACTGATGCAGAAACCTGCAACAGGCAGCTATTTGGATACTTCTGGCTAAAGAGTATTGCTTTCTGTGAACCGCTTCACACTGATATGTTGTTACCCTGTGAGCCATTCCTCTGACTTCCACTGGCTAGTCTTTTTCTCCTTGTAGATCTGTTTTGCACATTCAGTAAGTTGTGATTGGAAACTTGAACAGCGTTTGCTATGACACTCCTGGTACAGTAATGCAAACATAATTCAATGGCATTTTTTGAACATAATGTTTAATGGGTAATCATTGTATTGTGTATTAATTCATAGTGCAAACAATATGTTAACATAGACAATGATAAAAGTGTGGGAATATGCAGGTTTTTCTGTCTCAAATAGCTTCAAAAAGATATGTAAGAAAACTTTATATTTACATAATTGTTTTAGTTCCTCTGTCCTTTCTGTGATTCGTTTAATTCAACCACCACCAATCAACCAGACTCATAACTCAGTATAACCCATTGTTTTGTATCTACCTATTTTAGAGATTGCAAGAAATGGAGGCACTATCACATTTCTTTCCTACAAGTTTTACATCAAAATGAAAAGGAAGAATGGGAATGGAATTGCTGCTTTACAGTGAGGCAGTAGGAGGTAAGGTAAGGAGAGGGTATCAGAAATTAAATTATTCTCAGAGGTTTCAAGTCAAATTTAATCCTAAACTCCTGAAAAACCAATCCATATCTGCTAGTGCACTTGTCAGATATGGCCTAATATATTCATGGTCTGATTTCTTAAAGCTAATTCCATGTTAGCATTAAGGCAATTATATGAACGTACTGGTAAAAACTGAAAGCTAACACTGAGTTCAGACAAATGAGGAAACATTTGTGAAGGGAAATTGAAGGGAAAACTGACCTTCTAAAAATGCTTTTGAAACACTACTCTTATATGGTATTATTTTTACCTTTGACTCTCTGGAGCTTCAAGAAGCAAACACCATCTGTTAAGAGCATAAATATTGCTAGGAAATAAAACCGTATCTGGAGAACAAAGCCCTCTTCTATAGCTCTGCATGTCTTCAAACAGCTTCTCTGGTGCTTTCAGGTCCCCCTTAAGATAAATTCCGTATTAATTCCATGCAATAATTGACTGCTCAGTAGAGCTCACATTCATTCTCCTGTTACCTCTTACTTATCAGCTTACAGTTTCAGTAAAATAGAAATAAATAAATAAATAAATATATATTATTTTTTTTTTGTCAGAGTTACAAATCATCAGAGCAGTAGATAACCTGAACTTGGATGCATGCTTTCCCTCTCATCTGTAGAAAGGTCCTTTTTCAAACAAAATAGAAGTATAGAACATTCTGCTTATATATATTGGCCTTGATGGTGTTGTGTATATTTATAGAGGTAAAATTTAACATAATAGCAATTACAAGACATTTTTCTTATTCCTAAGGCAATTAAGGAAGAAGTAGTCAGAGACTGAAGTGTTTCCTTTTGAATTTAAGAATAGAAAACTGGTAGTCAGTTGTGATATTAACTTTAATTGGCATCTACTAATACTTTTACCTCAAAGTGTTACTCTTGAATGCCACTTTATATTGCTGTGGCAAACTATAGATAGTCCAAAAATGTCTCAAAGCATGCTGCGTACAACATTCCAAACACATACAGCTATTCAATGAAAGCTACATCAAACTCATAAAGCCACTCTTTTCCTTCCCACACTTTTTAATACCCTCTGCTGCTTTCTTAGTTAATTGTTTGTTTGCTTGACATGCCTTACTCCTTTCTCTAGCCTATCTGTTAGTCTACAACATTGTTTTCTTAACAGTGTAAGTGAAACACTTTTACTATGTATGCTCTGAGCAGTAGTGCTTTGGTATTATGCATTTTTTTCTTACTAGAGGTTTTGAGAGTTTTTAAAGTTTTGTTTCCTTCCTCTTCTCTCCACTTCACTGCCCTTATTTGTCTACCAGTCACTGATCTGTCTGAGAAGGAAATCCATAAGATATCATCACTTCCCGTATTCTCTTCCTGAATCCTGCCTGAAACAGCAAGCTGTAGCTTAACATTTGGAAAACAATGTTATAACCCCATTATTCTCAGATTCTTTTTCTTTTACATTCACTATTTAAAGAAGTCTGAGACATGTTTTGAGATAATGTTGCCATGGTGTTGTCTCAGATTGGGCCTGGCATCCTCCCATCGAGGTGTGTGGGTAGGTCTTTTCCTGGAATTTAAAGATGCACAACTGACATTTTTTCTCCCTCATGGACATTTCAAATGAGTTGAGAAGAACAACCAAAGCATCAAACAGATTTCATTAAGCAGAGGTCAATCCAACATCTGCCTTGTGTACATTGTGCCTGGATAAACACAGATATATTCAGCATTTCTGGTGCTGCTGTAGTCATTTCATGTATTTTACAAAGAGCTCATAAATGAGAATCCATGGATTAGCTGGCATATGGACTTTTTTGTTTGTTTCTTTTTGATGCAAGTAGTTAATATTTTTGAAGATGGTTCTGGATTTTTTCTTTAACTCACCTCTACATCCTAAAGTACATTTTCATTAAAATGTTGTTTACTTCCCCTACCCTGGAATTTTAGAAGTTAAATAAAAATATCCTGTATATTTTTAAACAAGCTGTTGTTCACTTTCACTTACCAGCACCTCTGTCCTTGGTGCTGTCTTTTATTCTTTCCTGCAAAGAGAATTTATGACTGAAATAATGTAAGGGTAGCTTGTCATGGAAAAATCTGTCCTAGCCTGAGAACTGATATTATAATCTCAGTTGCACCTGAAGAAAATTGGCTAACTTCACTGGTATTATTTTTGACTTCTGCTCTTTCATCTTCTGAAACTTGTGTTTAGGCATCAGCTGTTTTACTTGACTATACTGATCTCAGGCTTAACAAAAAGAGAGAATGGTTTTAATAGGATTTGGATATTTGAGTCTGAACAGGTCTGTCTGCAAAAACAGGAAAATACATATTTCATATTGATGAAAGTAAAGATTTAAAAAATTCTGAGGACTGTAAACATCACTTTGAAAACTGTTGGTCAGGAAAATGCTATAGGCAAAAATCTCCTCCCTACATTTTTGCTGATAAATAGATATGTGAAAGTGAAACACTCCAAATCTTGCATTTTTTTTTTGCTGATTTTTACTGATGTCAAAAGTTATGTTCATCTCTAACTAACGCTCACATCTAACATTTGTGTACTTCAATATTTTCACTGAATACCATTGCTGGAGGTGAACGGCAGCAGACATGCTCGTGCTGACCCTCTTCCTCTGCTTTATACCCTCTTCATGTTTTGATGATTTTTTTATTTTTTTTTTTTTAAGTATTTTGGCAAGTTAGATAATGAAGAAGAAATCTCTAAGTCAAGTACTGTGCTGGGTATAAGCACTCAGAGTTTAATTAAGAAGTTTCCAAACTGTCCAACTCCAAAGGCAGAAGTTAATCCCAGAGAAGAGGGAGTGTGTTTACCAGTGAAGCACAACCTTTATGCTTTATGCTGAATGGAGTACTGATTAAAAAAAAAAAAAAAAGGAATAGGGTCAGATCCTCAGTTGAGACCTAACAAGAGCTGCATGCCCACGTTCTTGATAACTGGAACATTTGAAGTAGGATCTCTCATGTCTCTTCATTATCTACCCAGGTCCTGAGAACCATCAGGTGTATACTCCCTTACTGTTTGCAGCATGCCTGACTGGTTCAGCAGAGCATTTCTTAGGGATTTCTCTCAGCTATGTTTCTTCATTTTGAGGTATCTGCAGGCTGCACCAGAACCTATTAGAAATGCACCTTTAGTTTTGGTTCCCTCTATTTGTCTGATATATCAAAGGTTGGGGATGTTTCTGTGCAATTCCCTGTGTTCCTGGATGAAGCACTTCGGACAACTCACTTAGATTTTGCTGCAGTCCTTACTGGGTCAAGCAGCTGTATTCAATTGTCTGTTGGGTTTATGTGGCAAGGTTTTGGTAGCAGAGGGACTGCAGCTCTGCTCTGTGAGCAGAGCCCAGCAGCTGCCCCATGTCAGACCAGAGCCAGCTCCAGCTGGCTCCAAAAGGGACCCACTGCTGGCCAGAGCCAAGCCAGTGAGTGACCAGATTTAGGAAAGGGACAAATCTGCTGTGCAGCAGCAGCTGGGAGAGAGAAGTGAGAAAATGAGGAGTGAGACCCAGACCTGCAGCCCCCAAGGTCAGTGCAGCAGGAGGGCAGGAGGTGCTCCAGGCACGCTGCAGCAGTTCCCCTGCAGCCTGTGGAGAGGCCCCTGGTGGAGCAGGCTGTCCCCCTGCAGCCCATGGGTCCCACATGGAGCAGATCTCCACACTGCAGCCCGTGGAGGAGCCCACGTGGAGCAGGTGGATGTGGCCTGGAGGAGGCTGCGGCCCATGGATAGCCCCCGCAGGAGCAGGCCCCGGGCCGGGGCTGCAGCCCGTGGAGAGGAGCCCATGCAAGAGCAGGGGGTCTGGGGGCAGCTGCTGCCCGTGGGGGACCTGTGCTGGAGCAGTTTGCTCCTTGGGGATGGACCCCGTGGTACGGAGCCATGTGGGAGCAGTTTTTGAAGAGCTGCTGCCTGTGGGCAGGCCCCGCAGGATCAGTTCGGGAAGGATGGCATCCCACGGGAAGGATCCCACGTGCAGCTGGGGAAGAGCATGAGTTGGAAAGAGAGGCAGAGGCAAAGTGTTATGGACTGACTGCAACTGTCATTCCCCATTCCCCTATAGCACTTGGCAGGAGAAGGTAGAAGAAGGGAAGTAGGGAGGGAAGGAAGGTGTTTTTAGTTTGCTTTCAGTTCTTACTGTATTAGTCTGATATCAGTTGGAAAAAAAAATAATAATAATCTTCCCCAAGCTATTTTGCCCATAATGTTAATTGTCGAGTGATCCCCTTATTCTTATCTCAACCCATGAGTTTTTGTTTGTTTGTTTGTTTGTTTGTTTTGTTATATCTTGTCCACCTGTTCTCTTGAGGAAGGAGAGCAAAAGCATAGTGTGGTGGTACTAAGCTACCTACTGCTGTAAAATCACCACGAACAGGAACTGAATTTCTCTGTACAGAGGGGAGGAAACACATTCCCTGATAAGATGCACTGTGAGAGGCTTTTTTGACCAGTTTAAGATCCTACATAAAGATTAAAAAGAAATTGTGGCAGTTGCCTCTGCATAGCATAGGGAATTTGTGTGGTTTTCCTCATGTTCAGATATTAGGATGAACTTTATCTGTATTGGAGCCTGCAGCAGTGGAAAAAACAAGGCAGAAACATTGCAGGCAGGCTGTTAAAATAATCCAAGAGAATGCATGGAGAAGTGTTTTCTCAGTACCTTATTGTGAAATGAAACATAAAACATGTTCACATGTACAAATAGCCATGAAATAGGATGGCTACTCACGGACATCTCTTTTTGCTCAGGGCATACAGCATAAAAAATCAGACTGCTTTGTATATTTAATTTCTCAGATGGCAAGTTTGCAGAAATGAAACAAAACCACAAGAATGATATCAGCATGGAAAAAAATACATGACATTATTGAATTACTTATTTTTAGTTTCCCATAATCTTTTAATCTTTACAATTTGAATTGCCCAGTCACATAACACTAAACTGCCAGAGCTGAGAAGATCTTCAGTAAATTTTAAAAGACTTTGTTGTTTTAATAACACAAAAATGCAGGAGTGTACTGGGTGTAGGTGTCAAGGTTTTGGCAGTGGGGGCACTGCAGGGATGGCCTCTGTTAAGAAGAGATCAGGGGCTGCCCTCTGTTTGACACAACCCGTTCCATCCCCTTCCAAAATAGACCCATCACAGGGCACAGTTGAGCCCATCAGCCAAGCTGGTGGCTACTCTGGAAGAATGTACATCAGGAAGGGCAAGAAATGACAGAGAGGCAGAGGAGGAGGGAGCAAAAAGAGTGAGAAACAATAGAGGGAATGCCAAGGTCAGAAGAGTAGGTAGATGCCCCATGGCACCCCAGCAGGTATTCACTGTGTCCTATGGACAGCCCACACTGGAGGAAGGAAGGAAGGAAGAGCAGAACATTCGTGGCTGGGTGGGAGTATGGCTGTTGGCACAGCCAGGGCCAACACAACACAAGAAGAAAGAGACAATAGTTTGTTTTTTTTAATGGGTTCTATGGGTATGCATCTGTGTTGCAGTGTGTGGCAAGAGGTTATTTTCTAGCTGTCTGGTTTCTAAATAGGCACAGATATATTATTATTCAGTTACATGCTGATCAGTGCCTCAAACTTTCTTGGCCTTCAGAGCACGTGGCAGCTTTATAGCTTTATAAATTTTTATTTATTTATTTATTTATTTATTACATTGAAAGCCTTGTAAGTGGGTGCTGGTTTAAGTTCTGCTTTAAGCAATTTAAGAGCCATTAAACTTTCTAGATAACCCTTGTAGATGGTTAGGATTTATAACCCATGGTTATAAATATAAATATAAGATATTCCCAGGTTAGCCACTTAGCAGGGATGATACCAAACTGGTGCTGATTGCACTGGTTGTTCATTTTGATCCCTTGCAGTTTTTTTCTACTGATCTGCAACACCAGGGAGGTAAAACTGGTGGCTTAGGTGAATGAAAAGAAAAAGGGTGGGAAAGAGGGCTGTATTTCATTCTGGAAGAGGAAAAGTCTTTTACTTTTCCTGGCATTATACTTAAATGAAAGTTCATGAACAGATCTGAGTTTAAAGGAAGTTGCAACAACGAGTCATCTGCAAAAGGCATTTCAAGTTGTGATAAAAATTTTAAGAGATCCTAAAGTGATAGTGTAGCATATAGCATGCTGCTCTGTACTTTTTCTTGTAATCTTACATTTGTTAATGAAAAGAAAAAGTCCTTAATTCTAATCATCTCATTTTTTTCCTTTGTAGTTCATAATTCAAATCTGATCAACTGAAAAGTGACACTGGAAAAGTATGCATCTAATCCTTCAGTTCAAATCACGGCTTTCTTTTTAGCTGACTGGGTCATCTTTTGTCAAATTAATGCTTCATGGTAAAGTCTACTTAAAGAAACTGAAATCGACCTAGAAAAGACATAAGAACTATATTGGTTCCCAGAAATTATTATGAAGTGAAAAACAAAGAATCAGACATTCAACTCAAAGTATTGGTACTTCTCTTATGTCCAGTTGCCTAAGTCTACCCAAAACATTTCTAGCAGAGTTTTGCAGTCAACTGATGAACTCTCAGTTCTGGTTCCAGAAATGTTTATTTGCAGTAATTAGTATTATAAAGGTAAACACAACTTTTCAAAACCCAAAAATTTGTTCTGATTCCAACTTTTATTCAAAGCTCAAATTTGCATTTTCATTTGTGTATGTCCAGTTTTAATTGTCTGCATCAAGCTTTGATATTAAATTGAGCAGACAAAACGTTCACATTTAAAAATGAGCTATTTTGAATTCTACCACAAGAAAAACAAACAAATCAACCAACCAACCAACAAAAAAAAACCCTCCAACTCTACATTTTTTCATTCACACAAGCGGCTTTGGCTGATTTTAGTAGCACTTTTCATAGAATTAAGAATAATTAATAATCTCATGACTTGAATATTACAGGTTACAATGATGTCAGCTCATTTAAAATGCAGGTTAGGAATTGGAAACATTTTCCAAACTGCATTTTAGAAAGAAATATTTTCTAAGAAGCATTTTAAACTGTGTTTTCTTTGTTACTTCTTGGTGTTGAAAATGTGTTCTTCTTGGTGTGAAAAAATGTGTACTTCTTGGTGTGAAAAATGTGACAGCCCGGAAGTACAAATCCTTGTCACTTTCTATTATCCAGTAATTTTAAGTATTCTTAATTAAAATGTAATAGTATTCAGTCACTACAGGAATAATTTGTGTCTATAAAAAGAATTTGTTAAGTATTCCATCATGTAAAGTACTGTGAAACTGTGTAAAATATAATAAGCACTGTGTGCTGCAGAGCAAGCTGGCCTCAGCTGCAGTGTTTATCACTTCGTCTTTCCTAAAGAACTTTAAATGGCCTATTTTGTTGTCATTTTTTTTTCTCTCTTTAATAGGCATGTATCTGTGTCAGCAGTTTTGCTAAAGATGAAATCAAATCTTTCTTATTGGGCTGCAATTTTTGTCATCATTATTTCTGTAGTCTCAAGTGCCAGAAAAAGATAGCTGTCTGAAATTTTCAGTCCTGTGTCTGGTGTGTAGTTACACCCATTGCCTTGCTTTGCTTTTCATCTGAAGCAACTGCTTTCTTCTCCATACATGCAGATTTCTTTCCTACAAAAACCTAGGTATAGTGGTAAATGGGGCTTTCCACATGCCCCAGTCTTATCCCTGTGTGAAGGCAGGATGTTATTAGAACACAGAAGCTCTGACGTGCTCTGTGTTCACCTCTCTGGATATAGCCTTGGTGAGCACTGAAGATAAGTGTTGAGACCTTCAATATGATTTCATATTCTGTGGGAAGCAATTGTGAAGAGCAAAGGACAGGCTTAATGCGCTCCCGGTAGTGGTGCTGCTGAGGAGACGTGATGTTGCATTCTTTATTAGCTGGAGTTCCCCACATGTTCTGCTGCTTAGGAGAAAAAAAATTCAAGGCCTCAAAGAAATAATGTCCTTTTAGGAAACATGCCCACAGGCACATGATATCGATACAGCCAGAAGACTTGGTCAAGGGGAATTTTCTCTGGTTTTGCCACTAAGCGGATTTTTCTGCTGAAGCTTTGTCTTTTTAACTTAACCTTGGATTATTTGAATTAAAAACAAAACAAAACAAAAAACAACAAAAAAAACAGTGACTAAAGTTGTTGTTTTCTGTTTGTTTACCATTTCTAATTGTTTCTAGTTAAGTTTTTGGAAACTTTCAGAAGGAGACTGAAAGCTTTGATGAAATTAATAGGGAAGGTTATGGATGTCTTTTTTTTTCTTTTTTCTTCTAACAGTGATGTCATAGCATGGCAAGACTTTTGTAGTGTGTGCTCTCCTCAGAGGGCTGCAGCTGGAACTATACACACTGCCCAGCAGGATCATAAGCAATAACAAACAATTCTTAGAGTAGTTGAATGAGCACCCCACTCAGAGACATGATATATTAAATAATTTCTGATTTTCACTGTTATTTTTAAAAAATATTGACATAAAAACACACAAATCCAGAGAAGAGAAGTACCTATCAGAGACAGTTCTATCAAAGTCATTCCACTACCCATTTTTTCTTTTGTGTTTTATTTCTTCTACCAGGAAACTAAAAAAAAATCCCATTATGTCATAAGAATGCATTCAGCCCTGTTACCAGTGTGGTGGTTAGACGGAGAAAAGGAATGTAGCAAAGAGCAAAGGAATCTGTAGGTGATCTGAGATAGAAAACTCTAACATCTTCAGCATGTATATGCAGAACAAATGTTTTTTTCTACACTTGAAAGAATAAAACACTTTTTTTTTTTTTTTTGAGGTGTAGAACTATAAGCTTTCCAAAGAAATTTGAGTTACTGTACTTGTAATCTCCAACCAAGATGAAGAATGTGTTGGAGATAGAAGGCAAGTTTTGATTAATAGCTTGAAAAAAATAAAACGAACAAACAAAAATCCCCAGTAATCAGTGTTACAGTTCCTACAGACCAGAAATATCTTTATTTAGATTTATAATGATTGCCTTTGGGTTAGAGAAAAACAAATCAGCACTCCTTTGCTAATGTAATGTTGCAGCTCAGCCTTCAAAGTTCACTACACTGACCAGCAGGCAATTTGGTATTGAACCTGAAGCCTGTCAAGCTCAAAAAGCATCAGCTTTTACCTACCAGGTGACAAATGATAATGGAAAGGAAGAGGATCAGAGACAACCATCAGAAGAAAATTAGCTAACACAGAGAGCCTAGGCAGCACTGACATGTTGGCAAACATACTCATGCACACAATGGCAGTGAATTTAAGAATACAAAATTCTTCATTCCTCAAACATGTAATAGAAATATAATTCAGTTTAATTATCTGGGGATTTTTTTCTATTGCAATTTTCATCACTCTATAGAGAACAAATTTAAAACAGTATTCTTTGTCTTACATTTTCTGATTTACTTTGTTTTAAAGAAGATCAAAACAGTCTTGTTTCTACCACCCACGCTCCCTTGAAGCATTGTGTATGTGCATTAATACTGACATCATGGTCACATCTCAGTTTCGTGTTTAGAAGAACGTTAGTAGTACACCCACATTCCACAAAAGGACATTTGTGGCTTACCTTCTTCTTCCCTTTGCAACTACCTACACATTTTCTTCAAGTTCCTTCTAGTCTTTCTAGCTTCTTACTGAGATCACCTAAAACCAAGATAGGCAGAGATAAAACATACCAAGTTATTAAATAATTCTCACTAATAGAATCATTCAGAGTTGTGGTAAAGAGATTGCCTTCTGCTGTCAGTCAGAAGATCATGAGGTGATTGACAGATGAGAGTATATATGATAAGAAAAAAAAAAGTCAGAACTCTGAGGTAAGGAATACTTTCACAGTGTTGGGTTTGGACCATACCCATACTATTTGGTATTCACTGACTTCTCCCACTCTTCTGCTCAGTGCTGTCAGCCAGGAGCTTCTTTTCTCAAAGGTTTCCTTTTTCTTTTTTTTTTTTTTTTTTTTCCCCAGCTGTGCATCTGTGAAATGTCCTCCATGCTTTAGCATTTACATCAATCTCACCACTAACTTCATAGCACTAAAAAGTTCATAATATGAAAAGGGATGATTCTTGTAATTTTTTTTTTTTAATCTTGATTAAGGACGAGGCTCAAGCATCAAAATGACTAAAGTACTTTCTTTTTAAGACTTCACAGAATCACAGAATCATCTAGGTTGGAAGAGACCTCCAAGATCATCTAGTCCAACCTCTGATCTACCACTAACAAGTCCTCCGCTAAACCATATCACTAAGCTCTACATCTAAATGTCTTTAAAGACCTCCAGGGATGGTGACTCAACTACTTCCCTGGGCAGCCCATCCCAATACATAACAGCCCTATTGGTAAAGAAGTTCTTCCTAATATCCAACCTAAACCTCCCCTGGCGCAACTTTAACCCATTCCCCCTTGTCGTATCACCGGGCATGTGGGAGAATAGACCAAGGCACGTGGGAGAATAGACCAATAGAATTTTGTATTAATTTTTGTCATAGATGTTAGGGGAACACCTGCAGTTGGAACAACTGTCAGATATTACAAAACCAAAATAAGTAAAAAGGTGTTGGGCTTATATTGCTTTGACTGTATGGTGTTGTTGGGGGCTTCAAGGAATGACTGAGCAGATGCGATCCCATCATGCCATGAGTGTAATGATGGTGTCATCAGTTAGTAGGACGTGCCTGAGCAAGAGCTGAGCACAGATGTCATTCAGTATTTATAGAAATGTAGACACACAGACAAGTGAGGAAAAAATGTTTCCCACATAAATTGAAAAACAGAGCTTTCTATAATTAAAGTCAAAGGACAGGGTTTTGAGAACTCACCCATGGTGCATGGCTGTAAAGAAGTGCATTAAAACAAGAAATAGCTTATTGGCAAAAGAAAATGTGATTGGTCTTGATAACAAATATTTTGTTGACAAAATATTGTAACCTGTCACATTTTCACTTTAACATTATAATTTCGTATATGAATGTGAGGACAAAGAAGTGTCTTGCTGTTAAACTGTGGTTTTGGTTCACTTTCATTGCTATTCACGTTTTCTCTGTAGTAACCAATCAAACACTAGAAGGTATATTCTCTCCACTGTCATTTTCTGTACAGAGTCTTAGAGGATCATTTCTTTCTTAAAGATCATTTCTTTTTTAAAAACACAATGAGCAGACAGAGGACAGAATACATTTCTATTTTTTGTTGTTGTTGTTTGTTTGCTTTTCATATCCCCTAAAACAGTGTAATTTGTGATCCCTTCCCAGGAAATAATGTTAGAATATGTTAGAAAACACATTTAATGTAATGCTAAGAAGAAAAAAAAAAAATATATATATATATGTATATATATAAATGCATGTTTTCTAGCTCAGCAAAACCAACACAAAATGGATTTTTTTTTTTGTTGGAAAATGACATGGCTGTTTTTCTCCTCCTTTTTTCTCTGTAAATATCATGCTGAACTATCAAGGACATAAGGTAGCTGAGACAATGACAAGTAGATCTCTGACTGCAATGTGATGTGGGGGAAAATCACAGAAATGCTAATCATGTCTGACTTCAAGGCTTTTACTTCTTTCTTTCTTTCTTTCTTTCTTTCTTTATTTCTTTCTTTCTTTTTTCTTTTCTTTTCTTTTTTCTTTTCTCTTCTCTTCTCTTCTCTTCTCTTCTCTTCTCTTCTCTTCTCTTCTCTTCTCTTCTCTTCTCTTCTCTTCTCTTCTCTTCTCTTCTCTTCTCTTCTCTTCTCTTCTCTTCTCTTCTCTTCTCTTCTCTTCTCTTCTCTTCCCTTCCCTTCCCTTCCCTTCCCTTCCCTTCCCTTCCCTTCCCTTCCCTTCCCTTCCCTTCCCTTCCCTTCCCTTCCCTTCTCTTCTTTTTTCTCTTCTTTTCTTTTCTTTTCTTTTCTCTTCTTTTCTTTCTTTCTTTTTTCTTTTTTTTTTTTTTCTTTTTTAAAGACATTGATTTCTCTCCTTTTTCCCCATCCTGTGAGTGCAGCCTTTTTAGCTAGGGCTAAGGAGTAAGAGACATTAGGTAACTTTATTAGCACCAGCCAGAGCTCCACCTGATGTGCCACTGTTTGTGCTGTTAATCAAAAACAAAGGCAGGCACTTTCTTGTGAGAGTTCACATTTTTATCACAAGCCTAGTGACCTTTGTTGCTTCTGCTTCAAAGTCCTACCCCTTCATGAGCGATCTCTGTGGGACAGGCTTATGCAAATGCTGCTGTGTGGGCACTGCATTATGCTGGTGACAGAGTGCAGCGTTGCCCTGGTAACTTGCTATGTATGCCAGACCCAACAATTTCAGCCTCTGACCTACTGAACAGGGTTAGTCCTCTTCCACTGAAACGCTTTAACTCCTTCCCCCAGGAGCAGTTGTTGAGAGTGATAACAGAGTCATAAGGCTCTTCAAAACCTGAGTACTCCTCCCTTACTTCCGTGCTTGAGATTCCTGACCTTAGTAGTGGCTGCAGGACTTGAGATGAAATCTCGAGCTGAATTCAGTGTTCAGATACACTGACAGGAGCCATGACTGCTGGAGTCTCATGGGTGTTTAATCTGGGCCATTTGCTGATCTCCATCCAATAGACAAATATGTTTGTTAATAAAGCTATACAAATAGCAGAATGAAGAACAACCTTGATGTTAAAATGAACAACATAATATAAAGCCATCTTTTTCCAGCTCTCTAAGTTGGATTGCGTTACTGAGAATTTACAGCGGTACATGTTTCTGTTTTATTACAACAGGCGTTAGTATGAGTACCTGCACACTATGCCTTTGTAAAATAACATCATCTTCAAGAGTACAGCATTACACTCTAAGTGCTAGTATTATTTTTCAAGAAACTATATTACTTTTAACATTTTCATTATGTACAAAAGTCATAATGAAAAACAACACTATGTTTGCTAATATGTCTATTTGTATTTTCACACAGCAGAATTTTAAATATTTACCACAAAAAGTGCTCAGGAATTGTTATGTGGCTATGCAACTTCTTTAAAAAAAATGTTAAAAAATACTTTAATTCAGAACCTAGAAATAAAATGGGGTTGTCTTCCAGCCTTAACATTTATTGTACCTTCCATGAATCTACCAAACAATATCTGTTTTCACCTTCTTGTGCTTGTTTCTCTGATCTCCATTTGAAAAACGACTAACCATTAACAAAGTGCCTTGCCAGCATAGCAGTGAGAAGATTGGCACCTATTCATGGAAAAAGCCTTAAAGCTGTGACTGTCCAAAAGTGTACTGAATATCAGATTTGTAATCCCACTCTGCTGACAGCTTAACTGTTGCTTCTGAAAAGGAGTTTGCAGCACAGAGAGAAGGAAAAGTCCTGACGACAACCTGCAGAATCCTACATTATTTACTACCTATCTGTACAGCACAGCTTCAGCTGGCAGGGAGAGTTAGGGCTGAGAATGAGAGATGTGTAGTGCTGCTGTGAGAAATGTAAATAAGATTAGAGTTGCCAGTCCCTGCTGAGAGGTAAATTTCTTTTCCAGAAGCTGAACACACCTTTTCTGTGAAACGGCATCTTTGTTCATGGGAACTGCTAGTCTGCATCCATCTGCCACACTTAAACCCTGGACCTTGTAAATAATCTCTGCTCATTGAGCGCAGCTATGACAAAAATGTAATGTCTTCTTGTTCTACATGTCTGGGAACTAATCTTCTCTTGGCAGCAAACTTGTGGTCTGTCAGCCTCAGTTCCTTTTCACTTATATACTTATTTTGCTCAGTGCAGATGTGGGTGAAGAGCAGAAGCACAAAGGGCAATTTACAGAGTAAACAAACCATACCTACCAGCCAGGATGATCAGCTTCCGAGCATAGATAAAAGACATCTTCTGCTAGAGTTCACTCAACACACTATTGCTGCTCCTGTATTGCTGATGGGGATCACAGGCAGTGCTGGACATACTAGCACAATCTGGACAGGGCAAGTGTTTGAGTCGACAGGGCTGTTGTGACTGACCGATCACAGTAATTATCTGTTTGAGAGTGTGATTTCAGATCTAAATTTACTGTGGTTACCCACGGCAAAACTCCACCAGTGTGCTCTGCAAGCTGGTAACATTGAAGGCTACTCAGGCTTCAGCTAGATTAGAAAATTCTTGGCCAAAAGGCATAATATAATACAGTAGCTTTCTGGTAAATGCAGGTTTTTCTGTTTGGGGTTTTAATGCAGGCAGCATCTTTCTTTCTTTTCCCTGAAAAACTGCATGTTTTCAAGCAATCCAAGAGATCACCACTCTCTTAGAATATGTCATGCTGAAGCTCTTATGATGAATATGAAAAGTGTAATAAATTGACTTAGCTTGCTGACATTTAAAAAAAAAAAAAAAAAAAAAACAGAGAGAGAATGGCTTTGGGGGAAAAGAGGGTTTGTAATGGCCTCCCAAGATGCTTTGGGGAAAGTTTGTATGTAAAAGTCAGGCGTGCCAGACATTTTACACTGTTGAGATTGACTTACGAATACCTCAATTATACATCAACAAAATGTGAATCTATACTTTGTGGCCTATCTAATAATTGTCCTTTATCAAATAAGCAGATATTGAAGGAAGGGGGAGAAAATAACTAATAGTTCTTATAAGCAATCTCCACTGGTAACACTTTTCATACTTCCACTAGTAGTAGTGTCAAATATTTCGACGAGAGCTTGCCACCTCTCCTGCCAAAAGAGACCACGTAATCTGGCTACAGATCCGCAGAAAGACCTTTGCTTTTCATTTGTCCAAGTATATGCACAGAGTCTTCATTGTGCACTCCTGGCTGAATGCATTATGCCATCACATAGGTGGATATGCCCCTCCAACATGCCTGGGTGCAGATGTCTCCCTTTCCGTGTGCTTCAGTCCACAGCATAATCCTTGGCTTTCATGTACTTGTCACTGTGTTAGCCCTGCCAAACAAGCTGCTTCCTCTCTGTTGAGAAGTTTGAAACCCTGGGGTCCCTTCACAGCACCACATCCAAGCCAGCAGTTAGGAGGAGGCTGTGAGCATCCAGAATAGGTCACATATCCCAGAGCCTATTTCCCACCTTCTCACTGGGACAGCTGTCCTAAGGAGGATGTGCCACTTCAGCCACTTGCCCTGTGGCCTTCCTGGAGCCATGGCTTGGCTTTAGGGAAGTGGTAGTTCAGCCTGGGGTGAGTCCCTTGCTGAGATTTTTAAAGGTGCAGTGCATTATGTAACAGAGAAAGCTTCCTTTCTGCCTAAGGCCATGAAAATATTGGTTTTAACTTCTGTCTGTGTTCTGAATATTTATAAAAGATTAGATTTAAAATGTGAGAACATGTTCTGAGAAGTACTGAAACTGCCCACATTGGTCAAAATATTATTTTTTTTTATCATGGATGTGCTCATTCTCCAATTTTCCACACTCAATGAGCATTTCTAGCTAAATCATTAATATTGCTGATATCAAGCAAATGACTTTTTTCCTCTCAGAGTGACTAAGACATTACCACAAGATGCACTTTTCTCTTTTGATAATTTGTATGTATTCATCTGTGAAAAACTTTCCCAATCAGTATATAACCCCGAAAGTTTGTGTTTACCCATTAGGTCGTGTATTAGGCCATTGAAATGAATGGGTTTATCTTTTGTTACTGTGAGTCAAACAATGTCCCAGCATCCTCAGGAAAATCAAATTTGCTTGACAGAGCTGCAAGAAAGCATCATTACTTTACCCCAGTGGTGCTACCTGTGCATGGCTCTACTCTACCCCCTGCACTGACCCACTGCAAACCACACACTGCCTCTGACATGAAACCTTCTAAACTCAACCCTTCTCAGATGTAGTAAAACATAAAACATAAAAAAAAAAAAAAAAAAAAAAAAAAACTGATGGCCCCCACAAAGCAGCCAGACTCTGGAGGTGACACTGGCCGCTAGGTCGGGCAGTTCCCTCTTGCTCGCTTTCCAAGCCAGCCTCCTCCAGCCCTCCAGAGCCGCTTTGAAGTGCACTTATTTCCCGCCAGGTGGAGCAATAAACAAAGAATATTTTTGTCGAGATTTCCTTGAGAGAGAGAGAGAGAGAGAGCGCGAGAGAGAGAGAGAGAGAGAGTGTATTTAGTCCTTAATTTTGCCTTTTCTCGAACCTAAGTTTTAACACAACGAGACGAATCAGCAGCACAGTATTTCCTTCTCATTGAGATCACTGCAAAAGTGGGCAATGTTTTCTGCAATTTGTAGTCTGTCACTGATAAAGGTTTGCAGGAGGGAGAAGGTATGAGCTTCATAAATTCTCCTTCTGCGTGCATACAGATTGTAGCAAAAAAAAAATAAATTATAATAATAATAAAATTAAAAGCCAGATCACTCGTTTTCCATTAGTGGGGAAAAAAAGTTTGGAAAATCTGTTCGTATACACAGCAGCATAAAATTCACATTAACATCTCATTAAGACTAAATGCACTTAGGGACTGATCCAAAGACCATCAAACTCAATGGGAGACTTTCCATTGACTTCAAATGGGATTTGGATCATGCTGTTAGTGATTGGCAAAAGCTCATATTAACAAAACAAAAAATCCTGACATTACCTAAAAGGCTGTAAAAGCATTTCCATTTCTTGTTCTGGGAAATCCCCTTTACGGCTGATCAAATGTAATCACAGCAGCCACCTCTGTGGTGAAAGCTTCCTGTTAGGCTAACAACAAGGTAGCCAAGGTATGAATACAACCACTGCTATTTTACAAAAATTGGAATGGAAACTTCATTTTTGATTATAGTGAATTACCCATAATAGCAGAGGTAAAACTAAAGTGATCAGAAGTTAATTTATATGCTATGTAAACAGTGTTTTAAAAGAGGGAGAGAGAAAAGGAACCAAAATACAGTCCAGAAAAAACATATGCCTGCTATGATAATATTTTATGCAAATTTGTTGTCCTAATTTGAAATATAGTAACTAAAACAAACTAAATTAACTCAGGTAGACATCATATGGTGAAAGGCAAACCAGTCTGTTGTGCACAGTACCCTTTAGAGATGAGTATATGATATCACTAATGGCTCTATTTTTATGTGTGAAGATGTAAAGTAGCACATTCAAAAAAAAAAAACAAAAATAAAACCTGCCTTGGGCAGCTTCAGATTCCCTGACCTCTATCCTTTATTTACTTTTTTTTTAAATGCTGCTTTCAGCAGAGAAATTCTGGAGTAAAGCTCCAGAATTTAGTAGGTTTCTAGTTCAGATGGCCTTAACAGGTACTTTGTTGTTGGGCTGATGGCACATCTGGTCCAAGAATTTTCTGTGTATGTTTAAAAACTAAAAAATGAAATTACAAACACTATATTTTTGCCCTAAATATTTCAAAATTTAAACGGACGTGACAAGTCATGTAGGTAGAATGCTTCTGAGGACTTAGAAGGCTTTCCTAAATTTTCCTTCTGTTTTGAGGTCCCTAGCAAAACATGTCTCTAGCCAAACTTCCTTGTTATTCCTCATGTCTTTTAGGAGCAGAACTGAAAAGTTCAATTTGATAGGGTCCTAATTTTTGAGTGCTAGAAAATGTGAGATCTAGGATGGGGCAGTGAGGCTTTTGTAGCAGGTCCATCTCCTAAATTATTGCCAAAAATTAAATTTCACCAAAGGAGGAAGGAAGATATAAACAAAAGATATACTCAATATTTTAAAAATACATCTGCAGCAGTTGAGGCAGATAATGACTTTAATATGGTATTAAAGATAACTGGCTAATGAGAAACAAATTCCCATGAAGAGCCATGTAGCTGATTGTCTTCCTCGAAGTGCTGATTTCATTTTTGTTTTCATTCTTCTGTCTCATCTTAACCTCCATTTCTGTTTTTGGTCTTTGAGATGTATATAGGCTTGCTGCTTTTCCCTTCTCCCTCTTTGGTGGCTTACCTTCATAAAGAATTAAACAATCTTGTAACATGAACTAATACATGTCAAAATGCACATTAAAATACTGTCCACTGATTTGCTGCATCAGATCATCCTGGCAGAGTTCAGAAATCTGGCCCTTAGCGAGTACTATGGAGGAACCATCGAGAACTGCTTCAGCACCACCCCCACACATTCAAGCAGAAAAGGGATTCAGGGGAAAAAGATCAAGCTGGCATCTGCAGTTGGGATCATATTTTCACCTGTCTTTCTGTTTCTGATTGCACGTCATCTCAGATTTCTTACAGTTAATCTCAGCCCACTCCTGCTTGAGTCAAACAGAGTCTTTGCCATCAGTTTTGGCAAGAGCAAAGTGTTTTGCAAACGTCTCTTCCTTCTGCTTGCTTCCTCCCAATAGTCATTAAACAGAGTGAAGAAGTGATCAGAAACAAGATAAGTTGTTTATGGAGAAAACATCATTTTTGGTATCAGCCCTGGTGATGTGTCATCTCTAGAAAACCATGCGGGAAGCACTAGTTCTAAGATATGTCTTTGAACCACAGCCTCCACACTGCTTTTTTTTTTTACTTCAGCTAGTAAAGTAGAATGACCTCCTGGCTGCAACACCAGCACTAGATCACTGCTGAGATCATCACCTCGGTCCCCAGCCCTGCCAAGCTCTTTCTGAAAAGAAAGAAAACAGAGCCAAGGTGCTGCCTCCACAGAGGATAAGCAGTGGTATGTCACTTTTATTTGCCATTACTTGAGGGAGCTCAAAGTTTAAGTGGGGATTTCTTTGGAGAACACTTGTAGCTTTAAGTGCCAAATGCCCATGTGGAAGCTGAAGCTGTCCTGTGGATCAGGACATTGGTTAGAAGCCAGTTAAACTTTTTATTGTATTTTGAAACTAGTTGTTGTATGGCTTTATCTTCTATCCAGCTGCAAGAAGCTTACCTTTACTTATAAAACTGTAGGGTGCAATGTTCAGACAAACCAGACTTG
The DNA here is from genome assembly GCF_013377495.2 of Cygnus atratus. Classification (NCBI taxonomy): domain Eukaryota; kingdom Metazoa; phylum Chordata; class Aves; order Anseriformes; family Anatidae; genus Cygnus; species Cygnus atratus. The sequence continues at coordinate 120,368,643 of NC_066362.1, forward strand.
TATCTGCATTTTTTGGTCCCCTGATAAAGAACTGCATTTAAAAAAAAAAAGGAATGAAAATGTAAAAACACCTAAATTTGTCTCGTTAACACAATAGAACGATTCTGTTGCTGGTTAGACAATTAGGAGAGCTGTTTATTTCACCACATCACTAGCATTTTAAATACTAAAATGAGTGAATTGCAACAACAACAACAAAAACATTTTAAAGGCAGCTGTTGCTCTCTGCTCTGGCCATCCAAGCACATACTGGACATTCACAACAGCAGTAATATTAAATGAGAAACTGACTGCTTAGCCAGTATGACTCTTCCATCCTTCCAGATTGTGGCCATTTTCTCTCAGAACACAGTGCAGTGTTGAAATACAGCACTGTTAATGCTTCCTATTGTCTTTATTTAATGTGAAGTTATATGAGTGAATCACCCAAGCCTCTTGTAATTCTGTTCAGATTTGAGTTGTGCTGGGCAAACATACGGGATATTCACAGAACAAGTAGTGTCTAAATTTTATCCCTTGAGAAGTTAATCTATGTCTTCCATAGCTAAGCAGTAAGTATTGCTTAGTGATACCGGTGTTTTACACGTCTATGGAGCCTTTGGATATCAGATTGTTTGATACTTAAGTAAATCCTCAAATACTTCTCAGGAAGACATAAATACCATTATTATCCACAGCAGCACAGAAAGGAGAGGTGATCATTCTAAATCCTTTCATTGAGACAATTTAGCTAGAGACCAGACAGAGCAGTTATAAACACCCAATAACAGCTTTGCCAACGAATAGCATAAAAAAAAAAAAAAGAAAATGATTTCACTATTTTTTTTCAGCTTGGCTCATAGTTTCTGAGAATGAGGAATACTTTTGCTCATTTGAGAAGAAGTGCTAAAATTTCACCTGTTTTAAATTTCAGTCAATAATCTAGCAGTTAAACAAACTGAGCCTAATATTTGTAGAGACAGTGGGAAGATGTGAGACTTCAGAGTTAGCCATCAGGCTTGTAGAAGCTTTGAGCCATTTTTTCCATAACAGAAACAGTGAATGAAATTATGTAGTGATCAATGAATTAAACCTAATCAGTGACCTTCAAATTTAATGCATGAGAAATTTTTTGTCTCAAATGGAGAAAATAGAATGAGGTAGGGTGAGTAGATGAAAAGAGCAGTGGACTGTCAGGAAGAAATCCTTAGTGCCTTGCAAAAAAAGTCCACTGGTTTGGCAGTGGGCAAACAACTGAATCAGATATGATTCAATGGCACTCAAATCGTAATTAGTAGCTTTGTTCAATCTTGATTAAAATATATGAATACCATTTTCTATATTAACATTTAATAACAATTTAATATTAGATATGGGAAACATGAAATTCCATGAGCTAATCAATATATATTTCATTAATTAGACAAAGAATGCAAATTGCTCATATGAGTTTGCACACCAGTGCAAATTCTACGATCAGTCAGACTAGTTATCCATCAATAAGACTGAATAGAGATAGCTTACTGGGGAAAAGATTTGTCTTCATTTTCAAGTGTGTTTCTGAATGTGAATGAATGTGTTGGACACATGACTTTACTCTGTGCTTGTTGTAGGGGAAGGTTTAAAGGCCCTACTTTTTATTGTTGATTTTGGTTTTGTTTTCATTTTTGTTTTCCTTATCGACCTCTAATGGGTTTTGAAAACATGACAAGTTTTTAAACACAGAAATTAAAAAGAAAGCCATGGAGGAACCTGTACTGTTTCAAATTAGTTTATGATGAGTTTATTCAGTTTAACTTGGGTAAAGACCAGTAGGATTTAACTCGATGACCATCCTTCGAGTAATGGAGCTGCTCTTGACATAGGCAAAATGTATTGGGCAACAAAGTGATTAACAACACTTTGCTGCATGACACATGCAAAATATTCCCAAGAGGCCCAGCTTTCTGCTCTCACTGCCACGTAAAAGGGGACCAGGTTGCCAAGTAGCTGGTTTCAGCGGAAGGAGGGATAGACAGGGGTGGTTTCCCCCAAAGCAGTGGCTGTGTTCCCTACTCTTCCCATTATCAATAAGAGCAGCAAGCATTACATTTCATCCATTCCTCTTCCTCCTTTCTGGAGTGGAATTGAGAACCTTTGCTTTCATATCTGCCCAGCAAAATTCAGTGCAGCCCAAGCTGATGCAAAGCCTTGAAGTAGGTCTGATATACTCAGGACACATATGACTTACGTTGCCTCAGCAAACTGGAGGCACAGCTTCTCTCTCTTCTGAGGTGAGAGGCTGGTCATTCTCCAACAGCCTTTGTCAATGCAAGTAAGGCATCCTCTTAGGAAGGATGTGTAATTTTTTAATGGTAACAATTAGTTGATTGAAACAGATTTAGGATGTTACCAAGGAAATATCCTGGTATGAATGTAGCTGGGTAGATCTAAGTGTCCGTACATGTACTTTTAGATTCTACTCTATATCAAAGCCTGTCCTTACTCTGACACACAACTGATTTCCTTTAAATGCAATTATTCCAATTAACCTTAGTTGTCAGTGCTGCTATGCTGCCAACATTTGGACCCATTGTGGGAGTAGAGTGTGTTAGTAACAGTTGTTCCATAGACAGGAAAGATGAAGCCCAGGACAAGTTCTGTTAATAGAAAAATAACTAGGCCCACTCTGTCTATTGATTTCCTTTTGGATTTTTTGCCTGTTTTATTGTTTGTCTTTGTAGTATGGGTAGAGGAAGAAGGCAGCCAGCATTGCTGCTAACAGTCTCTCCATTATTTATTCCAATATCCTACAAGATAAATTTGTGTAATATGTAGACATATGAGAAACTAAATGAGCACAATTTTCATTAGAAATGCACTGATGTTATTGATGATAGGTTCCTGAGCTAAACTATTGTCTTTGCAGATGGGAATTTTTTTCTGATCCACATCTTTTATGGGGGCATTAGCTAGGTTGTTCTGCTCTAAGAAAGTGATTAAGATGTTAATATGCCTGGGCTAGAATATTAAGGACTATTAATTCATGAATTTATGGTATTAATTGGATAAAGCAGTTGCAAATAGATGAGCAAAAGCAACAGAACACACCAAAATCAAGATCCCTAAGAAATGCTGTAAAATAATGTAAAATGAGTTTCTAGGAAATGTATGCCTTCTTGTGCTGATAAGAGGATTTCATATCCTTTGTACTTTCCTTTTTTCTCTGTTTCATCAGTCTGAAAGAATCTTTGAAGCTATTGCGGCAGAGAGCATAACCAGTTCCAGCTAATTTTTGTTGCAATATTCTCAAGGAGCATCACTCATCGTTAAGAGAAACTAAGTGATCTACAGTGATGTCAATATTGCAAATTAAAGTGCACTTTGTGTATTCTAGATTTTATGAATTTGTCTTTAAAATCTTATTTTAGTCTTAGTAAATTAACAATACAAAAAAATATGCAAAAATAACCCAATGAAAGTTCATCAAGTCTGTAAAGAGGATGGTAATATTTTCTTAACTGAGAACATAACACAGTATACAACACAAATTTAAAGAAAAATTGCTGTCCTCCTTTTTAGTCCTTGAAAGAAATCTGCAAATTATCCAACACTGTGTTTACTGCAGTGACTTAGAAAATACTTCAAGACTTCAGCTTGGGGGGTGTGGGATGGAGAGGACTAGACTGAATTCACATGTGCTTTTTAATTATACTTGAAAAAAATTCTTAAAAGGAGACAAAGTTGGGACTAAATCTGCTAGAGGTAATTGTCACTTTCTCCATGGGAAATAAATGCCATGCATAGCTTTCCTGAACCTGAAGGGAAGGCTGCTTGTATGTGAAGTTAACAGTTTGGTCTCTGGACCAAATTCAGCCTGCCATAATTGGGTTCAGTTCCATTAGCTTCTGAAGAGTTGCATTCACTTTCACAGACTTGGATTTAGATTTGAAGTTTTGGCAGTCACCAAGAAATTATTAAAACTGCTCTTTCATCATTTCCTGTGATCATTCTTGCATAAATGAAAACACTGACAATATATGAATAGGTTCTCAATGTTGAATTTCACTTGTAAGACATTTCTGTGATTGGTTGCAAGCATCCTCATCTTTATAATCACTTATTAATGTGGAAATTAATTTTTAAGACCAAAAGATTTTGGATTTGAAATCCATATGAATTACAGGAAATACGAATTTTTAAATACGTTTTTTTTTTTACATGTAACATGATCTTTTCATTTAACATCATGCTGGCTAACTCAGATTTTTTCATAGAAATATTGAAAGCTGCAAGCCACCACAAAAGATTTGAAAGTATCAATACCCACCGTATCTAGTGCTCAACTTGATGTCTCATTCATTTTGTGGATTTTTTTCTTTTCCTTTTTTCTGCCAACAGAATTGAAAAAATGTATCTTTTTTTTTGTGATATATGATTCTAATGTTATGATATGAAGCTAACAACACAAATTTTCTCTTCAAAAGCACAGAAAACTTCACATATTCACCTTTGTAATGCAAAGCAGAAATTGGTTCATAAGCTGAAACCTACTTTTATTTAAATTTGGAAACACTTATGTAATAAAAAAGAAATCCCTATGAGAATGGGAACTGAGAGGAGTAACAATAATTACCAAATTGGGGCTACTTCTCTTTGAAGCCTTTTCTCTTAATATTGTTGATAGCAACTATTCCAAAAAGTAGACATCTGAGTTCTCCCTTACATGTAGATTGTAGTAATAATAGCAGTAATAGTTATTAATAATAACGATTAATGATGTGAGTAACAGTAAAGGGACCCTACTGGTTCTAAGAAACTGCCTAAGGAATACAGGAATTATTGAAAACAGTAACTGGAGCATGGACTCCATTCATACATTCATATAAAATAAAGCATATTACCATTTTCCCAGAAACATATCATGAAAGAAATGCTTTTTATTATCATTTAGTTAGATACTCAGCAACCTATATAAGTGATAAAAATATGTGACAGGCAGGAAACAAGTAAATTAAGTATGTCCTAGTAGTGTAGTTTTCTCATTGCACAGAAAAAACAAAACAAAACAAAACAAAACAAAAAAAAACATTAAAAATGTATTTTGCAAAATATGCAGTATTTCTGATGTAAATGAGATCTATATGCTCATTTTTCCCCTTTTGTGCATTTCAAAGATATAAATGTATATGTAGCATTAAGAAAGGAGGAAAAAAATCTACATTTTGTTGTGCACTGTCAAAGGGACCATAAAATGATAACTCTAATTATATTAGGTTTTGAGTTGCCTACATAATCTTTGAAAGTGATATCTCTGAGATATACCATATAGGAAGTTCATCCCCTTTCAACTGCTGTTTTTGGCAGCCTTCAGCTAAGCTGAGCTAAGCATAGGCACATCACATCAGTTTAATATTAATCAGAGCTCTATTTAAAAATACAAAAAGTCCTTAAGATGGATACATCTTCATATTTCTGCATCTTAATAAGTTGCTTGGTCTTAATCCTTCCAGCCTTCACAGGGAACAGGAGATACACAACACAACTAAGAATCCATTAACTTCATTAAAGATTTTAATATGACACTAAATACCTACCATCAGGGCCTCAGATTTTAAAATGTTGCCATTTTTCTCTTAATCCAGATCGTACATTTGTGGGAAAATAGTGAATTGCCAAAAGATGCTAAACAGAGTTTTTAAATCTTTGTTTCAAACTAAAATCAAATACAGAGCATTTGGGGTAGATTTTGTACTTCATGCAATAATATTTTCTTAGTGATAAGGCGATAGTCTGTGATTATGTTTACACACTAGCTCTGCATCCTGTGGATCTGGTTCATAAAGAGTAACAGTGAACAGGTCTCCTAGTTTTATAGACCAAAATCAAGATAAGATAACCTCTGCATCTTGAAAGAAGGGACAGAGCACCTTCAGCAATTTTGATTGCTGATTCAGATGATGTAAAACTGCAACTGGGGTGGTTGATGCACCATCTAGGCATGCTGACATTCAGAGGGACCTTGGTGGGTTGGAGAAAGGCGCTGACAGGATTCTCATGAAGATAACAAAGTGAACTAACAAGTCCTGCACCTGAGGAGGAATAACCCATGCACCAATACGGGAGGAGGGCTGATTGTCTGGGATCAGCTCTGCAGAAAAGGTCTTGGCAGTCCTTGTGGACACCAACATGGACATGAGCCTGCAGTGTGCACTTGCAGCAAAGAACACCAACAGCATCCTGCACTGCATTAGGCATATCAACACCAGAAGGTCAAGAGAGGTGATGCCTCCTCTCTACTCAACTATGTTAAGATATGGGGAGCTGGGTCCAGTGATGGTCTCCCCAGTGCAAGAGAGACATGGACATACTGTGATGAGTCTAGCAAAAGACCTCAAAGATGATTAAGGGACTGAAGCATCTATTATATGAGGAAAGGCTGAGGCTGGAGAAGAGAAGGCTCAAGGGATCTTAACCATGTATACAAATACTTAACGGAGGGAGTAAATATGACAGAGCCAGACTCTTCTCAGTGGATCCCAGTGACAGAACAAGAGGCAAAGGGAACAAATTGAAATACAGGAAATTCTGGCTGAACATAAGGGGTGAAAATCCTAAGAAGACATCCAAACACAGGATGTGGAGAGGACATCATTAGAGATATTCAAAATCCAGCTGGACTCTGAGAAAATTGTTCTTGCCCTCCTCTGACCAGGGAAGTTGAACCAGACGATCTGCAGAGGCACTTTCCTGCCTCATCTGTTCTGTGATGATGTGAATTGCCAGAAGTCTTCCTAATGCCATCAGCACTGATTAGTCAAGTACAAATTTCTCCACATAGAAAACAAAATCTAAGAATATTGAACTGGCTTTTTTGGTATACAGACAGTTTGGACACATCCAAAAAGAAGTCTTACCACTGAATTTTGCCAGCTAGAAACAGGAGCAGTACTGTTTTCATGATGTGCAGTGTGACTGTACCAGGTGTAAAAACTATAAAAATGGGAACTAAAATGGTCAATATTCCTTAAGCCTTCAGTCCTGAATTTAAGAACCTTCCACTCTGACATCTTTTCTTTTCAGTTGCAGCAGTGGAAAGAAACTTGACGCAACAAAGAATGTGCGCAGCTGGCTTTGAATATTAGTGTTAATTGCCTGGGATACTTACAACAGAAATCCATGTCAAATTCATATATTTGCATACTTTGACTCACAAAAAAACTAAACATGCATGTGAATGCGTACAAGAATGCATGATGCAGGATTAGACTATTGCAGTTCGTAAATAAAACTGTGTGAATATATTCAGATAGGTATAAGCAAATGTAAACAGATGGGAGGGATCACTGGTGCAATTACTGATAGCTATGTACATGCACAAATCAGCAGGAGAGACTTTAATCTCCCTTTGCAGATTTGGATTATGAGAAATGCTGGATGAGAAGGAAATTTGCTCCTGAAGGAAAAGGATAGAAAGAGCAGTTCCTTTGTGGATTTCTTTCACAGGATTAACACTTAGATACATATCCAACAGACACATCTTTTTGGAGCTTTGCAAAGTGATTTCAAAAGTCAAACAGAAAAGAGTCGTGCTTTGCCCATAATAGCAATAATTGCCTTCTCCAAACTCTTTTTAGCAATAGGATTCTTTCAAATGTCTGTAACTTTTATCAATATTAGTCCAAGGAAAATTAGGTTTTGTTCTTCATATGTTAGATATGGTGTCTGTGCTGGGAGGTTGTAAAATTTCTTTCAAAAGCCATATTTACTGGGATTCTCATGAGAAATTTTATGAAAGGCTGATGTGTATTGTCTTTATCACAGCATGCTTTGACAATAAAATGACTGTCTCTGTTCATTTGCTGTCTTTAAAGGAAACTGATTTACAGATCTTCCTGCTAGATCATCTCTTATTTAATCCACCTGTTTATAATTGTTCTTGTAATTAGCTTATAAATAATTATTAGTAGTTTATTTGTATTTAGAGATGGACATTCTGACTGTTGCTCTAATGGCAATTGCATCTGGCATGTTCTCTTTTACTGTGATCTGTTTGCTCAGTTTCACTATGGCTTTGCTTTTCAGACTAAATTGTTTCAACAACTGAATATTTGACTATGATATCTTGGGAATGTTTTTGCTGTAGGATGCCATGAAATGTGGCTGTTCTACTTCTGAATATTCCCATTTCTCTAATTCACCCAGCCCGACATCATTCTCCCACTCTGTTCATCTTTTGGGAGTACTGGTAGTTGGAGACAGTGAAATATCCTCAAAAACACCTGCACTATGGGACAAAAACTCAGAAATAAAGTAGGATTGGCCAATATGCATTCTTTACAGTTGATTTTAAAAATGCATTTTCCTAGTCCATTTTTGATATTTCAAAATGTAAAGCAGTTGTGTGTAATTTCTTCATTTTCAGTAAGTTAATTGCATTAGGAAATGTTTAAATAAGGAATACCTTTGTTTTATTTCTTTGCATGTCAAAAAATGCTGAGAGGCAATGATATGTTCCCTGCATGAAGAAATTTAGGTCTTGTAGCTAGGTTTTGTAGCTTCTTACTTGCACCACTGAAAATTCCCATTTGGCAGTGTGACTGAAAAACTGAAGAGACACGAATGAACTCACAAGTTTTCAAGCATATACTGTAGGAGGGAGGGGTGAGGAGAGAGATACAGATCCTGCAAAAGGTCACAATATTTCATTTCATGTAGAATACAAGGATGACCCTGGAGGAAGTTTCCAGGCTGAAGTCTTTCATACACTTTAGGCAGCAGAATTCAGCAGGAGAGCAAGCCCACAAATTTCATGCTGCAGTTAAGCAGACAAAATCAGTGATAAAAATTGATATTTCATAGCGGTTTATTCTAATGTAAAAATGTCTCCTGCATAGTTCCTGCAGAGGGACACAAGGTGGTAAAATGCTGCCTTTGTCTCCTATTTTCCACAATGGCATTAAAAACTGTGGTCTGGAACCCGTCTCCTGAATCTTTGAGTCCCATTGCCTCTGCCCACATAAAAAGACCATATCCAGAATACATTTGAAATTAAAACAGAATGTATTTTAATTGTGATATATTCCTGCACACATACACATGTATGTGTATAAAAAGTTATAATGATTGCTTACTTAACACCATGTTAGTGATATGGCTCTTTTTAACTGTTCTTGTTAGCTTATAAGAGAAGCATATAGCAAAAACTAGAATGGAGGGCAAAGGGAGTTGACCTTCACAGGCAAGGAACCTGAAGTGATTAAAGGTACATAGTTTATAGAATAGATGAATGAGAAGGAGCAAGATAGAAGTCTTTCAAATCATGTGTAATTTAAAAAAGGAAAGCAAAAATAACTTCCCACCTCCTTTCTCCCATTGGCTTTCTTTCCATTTCATTAAGCTGTAAGCATGTGCCTTGCTCAGGATATGGATAACGCTAACTTCAAGTGATCAATCATACTGTCCCCTTGTTCCTCCCACTTTGACCTTTTAGGCTCTTGCACTGTTGTTCCATTTAAACCTTAAACAGTTTGGGATATAAGTTATTTCATTTAGAAAGTGTCTAAACTGTGTAAAAGAACAATATATAAATAGTCCCAATAACATAAATTTTTTTATTTATTTTATTTTATTTTTTTTTTATGTCCTGGGCTCTTTAGCTTGGGTTGTTTTAGATGGACAACAGAAGCTGAACAAGTATTCCTGTGATCATCAGGAGTTCTGAACACAGATTCCTACAGTAATCGCTGAAAATAAAGTATATGTGGAATTTTAATATCATCACCAAAAAAAAAAAAATTCAAGTTTTCATGTTGCCATTTTCTTTCTCCAAGGTATTTCCAGTGCTTTAATATAATTGTCTAATGATAAAAAGCAAAATGTCAAAATATTTTTTGGGAAAAACTGAACCCTCAAAGATCATATTAAGACCAAAACCTAAAAGTAAGTGATAACTGATTAAAACCAAAATGAAATAGTCTTGCAGGTTTAAATTTTTAAATTTTAAATATATATATATTTTTCTAAGTGTATTAATCTTATTCAACATTTTAGTAAAGACACTAACAATCTCTGTGGCATTGCAAATACCATCGGAGCTGCAAGAAGATACAAAGTTATAGTGTCCCATTGGTGAAAATTTTTTTTTGTCCAGTATGCTGTGGAGTCTTTTCTGTAAAGTGGCTTTGTGATCTACAAAGCCACTCAGTGCATCTTTTCTTTAAATCTATTTTTCCCTTAGTCTCCCTTAGAAATATTTATAAATACTTCAAAAACCTTATTGTAAGTTATTTTGTATTTATAGTGTTTTCTTGCACATTCATACGACAATTCAGTTGCACTCAGTGATTTTCAGTGAGACTATATGCATTAGCAATTGCTTGACATGATTTCAGGTTGCTGAATTGGGTCTACATGCAGATGAGGTTTCATGTTTGATCGTAATCATCTTAAACCAGAGAGTACAGAGAGCAATAATCTACATGATCTTAAGGAATAAATAATTAAATAAATAAATCTTTATCTTTCTCAACCATTCACTGGTAAGATTTACCTGATTTCTCTTACATCAGGTTTTTGTCTGCCAGTTATTCATTTGGAAACATGGACCTTTTTCATTGCACTTAGTGATCAAAACTTGATGCATTGTTAGTCTATATGTTCAGCCAACACATTGAGCCAAGTCAATGTCATTACTGTGTATCACCAAGTTGTACATTAACATCAGATATGTTTGATCTTTCAGCAGTGAAATTATTCTTGCTTGCGCTGTTAGCTGTGATTGGTTTTCCGGCACTGTTTTTGGCTGTACGGCATTTCAGTGATCAGTTTTCAGTCATGAAGACTCTCATTATTAATATTAGGGGTAGTTACTTCTTTAATCCTCTTCCACAGTGTATTATTTATTTTCCTGAGCAGATGGGCATTCTTTGGGTGTGGAAGCTCTTTTCTAGCTGAGAGCGTCTTTTGATTGAGTGCTGGCTTGGAAGGAGGTGCAGTTGCACTCTAGGGATCATAGACTGAGCAGACTTAGAGATCAAGGTACAAAAATGGACAAAAGTAGGAGCAAACTTCAGGCTTCATTGGAGAAAAGGATCTACTTCACCATTTGTAAAGCAATCTGTTCCATCTATGGTGAAAAAAATCACGTGGAAAATACATCCCTTTGTTTCTCTGCAGTTTATATCCTGTAGAAAACAATACAAGAACCAACCCAGGAAGAAAGGCCCTGGGTGAATGATTTTTCTCTCTCTTCCTATTCCTGTGTGAGAATTTCTGTCTAAAGAAGAGTGAGACGAATACATCATCATCACAGATGAACTAGAAAAGATCAGTGATCTCCCCAAATGCTTTCACAGAGAGACCCAGTACTTCATACTTTGTATAGAGTATATCTATTTCTTTCAAATTTCTGTTCATTTCACTGTAACTTTTAGTGCATATGATATTTATGCACTTATTTATGCACTTATTTATTCATTTTTATCAATGCTGGATCTGTATTTATATACAGCACCTTCAAACAAAAAAGATTTTTGTTGTCATCTTATGCTTCCTTTTTTTTTTTTTTTTCCTAGTATATATCTGATGCTTACGTGACACTGCTAACTTTTTGCCCTGTCTAGCATAAATGTCCCCAGAGTTATCAGGCTTCTAACATCCTCAGAGAGATCATTTTCTGCAAACTTTTATTTTGTAGTGTAGCTTATTATTTTTAGCCTTGCTTTTTTTTCTTCATATTTTAGCTTGTGATAAATGTTGTTGTTGTTTTTCTGTGTTTTTTTTTTTTTTTTTCCAAGAGTTGGGAATGACTATATGTTAAAAACTGAACTGCTTTCCTAGCATCCTTGTCATTTTTCCCATTGTTTTGTTGTTTTTTTTTCCTTCCTGAATGATAATGAGTATAGTTTAGATACACTAATGCCTATAATAATGTGTTCTGAACAACACAATAGCAAAGAGGGACATGTTTTCTTTGTGAATTATCATCTGCAGGCAATAATTACATTTCATACAGTCGTAAGAGAGAATATGTGACTTGAATTATAACATGGGTTTAGGACTTAAAATATCTCTTTTTCACTCATATGGGTCAGAGGTAACAGAAGAAATGCACACTCTGAGACGTGTATGTGTAATATTGAACTTACTGAATATTGAATGTGTTTGTATGATATTGAATGAAAACTGAAATACTAAGGGATATACAAATTAAAATAACCCTGTTCTAGTTCTGTAGTTTAGTTCAAGCTCTACTTCAGTGACTTCAAAATCAACTCACAGAGTGAGATGGTAATACAGGAATCACCCCTATTTAGGTTGTTTATCTTTCAGTGGGAGAAAGGCATCCATGCATCCAGGTCAGCTGTAAGAAAAGCCAAAGAGAACAGGACTCAAATCTTTGGTGCTGCACCTAGGATAGAAATAGAAATAGAAATAGAAATAGAAATAGAAATAGAAATAGAAATAGAAATAGAAATAGAAATAAATAGAAATAGAAATAGAAATAGAAATAATAGAAATAGAAATAGAAATAGAAATAGAAATAGAGAAATAGAAATAGAAACAGAAGAATAGCGTAGAATAGAATAGAATAGAATAGAATAGAATAGAATTGAACTGAACTGAACTGAACTGAATAGTTCAGTTGGAAGGGACCTTCAAAGACCATCAAGCCCAACTGCCTGACCACTTCAGGGCTAACCAAAAGTTAAAGCACATTAATGAGAGCATTATCCAAATGCCTCTTGAACACTGACAGGCATGGGGCACCTCCCACCTCCCTAGGAAGTCTGTTCCAGTATTTGACCACCCTCATGGTAGGGAAATTTTTCCTAATGTCCAGTCTTAAACTCCCCTTGTGCAGCTTTGTGCTATTTCTGCACATCCTGTCATCAGTTTCTGGGGAGCAAGGACTGGTGCCTTCCTCTCCACTTCCCCTCCTCAAGAAGTTGTGGAGAGCAATGGGGTCACCTCTTGGCCTCCTCTTCTCCAGACTAGACAACACAAGTGTCCTCAACCTCTGCTCAAGATATGCCTTCCACCTGTTTTACCAGCTTTGTTGCCCTCCTCTGGATGCATTCAAGTATTTTAACATTCTTTTTATATTGTGGAGCCCAGAACCGCACACAGAATTCAAGGTGAGGCCACAGCATTGGCTGTGCAAAAATACCACAATATAGCAGGAGAATCATCTTGACTGGCTGACTATGCTGTGTTTAATGCATCCCAAAATGAGGTTTGCCCCTTGGCTGCCAGGGCACACCTAGATTGTGCTCATCCTTCCAGGCCAACGCACTTGCAACAGCGTCAGTCCTGTTCTGCTTCCTGTGGAGCACCTGGTGTCATGAAAAACAAAAATAAACATTTGTCGCTTCCCCTCTTTCTCCCCACCATCCTAAGTCAGTTACAACATAAAACTGTTTACCTGTGTTATGACATTTGCAACATGATATCAAAAGTAAATCTTGACAGTAAAGTTTAGTAATTTGTGAAACAAACTGATTTCACAAACAAAGAAGTGAAGCAGTCATTCAGCTGCAGGCATTTAAGGGATTAGTTCTCATTATAGGTGGCACAGACTGAGATTTATCAAACATGTTCTTTCCCTCCCCTTTGTAGACCAAGCTTAAATTATCATGCAATCCCCACTGAAGCCAGTGCATCTTCCAGTTAGAAGTTTTTGCAAATCTCAGTAAGTGCCAGCTTGTAACTTTGCTAAAGTAGTCCTCTGGTTCTCTAGAGATAGCATACATAGGCCTCATTAGATAAATATTTCAGCAAACCAGTATTTATTTGAAGTAGAACTCTGGCCCCACATGCTGTGCCAACCAATTTACCATATATATATATATATATATATATATATATATTCTTTATTTAAAGGACATTATTCACTTAGTATCCAACAGTTAAGAAAAAAGCTTTAACAATCTCTTAACTCAATCTTCCTTTGACTTTTCACTAATCATATTCCTTTACCATGTTCCTTCCTCCCTTTTATCTTCTGTCATCTGTCCCTTGCCTCTGCTGTTCCTCAAAAGAAGTGGGTCCACCTACCACTGAGTTCTACATTTTGTACACAAGCAGAAGTTGTACAGAAAATTTGTTAGGCACAGGATGAGATAGCACATTTTCAAAGTTTGTTGAACGGCATACCAGCAATACACAGAGGTTAGCCTGAAGAATTGGGTAGGATTGTATGCACTGAAAAGTAGCTTGGATCTTTAATAAATAAAAATTGTCAAAACATCAGGTTTACATTCAGTTTGAATGATGGCTTCATCATGGAACAGAGCCCTCAATGCCATCTTGGGGCATTGCTGACTTGAAATGAAGAGCACCGCTTCTAAATCTTTTAATGCTCATTTTCTCAAATTCTGATCTCTGTTGACTCTTTGTGGTTTATGAGATCGCAACCCAATGTGACCTTGCTACAGGCCAGGGAGCAGAATAGAGTTCCAGGTCTTTCTGTCTGCAAATTGAATTACACCTCCTGACATTAAAATCAAACCAAAATTTCATCAAGACAGCACTGCCAAAGCAGTCTTAGTGTGACTTTCTGACATACACCTGAAATCTGTGTTTCAATAATTAATTATTTTTGCTCTTGCAAATATATGCAAATACACTACAGTAATGTGAACAAACAATTATGAAGGCATGCATGTGTCTTTGGATTAGGGGTTTCTGAATTCCAGTTCTTTTACTGACTTTTATTTTCTTGAAAGAGTATCCTTGTCAATTTTCAGGGTCCTTTTGAGACCTCTGAATGCTAATTGCAGGCTACTTATAAACATATGTTCTGCACAGGCTACAAATCCCCTTGGATATCATTCTGGTCTATCTTTCAATATTTACTAGCCAGTGTTCAACTGCAGTTTATATAGAAGTCTACCTTTCTGCCTACAGATATTATTTAAATATTTATTACCTAATATTTTGCTTCAGTTCTCTATCTGTAATAAAGAATCAACTTTTTCCTTCTTTTGAGGACTGATTTCTAGTATTAGATCTTAGTTTTGAAGATATAAGGCACTACACTAGTTTTAAATGAAACAGTTAAAACATGTCTATGCCACTTTGGAAGGCAGGCCTCCACATTCGGTCTTTTATTTACATGCTTGCCTAGCAAAGATCATGCCATGTGCAGTTTCTGGAGGGCATGCAGGTAGTGACTCTGAAATATATACTTGCAGCCTGTGATAAAGAAGACAGTCAAATGTGATCCCAAGTGTAATCATAAGGACACCTGTATTAGGCAACATAAATGTAATCTCATAATCAGCCAAACACTCTTCACTTCAGTCCAAGTCAGAGTAGAACATCAAGTATCATGGGAACAAAATATAAAATATGTGAGAGAAAAACAGCCTGAGAATCTGAGAGTGAATGTCTCTGTGCAAGTATTTTCCCTTGCAGAGTGTTCAAATTATATTTAAAATTTTGAGACTGAAAAGAATGCATAGGAGTTTTGTCATACTTCTAGATCCCTCTGTAATAAAATAATAATAATAATGATAATAAAAAGCTGTAATATTATGGTAAGATTGTGTCGTAAATTATCACTCTAGCACAGAGAATGATGTTTCTCAAATGCAATGCTAATAAACAGAAGGAAGAAATACTTCTTTGAGGTGCTATTTTCCAGGCATTCAAGTAATGTTTTCCATTGCCACATGCCTTAGTTTTATTAGGTTTATAGTCTGAAACAGAATTTTAGTCTTCATGTCTTTACATAAACACTAAACATCATTGACAACTACTGGCTCCACCCAATTTTACATTCAAGCAGCCCGTATATTTAGCATGCTAGGGTATTTGCCTTCTCATAATAGTTTATTTTGCAACTAAACACAGTAGATTTGGGCCTAATTCCATCTAGCCTTCTAGGAAAGAAGAACTTGCCAATACTCACCTGCTATGTCAAAGCTCTGCTGATAGTGAAGAACATTTTTCTGCTCTTCACTCTTTCTCTCTCTCCTCAGCCTTTACAGGAAATTCTCTTCCTAAACATACATGGGAGGAACAGAAAAACTACAAAAAATATTCTGGTTTAAGACGTGAGCTAGACATGAGCAAGTAACAAACTCTCATTAAATCAACAAAGAGGAAACCAGAACAGGACAGCTGTCCAATGGTGCTGGCACATCTGTTGGGATCCACTTTGGCTGCTGACCACAGAACTGGGCTACAGAAACTCATCCAGCACTAGGCTCTAAATTGTAGCAAGTGTTCAGAGCAAACAGCACAGTGTCCATTCACAATGTGTAGGCTGCAGTCACTTCCGCATCACTCCTGTGCACGAGCAAGTGGGGCAAGGGCCTTCTCCCTCCCACCACAAGCAACAACCACCAGGAGCAAGTGGGAGAGACAGCTGAATAGTATAACAAGCAAAGCCATGGATGTAGATGTTGGTGACAACAGCTGCTGGTTGCTGTCTCCATAGGTTTCCAACAATTCAGATATTTTTATCTAAAAGGTTAGAGCTAGAAGTGTCTCTATAAACATCCTGTAATCACTAGAATGAGTGAGAAGAATGGGGCAAAAAATTCAGAAATACTACATTGAGGGCTAGACATGCTAGCTATACTAGTGAGATAGTCACCGTAGTGAAAGTGTGGAAAAAAAAATAATAAATCCAACACTTTGTCCTGCATGCTCTAGTCTACATTGCTTTCTCTAGTACTGCTATTCAGTGCATAAAATCATATTTGTCAGCTTTCTTTTAAATGTTGGTGGCATTACAGGATTGTATGTTTCCTGCAAGGAATTAGCAGCTTCATTTGGCAGCATTCAAGTAGTTAAAGCATTGTAGAATTAGGTAAAAGGAATCTTTATCTTCACATATTTGTATTCTATCCTCATTGAGGATAGATTAGTTTTCAGAATTCAGGTATGGCATAACTGAGTTACATACAGTGGCATAAACAGTCTTTTAATTTCAATTTAAAAATTCACAAGAAACTTTTTTTTTTTTTAAGTAAACATTAACATTTTTATACAGCTGCAAGAACTGAAGAACATAAGTTGGAGAGAGCAAACTAAATTATAGTGGTTTCTGTTGTGTGAGTCTTTATGTGGTATATACCAGGAAATATAGGTTTAATTGAACTAAACAGTCTTGCACTAACGAATTCCCTACTCTTGTCCTTCTGTTGTAAAAGACAAGCGTTACTATTTTCAGTATTTAATTCCTTTCATTTAAAATATACTTTTATATGCATTTTTCATTTAAATCTTTGAATTTTTCAAATGAAGCTTTTTGTTGTTGTTGTTTGGGTTTTGGTTTTGGTTTTATTAGTTTTGACTGCAGAATTTGTTCTTAGAGTAGTTATGACCATGAGAAATGAATTAAGCCTACTGTTGTCTGCCTCATTTGCTATGAAAGTCTGACTGGTTGCTGTCAGAAAAGGATTTTTCAGATTTTTAAAAATAAAACAGCAATGTATTTGTAATCAAGGGGCTGGAAGAAGGCATATAAGAATAGACCAAAGAACTTCAAGTGTAAAATGAACAAGTGAAAGAAAAATATTTCTGTAAATTATTTACACATCTGCTTTTACAAAATAGCAGAAGAGAGGCTCAGAATTAGATAAAGGGAGGGTTAAGGGTGATAGCTGTTAGCTTGAAAGTAAAGGGCTTGTGATTACTTGCAGTTTTCAGAATTCAAACTGGTTGGTTGCAGACCATAATAAATAAATAAATAAATAAATATCAGTATTTAGTGGCTTTCCAAAATACATTAAGGTTATTACTTGCAGCACGTTAGACACTAGCCGTTCTGGAAAAAAAAAAAAAAAAAAAAAAAAAAAAAAAGCTGGGTCAAATTCAAAAGAGAGTAAGAGAAGAAAATCAGAGTAACACTGTAGCACTGTGGTCTTGTGAGACAGGCTGTGGAGGAAGCTGAAAAGCAGACTGTGTGGGAGATATGTGAACTGTGTTGTGACCCCAAAGGTCACCTAAGTCTGTGTTTCATGTGAGGACTGAGCATGTAATGAGAAATGAGAAATATTTCTAGCAAAAATTAGAAAGGAAAGCCACAAGCAGAGTGAGGATATGGCTACACATGGACAAGAGTCTTCACCTATTTAGTACATACGGTACTCCTCTAAACTATTCTGGGGAATTCAGTGGGTTTGAGCTGGATTTGTGACATGTAAAAGCAATTCTGGTAGACACTTCCTCAGGTGTGCTCTACAGCATGAGTATCTGAACCCCAGTCTGTCTGGAAAGGCTGAAATAATTTATTCTGATATACTTTGAACAGTTCATCAGATATGCATTCCAAACTGTTAAAAAAATAAAAATAAAAATAAAATAAAAATAAAAATAAAATAAAAATAAAGTATACCTGAGTCTAAGCAAAACTTTCTATCCGTCTCAAAAGATCTTTCTTCATTTCTCAGATGAAATGGAACCTATTATTTGCACTGCTCTATCTTTACTATCTTTAGTGATATGTGTCACTTCAATCTCCAAGTAATCTTAGTAAGAAAGAAAATAGTGACTGACAACCAAGCTTTTAATTAATTGAGTTGATACTATTGTACAAATGGTATCTCCAAACTCATCTATTTTAGACAACTTTTCCAAATTGAGCTTCCTTCCAAGATCTGTGAATGAAGAACTAATTTCTATTTCAAAGAATCAATTATTCTATTTGGTACTGGAGCATGCTAAAAGGCAGATAGCTATTTTCTCTTAAATTTGAGCAGTATGTCCAGCCAGTAACATCTTTATTGATAGCAAATTTGCAAGAAGACTTCTTCCTATCCTATTCTGGGCTTCACATAATTTCAATTCACCTACCAGTGCAGTTAGGCTAATGAAAAGTCAAGTATCAAACTGGAAATAAATGTCTGATCTTATTTACTTCTGTTCCCATTGTAACTTCCTCCATGCACAGGGATAGTTAATAGAAATTTGGAAAGAATACTAGCCCTCTCTTGGAAAGACAGGTCTTCATAGGGGAACAGAACCTTGAGAATATTCTTTTACCATTAAGCAGAAAAATTTGTCCTTATTTAACCCCCAGACTGTTTATGTCTCTGAAGAAAGAGCATCTGCCACCACAAAAAACATAACCACCTTAGCTTTCATACCACCAGTGAAGCTCTGTGAGCAGTGCTCACCCCATCCCTGGCCATCTCATGGAAATGCTTCAGGATGAGAAGCACAAAATGCAACATCAGACTTGTGAAGAGTAACAAAGGTTGTTCTTGTAGTGTGGGAATTCATTCTCTAGAAATAAGAAAGGAAAGGTCTGCACTCTACTACCAGATAACAGGTTTGACTTGGGGATTTGCTGTGCGATGAAAAGGACAAATACAGCTAAAGAGGAAATGATCTCAGTGTACGTAAGAAAGCAGAGATGCCATCCCCACAAGATCAGGGCAAAACTGGGTCTAGAATCTTCTGAAAATTCTGGTCATTTTTATTTAATTGTGATAGAAATCTCAGCAGGAATAGGTTCAGAAAAAAAAGCTACAACTGTGACCACATTAACTGAATTCCCATCTCATGTGATGACACCAAAATAATTTGACTTAATTTTACAAGGCAGGACAACTCAAATAAGGGTTTTGAGAACAACCAAAAGAAGATAGTTTAACTGAAGGACAATGTTGCACAGAAAGCAATGGGCCCTTAAACTGTCAATGAACTCAGGCTGGAAATAGGTAAGTTTCCTGTCATGAGAGAGTAAAGATCCTTTTACTTTCTCTATACAAATTGTGAATGACCTCATTTTAGAATGAGTCAGAGTTATTTTATAAAACCAATTACATGGTGTGATTATCTGCAGTGCAAAAGGAGATAAGATGTTCTAAAGCAGGAGGTTTTCAGCCTTAAATTTCTTTGCTGCTTAACAACTTCCCTACATTGTTCTCCAAAGTTAATGAAAGTATCTCAAGTAGCCTACTGCTGGTATAGGAGATGTAGCAGACTATGTACATTTCCCTGGCTTGATACTTTCATCCTTTCTTCAGCAGTGGACTCTGAATTTACACAGAATGCCACATCAGGTGTGATTTGTTTGAAGAACATATCACTTCTTTATGGAGGGCAAGGACAGGTGAATGCTATTGTATTCTCTAAAATATATCTCTTTCCTGCATGGGTGTGAACTAGCAAAGGCTTATAGATTTGTCTGCTCACATATGCAGCAGATTGCTTATTAGGAAATCTTCTTGGATCCTCTAGGAACAAATGCTAAAATGTCTTTCTCCAGAAACAAACACCCTGCTTGTTTGAAACACAGATGTAAGAAAAGAAAGCCCTGAGAGACCCAAGACCTTCTAGTCCAGAAGGGATTTTCTTTGTAATTGTTCAGTTCTTAGCTTTTAGACTTGTTAAGTGTGGTGCAAATGGGAGGGGGAAGGGGAAGGGGAAGGGGAAGGGGAAGGGGAAGGGGAAGGGGAAGGGGAAGGGGAAGGGGAAGGGGAAGGGGAAGGGGAAGGAAGACCCAGGGAACTGGAGACTGTCAAGCCTCACTTCTGTGCCTGGGAAGATTATGGAACAGATCCTCCTGGAGGCAATGCTAAGGCACATGCAGGACAAGATGGTGACAGACACCATGGCTTCACCAAGGGTAAATCGTGCCTAACCAGTCTGGTGGCCTTCTATGGTGGAGTGACTCCATCAGTTGACAAGGGAAGGCCAAATAACATCATCTACTTGGACTTCTGTAAGGCCTTTGACACAGTCCCAGATGACATTCTAATCTCTAAATTGGAAAGATATGGACTTGAAGGGTGGACCATCTGGTGGATAAGGAATTGGCTCGATGGCTGCAGAGTAGTGGTTAATGACTCTATGTCCAGGTGGAGGCCAGTGACCAGTGGTGTCCCTCAGGGATCTGTTTTGGGATTGGTGCTTTTCAATATCTTCATCAATGACATAGATGATGGGATTGAGTGTACTCTCAGCAAGTTTGCAGATGACATCCAGATGAGTGGTGTGGTTGATACCAAAGAAGGAAGAGATGCCATTCAAAGGGATGAGGACAGGCTGGAGAAGTGAGCCCATATGAACCGCATGAGGTTCAACAAGTCTAAGTGCAAGGTGCTGCACCTGGGTTGGGGCAATCCCAGACACGAGTACAGATGGGAGAATAACTCAATGAGAGCAGCCATCTGGAGAAGGACTTGTGGGTTCTGGTGGACAAAAGGCTCGACATGAGCCAGCAGTGCATGTTTGCGGTGCAGAAGACCAACTGCATCCTGGGCTGCCTCAAAAGAGGTATGACCAGCAGGTCAAGGGAGGTGATTGTCTCCCTTTACTCTGCCCTTGTGAGGCCCCACCTGGAGTACTGCGTCCAGGTTTGGGGCCCCCAGCACAAGAAAGATGTGGACCTATTAAAGCGAGACCAGAGGAGAGCTACATAGATGATCAGAGGTCTGGAGCACCTCTCCTATGAAGAAAGGCTTCTATGAAGAGAGCTGGGGATATTCACCCTGGAGAAGAGAAGGCTCCAGAGAGAAATAGCTGTGACCTTTCAATATTTAAAGGGGTCTTATAAAAAAGAGGGAGAAGGACTCTAGGGAACCTGCTTTCGCAGGGGAATTGGACTTGATGATCTCCGGAGGTCCCTTCCAACCCCTACAATTTGGTGATTCTGTGACTCTGCTTGGGTAGATAATGATAGGACAAGGGGAAATGGTCTGTATCTAAAAGGGGATAGATTTAGACCAGACATTAGGAGGAAATTCTTCACTGTAAGGGTAGTGAGGCACTGGAACAGGTTGCCAAGAGAAGTTGTGGATGCCCCATCCCTGGAGGTGTTCAAGGCCAGGCTGGATGGGGCCTTGGCCAACCTGATCTAGCGAGTGGCATCCCTGCCTATGGCAGGGGGGTTGGAGTTAGATGATCTTTAATGTCTCTTCCAACCCAAGACATTCTATGATTCTATGATTCTATGATAAATAATCACTACTTCTTCTTTCTATATATCAGCCTCTGAGAATGGTCTCCCTCTACCTCTCATTGCACCCAGTATTTGAGCTGTCACTTCACTGAATAGAAATTCTGAGAAAGGTGTCAAAACACAGTATTGAAAAAAACTATTTTGAAACAGATTTTATATAGTGAAAGGAATGTATAGTTACAGGTAAAGAAATTCCTGTTCTCTACTGTAACTTTCATTGGTTATTACCTGAAATTAATATGTATGTATGTGTTTGTGTACATGCACACAAAATAAACATTATAGTACCCTAGAGCAAAGGCCACTAGCAGACTCTTTATTAAGCTATATGAGTGACATGGACAAAAATCAGTTAGATTCTGCAGAAAATATTATGAAACAATGCCAGATACGTCTATACAAAACAGCAGGAATGAAACATATCACACTGATAACAAAGCTCTGAGACTGTATAATTGACATAGAAACATGATAGAAATATTGCCCTGACTGGTCCTCTGCATGGAGATTAACTAGAAGACTATTGTTCAGGTAGAACAGAAAGATCAATCCTATACTGTAGGATAAGACTGCTTTCTCCATTTCTTGAGTCAGACAGAAAGATCAAAAACGCTTTGTTTCCAAGAAATGAAGTTCAACACAAACTGTGCCTGCTCTTTTGTGCACAGATGTTTCTCTGCTTCAGTCACCACCCAGAATGTGGCAGGACTGAGCACCTGAAAGAAAAGTATTTTGAAAGCTATAGGAAAGAGCACATTGCTTTTACTCTTAGCAGTCTTTATTGTCATACATCTCCAGCTTGATTGGTCAGGATTATTTTACATCCCAGTAGTTTTCAGGAAATACCAGGTCCACCCTTCCATTTACTCCTTAGAGGATGTAGTCTGAGCTCTGCATAGTAAGAAGAAAAATAAACTGCATCTGGACCAAGGTAGTTTGTGTGCTGTTGGTTTATTTACAACTAACCTTTTAGCCCTTGGCAAGAGTCTGTCAGGCTGTAAGGAGTTATCTCAGGAATGGACATCTATAAAGTGAAAGGGAAAACAATTCAGAAATATGGCATTGTCACACTGCTGGTCTGGTCCTGAAGACAAAACTCCAGTTGGAATAGCGTGCTCTGAATTAACAAAGTAACTGGCAGTTGGGCTGCTAAACATGATTAACAGCTGCTTTATGGTTTGTCTGCCTTCTTCAGTGCATATGTGTACTGAGGAGCTGCTGTAGTGATGCAGGAGAATAAATAAAGCCTCTGGGACTGTGGATAAAAACATCTGTTTTTTAAAAGAAAATGAAATACATGTAGCATTTTGATCATTTAATTTAAGACCAGTTCAAAAGAATTTAACTGTCCACCTTTTAGAATGGTCTTTAATATGATAAACACAACTAGATGGCAATAAAACAGAAAATTGTGACTGTTGTTCTGCTATTTTATAGTTTGGCAGACAAAGTGCTGATGAGTACATGAATGCATAAAAGAGACTGGAGAAATTTGGCTGAGTCTCTGTTAATAAAGTTTTATTGTAATACAAATATGCCACAAAAGTACAAAGCCAGCTAAAATATCTCACATCTAAATCAGGTGAACTAAGACAAAACCATCCCACTGGATGTCATCAATACCAGTAACTCATATTGTCAAGGAATTTGTTTCAGTTTGCTTGCATAGACTAGTGAGCTCCTTTCCTCTCTTACTGGGGGTCTGTCACTCACATAATCAAAATTAATTGACCTGTCAGTATTCCTAAATGCAGCTTCTTTGGTCTTGTTCTTTTCCCACACAACTTTACGCTTCAACTTTAGTAAGGTAGATTTTATTTTTGGGGGGTGGCTGGTGAATGTTCTTTATTCAAGAATTTAGCAAACAGAAAACAGATTTCTATATTTTTTCTACATTTTTTTGAATATGACATGCCAATATCTGTTATTTCTGTCTTACCCCTTGAAGAAAAAGCTGCTATTTTGCAGAGTTTTCATTCCCCGCAATTGGTACTTGAGGATTCAGCTTCCTCTAAAAGACTGCGCTTTACACTCATGAAGCTGAAATGAATCCTCTTTTCTTGGAAATAAAGCCAAAGAAAAAACAAAAGGTTTATTAGGGTAAGCACTCTCTCTCTCTCTCTCTCTGTCTCTCTCTGTCTCTCTCTCTCTCTTGGTGTGCCTGCTGGAACCCCTGTGAGATACTACAGGCTGCTGAAGATACGCTGGGATTTTCTTTTGCTGAGAGAACACAAAGTTTTCCTGGGAACTGGTCTAGAGTGTATTATAGGGCAGTTTGCTTTCCTTTCATGGCCTAAAAAGCAGATCATTGTCTAAGACTTTGGGGATGGAAATTATTGCAGTTAGCCACCACATGTACTTTCACTGGACCAGTATGACATACAATTAAGTACACTTCTGATAGTTCAAAAGATTTGTAGACGCACTGGAGGAGCTCTTACACTGGTAATGAAAATGTAGCAGAGAGTCTGTGGCTCACCCAAGGAGCTTAGGGACATGTAAAGAGTTGGAGTATGGTGTCACAAAAGCAACTCAAGCAAATGTTCATAGCTTTAGACAACAGATCTTACCTGCTCTCTCCAATGCTCTGTTCTGCATTGAGACTGTCCAGTGTACTGTCCTGGCTGACTTCAGGACTTGGACTGCTAAGGTGTTTAACCTTTAGTGTATTTTATTCTGATAAATCTAATGTTTCTGTGTTTGAAGGGGCAGGGGTTGTTCTATCATTGCTAATGATAAGAGTTGTTAAAATGCAAAAAGGACATAACTCACAAATTGTATTGTTATAGACTGAAGTCCAGTGAATGTAAACAATATGGCCCATTGTATATGGCAGTGAAAAATCAGCTTAATTCACGCCAAACAATACTCCAGTTTCACTTGTTATGATAACGCTGAACAATTTTGTTTTTAAAACAGACTAGAAATGTACCATAACTCTAGGTAAGGGTGGATACTGCAGACCTCTCCCACAGATTGTTCCTCTTTTTTTTTTTTTTCCTCTCTGTTACACCATAGTATTATTTCTTATGAACTTTAGATAACGTCTTGATTTTAGTTATTGTACAGGTATCTACAAGGTATATTTATTCTGGCAACTTCTGTCTGACACTGAAGAAACTCTTATTTTTCAGAGAAAAGGAACTTGGTCACAAAATTGCTTCAGAAACGCTCTAAGAGTTTAATAAACCATAACCTTTACTGTAGTAACAACCTAGCAGTTTCTGTGAATGTTCCTAATCTATTTCACTGCAAAAACAGACATATAACTCTAAGCATCTTGGTTTCACAAGATATTCTGTGACTATATTCCAAATCATATGAGTTTTTATGTCTCTTGGGAAAACTCTGGCCACAGCCCTAAGAAAATCTGGTTGGTTTCAGAGCTTGAGTCTTGCTGATTGCTTTCATTGTACTACTTTGACATTACATACACACTCCAGATTTCAAGCTCTAATAATTAAGTTTAAGAGTTCCTCAAAAACATCTCCCAGACTATTACAGACTTTTTAAAGCATTCTAATTATGTATGCTATTGTTGACTTCAGGATTTTAAGCAAATGAAATTTGAAAGATAATAAAGCCAGATCGAAAACCAAAGTCAATGGGAATTTGCCTCTTTGCTTCCAAGTACTTTGGAGCAAAGCCACACTGTTTAGACATGTAAAATTTCCTAAGTAGTTACAAGTAACCTTTAAACTTCAGCAAAGTTCCATAAGTTTGTAAGATACATAAATAACTTAGATGGATATGTACTTTCCTAAATGAGTTTCAGTGTATGTATTTTGGTGTTCTCATTGTTTCCTCCACAATGTAAGTTAGGCAAAAGGTCATCTAGTTTTGTAATGAAATGTTGAAGTTATACTTTCAGAAAGGCATGTCTTCTATGTCTTCTTGCATAGTGGAAAATGGCCCTAATTGTCAGGTAAAAGTTTGTTTCCTGCCAGGAACGTGATATTTTTCCCCAATCATTGTTAAATATAAAATTTGAGAAAATCTGTTGTTCTATGAAGTACTGATGTCTGTGAAAGGCTTAAGCGAGGCTTATACTTGACACTCCAAAACATACATTCAGGTGGAGATAAAGTTTTTTTCAAAGTGGTTATGGTGTGGAAATCACCATTACAAGAGGATTCGGTGTGAATGTTTAGAGGCAATACCAGAAGTAAGCTGAGAAGGCATGATCCCTGTAGTGTTGTTCTTCACTACAAACTAGGACTCAAAAATTAATTTCCAATGGTGCTTTACATAGTGCACGGTACTGGGATGCACTATGAAAAGAAAATCTAATAGCAAACAGAAAAAGATGGTACTCCAGCAGCTGAAGATTTCCCTGACAGGCAAATTTGAGATGGTGCCCTCTGGAATCACTGCTATGCTTAGTTAATTAACTTAACTTGTATTACTACACTTACTATAACTATTCTGTTATAAATTCTGTCAGAGTGCACATGCTGGTTTGCAACTCCGGTGAGCTTGGCTGAGAATGCCAATCCAGGAAATTTGCATTACTTTAGTGATTTTGGACTCTTGTAAGTTGTACTAATTTACACCATTGCCCTTGGAGAAACCCAAAATAAAGAGAAAAAAAAAGGTTCCTGTGACCATTGGATTTTCAGGAGCTTAATGCAGACCATGTGCAAGACTTATGATGACAAAGACCTAGAAGGGAGCTATGTCGAAGGGACTGTGAATAGTTAGGGAGGAGGAATCATAACCCAGTGAAATATGTTAACATCCTTAAGTAATCAGACACAATTTATTTACATTTCATTCTTTCATCTGTTAGAGTAGCTGTTTCAACGGATGAGTATTGCATGGAACAATTTGGGTTCCTTTATATTAGGATATGTTTAAAAAGATTGATCAGGAATGTAACTATACATGACTTTTTGCATCTGTATGCTCAAAAGATGAATTTAGGCTTATACAGGTTTCTGAACTTACCAGAAAGCAAGTTACATAGTAAGATGGTTTTGTTCCTGAGGAAAGGAAAACTAATATATTCATTGCTTGCATCCAGCTCTGGTCACTTTAGCTCAGAAAAAAAAAAAAAAAAAAAAAGTGGAATAGTTTCACAAAGGATCAACCAAATGATTCAAGGCAGGAGAGAATTCATGTCACAGCACTTAAAAGGCTGAGATAAATTGAATAATATGTAGCATAAATAACAAGGGATACTATGAAGGCACCTATGTTCTCTGAAAAGCTTTCATGTGAATCACGATATAAGTTTGATTCCTTTGTAGATAATATAAGCAAATATACTTCTATTCATAGCATTTTATTTTGAAAAGGATAAAAACAGTTATATTTTGGGGGAATAAACTGAGTCTATATCTGAAAAGAGTTAAGGAAAACCTACCCTGGAAAAATAATTATCTTCTACCAAGTTTGGCCTCAGAATTACAAAGGCATTCCCAAAATGGGGCAAAACATATTTTGCTGATTTTGTTTATAAGAAATTCTTTTTAACAGATGGACCATGGATCAATGCAGAGTTGCTGATTTAGGTACTTAATGGCTTCCATTATCACTGAGTGCATTGAAATTCTTAATATCTATCCATATAGTAGGTAAGGAAGTATTCCATCATACAGATAGGAAACTTAAGTTTAGATATATTTGAGTGACTTCTCTAAGGTCATGTAAGGACTCCAGCAGACTGGGGACTCAATGACAAAATCTTTTAGCTCACCAACTTGTTTCCTTATCCAGTGGACTGCCTGAAACTGGTATGAATTAAGTTGTTAGAAGCTTCCATTTATCACTGTTAGAAATTCAGAGGAGATCACAACACCCACAAATAGGCCTTGTGCTGGATGTTTATGAATCACTAGAAAGCTTTCTTCCACCTTCCCTGAGGGAACATCTAGACTCTGCAGGAAGCACATTAGCTCAGGTGCTGGACACACTCCACACAGCTTGCTGCAGAATGCTCTCTGATGGTCCCCTGCATATAAGCCTCCCATAGACAGCCAATGTTGACTAGATCTTTTCTTATAAGCTCTGCTTGAGGAGCAAAATACATAAAGCTCTTTTTATCCTAAACCCATGTCTGCATTTAGAAATGGGATTTAATTCATTATTATAGATATTATATTTTGTGAAAGTGCATGGAACACTTTGGAAACACTCAAGAGTCATTTTTTATATACTTGCTTCTGAAGAAATATGTGTGTCTCGAAAGTTCAAATTATTATAATCCTCAAACACTTTGGAAATTGGAAACAAGGAAAACCAAGAACTTTACTCATTATGTAAACACAATGAGAATACATATGTCTAGAAATTGCAGGTTTCAAAGTGTAGTTATAAATTAGCCAGACAAACTGAGTGAAGTCAGGTCTTTAACACAGCCAGAATAAGTTTTGAAGTAATAAAAGGGGCTTGATAACTCTTTCAAAGAATTGTGTTAGGTTAATTTAAATGGTTTTTCATGAGTTATAATGATGTATGTCTCTAAAGAGAGTTCTGCTCTCTACATGCCCAGCATCAAGAACTTAGGAATACTTTTATTTTTCTTTCTAATTATTTTAGAGTTGTAGAGTAACTGCTGGGAAAACAAGATGAAAGTGACCTTTGGATAAGCAATTTTTGTAGGCTTTGTGTTGGTATTTAATTAATGTAATTAAAAGCTTCTGGTTTTTAGTTAATTGAAGTCAATATAATATTTTCAAAAATTCTGTGTGCTGAAGTATTTCAGAGAGATTTATCTATTGATTCTAAATGTGTGCAGTGTGCAAAAGTGTTGCTGTCATGTGGATTAAAAGTGATGTTGATGGAAGATGAAAATGAAGTAAAGGTAAGAAAAGTGAACAGGAAACAAACAAACAAAAATAACAACTAAGAACAGAAAAATGTTCCAATGATTCCATGGAAAATGAAACCACGTTCAAGGTGTGGGTGTGTCCTGGGATCCTTATTGCCATGTGCACACTGTGTGTTTGCTATCTCTCTGCATACTTAGCTTTTATGAAAGAAGAAGAAAAAAAAAAAGGCAGGAACTTTGATGTATAATAATAAGTACTCCGCAACTTAAAGGCAATGAATAACACACTGCAGGGATGAAAAGGATACATCCCATTCATGCTGCAGAATTGCAGAGTGAATGTAGATGTAGTGAAGGTGTGTTCTGCAAATTTCTCATGCAGTTATTCACTAGAGAGGTCGTATATCTGGTGACTGTGGATGAAGTGCTACTGCACTAATGGAAGAAAACACCAAGATGGAGGAAATCATGAGCAATGAACAGATGTTTAAATCCCACTAAAGGTAAAGAGAATTACATGATTAAGTGTTTTTCTGTTTCAGAGAGAAATCTAAGCACATGTTTATGTAGCACCTAGAATGAAGTTTCTGTAGGCAACTGCTTTTCTTATAAATACAAGGCTCACAGTCTTTCTATATTAGAGCAGAGGTAATCTGCTTTATTTTGTTCAGTTTAGGTGCAGAGAGGGAACACTGGCACATTGCCAATAAAAACTCTGAGTCCCTGTATTACAAGAAATTTGAGCAGAACAAATAAAAGATAGAAAGGAATTTTAGAGTTAAATATTTGAAACAGAGAAAAATGGCAAAAAAAAAAAAAAAAAGGTCTCTGTGAAAAGTCACATTTTTTTTTCTATGACACTTCTCTTTCCTCTACTTTTCACTGCTAGAGGCAGAGAAGCATGAAGATTGTGAATAAATATAACTGAGAAAATATTTTAATATATAGAAAGAAAACAAGCCTGCCCCAGTTCCATAATTTCTGCAGGGTAAATTTTCTAGATCAGGTAGCGCTTTTTCCTACTATTATTAAGGGTGATGGCTAAGTATCAGGATTTTCAAGATTATGTTCTACTCTATTCTCTCTCCTATTGTCAGATATCTCCAAAAGATTTTAGTATCTATAACAGTAGGAGATTTCTATCTTGTTCTTTCAGCTCTGTTTTCTGTAAAATCCATGTCAATAGTTGTTCATGAAAAATGAGATTTTACAGCTTCTGAGAATGCCAGGCATAGTAAAGCTGGTATCTAAGTTACTCTGTGTGGTAGTGTTTATATTATGTTTTAAAAGGCATGAAGAATTACAATAATGTAGGTCCCATTTCTAATTTTGTTTCTTTTAGCATATTCTCTTATCTTGTGCATATTCCTGATACAAATTTTGAAGAGTCTGGTAATGAGTTAACTCGAGCTCATTTAGAGATGAACAACATGGTTGCTGCTTACAAGGGAACAGCCCTGCAGCATAACTCTGTCCTCTGCTTTTAACAGAAGAGGTTTCAAACAAGACACAAGGAATGTGTGTGTTAGAGACTCCAAATCCAAGAAAATAACCTTTAGATCCATTTCTGAACTTCTCCTGATTTTCAGTGCTCCTGATAGTGGAGCTTCTGCAGCTTTATTGATTTGATTGCAAAGCTGAAAACTGGAATATTTGGAATTTAGTACTCGTTTGCCTTTAAGCATATAATGGTAAAATTAAAATAAGCTTTTCTTGTTTTGGCAATAGAGCATGCAAGCCCCTTGTCCTAGATATATTTCCCTATGCTCTTTCTGAACAAGTGTTTATTTTAACAGTTCTGCACTATTAGGCCTTTCAGCTCTTGAATCAATATATTCCTAATTAGAAGTGGATGAAAGGGCAGTACTTCAGTCTTTAAATTCATGCCTATAACAGTGAGAACACTTTTACCATGCATACTCTGCGCCAAATGTGAATTGCCTTATCTTCATGTCAGTACATACAGGTTGCTGTGGGTGGATTTCCTTCCTTCCTAATTTCAATATCAAAGGACCACAAAGCTTAGAACTTTGTAGACTAAAAAAAGTGTTAGTTAAGGTTTGGGGGAGAGGACTTTCTCCTGCCCATTTCCCTCCAAGACCTTGATTTCATAACCTGAATTGAGACATTGAAAATTTGCTTAAACTTCTGAAAGAAGAAAGAACATAACACTATGCATATCCAACTTTCAGATTGTGGTCTTCAAGAGGACTTGACGTGCTTAGATAACTGTTATTTTCTACTTTTATTAACTGTTGTGGCATCTAGCAGTGTTAAGGCATGTAGAATTTCATGTGGAGAAAGGCTCAAGCTGTTGTACACAACTTCTTAATGTTTGTCAGCAATGCTTTAGTTCATTTTTATGCTTTACTTTCTTAAACTCCACTTTTAGTCTCATAAGATGCATTAGTGGAATATGTACTCACGAAACAAACAGACCACAAGTACATCTAGAAATTTTGAGAATACCTGTACAACATATTAGAAAACAAAGTTAACTATATTGCGTATGTCACTTTCTTCTTCATTTAGACGGATAAAACACCACAGTGTGAGGTAATTCAGAGTTTAAAGTTCACTGCACATGTGAACTAATTAATGTGTTCTCTACAGACCCATTTCTTAAAGATGTGATATTTCTATTTCTTAAATTTCTATTTGTCTGTCCTTACCCTCCTGCAAACAACATTGCTGAATAATTTCTAGCAGATCTTACAGAAGCATGAGGTCTCAAACAAATTTAGATTTCACAAACTTAATGAACTGTTGGCCAAAGAGAAGGAAGAGACAGTATTACATGCTTTCAGTGAAGGAAAGGCAGAAATGTAAACATAAGCTTTACTGGACATAAGTGAATCCACATCAGAAAACACCATCATCACCTGGATACACAGAACACCCAACTTCTGGATCAAAGTCTAGTTTGCTTTGTGAGGAAAGTACAGGATGTAAAAAGGGAAGGGAAGGGAAGGGAAGGGAAGGGAAGGGAAGGGAAGGGAAGGGAAGGGAAGGGAAGGGAAGGGAAGGGAAGGGAAGGGAAGGGAAGGGAAGGGAAGGGAAGGGAAGGGAAGGGAAGGGAAGGGAAGGGAAGGGAAGGGAAGGGAAGGGAAGGGAAGGGAAGGGAAGGGAAGGGAAGGGAAGGGAAGGGAAGGGAAGGGAAGGGAAGGGAAGGGAAGAGGAAAAGAGAAGAGAAGAGAAGAGAAGAGAAGAGAAGAGAAGAGAAGAGAAGAGAAGAGAAGAGAAGAGAAGAGAAGAGAAGAGAAGAGAAGAGAAGAGCCTTATTGTACAAACAGTTTGTGGAGCTGGGGCAAAGCATTTTGAAAAATCAATCTTCATAAGCCTGTAAACAGCATGCTTAATCAGGTTATACCACTGACTTGGAGTAACTGTTGTTAAGATCAGAAACTTCTTTAAATAAAAACCTGCAGACACTGAAAAATGTAATTTTACAAGTGAAAGAAATATTTCTCCTAAAAATTAGAATATATATTTCATTGGTCCTGCCAATCACATAAAGTAAGAAATTAATTTCTTTTGTGCCTTATCTAAACACATTAAAATAGTATGTTTTAAAAGACTTAGCTCATTTTTCACTCTACCCAGGAGATGAAATTTAAGATGTTAATAGTTTGGAAAATATCACTTGGATTACACATGACTTTAATTGCTTCTGGTCTTGGCTTGAGCATATGGAATTTTAACTGAAAAGCTTGACTGTATTCCTCTGGCAGATTTTTATGTTCATTTCTGGGTTTTTGTGTGTGGTTGTTGTTGTGTTTTTTTGTTTGTTTTGTTTTTTATTTTTTCATATCAGTCACATGCTTTTGATTTGTACTTTAGACCTTGGACTTCTAATTTACGCATGCTAGTTTCCAATCATATTTTGTAGCTCTTTGTCAATGTTATTTATTTTCATCATTAATATTCACAAAAACTATATCTTCTGGAAATTTTCTAAAAACAAAGTTTTCCTTCTCTAGTAGTAGTGTGTGAACCATATATGCCATTGCACAAAATGGTAATTCCAACACTCTGACTTGAAAGGCAATTTATTTACTGATGAAAACTACAATTTTCATGATATAACCTGGGAAAGTATTTGCCTTCCTCATGACTCACTGGCTCAACCAGTACTCTAGTCTCAAGGTCAGCCAGAACTTTGCATTGTTACATCAGCAAATTTCATCACAACACTGCAAAAAGAACTTTAAAAATTTGAATCAAATCTTTACTAATAGCTCAAATTTGATATTTCTCCTTCAGTACCAAACAGTTACATATTAGAGTCCTTTTCTTTAGCACTTACTTGTCTGCTTTTCAGTTAATCTCTTAACTTGCATTTTCTTCAATTGTATTGATATTTCACAAATTTACACCAAATCAAATATGATGAAAGCCCAGTGAGGGAGGAATTTTCATGTTCTGTTCTCTGTAAAGCTTATTAAAGTATCAAGTCAGTTAAGCCAATTTCTTTTTGGTAAACTTAGTTACATTTTATCCCCTTTCCCCATCCGCTGTGTCTGTATTTTTTCCTTCAAAACTTGTTCCAAAAATTTGCATACTTTAGACATCAGATTACTAGGTGTGTTAATTTTGGAATCTTTTTTTTTTTTTTTCCCTTGCTGTAAACTCTTTTTCCTTCTCTGTTCATTAATGCCATAGACAAGATTTTTGTTACCAGATTTAAGAATTATTTTGCTGTCTCTCAGATTTCTGTTGAATTCCTGG
The DNA here is from genome assembly GCF_013377495.2 of Cygnus atratus. Lineage (NCBI taxonomy): Eukaryota > Metazoa > Chordata > Aves > Anseriformes > Anatidae > Cygnus > Cygnus atratus. The sequence goes on from NC_066362.1 coordinate 120,402,026, forward strand.
AGTTTTTCTTTCCTATCTAGTATGGTTATTTCAACAACCTCATTCTCAATGTGCATTATGTCTTCATAACATAAACTAAAATTATTCACATGATCTTGGAGACTTATCTAGATTTATCTTGCTCCTTACCTGATCCTTATAAACTCATAGAATCATGGAATCGTTTGTGTTGGAAGGGACCTTAAAGATCATATAATTCCAACCCCCCTGCCATGGGCTGGGCCACCTCCCACGAGACCAAGTTGCTCAAAGTAGCATTCAACCTGGCCTTAAACACTTCCAGGGTTGGGGCATCCACAGCTTCTCTGGGCAACCTGTGCCAGTGCCTCACCACCCTCAGGATAAAGAATTTCTTCCTAATATCTAATCTAAACCTACTCTTTTAGTTTAAAACCATTACTCCTTGTCCTATCACTACACTCCCTGACAAAGAGTATGTCTCCAGCTATCCTGTAGGCCCCCTTTAAGCACTGGAAGGCTGCTGTAAGGTCTCCCCAGAGCCTTCTCTTCTCCAGGCTGAACAGCCCCAACTCCCTCAGCCTGTCTTCATAGGAGAGGTGCTCCAGCCCTTTAACCATCTTTGTGTCTCTCCTCTGGACTCATTCCAACAGGTCCATATCCTTCTTGTGCTGGGGGCCCCAGAACTGAATGCAGCACTCCAGGTGAGGTCTCACAAGCAGAGTAGAGAGGAAGAATCTCCTCCCTCGACCTGCTGGCCATGCTTCTTTTGATGCAGTCCGGGATACGGTTGGCTTTCTAGGCTGCAAGCACACATTGCTGGTTCATGTTGAGCTTCCTGTCAGCCAACACGTCCAGGTCCTTCTCCTCAGAGCTGAATTCTCCTGCCCACAGGAGCCCACCCTGTATTCGTGTTTAGTATTGCCCCAGCCCAGAAGCAGGACTTTGCACTTGGCCTTGTTCAACGTCATGAGGTTCACACAGGTCCACCTCAAGCCTGTCTAGGTCCCTCTGGATGGCATCCCATCCCCCCAGCGTGTCAACCACATCACACAGCTTGGTGTTATTGGAAAACTTAATGAGGGTGCACTCAATCCCGCTGTCCACATCACCGACAAAGATTTTAAATAGTGCTGGTCCCAATACTGACCACTGTGTAACACCTCTCGTTACTGATCTCCACGTGGACGTTGAGCTTTTGACCACAACTATTTGAGCGTGATCATCCAGCCAATTCCTTACCCACAAGTCTATGTCTCTCAAATTTAGAGACAAGGATATCATGGGGGACAGCAGTGTCAAATGCTTTGCACAAGTCCAGGTAGATGATGTCAGTTGCTCTTTTCCCCTATCCACCAATGCTGAAATTCCATTGCAGAAGGCCACCAGATTACTCAGGCACAATCTGCTCTTAGTGGAGCCATATTGGCTCTCCCCAGTCACCTTCTTGTTTTCCATGTGCCTTACTGTAATTTCCAGGAGGATCTGCTTCATGACCTTCTTGGGACTGAGGTGAGACTGACTAACCTGTAGGTCCCCTGGTCTTGATTTTTTTCCTTTTTAAAAATGGGGGTTATTTTTCCCCTCTTCCAGTCACTGGGAACTTCACCAGACTACCATGACTTCTCAAATTTGATGGAGAATGGCTTAGCAACTACATCCGCCAGTTCCCTCAGGACCCATGGACCTGTGTACCTTTAGGTTCCTTAGCTGGTCTCAAACTGGATCTTCTCCTACAGTAGGTGGTTCATCATTCTCCCTTCCACAGAAGGCCTCTTTGCCTTCTGTAGCCCAGGTTATGTGGCTAGGTCTTTGCTTAAGAGTCCTAATTTCTACTGTCTATTTTTGTTTCTTTACTCATTGCATCTTTAACTGTTTATTTCTACATAAGGTCTCAGCTCTCAGCTTGACTTCTGGCTCTTTTTTCTTCAGCCCTACATTTCTTGATAGCTAAGATATAGATTGCTAATTAGATTGCTAATTGGTGCTTTTCCTGTTCATAAACCTGAAGCTTATCCTTAATATTCTTACTGGAGTGATTAGGCCGGGTGTCCTTTCTTCCTTCTTTTCTTTTCTCCTTCATTGACATAGAGACTCCTGGTAGCCTTGGGTCTACAACTCTTGGAGATTTCATGTCTCAGTTTTTCAAATCTCTGCACTTCTTGGCATATTGCAATGCATCAATTAATTTTCCTAGTTTATAATACTTTACTTTTTCACAATGCCAAAAGTAGCACCGTTTTTTTTTTAATTTAAACTGAATCAATTTATAATGACTTTATAAAAATTTAAAGCATGTGATGTGACTATCCTCAATATTTATGAATTTTAAAGAAAATAGTCTTTTACTTTGTTAATGGGAAATCAGGGAAAACCTAAAAACTTTTTATTTCCACTGATGGCTGGTGTAAGATAAAATTCCAACAAGCAATCTGCATGTTGCTAAAACTTCAGCCTAGTATGAAGTAGGAGAATAATTGTAGGAGAGCAAATGCTGTATATTGCAGCATTCCTGAATTTAAGACAATCAGTGACCCACTAATACAGTCCTCCAGTTTCACTACTATTATTCTTTTATATAAAGCAGAAAGGAAGGTAATCAATGAGACCAAGCAAATGTCTAATACATATTCATTCAAACTCTTTTTCCAGAAGATATACAGTATAGTTTTATGGATGTTAGAGAAAAAAGAAAGTAGCTTCATTCTCATTAACATCCATCTCCTCTGCTATTTAATCTACCAAATGTGCTGTAATAACAATCTTTTAAAACATAGTATTTCCTTATACTTAGTTATATACTCTCCCCTTGTAAATTTTTTTCATTTTATTCATAATTTTATTCACAGTCCTTTTTCCAGAAAAATAATATCTTGTTCTATCTTTTTCCACCTCTTCAGATCCCCTGAAAAAAAATAAATCATTTTTTAAAAGAATGAATTCCTTTCTAATTAAAAGTCAACACCTATTGAAGTCAGCTTTTTTTGCAGACCTTCATTTCTTTCATATTAGAACAGCACCAATTGCTTCCCTGTCCTGTTCTATTTGTTCCAAATCCACCTAAAAAGTTAGTTATACTCCTCTGGCTGGCAGTCTTCCGGAATAATTGTAATGCTCAGAAATTAATTGAATAGCTCTGTCATTCCAGAGAGCAAATTAAATCAGAAATGCACCTTTCTAACTGTTGTTCCTTTAATTTCCTTAATCTGCAACCAGTGCACAGGAAACAGTTCCCAGTCCAATTATCCATAATGTCGAGATCTTTAAAAAATGCTCAAGGAGTTCAAGGGCCTATACCAGGGACACGCGACATGTGGCACTGCAGAGCTGCTCAAGTCAAAGCTAACATCCCTGCAAGAAGCTTAATGAATGAAGAAAAAAAAAAAAAAAGTAGAATTGAAGTGAAAATTTTACATTCTTTCAGTGTTTTCATTAGGAAATTAGCAAATTGTCTAAAATTGCTTTGTGGAACTTAATTATATGAATTTAAAAAGAGTAGGAAACATTATGTAAACCCCATGATATAAAGTACAGAGCAATTGCATCTTTAAAATTATTTATTGATTGTAAACTGTTAATCAGAAGTTTGTAATTTAGTGATAGGCCTGCTTTGCCACATTCTAGGTGCTGACACCAGCCTAGCTCCTCCATGTGCTGATAGATCCTTCCTATGGAGGTAAAGCACTGGTGACCCATCCCTGGATGCACAGCCTGCTGCTGTTTATAACACCACTGGAGTCCGTAAAGTGTCCCAGTGGTGCTAGCTGTTTTCATTAGCGCAGTTGTGTACAAGCCTACCTAGCTCCAAGTGTTAGCAAGCAGGTTGCATGTTAGATTCTTGGCATATTTTATACAAAAGACTCAAACTGAGCAATTCTGGTTTGTTTGTCTCAGGAGATGGTCCCTCTATATTTAGTCAAAGTACTTTTCTCAACTCAATCAGGACGTAAAAGTAAAGATCCCAAACACTGAGGGAATCTAACAACTCCATGGGATGTCTCCTTAGTACTTTTCTACATCTTCCTTCGCTTTTAAAAATATGATATTAGAATATGTGCACAGTAACACATACTGATTTAATTTTTAGTTTAAAGGATGACTATACTCCTATCAGCATATATCAAAGGGTTTTTCTGTCTTAAGAGCACTATTATATTCCAGCATCTATTGACTTCTCTTTTTGCCCCTTTAATATCTGTGAGTCTCTGAGTCTGTTAAACTTAGAACTTTCTGGAATGTTTCTTTTTCCTTTTCTTTCTCTTGCATTTCATATATGGATCTCATTGTCTTATGACTGGAGAGATTCCAGTCCCATTTGAGCCTGTAAATCAGAATGAGAGATTTATTTTACTCACCACCTAAGGAAAGTTTCATAGCTTTTCCCCACAGCATTTCTTCTGAAGTGTTAAAGGGAAGCATATGAACATTGTGATATAAAAAATATATTATATTTATAGCATTTTACTTCATGCCTCTAGCTTATTTGAAATGCAGTTTTGTTGTGGTGGTGGTTGGTTTTTTGTTTTGTTTTGTTTTGTTTTGTTTTTCTCCTTTCACAGATGAGAAAATACTTTAAGAGGATATGTTTACAGTACTTCACAATACTAAGGTCAAAAGACCAACAACTGTGCTCTGCCTTAGGAACGGAAAAACAACAGCAACAAAAGGAATTTATTCTGAAACAACCTTGAATGCTTCAGTTTACCATGTATGTTTCCATAATATTGCTAGAAATGGGTATATATAGTGATGCCTCTGAGTAGTGAAATTATGAAAATGGAACTGAAACCACAATGTAGTTAACAAGAAGAGTCTCATTGACTCCCAGGGGACCTAAATTTCGTCCACTGTGCTCTGCTCTTCAGTGGTTTCAGCAAAACAGGCTAGATGGGGGTTGGGAAGAAATAGTTTTCTTGAACTAATCTATAAGACAGTCCTTCTGTATGCTTCATATATTCTATGAATGTAATTCCCCTGGTCTTTGTTTTATATTTTTTCTTATTTTCAATTCATGTTATGATTAATCCATCTCCATATATTTTTATTTAGGATTAATTCATATAGAAAAAAAAAAAAAAAAAGAATTAATTTGACCTAAGACCCAAGAGAATAGCTAGGCTATGGATTTTTTTTTCATGGAAAATCTGATAAAAATGAAATACATCTAATACTAAAAATGTCATAAAAATACTAATAAAAATATTCAAGATTTTTTTTGTACTATAAAGTACATTTTCGTTATTAAAGTGTGAAATGCTTTGCTTTTAAGTGTTAGTTGGTCAATAATCCACTTTTTTTTTTTTCAATAAATTAGTAAACAATAATAAAATATAGTGAAATCTAATGCAGAGTTGTAAGCTAAGTCTTCCTGCATTTTAGGTTCCCGTAGAACCATGACAATTTTTGTTCCTTCAGTGTAGAAGATTTATATGTAATTTTTTTTGTATGTGAGCAAGCATTATGCACAGCCAGCAATTTTGCTACCACATTTCTTGTCTTTCATATATAGGATTTTCTAAGAAAGCTAAGAAAAAGGCTTTAGAGTCATTCTGAGAAAAAGAATGTAGGAGCTGTTCTTATTCTGTTCCTGCTCAGTGACAATTTTTTTCCATTAACACAGTTCAGACTGAATCTGTTGCGGCTCTTAAAAGAAAGGCTGAATTTTCTCCAGCTGAAATAAAAAAGTGGAATAGAGGAAGAAGACACCATGATGTCTATCTGGGATTAATTCTCCCCTCAATATATAAAGAAAAGTTTAAAGTCAATATCATAGCAAAGAATGAGAAGCCTCTTCCCAATGTATCCACAAATGACCTGTTTGTCTTTTATCTCCCTCTTAAGTAGGAGTTAGGTAGCCGCACAGCATTCTGTTTCTTAAGCCTGGCATTCAGCAGCATGCTTTGCCACATGCAAGGCCATGCAGTGACATTTTTGACATTTTCTGAGGGAAAAGAAAAAAAAAAAGGAATTATAGTAAGAAGGGGATATTTTTCTTCTTGTAGTCAAGAACTATACAGTAAAAACATGTTTTTCAATTATTTTGAGAGCAAGGCACATTTAGGAACATCCAGTGATGCTGATTTGTGTATCAGCCTCCACTGGCCTTACTGCAAATTGTACATGCCAATCAGTGACACCACATCTTTCAGAATTGCTTTTTAAAATCAAAGGGAAATAAATTACATGGAGGCAAAATGTTTCACCTCGTGTATAGCCCTTTCAGTACTTCAGAAAGTTCAAATGATTGTGGCAATGTTGGAAACCAAGACATTTATTATACCAAAATTCCTCACAATTTAGGAAATTTCATGTTTCTCCTGTCCTAAGCCTGACATTTCATTAAATGAAGATAAACTACACGTATATTAGCAGCTTGAATGTGTATTACTTTACCAGTCTGTTTCAATTAAAATAAAGATAAGGCACAAGAAATTCAGAGTTTTTGTTCAGCATACTATAATTCTCAGATTAGTGTCAAAACTACTGTACTCGGTGTATTTTTACAGAAAAATAAATGATCATTTGTATGCATGAAAAATGATGTGAATTAACTTAGTAAAGGGCAACTAAAGTCCATTCCAATGAATTAGACTTCTAAATCTGTTATGTTGCCTTTCATAATGTATTTTTGCTCATTTTCTTCAGCAGTGTATAAGATGGAAGTGATTTAACTAGAATCCATTGCTTATTTGTATTATGACATAGCCATATATCGATAGGTGCAAAGCTTTGTGATTTAAAATAAATTTATAATTCCACTTTTCTGAAATTTTACTTTGTTTCAAGGGACAAGTTAAGAGGAAAGAAAAAAATTATGTATTTAGAAAATTGTTTTCTAAATTAGAATTTAGAAAAATATTAATGTATAAAATATATTTTTGTGTATGGATATATTACAACACATAATATTATTTAAAATATATTAATGTATTCATTATATAATAGTTATATATCATGCGCAGTGTAAACTATATTTTAAGAAATGTATGTGTGCATGTGTGAGTGACAGTATGCACAAAGAACTTTCTAAATGTTTAATTCCCTATTTTGTCTTTTGAAAAAAACTACAGATTTTTAATGTGTATCCTTTTTAAGTTCACAGAACAGTAAGTAAATTTTTAATTATTATTTTAATTTAGAAAATAAAATGGTAACAAAATGCATTGTAGACTTTCTTTACAACCCATATCTCATGTTCCGTTACAAGCTCTCTGTTTTAGCTTGATAATTTGTGTAATGAACTTTGGATATTCCTTTCTTCCATTTCCTATCCTTGTAGGGTGTTCTCCTTACTTTGATAGGCTTAAGATTGTGGTATTTCTCTTGATTACAACTTAATGTCTTGTGTGTTAAATACGTCCTTGAACACTGAATTTCTTTGCTTTGTAACTTTTTTTTTTTTTTAACTCAGACTTCTTTAGAAGTACTGCAATCTCAGTTCTACTCAGCATGCACAGATCCAAGGCTGTAGATTATTATATTTCCAATTCATCAGCCAGACTAGAATGCTGTTGGGAAAAAAAATAGTTTCAGATTAAACCATTTTTCTTTCCCTTATTTTGACTTGGATGAAACTTTAAATTTAAAATGAAATATGTTATTTTCAGCCATGCTTGAAAATCAGTATAAGTCAAGGGCTAAATAGTCAAGAACTGCCAATAACGGAGCTATATCATGTTCCTATATCAACCAGCTCAAGAATAAGGAGGACAAGATTATGATGGCTCTTTCCTCTAACGTGGGCTACATGCTGTCCCACACCACTGTCCATCTGTCTGAAGTAGGTGCTTACAGTCATTTGGTGATCTCTTGTGATGGTTTGAAATATTCGGGGGCGGGGGGGGGGAGGGGGAACAGTTAAAAGGGGAATATATATATGACCTCAGTCCCTATTACAATTGCTGAGAGTTGAGAACCAAGGGGTATCTGGAGAAAAAACCATTATACTCTGTGGATGGGAGCACACTCAACATCTGCAGCTACTTAACAGTGCAGACAGCTCAAACAATAGCTTTAGCAAAGTTATTTACATATATGAAAACAATGTATAATTGTATAGAGTATAATTGCAAAGCTTACGTATAACATATACAGCTTATATAATATAGCTATTGTAACATATATACACTATAATACCATACCATTATTATATGTTATTATATATTACAATATGTAACATGTGGAATATTATACAACTGTGTAATATAATTATTATATATACACAAAGGAAAAACAAAGCAAATATAGCACATTTTTGTTTGTTTGGATTGCTCTGAAATCAGACAAAGAGTTCTGCTTTCAGATATCCTTTCAGACTAAGGAGCATGGAAGGAAGAGGTAATGGGTTCTGCCCAGAATACCATTTCTGGCAGTTCTTGTCCTAGTCCGTTTTCACACTCAGATCTGATATTTTAATCCTGAAAACTGTTCAGGAGATACAATTTCTGTCAGCTTTCATTAGTATTTAGAATGAAGGTTTTCCTTTATTAGGGTTATTACTTTATGGGGCATCAATTCTTGCAAAGAAATCCTAATAGTTAAGGGACAAAAGCTCTCTTCCCAAGAGTCTGTGGCAAAAGAAAAACACTTAACATACATCTAACAACAATGTGAGGAGCAAAGATATCCTCCAAACTTTCATTGCTATTTTCATGTGTTGCCTCTAGCTGCTTCTCTGCACCTCTCAAAGAGCCCCTGGAAATGCAGAGAATGTGTTGTATAAAATATGTTTCAAACCCAGGAGATCAGGTTACATACCATTTAGAGATGATACATTTAAAGTGTATCTTTCAAAAAAAAAAAAAAAAAAAAAAAAAAAGCTTTTTCAGTGTGGTGGGCTTTCCTAATGCTGATTCCCTTGCCCTGCTTGGTGCTGACAATTTTCTTCCAACTCACAGCAGTTTGTACTGATTACAGATAATTTCCTATGAATGAAAACCCTACTAGTTCAGCGACAGCGAATAGGATGAGTGAATGCATGAGATATAGCTGAAAGTCATAGTGTGGAGCTAAATCTCTCCCTTGTAGACAGTTAATCGAAGGAGACTACTGGAGGACCTTCAAGGGAAGCAGGTCACATTTTCCCTCTGTTCTCACTTCTCAGGAGAACAGTTCCTGAAGTGTGGGCCATTGAAGCAGTGGTGGGTCCCTGGGGTCCTCCTCACATCAGCACCAGTTTCTCCACTTTTCTCTCCCTGACAAGCAGCTCCTCAGCAGTCTCTGGTGTCTTTAGCAGATGACATTGCCAGCACATAATATCTTTTTCTGGAGACACATAGAAACCTGGGAGCCAAGTTAATTCTATTTCAAAAGATATTTGAGAGGGCAGAGGAGAGGAGAGAGCTCTCAGCACACTACAAAAGGTATTTACTACCCACTTTATGTGGGTTTCTATTTCCCTGCTTACAAGAAGGGGAAGTAAGAAAAATTAAGACTACTCATAAAGTCATTCTGGCCTGAAGTCAATAGGGAAAGGATTGCCCTTTGAATGCCTGGTCCAGATTTCAGTGATTTTTTTTTTTCCAGGTGAATGTAATCTGGTTTTAACTTGCCCTTCTTCATTATACTGCCAGATGGTTTCTAGGCATAGCAGATGAAGTCAGATTACCCATGTCACCCTTCCTTTTCAGCCTGGCATGAATATATTGAACACCAGTTCTTGATAGCGCTCAGCTGTTGGATTAAAGATGCCTTTGACATTTACTTTCTCTCAGGAGGCTGAAGAGGCAGCTTAATCACGCCAGACAAATAACTGAGAGTTATTCACTATATCATCAGCTGAGCCATTTTGTGCTGTGACTCCTCCTGACCTCATAAGGTAAGTGAAACTGGTATTTGTATTACTTGAAGAGAAACTTCTAGGGAACACCTTGAACATTTCCAGAATGATACAATTCAGTAAGTGCTGTTGTTATCAGCCCACTCCTTAACTGTGTTTGGGAGATCAATGCTCCTGAACCACCATGGAGGTATAAAACCAAGTTTATATAGAGCTAGTTTGTAGCTAACCACAAGTAAGAAATAATTTCTCTAGGAGTAGGTCAAATCTTTTAGAGGGTGTAGAGGATTAAACACAGTCAAAATCCCAAGAATCTGTGAAATACTATACTCTTAAAAGGTCTCATCCTCTACCATCTGTATTAAAATAAAGCATATATACAATTTACATAATCTCTTTTTCTGTTTAAAAAAAAAAAACTAATAAATTTTCAAAATTTTAATTAATTGTCTTTAAATCAATAGATAGAAGATCAAGGTTTATCTTATGCTGGGATTGCCACGTTTCTCTATCTGCATCAGCAAACTCTGCAACCCAATAAAATTGGATTTATGGAGCTAAACAGCTCTGAGGACATGGAGAATATACTTTCAGAGTGATTGGTTTGCTCTCTGGTATCTTCCCATGGACTGAAGCTCTATTATCAGTTAAAGCACATTAGGTACGTGTTCAGGGAATGATTTCTGGTTTAGTTTCATCCAAAAGGAGCCCCAGGCAGTGAGCTCTGATGCCCCTGCCCACCGAGAACTAAAAAAGGTGGGGGGAAAGCACGTCAAAAGCCCGCTCCTAATCCAAGCAGAAATGGTGATGCAGATGCCAGCACTGAAGAAAAGCACAGCAGTCACCTTTTTTGTCTTGCTGAGATTGTTTGTGCAGGGTCGATGCTGCTACTGGTCACTTCTTGCTCCCCTTTGGGAATGAGAGCAAGTGCCCACCCCCAGTGCCCCAAAGTGAGGGCAGACTCTTGCCTAGCAAGAAGCAGGGTGGTATCTTCTGCAGATAAGATGTATGCACAGTACATCTGGTCTTGTGTCTGATTGCTGTGAAAGCTCCTAAGGCACTTAAAAATGGAAGGCTGCAAGTCACTGATGTCTCTGACCAGTAAAGCTGATGAGAGTACTCTGTCCAAATAATTTTGTCCTAAGGCTTTAACTGAAGTACAGTATTCTTGCCTTCTTATCTTTGACTGCTGCACAGTACTGCTGTGAAGTGTTAACACTTGCTGTGCTTTTTACTGAGTGCAAAACAAATTTTACTTATACTGTTTTTAAATGTTGCAAGAATTTTAGGGCCTTTCTGGGGATATGCAGTTAGGCCAAGCTACGATGCCTTACTTGAGCAATACATGATTTGACTGCCAAATTCAGATCTCTTGCTATTTTTATTTTTTCTTCAGAGACTATTTTTTGCTACACATATGCCACATGTCATGCTGCTGCATTCTGAAATAATTATTTAGTAGAAAGTTAAAAATATACCTGCTGCATGTATTGATATAGGTGGGGTTCAACACTTTAAATCTTTCTAGAGAAGCTTTTGTGGAATCCCAAAGGTTACCTTTAAGACCATATTTCCTTCCAGACTGCCAACATGTCCTAAACCTGCCTAGAGAGTAACACTAAAAGCTGCTTCTGCTCCCTACCCCTAAACATATCTGAAGCGAGGGAGCAAACAGATCAATTAAAAAAAAAAAAAAAACAACTTTCTCTCAAAACATGTGCTGATGCAAGATTACTTGAGAAATCTGGTGATCTTGGCAGAGGGTCTTTATATAGTATTGTTTGGGGCAAAGTGTAAGATGTCTTAGACTGAGAAAAGCTTGAGGAAAACTAGCGTGTGACCCTGAAAGAAGTCTAAAGAAGCAGCTTTTGTTTTACAATATTGTCTAAGAGACAGAGCTGGGAGAATAACGTAGACTGTCACATGGTGTTTCCATTTTTAATTCCCAGATTTTTTGTGGGTAAAATCTGTAGCTCATACCATTTGATGTAAATAATAATAATAAAATAAAAACTATGATTTGCACAAGACTCTCATATACTATTTTGAATAAGGTGAAGTTAGCTTTAGTTTGGAATTTTAATACGCCTTCATTTGAACAAACTTTTGATGCACCATGCTAAAGTTCTTTAAAACAAAATATAAATATATCAGTATATATGTGGGTATTTGAAATAAAGTTATGTAACTTACAATCCATTAGGCAATTCAATGCTGTCAATATGTGCATATATACACACACATATGAAGAAGTAATTATTAAAAATAAGATATGTATTTGGTATATTGCCAGCATATTTTTAATGAAAAATAACTTAAAGTTACACAGAAGGAATATTCAGTTATTATCTTATCTTATGGTTGATAACATGATGACATGAAAGGGAACCTGAGATCTCTTTCAAAGTTACTTTATTAGCAAAAATACTAGAAAAAAAAAAAGGTTATATTATCAATAAGTCTGTATGAAAACAGTGGTTAAAACTTTTTTTACTGCCCTGTTAAATACTACCTAAGCTGTTCTCCAACAATCCTGATAAACCAATAAATTGTGTATTTTATCATGCAAACTCTTATTCCCTGCTCATCTTCGCAATACTTTATATTACATTGTTCTTTCCAGTAGTGCATTAAGTAATGCATTTACAGGTCTCTGGGAGACCTGTTTACATTTTCATCATCCAAATTCTCAGGTCTCCTTGGAGCATTCAAAGAACATCTTGTGTTGGTAAGCAGGTACTTTTCAGTGTACTTGATGCTATACGTTTATGTTGTGGAATATCACAAATCTTTACTCACATCTTCTTTGATTTTACTGTCTCAGACTGTTCTCCCCTCTTTAAAATCAACTCTGGATTATTATTATTTAATAATAAAAAATTCAGTTGGGTCATTATAATGTTATTAAAGAGATTATTCAACCTGGACCTTCAAGCATATCCTAGCTCCAGGTCTATTTAAAGACTGGCTGGTGGAATATAACATGATAATTAATGGGGAGATAAAAGGACATGATTGCCACGTGGTTACAAGGTGCTTTGTAACCACACCAGCTTTTGTTATTAGTACAAAATCTTGTGCATTTTTTCTGCTGCATACAGAGTTGACCAAATGCAGCATGTGTACTTCAAACTAGAAAGACTGAACCTTCTCTGTGGTTTCTTTAAAATGTTCTACTTGAACTATTGGTCTTCTTCCTTGCGCCTGGGCTCTACAGCCTGGTTTTCGTTCATGAATTGTTCATGTAAAGCAATTGGTCTTTGTGATAATACATGGTGATGCATCGGCAGAGCTGTATATCCACCAGATGTTTTCTTTAATCCTTTTTCACCTAGAGCACGTTGTGCAGGATGGCATCCAGGTGGCTTTTGAATATCTCCAGAGAAGGAGACTCCACAACCTCTCTGGGCAGCCTCTTCCAGTGCTCTGTCACCCTCACAATAAAGAAACGCCCTCTCATATTCAGCTGGAACTTCCTGTGCTTCAGTTTGTGCTTGTTGCCTCTTGTCCTGTCACTGGGCACAACTGAAAAGAGACCAGCTCCATCCTCTTGACACCCTCCCCTCAGATATTTATGTATATATTGATGAAGTCTGCCCTCAGTCTTCTCTTTTCCAGGCTAAACACGCCCAGTTCTCTCAGCCTGTCCTCATATGACAGGTGCTCCAGTCCTCTCATCTTCGTAGCCCTCCTCTGAACTCGCTCCAGTAGCTCCATGTCTCTCTGGTACTGTGGAGCCCAGAACTGGACACAATACTCTGGGTGTGGCCTCACCAGGGCTGAGTAGAGGGGGAGGATCACCTCCCTCGAACTGCTGGCAATACTGTTCCAAACGCACCCCAGGCTACCGTTGGCCTTCTTGGCCACAAGGGCACATTGCTGGCTCATGGTCAGCCTGCTGCCCACCAGGATTCCCAGGTCCCTCTCTGCAGAGCTGCTCTCCAGCAGGTCAAGCCCCAGCCTGTACTGGTGCTTGGGGTTATTCCTCCCTAGGTGCAGACCCTGCACTTGCCTTTGTTGAACTTCCTGAAGTTCCTCTCAGCCCAATCCTCCAGCCTGTCCAGGTCCCTCTGAATGGCAGCACATCCCTTTGAGGTACCTACCAGTCACTCCTCCGAGCTTTATGTTGTCAGCAAATTAGCTGAGGCTGCGCTCCATTCCATCGTCCAGGTCATTGATGAATAAACTGAACAACACTGGACCCAGTACTGACCCCTGGGGGACACCACTAACTAGCTACAGGCCTCCAACTAGACTCCTCACCACCAAGCACAACCCTCTGAGCTCTGCCATCCAGACAATTGTCAATCTGCCTCTCCATCCACTCATCTAGGCTGAACTTCCTGAGCTTGTCTATGAGGATGTTATGGGAGATGCTGTCATCTACTAATCTGTGGAGTTTGTAGGTGCAAGAAAAATGCTGATTTGACTTGATCAAGGAAATAGCTATGGAAAGAAGAAGCTGACATTCTGTATTAGTTCTGCTCTGCTGAAAGTTACTGCTATATTTTTCATTTAAACTTGAATACATTGCATTTCACTATATGAATCATAACGTAGTATACTTTTTTGGTAAATTGGGAAGGAGAGAAATGCATGGCATTGTGCTTTAACACTCTGCAAATTTTTTCTTTTTTTTTTTTTTTAACTGGCATAAAGTAGAAGATGGGAAGTTGGTTGGGCTTCTCTTGGTTAGCAGGGTTTTGTTGGGAAGGCAGACCAAATAATAGAATTCAAGTACTCAAAACAGATATTTTTAGTTGTTAAGAAGAATTAATTGATGCAAACTGTATCTGTACCTAAGCAATCAGTTTCTAAAGTTTAGTTGGGATGAATACAGAAATGATAAATACAGTGGAAGATAACAACATGGAAAGACAAAGTAGATTTTTTTTTTCAATAAAGTCTCAGTGATCTATCAGAATTGTTTATCTCCCCTCTTCGTTGCATACCTGAAAATAAAAGATGGCAGTGGAACATCTAACTTCTGCAGCACAAACTTTGGAAAGGGGGATGATCCCTCCCTTTGGGGGAGGGTCCAAAATCTATGTAGTTGTAGTGACAGCTCAGAGGCAAGTATTTTTTAATATTATTTTTACTTAATATAATAAAGTAAGGCATGGCGTATGGACAAAAGTAATATACATAGTGAATTATTATTTTACAAGTTTCTGATTTATTAAGGTGCATGCATTGCTACATATCAGAAGTGCTATCAAGCATACTATCAGAAGTAATATCATGTCTGTGTACCAAGTATCACTGCAAACTCAAAATTCACTCCCTTTCTGATACCTGAAATATCTGTCAGCTTCTGATATTGCAGTCTCTGCAGAGAAACAAATACAGGGCTTTCCATATACAACATTCTCAGTACTGTCCTAATTGTTTTAGCTATATCAACATAAGAGGTATGATTTCATTATAAGTTCACTGCACAGCTTTTTAGAGTCATGGGAAATGAGCTGAAAATCTCACTTCTGGATGAGAAATGAAACTTAGTGGTCTGCTTGACATGAGAATTTGGAGAAGCTGTCAGAACCAGAGTACTGCCAAATTATTGGTGTTAACCAGTCCTACTCGATTTCTCCTTGACAATAGTAGAATACAAGTTCAGCAGGACTTGGTGAGAGTAAGAGAGATGTTACGATGCTCTCCATTTTCTGCTCAACAAGAAGACACTTTGGGACCACAGTTTTTTTCCCCACGAACAACACAGACTGCATTGCAGCTGCACCCTGATGTTTGCAGTCACTATCCAAAGGACAGATGCTGCAGAAGCTGTGGCAGTTTGACTTTCAGTCTGATCTGGCAAAACCTTATCCTGTGCAGTGCTCTTTGCAGAACAGCCTGCACCCCTGAGACCTGCAACACCTCCTAGGGCTTCTGCGGGCATTCCCAGAACATGGGAGGAAAAGAGAAGCTAGTATCCAGCCCTACAGATGTGGGGACCAGATAGGACGTACATGTAGGCTGTGTGACTCCTTCCACTTTTATGCCAGCCTTCAGCCACTCCAAACCTGTGTTGCCACAAGCAAAGTGGCAACAATGTATGCTTTGGGCAACAACATCATATTTTGTCCTCCTTAGAAGACCAATAAACAAGCAACTTCCATGGGACATATAAGTGATGAGTTGCCAGCCAGCTTGGAACTACTTTTTCAGAAAAGGATACATGCATGAAAAGGCAGTGTTCTTTCTTGTTCTATATTAATTAAAAATTCAACAGAAAATTTCATTTCAAGGAAACTGTCTCCTTAACAAATGAAATTTGGATTTTGCTTTAACAAAGAGATAGAAAAATAATTTGCCTGTTGATTATTTACCTCTCAGCCTAGTGCAAGATGATCCCTATTGGCTTCTTTCAGAAATAATAATCAACAAGATCAGGCTTTGGGTGGAAGAAAAATACATGTCTTCCTGTAACGTAATGTTCCATCTTCCTGTTCCATGTAATAAGTGCTTAAGGAGCCACATGGAACTGACTTTTTCTTTCACAGATGTACAGCAAAGCACAGAAAGCAAATAAATAATTAAATTGCATTACTTCTGTGAACTTCTGCCTCCTAGTGCGTCTGTTTGTTGGTTGAGTTCATTAAGCTGCAAGCTTAATATCATCTAGATTATGATCAGAAGAAGGTATGATAGCTCTTAAAGTTAACAAAAAGTTTCATATCCTCTCCTGTTATATGACTCACAATCAGTGGCAGTTATCTACTAACACATACTTTGTCTTGACATGTATCAGCTTGGATGTTTTTAATTATGTTTATTTTGCTGTGATTATTTTGGCATAGATTACGTTGCAGGCTTACTACATTGATTAATAACTTCTATGAATATATTTATTTAATACTGCTGCACTTTGTGTTAGTGATCCTTCTTTATAATAGAGGAAATTAATTATAATGGAGAATTTTAATGTTTATGTGACAGTCCCTGATGATCACTGTTAACATTCAAACTGCTGAGAGGCCAGCTTTTGGTTTGACAGTTTGGATATGGAGGGAGAAAACATTTCCAAGCCAGAGTAACCATCACTATGTAAGACTGCTGAGACCACAGTTTTACAGGTTGACTAATACTATCCTACTTGTTTTGCTGCAATTCCACTCTGCCTGAATCTATCCTTTATCTCTTGGGCAAAGGGAAGGGATCTGTCTTTTTGTTCTAAGACTGCACAGTGATTCAGTGCAATGAGGTCCTCATCTATGTTAAGGTCTCCTAGGTGCTTAGCAACACGGATGAATAAAAACATTGTTAGCACCTGCTCATCACTGAATACAGAGAGCAGAATTACGTCTTGTACTGCTTGCTTTTGTCTCCTTGGACAAAAAAAGGGCTCCAAGCATGCTGTGCACACAACATGCTGTGAATTGCCACTCATTCTGCACAAAGCCTTCAAATCCCCTCTTTCTCCTCGCACAGAGGAGCAGCAACAGGCAGAGATGCAGTTCTTCAGCATACAAATTATGTATGAGAGACAGGGAGAGAGCAAGAGAGGGACCAACCATAAAAAGCAGTTTTCTTCTGCAAGGAGAACTCTAGAAGTATCTACTCAATCCTTTCTGCTTCTTCCTGCCACTATACAAGTGCCTTTTCTCCCATTTCTGAATAGCAGTTTCCAATCTAACCTTCAGTCTTGCACCTGTGCTTAGCTTCAGATACCCCTCTGCTGAGATGGAAAGAGCATGCAAACACACCATTTATGCTTTTAGACAGGCCCAGAAGCAGTGCTACCTGTGAGTCATGTTTATGAGTCTGTCAGAGCCTCACTGTTAGAGTGAAAAAATCCCTTTCTCAGCTTGCCTTCCATTTTGTATGAATTTAAATGAAGGCAGAGAAGTTGCTAGGATGCTAACTCTTCTGTTATGCTGTGCTGTAGGAATATTATGTAATGCAAGGCAATAGTCACATTATTAGATGTGACCAACTAGACCTATTAATACTTAATGGGAATCAGAGTGTTGGCTAGTCTTATCCAGGATCTGCAATGGTACTCTAGAGCATTATAAATTACTTTAAATCCTGGATTCTTCCAAGTTCAGCAGTCTTTCTCTAGAACACCATAATGATTGAAACTGATGGAGGCTCTCGCCCTAATGGCATCCTAATCAAATTGGAAAATACTGTTTTCAAGGATGGAAGATGTTCTCTGAAAATGTTTCCTTCCCTTTGGACTATCACATTCAAAAATAGTTGGCCTTCTGATCACTCAGCAAATTTCTTTTGTTGTCCCAAAAGTCTTTAAAGGGAATTGAAGTGGTGAATTAACTGGAGTTAAAATCTTATGATTAGTGGACTAGGAAGATTTAATCTCATATATACATGTGTGTGTATTTCATCCTCTGCTTGATAGGTTTTATAAAAATGTATACCTTGATTTTTATGTCTTGGGAGTTTTTGGTTAGATGTATCTTTACTTCACTTTGAATTAAGAAAAATAAATTTCTTCTGGATAAACTGTAATTCTGAAGCTGGGACTGTTTTGCTAGTTGAAAAACATTATTTTTAATGGAAGAAAAACTCAAGAGGATTATTAGGTCTTCAAGTCAGTTAAGACAAAAAATGTTAGACTTGCTTCCCTGTTTTGATTGCTTCCTTAGGACAGCAAGCTTGCTCTCCCTAACCAATGCAGTAATATCCTTCAGCCAGTTCCATCACAATCATTTTGTAGCTTTATGACTTTCCTGTGCTTCAACCTCTCTTGAAATACTGCGCTATGGAACCAATGGAATAATCATAGGACTGGGGGACAAGAAACATAATACTGCTGGCATGACTGTCCAGACAGCCTTCCTAAGCCTGTTGTTGCCTTCACAGATGCAATGAAAGGGAAAAATGTGAGCCCAGACAAGCATGGTCATTGTATATATCAACAGTAGTTTATCCACTGTATCAAAATGTGACAGATTCTTTTTAGCACACAAAATACTATGTCAGAATAAGTAAGCAGACCACTCTTCAATCTTCCCCATCAGCTCTTCAGCAAACATAGAGAACAGATTTTTGGTCAACAAGACAGAGCTGCTGCACTGTGCAGAAGGAAAGACAACAGGAAAGCAGCAGAAAAGTCATGGCACCCAACCACTGTAGCCAGCATGACTGAACAGTTTGCCATCCTTGTATCCCGTACTCACCAGTGATGACTGATGAAGATCACTAAACATGTTGATTACTGTGGACTATGTTCAAAGTAGCCAAACCTGGTGGACTGCAGGACCCAGGACATCACCCCCACTTCCTGTTCTAGAGCCATGGAAGGTTGTTCTTTTCAGATGCAGCTCCAGCCACACCTGAACCTGACCTCCATCCTTAGGGAAGGGAAAACCACTTTCACAGTTCTTTCCTGCTCTTGCTTTTTTTTTTTTTTTAAATTCTATTTTATTTTATTTTTTTTACTGCACTGTAGATCTGTTAAACTCCAGTGCGTTGCAAAAGTTTAAGCACCGATGAATTTACACAATTTGGAATGGAACTTGCAATACATGGGGGGGCAACTTGCATACATAAGAGGCAGAAGTTTATTTACAACTATAATAATAATGATATAGTAAATTTCTAAATTGCTGTTAAGGAGTAAGTATTGGGAAGGCTGGTAGCAAAGGTACAAGCACTTTCCTGTAGTTGCTATGTAGTCATGTAAGTCAGACAAGTCAGACTGTTTTTTGTTTGTTTTTTCTTGTTGTTTTGGCATTAGTAAGCATTCCAATTCCTACAGCCCAGATATTACTGTATGTAACATTCCTGTTGCTTGTGTAACAAACTGAAGAATGGTGTGGGAAAGTGAGTGTGTATGTATGCACATACATATACATGTATGCATATGTATATCTGTCATTCTTTGGAAGTCTAAAAAGCTCTTTTTGTTTTAAGAAAATTGAACATGTGTCTTGAGATGAGTGCAGTTTCTATTGTTGGTACATAGACTTCCTTGTTTATAAAATGTAATTGTCAAAACTCGGGAGAATTGTTCTTCAACTCAATGTTGTGAATCAAGTAAATTGAATCAAGGAAATACTGGATTTCTTTAAGTGTCTTGTGAATAAGAATCACTGGCAATAAAAAGCACAGTATTTTGTAAGCCTCTTGCCTTTGCACCTATCCCTGCTATATCCCTTGAACATTAACCTCATGGTTCTTTTGTTTCTTTCTCCCCTTTTTTCCTGTCCTGGTTTCAGGTAGGACAGAGTTAATTTTCCTCCTAGTAGCTGGCAGGGTGTTATGTTTTGGATTAGGATGAGAAGAGCGCTGATAACATGCTGATGTTTTAATTGTTGTAGAGCAATGCTTACACCAAGCCAAGGACTTTTCAGCTTCTCGCTCTGTCCTGCTAGCGAGCAGGCTGAGGGTGCAGCAGGAGCTGGGAGGGGACAGACCCAGGACAGCTGACCCAAACTGGCCAAAGGGGTATTCCATACCATCTGACGTCATGCTGAACAATATATAGGGGTGGCTAGCCGGGGTGGGGGGGCGGCTGCTCGGGGATAGGCTGGGCATCGGTCAACAGGTGGTGAGCAATTGCATTGTGCATCACTTATTTTGTACAAATTATTACTATTATTATTATTATTATTATTATTATTATTATTATTATTATTATTGTTATTATTTTTCCTGTCTTATTATTATTTTCCTGTCTTATTATTATTGTTATTATTTTTCCTGTCTTAATAAACTGTCGTTATCTCAACTCACAGGCTTCACTTTCCCGTTTCTCTCCCCCATCCCGGAGAGGGAGGGGGGAGGGTGAGCGAACGGCTGTGTGGTGTTGGCTGCCAGCCGGGCTAAACCACAACATTTCCCTAGATCACTTTCTTTTGCCTCTTTTGTGGAGAGTCTGCATTATTCTCTCTTCCAGCCTGCCCTCCTTGGCAGGTCTGTCTTTCCAGCAGAAGAACCCTCATAGGGGGACTGGCTGTTCTGCTCACAACAGTCTTGTTGAGGTGAATGGAGATGTGGAGAAGCTGAGAATATTGCATCTGGAAAATACATACAAGGTCACGATCAGTCCACATATCCTGTTCCACCTGTCAGCACAACAGAAACTGATGTATGAAGTAGATATTACTCAATAACCTCTCAAACATTTAAAGAAGGCACAATCTCTTACAAGTTTCTAGGGGACTGTACTGAAGAACATTTCATTGTACCTTGAAGGGTCAACTGAGAAGCAGTTTGAAAAATTGTGTAGCATGCCAGGCTTTTAAGTTCTGTTCAGCTGACCCATAAATTTGTATGCTGGTATTAAATTTATCCTTGTTATTTGCCTGCTACTAAGACTAATTTCCCAGATCAACATTTCTTCAAATTTAACTTTTTTTTTTTTTTCTCTAAATATTTTAGAGTATTTTAACTAGGAAAGGTGCCCTCCTAGATCTGTTGCTGGAGAACAGAGAGAGTCTTGTGGGGGACATGGCAATTGGCGGCCGTCTCAGTCATAGTGACCATGAAGTGGTTGAGTTTAAAACTTATGGTGACAGAAGGAAAACTGCCACCAAAACTTCAGCCCTGGATATGGGGAAAGCAGACTTCAGGCTGCTCAGGGAACTAGTCAGCAAGGTCCCCTGGGAAACTGCTTTTGAAGGCATTGGCATCCATCAGTGCTGGTCAATCTTTAAGCACTGCCTCCTAAAAGCACAAGATCAGGCAATTCCAAAATATCGGAAGTCAAGCAGGCGGGGCAGAAGGCCGGCCTGGCTGACCAGGGATCTTGTACTGGAGCTTAGGTGAAAAAAGAAAGTGTATGGCTGCTGGAAGGAGGGTCAGGTGATGTGGAAGGAATACAGGGATGCTGTTCATGTTTGTAGGGAGAAAATTCGTGTGGCCAAAGCTCAACTAGAGTTGAAGCTGGCCAGGTCTGTGGGAGACAATAAAAAAGTTTTTTTTAGATATGTGAACAGAAAAAGGAGAACCAAAGAAAACATAGGTCCGCTACTTGATGGGGAAGGTCTCCTTACAGACAATGACATAGGCAAAGCAGAGATGTTTAATGCCTTCTTCGCCTCTGTCTTCAACACTGATGATGGGCTTTGGGACCCAGGGTACCCTAAGCTGGAGGACCATGACGGTGGGAATGACAAACTCCCAAACGACCCTGAACGTGTGTGGGATTTGCTGCTCCACCTGGATCCATACAAGTCCATGGGTCTGGATGGGATTCATCCCAGGGTGCTTAAAGAGCTGGCTGACGTCATCGCGGGACCTCTCAATTATTTTTCAACAATCTTGGGAATCTGGAGAGGTCCCAGTAGACTGGAAGCTGGCAAATGTTGTCCCAATTTTCAAGAAGGGTAAGAAAGAAGACCCTAGCAATCACAGGCCTGTCAGTCTCACATCAGCGCCTGGTAAAATTATGGAGGGGATGATCCTTGAAGTTATTGAAGCGCACCTGGGGTACAATGCAGTCACTGGTCCCAGCCAACATGGGTTCATGAGGGGTAGGTCCTGCCTAACAAATTTGATTTCCTTTTATGATAAGATCACCCATCTAGTCGATCAAGGGAAACCAGCTGATGTGATCTTTTTGGACTTCAGCAAAGCTTTTGACATGGTTTCCCATAGGATCCTACTGGACAAAATGTCCAGCATACAGCTAAACAAAAACATCATGCGATGGGTGAGCAATTGGCTGACGGGCAGGGCTCAAAGGGCTGTGGTAAATGGGGCCACATCTGGCTGGTGGATGGTCACTAGAGGGGTCCCTCAAGGCTCCATTTTAGGGCCAGTCCTCTTCAATATTTTTATAAATGATTTGGATGTAGGACTAGAAGGTGTTTTGAGCAAATTTGCTGACAACACCAAACCTGGAGGAGTTGTGGACTCGGATGAAAGTGGAAAGGCCTTGCAGAGAGATCTGGACAGATTGGAGAGCTGGGCAATCACCAACCACATGAAGTTTAACAAAAGCAAGTGCCAGGTCCCGCACCTGGGACGGGGCAACCCTGGCTATACATACAGACTGGGCGATGAGATGCTGGAGAGCAGCCCCGCAGAGAGGGATCTGGGGGGTGTGGTTGACAGCAAGATGAATATGAGCCAGCAGTGTGCCCTGGCAGCCAGGGGGGCCAACCGTATCCTGAGATGCATCAAGCACGGCATTGCTAGTCGGTTGAGGGAAGTGATTGTCCCGCTCTATTCTGCGCTGGTGCGGCCTCACCTTGAGTACTGTGTGCAGCTCTGGGCACCACAGTACAAAAAGGATGTTAAACTGTTGGAGAGTGTCCAGAGGAGGGCAATGAAGGTGGTGAAGGGCCTAGAGGGGAAGACATATGAGGAGTGTCTGAGGTCACTGGGCCTGTTCAGCCTGGAGAAGAGGAGGCTGAGGGGCGACCTCATCGCAGTCTACAACTTCCTCGCGAGGGGGTGTGGAGAGGCAGGTGACCTATTCTCCGTAATCACCAGTGATAGGACCCGCGGGAACGGTGTGAAGCTGAGGCAGGGGAAGTTTAGGCTGGACATCAGGAAGAGGTTCTTCACCGAGAGGGTGGTTGCACACTGGAACAGGCTCCCCAGTGAAGCAGTCACTGCACCAAGCCTGTCTGAATTTAAGAAGTGATTGTACTGTGCATTTAGTCACATGGTCTAAACTTTCGGGTAGACCTGTGCAGTGCCAGGAGTTGGACTCGATGATCCTTATGGGTCCCTTCCAACTTGGGATATTCTATGATTCTATGATGATTTTAAACATCCAGAGCTTAGCACAATGCATACTTCTTCCTTTCCATACTTGGTGCACCTCAGAGCATTTCCTGACTTCTCAGATGACCAAAACTGAGAGAGGGGCAACTAAATGCAAGAAAGACCATGAAAACTACTGCAATTAATTTTCATGGATACATATAATTCAAGGGGCTTCTGGCTGCTGAACTTTTTTCAATCAAAACCACAGCTTTTCTGTATGTGATAAACGAATGTAGAGAGGAAACCTTGACAAATTATTGAAATTTTAAAACATATTCTAAAGACTTTGCACTCCTAAATTATTCAAACTATAAAAGCATACAGTGAAGTATTTTGTGCCTCAGCAAAAATGCCCCTGTGGTATTCCTTTCAGTGGATGCATATTCTGCAATTGCCATTTCTGGTATCTTAAAATAATGCTCTCAGGTGATTCTCTACTTTTTACAGAACAAAGGCTTAGTGTCACTGCCTGCCACTGCACATTCTCTTAATGATAGTCTGGAGGTCAGATCTGGCAGATGACCCTGGCATACTGCTGCAGGGAGGCTCCCAGATCATGGCTGGGGTTCCAGGCTGGTGTGACCACAAGCACAGCTTGTGCCTTGGAGTGCTCCAACACCTGGAATCTACTTGCAGATATCCCTGCCAGCCTGCAGGGCCAGCCTAAATGATTGCACTTTCCAAAACATCTTGACTGTGACATGCCTTAAGTGCCTTCTTTAAATGCCCATGGCTACAGCCACTGCAGTAGCAGGACCAAGAGGCACCCAGCTCTGCACTAGTGATCATGTAGTCCAGTCTGGCTCCTGCAGTTCTGGGTGGTCTCACTGCAAATATGCAGGATGAACAACTGTGATAGTAATGACGTAATAATTTTCTAAATTGATGCTAGAAAGTAAGGCTTGGGAAGGCTGTTACCAAAGGTATATGTGCATAGCTCCTGAGTAGTGCACTTTCAGCCTTTTAACTCTGTATTGCTACAGCTGATCAATGCACCCACACAGTAAGACCTGTGCGGATGGACTAGTGGTCTGTGTCAGACACAACCGGTGCTGCTATGTGTGCTATGTGGGGAGCTCACGGAGTTCAGACATGCACCAGCATTAGCTGAAGCTCCAATGGTGCATATTGGGTGTTGTGGTTTAGTCCCAGCAGGCAACCAAGTGCCACGCAGGTGTTCACTCACTCTTCTCAGGTGGGATGGGGGGTTAAATCAGAAAGGTAAAAATGTGACAGCTCATGGGTTGAGATAAAGACAGTTTAATAGGTAAATCAAAAGCCATGAATGCAAGCAAAGCAATGTAAGGAGTTCATTCTCTACTTCCCATCAGCAGGCCGGTGTTCAGCCACCACCAGGAAAGCAGGGCTCAACATGCTTAACGTGTTCTTGGGAAGAAATACCATCAATCTGAACGTCCCCCCTTTCCTTCTTCTTTACCCCAGCTTTTATTGTGAGCATGATGCCAGGTGGTATGGGATATCCCTTTGGCCTGCCTGGGCCAGCTGTCCTGGCTGTGTCCCCTCCCAACTCCCTGTGCACCCCCAGCCTCCTCGCTGGCAGGCCAGCACAAGAAGCAGAAAACTCCTTGGCTCTGCGTAAGCACTGCTCTGCAACAACTGGGCTAATGTCAAACCCCAGCAGAAATGTTAGAAAACAGAAGAGAGGTATGGAAACCATTTTTGAAAGGGTCTGAAATGCAGCTGTTGTATAACAACCAGCATGACAAATCCATGTGTTATAGAATCATAGCATATCCAGAATTTGAAGGGACTCACAAGGATCATCAAGTCCAATTCCTGGGTCTATGCAGGACCACCAAAAATTAGACCAAACATCTGACAGCGTTGTCCAAATGCTTCTTGAACTCCAGCAGGCTCTGTGACATAACCACTGCCCTGGGGAGCCTGTTCCTAACACTCAGCCTGACCCTTCCCTGTCCCAGCTCCATGCTGTTCCCTTGGGTCCTGTCACTGTCCCCAGAGAGCAGAGCTCAGTGCCTGCCCCTCCACTCCCCTCGTGAGGAAGCTGCAGGCCACCATGAGGCCTCCCCTCAGCCTGCTCTGCTCTGGGCTGAACAAACCAAGGGACCTCAGCTGCTCCTCATACATCTTCCCCTCTAGATCTTTCACCACCTTTGGACACTCTTTAATGGATTTATAACCTTTCTACACTGTGGTGACCCAAATTGCACACAGTACTTGAGGTGAGGCCACACCAGCACAGAGCAGAGCAAGACAGTCCCTTCCCTTGACCGGCTAGCAATGCCATGATTGATGTACCCCAGGTTACTGTTGGCCCTAATGGCTGCTGGGGCACACTGTTACACTGTTTTCAGAAAGACTGGGATTTGACCCACAGAGAAGGTAACTTTTTTAGATACTAAATATTTAGAGGCTTATAACATACTGTGGTAAAGCAATGAGAACTATTAATATAAGTTATTTTACATGTTAGTGTTGCAAAGGCACAGGTAATATATGGTTACCTAAATTAGAACTTGTGAAAGTTGGGTTTATCTCTTTAGCCTCTGAAACACTACAGCATATGCTTTTATTTATACACTCCTTAATACTGTAAGCCCTGATTCCAGCCCTGTATAATAAAGGAAACTAGAGGAGATAGTTCAAACTCCCAAAAGCTTATGCTGTAAGGACAGTAAGAACTGTAATATGCATGCAGAGTGTTACTGTACAACTGTCTGTAAAAAAAAAAAAAAAAAAAAAAAAGATCGAGGAAGGAAAGATACAGAAGGATACAGAAGAGATTGATGGAGAAAATATGCTATGATGGACACAAGAAAACAGAAGGAATGGTTGGATCTAAAAGCTAAGTAGACAAACAGCATTCAAAGTAAATAGTACAGAAAACAGCTTTGTATCATCATCACTGTTGAAGGTCGAATACTGAAGTGTTTCTGCAGCTGTTCTTGCCAATATAAGTCTCTGGCTGCCACTATTCAAAATAAACCCCAGATACTATTTAAGCGATAGCTGGCGTATATATTTCAGAATTTGAGGAATGCTAAGCTTTCTTCAGACATCTTCTGCCAAAGTGATTTATTATGGAAGTGCGCTTTCAGTGACTCACCTGATAGGAATATAACCTTATTTTTATATAGTAGTAATGGCAGAATGAGTAAAGAACAGCTAGATTAAAATAACATTTATGTTTCTATATTACATTTCCTTTGTGTATTCTTATTTATTATTTCTATTATGTTGTGCTGCTCTCCAAACAGGTAAAATACTTACCAGAAGTCCAAACACTCATTTTTAGAAGAGGGTAGGCAGTAATGAGCCTGTGTCCAATGAGCTTTCAGCTTGAGTTCTGAAAGATGTGTGGCAGCAAACTGCATCTGTTAAAGTAAATCTAATTTAGCAAATGTCAACACTGCAGTCACTTCTTCTCTGCTCTCAGTGCCTGTGGTGAATGGTTTAAAGCAAAATCATATATGCATAAATGAGTTGTCATCTCTGTACTGCCAGTAGGATTCAACTATTTCAACTGTCAAGTTGTTGTTGACTGCTGTAGTCAAACTTGGCTGGAGAATCCCTTGGCTGATGATAGTCGGAAAGAAGCAATGATTATAGTTTGACAGGCAAAGTGCTTTGTCCAGCTTCGTGGTTCACTATAATTCAATGTCAAACCTTGCAATGGAAATTGCACATTGTCATCACTGCACAGTACCATTGGTTTGTCATGTCATGGTCCTGTGGGTCAGTGATGATCTCCAAGATCTTCGTTTCCTCTACTCTACTGACAGACAAAGAAAGAATTTCATCTGCTTTGTGTTTTCCTTCCTAATACTGTGGAAATTAAGGCTCTTTCTTTCCTGTTTGACTGCGTAGAAAACCTCCATGAAGTCATTTGTGTGTTCAACCCTTTTCCCACAGCCTTGAGTAAGCCTGACCACACACAAAGCATTACTCTGCCAGTAGTTTTAGCATCTCCTTTCAGCTCTCAGATGCCATAAGAGAATCTCAGCTGGGATCCAGCCTGCCCAAAGGCAGCAGGCAGGCCCTACAGGACCAGGACTGGTAACATTGCAGCAGGAATGCCCAAAATTTAGAGATGTGAATTGAGGAAACCTACAGGCATACTTACTGCACAAAGCTGAGACCATCTTTCCAGTCTCCTGAATGCAGAGAGGGAAACTATCTCATGCAGAGGATATTTCAACAAAGCAATCATGACATCATATCTGACATCTCACTGGAGTTATAAAATTGCTGCAGTACCAGAAGCCTAGGAGCCCTAGTGATGGACTTTTCTTTGCTGACTGATGCACAGGAAAAACTTCTTTACTCTGCTTTACTCTCGTGTTCTCTCTGGTTTCCAAATAACTGTGAAAACTTTGCAGCTTCCAACTTTCTGAGGGATTTTTTGTATGTAACTTCTGCTTCACTGAAGGGCAGAAGTCGGCAGGAAAAAAATAAAAGTCTTTCTAACAAGGAGAGAAAACTTTTCTAACAAAGCCATTTTCACAAGCCTGTGAGTTGGCAAGTCTTATTTTTGTTACCTTGAGAAAGGATATGCATGCTGTTCAATTTTTAAAAAGCAGAAAAATAATCTGCCACTCCTTTAAATTCCTGTAAATAAACAAACAGCTTCACAAATTTAATCTCAAAAAGTTGAATTCTTATAGCTTCATCCTCCTTCAGTTGTGCTCCACTGCTAACCTTTACAGAGCAAAGCAAACAATTGGACTCCACTGACTATAGCTCATTTTTTTCTAGCAAGGTCTAGTATGTCTGTGATTTATGTTCTGGACCTACAGGTCGCAGTGCTTCATGTTCAACTGCCTATGGATTTATTCTTGACTGCTGAGGGCACATCCTAACAACCCCTATTTTAGGGACACTTTCTCAGCTATCTGTTGTTGGTTGGTTGGTTTTCTTTTCAATTGATGTGTAGTTTTACTTGTTCTAAACATGAAAAAAGTCAGTTTACCATCTCCAATGCCAAAAACTTTTTTTCCACATATATGAATGAGGACAAAATGTCTGCTGTAACAGAAAAGTAACATACACTACCTTAAC
Source organism: Cygnus atratus (assembly GCF_013377495.2). Lineage (NCBI taxonomy): Eukaryota > Metazoa > Chordata > Aves > Anseriformes > Anatidae > Cygnus > Cygnus atratus. Next base: position 120,430,485 of record NC_066362.1, read on the forward strand.
TATGGTGAGCACTGCTAGAAGATGCAGAATGCTTTTTTTTTTTTTTTTTTTTTTTTTTTTTTGCTATTGGATACAGAACTTGCAAACCTGTTCAGTTCCAGCAGGTGAGAGACATCCCCACCCCCATCCCCCTTTTTTTCCTTTTTATTTTTCTTTTTTAATTTGATTGACTGATAAATATTCCAGGTCTGGCTATCATATAAACCATCTGCTTTGACTGTGATTGTCCCTCAAGTGCAAGGATTAGAGAAGCTCAGAGAACCTTGCAACTATTTAAAATGCCTTTGAGTATCCTTAGCTACAAATACCACTCTCTTGCTTCATTTCTCTTTGCTAAAATGCATGTATTCATAGCTAATTTACAACAGTCTGTCTGATATTATAATGGCAGATATGCTAGCTGTCAAAATAACAGAATTTGTAATGTGTAAATTAGAACAAGGCACTGGGCTTTTTGCCTATGTGTTGTAAAAAATCTCTGACCGTGTTATTCAAGAGGAGCAGAGAAAATTAGTTTCTTAAAATCCTGAAAAAAACAACATAACTAAAAAAAACGAGGATCCACTTAGAAGACTACTCTAGAGAATGGGCTATCAGTTTTATTGCAGGTGATCTTGACAGTGGATCTGACAATAAGTTTGTCTGGCTGCTGTGACATATATTAAGCCTCAATGCATCCCCCTAAAGGTTTAGAACATGGATGAACTGACAAAAAGAGTGGTGGCTACATTAAGCTTTTACTATTTCTGACTGCATCCTACAGCCTTCATAGGCAAAGATTAAAAGAAAATCAGAGCTTCAAGAAAAGGTGAAAAGGGAGCCTATAATCTGGAGTGGTTATCATGATTTTCTAATCAATAACTAGGGCACTTTTCCTTGCACATAATTATGTCACTAGCTTACTGTCACTTAAAAATAATGAAAAATTTGTGTGTGTATAAGGCCATCTAAAAATATACACCTAATACCCTTAAGTACTTAAACATGAACAGTACATTTGTACATGACATATTTCATGGGGGTTTGTAAGAATATTTTTTCCAGCTCATTCTCTGAAGTAGAGAACCTTGAAGCTGAATCAGATTCTTTTCTCTCCCTGTAGTGAGGAGAGTAAAACATTTCCCCCTCCCCATGCCATACTAATACAATTCAGGTATATTGCTACTGTTGCTGCCTATTACTAGTATTAACTAGCAGTTACGTAGTGCTCAAAACAGAGAGGCAGAGAAATTACTTTCCCTAATGCTGCTGAGCAAGATCAGGGGGAGAATTTAGGTTTTCTGACTCACAGTGTCATGCTGTTTACATGAAATCCCACTGCTTCTCGATAGCCTGTCACCTTTGCATTTGTGGTACAAAATGCTGAGAGCCGATAAAATAACTGACTACCATCTTACATTACATTTAAAGAAAACTCACAGAGCTTTTCTCTATTTTTTGAGACAGAAGCCTTGAAAAGAAGCACAGACATTAATCTAAACCAAATCTGATTATGCCTATGGCAAGGAAATTTCTTTATCTGTCCTTTTGTAATGCACCTCAATTTGGCTCTGAACATCTCTCAATATACCTATGCAGTCTCCTCACTCAGGTGCCTTGCTGGTTTCATCAGCTTGCTGAGCTATTTGCAAAATTGCTTCTAAATTTTTAAAACTTTGTAATATAGAACATAGACTCACTCTTAGCACTTTTTTTCCTGTGTAATGACTGAAACAGTATTTGATGTTTCTGTAATTTCTATATGACTTTGGTCTTTACAAGACTTTTTGGAAAAGAAACAAATCCTATACAAAGTACAGTGGGCAGCTCACCAAAGATAACCATAAATACTTTCTCAGCAGTGTGATACATCTGAAATAAAAGACAGATGTGGTAAAGTGCTTAGGAGAGGACAAGGGTCTTGACACAATGGCTCCTACAGAAATACAGCAGACTGATATAAATCAATAGAGTAATGCAGTGTGTAGCTATAAAGTTTACAGGAAGGTAGATTAAGTCCAGAGACACAGGCCATCTTAGGAATTTTCATAAAGACTGTTGGCAGAAGCTAAGGTGGACACACATCACTATACCTTTCCACACTAAGGTGGAAAGGATTATGAGGTAAAATCTGCATTGATACAACTCAAGCTACAAAAGGTTTTGTGGTGTTATACAGTTGGCTTTATGATCTGGAAAAGGGGGCTGAGTGTAATATGTTGATAAAGAATAGAGATTAACAAAGAAAAACTAGAAGTTAAATTTATGTAATGAAGATTTAGAAAATATTTTAAATGCAAGTTGAAAGCATCACTCCTGAATCACTCTTTTTCATGGGACGGCAAAACTTTTTCTCGTTAAAGACTGAAAGACTATCAAATACTCTCAACACTTGCTTTTGGCTAATAGCATACTCATCAACTAACCAAATTGTCATACTAGCTTACAGTCTGTATAAATCATTTGTGAAGAGAAGCAAGTAATACGTTCTTACACCTGAGCTAGTCACTATTATCATCTGTGAAATTTAGTTCCCCAGTTCATATCATCATGCCAAGTCAAACATGAAGTGAAATTGGAAATAAAAAGGCAGGCCTTTATCATTCAGGCATTTGTCTTTTGAAAATATACAGAGTAATGTTGTTAATGGGGGTTGCAGTGCTTTAATGTTTAAAAGCTTTATGTACTGACACTGGAAATGTTCTGTACATAAAAGAAACAGTGAGAAAAATCTAATTTACTGCCTCAAGACATCTCCACCTTTCTCTTATTTTCTATTACCAATTGGCTTATACAGAAAAAGCTCTTGGTTCAATGTTGCATTGGAAAGTTTCTGTGCTCAGTTTTGTCATTCTCATTTAAGCTTGCAATATGTGAACAATAGCAAGATTCATACTAATACTTTCCTAAGACTTCACCCCCCCTTTCTTTTGGTAATATAACACTTCATCGAATGTAAATTTCTGGGTCTATATAACCTATGCTTTCTCAACTCAGTAGTTCAGTTTTTCAAAAGAAAGGAAAAACAGTAAATTTCTTTTGACATTGACTTTACAAAACTGACACGAAATGGGTTGAAGAATGTACAAAAACTAATCAGGCTTATATTTCAGCTGAGAAATCCTGGCTGAGAAAAGAGTTCTTCATTAATCATACCTGGTCTTGCTTCTGTGAAATTTTAATGAAAGAAAAAGGTAGCTAAAACTACAAAGATTTTGTTTAATTCTGAATCTGTGTTTTCATTTGATTTATTCTTCTGGCCTTAATAGCGAAGGCACTGATGATCTGAAAACAAATATGTGGCTATGCCTACATTAGCAATCAGGTTAGCTCAGTAGCAGCACAACATTAGATCAAGGTAGTTGGTGCTGAAACCCCGATTATTACATTGGAGGTTATATTATATACAACTTGCACATTTTCCTTCAGGCTACGTTTAGCCTGTTCTGCAGAACTGAATATCCTTACTGTGCACGTGGTTTGAAACTGTCCAGAGGACATATCACTGTTTAAAAGCTATTACAGTTTTCAGTGCATTAGATCTGCACCTGAATCAGGGATTCCTGTTTAATTTCACCTGAAGAAAAAAAAAAAAACAAAAAAAAAAACAACAGTTTTCATGTGCCAAAATTGCTCTAAAAAATGCTCCAAAATGTTAATGCAGTCAGAGCCTGTGCCAGCCAACAATATGTATTTTTTTTCTTATCTCAATGCAAGTATCTTGTTAACTGGAAAACTTTACAAGTTTCTAGTTTAAATTTACAAAACCATAGATATTTCAAATTATGCTCACTTCTGAATATATCTTAAACTAGTATAGATATCCTATGCACAAATCATAGACCAAAATCATACCGCCTCAGTATCACAACTTAAGGGTGACTTCATTTAGTACATAACACGAAGTCAAGTGTTAATTGACTTAGTGTTAATCCCCAATTAATCAATTAATCAGAATAATTAATCAGAGCTCCAGAACTTCAATTTCAATGCACATACAGCAAGTTATTTATGTAAAATATTTATATGAAATTCACAGCAGCTGTGTGAATTTTGAGTGCAGTGCAACGTTGTCATTTTTCACAGAAGTTATTGGGCCTGTGATATTATAGCAATCTAAATATTTTCCTTACTGTGCTGATGTTGTTTTTTTTTGCTGAAAGAGTGGATTTTCTCTTACACCTCTAAAAATACTTAAGAGACTACATTAAGTAATGACCACATTTGTTTGTATGCCTACATCTATTACTGTGATATATTCCTAAATTCTCAATGCCTTGAATCATCAGTATCAATTTTTTTGAATCCATGCCGTGTATGTTTGTGCCTTGAAACGTCGTCGTCCTTCACTGATGACTGAGATATGGATTTTTACACCAGCATCACATTTGTTGAAATATATGCTATGCAACCAAAGATCTATTTTCTATTCAAGTGAGAAAGACTTAGATACACTGCAAGGTCTTGCTTCTCATTAGGTCTCATTTAAATAAATGGGAGTTACAGGCATTCAGCATTTCACAGAATCAAGGCAACTCTTTTAGAAAATGCTTCCCTTAACAGTTCATGTAGATCTTAGTTTCACACTACAGTGTCTATTTTTTGGCATGTATAAACCAAACACATGAAAGTATCTTCAGGTGTTACCCTATCCTTTATTTTCAAGTAAATTTCTGTCTGTACAGAAGGTTATCATGAAGCCTGTTGTTTTGCATTTCCATTATTAGAGCATATCGCAACAAAACCCAAATGCTAACCTAATGGTCAGATAAATGGCCCCAGTGAAAAGAACTGTTTACCAAATGAAAAGATAGTTCACCTTTGTTATGACATACTATACATTCTAGAAAATTGTGTTCATTTAAGGAACACCAGCAGAGTTTATGGTAGGGAAGATGTACATATCTCTTGTAAGATGCAGCCATTCAGCTGGGACGAAATCTGTGTGCACAGCAAGGGTTATTTTTAATAGATAAAATCTGTCTTTTCCAATCAATAGACACTTCTGCTGCAGGCTTTCATTCTAGACTGTAGCTTTTTCCATATGCTGTCAACTGTAACCAATAACTCTAAACATGTATTTACTCTACATGCTCTACCACAGTGTTTTTAGGAGATCACATGAGTTCTAGCAGCTAAATGAGTAGGCAATAAACCAGGATTATTTTGGAAACAAATCATTTTTCCTTTTTTTTTTTATAATACTACATGCTACCAAGATAGATGAAGAAATAAGGGATCAATATAGGGTATTAATCTCTTCGGAATTACAATTATACGCAGTCCTTTAAGCACATGTCCAGAGCTAGTGAATTATTATATCTGAAGTCAAGCTGCAGATTAAACTTGTAGAATGCAGAAGGAGGCAGCCAAAGAGAGGCAGATAAATGAATCTTTTTAAGGGGGAGGGGAGTGACATTTTGATTTGACACATTAGCGTCTTTACATTACTGTTCTGCCAGTACAGAGCCTCTCTGGAGGTGTATGAAAGATTTTGCACTTAAAACTAAACTGGCAAAATAATCTTCTTTGCTGTGTAGATTAATGTTAGGAAATTTTCCTTTGCTTGTCTAGGGCAGTTCTGAATATTTCTGCATATATTCAAAACACCTTCTTATTTTTCATTTCTCCCATCTTGCCCAGGTTTGGGTTCCTAAAATGTGCTAGTCACTATGAGAGGGAGAAAAAACAGTCAAAGCTTTATACCTCATTTTTTTGTCAAATTGAAGTACCTGCCACACTCGTCACAATCTCAGAACAGAAGGTGTAGGGAGCTCTAGGAGTCTTCAGGTGCCAAGCAGACACATGAAAATAAAATAAAACAAGGTTCCAAAGACACAAGTGACAATGAACTATTATTTAAAAGACTTGTTTTCTCATGGCTGTATATCTATCCATCCCCAGACTAACCTTTTCCCAATCTATAATACATCTACTTAGCATTATCTTGGCAACTTTTTCCATATGCATTATACTATGTCTTGGGTCCTTCTCTGTCATAATTCGATCTTTCTTTCCCTCAAATCCCATGTCTTCACATCACCACTTTCACTGGGCACTAGTGCTTGCTTTAGAATATTTTATTAGCATCCACAGACCTCAAGACAGATCCCTTTGGTAATATCCATATTTCTTCTAAGACCAAATTTAGAATAAATCTTCCACTTGCACTTTCTCAGTTTCCCATTTGTGGTTGCAATTGTGATGGCAAGCATTGATTGTCCTCTAGTCAGGTGGTGAAAAAGGTAAAAAAAGAAAACGAAGTTTTATCTTTATTGTCTAAGCTCTCTTGACTTTGCCACTCCCTTCTCTACAATTTGAACATATGAATTTCTGTATGAGGACTATTTTCTTTATTTGTTTTTGTAAAACACAAGTCAGAGCCTCTTTAGTCTTGAAAAATTATCAGCCTTTATGACTTGCAGAAGCAGTGAGGTTCTTAGTCTATTTAAAAATACTGTGAAGAGACATTTCCACTTATCAATTTATAATCTGCCATCTCTCATTTTCCTTGTGTTCACAACCTTCCTCCTTGAAGCAGGGGGAAAGTTAATTTAAAAATCTTTAAGGTATATAAGTTATATATATATATTTGTTGCTGTTGTTATTGTTGTTGTTGTTTCAGTGGTGTTTTTCTTTGTTTCAGCAGTGTTGAACCTCTGGGTGGCCAGTGTCTCATCTCCTTCAAGTTCTTCAGAGTTCTCTCTGCTCTTCAATAACATACATTACTTTTATCACCTGCATGTTTTACAGGTTCCGTATTCCAAATCACGACTATACCAGAAAATATTGATGTCACAATGCGGTTTTGAGGCATTCTGTGTTTTGTCAGAGCAGAACCTGTTTAATTCTAGTCTTTTTTTTTCTGTCACTCACACCATTTTGATCCCCAATAATACTTTGGTTCACAAATATTTACTTTCCCTACTAATTTCCCATGCAGGACCTTGTCAAAGGACTGAATAAACTGACCGGTATCTATTACTTTAGTGGCATTCACTGGATTTTAGCACATCAGTGAAACTCTTCAAAAAAACTTTGCAGGTTAGGCATTATCATGTCCTGGTCTTTCAGGTGTTTTATTATTCTATTTTTAGTGATCATTTCAATTATTTCTCTGATACAGATGTAAAGTGTACTCATCTGTAACTACTTGGATCCCTTCTGAAGCTTTTTTGATTAGAGACACAAAATTTGCCAACTTATTGATATAGTAGGCATTTTTAAATAAAGCCTGTGCTCTTTGTTAGCTGCTCTGTCCTCTCAAACCTAAGCTTCTTCTGAATTCTGTGGTATCATCTAGGACTGGTGACCTGAAGGTTTTTATTAGATTTTTCATCATCTTTTCATAAGATAACTTAATTGTTAAGAGCTTCTCATCATTAGTGACAGGCAAAGCAAGCCCAACACAGAAAACACTGCTCGTTCTCTGATTCAGAGGCTAATGCAAAGAAACAACTGTGTTAATATTGTCTGTATCTACTGTAATTGCTCTTTTTATCTCCAAAGACCTATGTCCAACTGAACCAGCATGTCTCATGTGTATATCTTTCTTCCATTCGTTTCTCAAAACAAAATTAAAAGTTATTATTTTTTGTTAAACCAACTCAGGCTTCTCTAGAAATTGAAATTAAGGGAATTTCTACATCACCATTATCATGTAGGCAGTTAAAAGTTGCTGTATCTTCCTATTGACCTAGTTAGTTATTTATTGCTTTTGTGTCTGAAAAATTTTTAGAGCAACTTAGTCCTTGGAGAATGAAATGCTTTTATAAAGTGATACGATCTGAATAGTGGCACCAAAACAAAGCAATGACATAGCATTTTTTCATCTAAGGATTCAGTGGAGGAGGAATCACAAACACCGGAAAGCTATGGCAGCCTGACACTTTGAATTGTGGAAGTAGCAGAGTTTAGGTCTTGTTGTCTTTATCCTTTGAGAACATAATTGGATCTACCTAGTATAACAATATCTAATAAAATCGAGGTTTTCGTACTAATTAGATAAAAGAATAAAGAAATAGCATATGACTAAGCAACATTGATTTCTGTCTTGTTTACTGAATGACTTATCGCCCCGGAAAATTGTAGTTGTAACAGTGCTTAAATTCATTACTAGTGATAAAAAAAAGTACCTGAGAGGGCCAAGAGTAAATTGCAAAAAAAAAGAGAGGGAGAGACATAGGGAGGAAAGGAGGATCTAGGGAATGCAGTCGGTAGATCCTCACACAAAATATTAAGCTAAATGCTGCTTATTTTTAAAGTTACCAGAGCACTATTCTAAAAAGAAAACAAAATCAAAACCATAACACTCAGTCCATTTTGTTGTCTGTCTGATTTACACAACTCTAGTGTAGAATAGTCTATGTTCTTTAAAAGACTAGATATCTCTTTCTCGAGATACTCATGTGTGCATGTATATCTGATTTTATCCAAAGTTTTTCTTCTTGCTTTTGTTAAACAGTGGCTTAATTCAGGTATCTTTTAGGTACCTCAAGATTGTCCACGAAGTTTGTATTTCAAAAGCATAGCATTTCTTGTAGTCATTTCCTATTTTTCCTTTAGGGACCTGAAAACATAGTAATCTGATTTCATGCTTTAAAGATTCAACATATATCTAATATGTGTTAGCTAAAGGGGAGCAAATATTTTGTGTATATGTGCATGTGAGAAGAAAATAAACAGAAAGGATAAACCCTCATATGTCTTGCAGTTCCTCTTTTTTTTTTTTTTTTGTCACAAAAGGAAAAGTGGCAAAAAATAGGAGCATTGTTGCTATGCATCTCATGGTTCCTGCTCATGTCCCCATGGTAACTAGCAGAAGTCATTCGCATTCTGCAGAAGCATCAGGAAGATACATGCGTGCAGCAGTTCAGAGGGCTAGATGGTCCAGAAGAGACAGTAAGGATGGCCAGTTTTGAAAAGGTCACACTCAGGAAATTAATAAAAGTCCCATTAACACGTAAACCACACCAAAACAACATTTGTTATTTTAAGGATAGTTTGAACCTGCAGTAGGTGGCAAAGATCTGAAAGTTTCTGGTGGTGTACCATATCGCTCATGACACAGATCCTCAAATGCCATCAGTACATAAAGCTCTGAAGGAGGAGATCCTGATGTTTTTTTCAACATCAAGTTTCATCCTTTGATTTCCTGCACAAAAACTGCATTTAAAAGTTTAATATTTTGGTTCACTGTAGCATGCCTGTTCTCTTCCTCCCAAAAATCTCTTCCTCCCTGTCTTAAAGATTTAAAGATTTATAAATATATTAATTTTAAAAGGCCTGTTTTCATAGGAAATGTCACTTGTCACCTTTACCTAGGTGTGAAATGGCATCTTCTAATAGTTCAAAAAAAAAAAAATCCAAATGAAATGCAAGGAAAATGAAACAAAACAAATAAAAATGTACTAAGATGAAAATAACAGTTCTGTTTGTTGAGGAATTTTGGCCGACATTGCACACACTTTATATGCAGCATCTTCGATGAGTCCTGAGTAAAGACTGAATGTTTTATATTTCTTTTTTCCATTTCATTCTACTTTCTCTTCTCTTGACTATTCTCTATACTGAAATTCCATTTTCTTTTCTCTTCCAGGTTTTCATCTCCAGTCTCCTATTACTCTTTAATGATGTTCCTTTCAGAAAATCCCACAGGACTCTGTATCTCTTCTAGTTTTAAAAGGGTGAATTTTTCAATCTAGCATGCTCCAGAGCACCTTAGTAGATATTCACTGCAGATTATCTGTTAGCATTGAATTGGTTGGTTTTGTTTGTTTGTTTGTTTTTAAGTGTGTATATGTGTGTGTAAGTGTGTATATATATAAATACGTATATCATGAACTTGTATGCAGAGCCTCACACACAGGCTGGGACATATTCTGTTTCTGCCGGTGACATGAGCCTATGAGGGGAGCCTGTAGAGTGGTGAAGTGGCCTGTTTTCAGCCTTCCTCCCCTGCCCAAGGCTGAGGATGACATAAGGGGTAATGGCCACGATTCCCCCCTTGCCTGGGGCCATGCAGCCCTCCCCAGAACCAGATATTGCAGTCACAGATACTTCATGCTTGTACGAGGATACATGTGAAGATTTGTAAGACTGAAAATGTGTTTCTAGTTCAAGAAAAACACGTGTCACAAGGCACTGTACCCATCCATCTGCTGTAGGGAGCTGTGTTCATGCACTCATTTGCCTCAACCCTGGCAATTGCAAGCTACTTCAGGGGTGCAAGGTGTGGTTTTGTTGATGCATCAGTTCAGTCCTTGCTCCTTCAGCAAGTGGCAACAAGAGTGGCGATAGCAACTGGTGATTCATCACAGATAATCATGTGAATTATGATTATAGAAAACTTCCAAAAAACTAACTCAGATAAGATAGGGAAAAAGCTGGTGTTGTGATGCTTTCATATGAGGAATTAACCTAAGCTCTCATAGCTAAGAGGTAGCTGTATGTTTGCCTAATAAAGCCTGAGGCCACATGCACCTAACTCACAGTATTTCTATATGACAACTGCAGCAGACAGCAGTTCCTTTCAGTATGGTAATATTTGATCAGCTGAAAAATTCATATACTAGAGATTAAGAAAGAAGGAAATAATTTTTGTAGTCTTTCCCAGGATTAATCATGTCTTAGGTTGCTGAGCTACCTAAATTCTCCAGAGAAAACTTATTATTCAGGCCTACTTCCCTGTAGTGTAAGTTTGCCATAAAAATCAAGCTCACTGAACTATGTGCAGAAACTTTGCAGAAATGGGCTGTACCCTAAGCAGTTTTACTGCAGAGTTTGTAACTTTGATTTGAAACATTTGTCCCTCTAGTTTCACACTTGGATTTGCACTCTGTGAAATCAACTCAAATCAGGCATCTTACATCTAGCATCTTACCTGCCCATAGTTGATTTGTGTATGTACTATCAAGTGAAGAACCTTGTTCTGTACAGTCATGCACAATATATGCACAATAATAACATCCAAACTACAAAAACGATGCATTTAATTTACTATTCTAACATTTCCGATTCTGCATGTATTGAAGAAATAAAATAACTTTTAATGGATCAAAACCTCTGAAACCACCATAATTTTAGTTCTATATTTTATATAGTACTTTTAATAAAAAACATTAATTTGTAGTGGGGGAAAGTTTCTTTTTTTTTTTTCTTTTTCTTTTTTTTTCCTGCCCGTAATCTGTAGACAGTCCAAGCATTCTTAATATGTACTTCAAGAAGACTAAAACCCACTGTAGGGTAAAAGAAATGATCACAGGCTAGAAAATAAGGGTTCCAGTGCAGTATATGCCTTGTAGTGTGTCCTTGGACAAAAAAATGCATCTCCATTCTCGTGCCTGCCATATAAGAGAAATAGAGCTTGCCTTGCAGAGATACTATGAAATTTCATTAGCTAATGTTTACACAGTGCTTTGAACTAATGAAGCACTACATTGCAAAGCATTACTTTCAGCCTCGGTACTTCAAGGATGTAGAAAGGATCAAATGTCCTTTTCACTTACACACATTGAAGAGGAGGCTCATTTTGTTTTGAAGTTCTAACATTCTTTTAGGTTTTTATTTCACTTCAAGGTTGCTTCATACCTTTTATTGACTGCTTACTTTAAATTCCTTTTTCTGTGTCCTGTCTTCTGTTATAAAAATTGATTTGAGGTTTGTGAGCGGCTCAGTGACTGGATGCTTGGAGGAAGGAATAATACATCCTAAAAAAGAGGATTTTTTTATTTCACAAACCTTGCAGACTTCAAGAATAACCCTGTCTACTGTTCAGTTTCTGCTACCAGAGTGGCATTTACTTTGGTCAGCATTACCTTGAGTCTACTATGTCATTGTACAGTAAGGTTGAAAGGATTTAGATCTCAGGTAATGTACAGTGATATGTAGGCAGCTTTATATCATTTACTCCTTGTTACGAGTAAATTAATGTTTGCTTTAAAACAGAGTCTGCAAATGTGATAGCATGCCATTTGTTTTCAAAATCTGATTTTCAGTAACTTGATTGTGTTTCTTTTTTTGAAATCAAATATCAAAATGTATGCAAGGTAAATATTTTTGTTTCCTCATCAAAGACTGCATTCTGGCAGCAGTAATTTCTGCAAGACGAAAGGGTACAGTTTCACCATGTTGTAGAGAACTGGCATAGTGAATTTTATGAAAGATGCAAGAATAAGATTTGTGGTTTTTGTTTGCTTGTTTGTTTTTAATTATTTCTATTTGCTCAAAGGTTACTACTGAACCATTAAAAAAATGAAACCTTGTGACACAACTTTGCTGGTGGTTCAGGAATACTTGGTGAAGACTAAATGTTTTCAGGATTTGAATTATGTCTAAAACAAGTTTCATTGGCAGCATAAGGTCAGCAGGATCATGAGATTTTTCCAAGTTGGTCATGAACAGTTGGATGCGGCTATGAGAAATTTAAGCAGAATTCCAGACATTTAACTTAATTCCCTCTCAAAATTAAGCCTGAAAAAAAAAATCTACATTTTCTGTCTTATTGTACTTCTCCCTCTTTCTCAGCATTTTCCTATGAAGACAAATTACTTGCTGCTGCTACTATGGTATTGGTGTCCTGGAACTACTTCAAATAATATTGAGAACAGATGACACATGATGCATTTCAAATCAGCACATATACCCAGTAAAAGGAAAGAAACACAAACTCCCACAACTGAGAAAGCAGAAGAATCATGGAATCTCTAGAACAAATGGCAACTGTCTGGAAAAAAACACAGGTCCAAAAGATGCAAGAACAATATTTATGGATGTACAAGATGCTGGAGGGCTAAAACAAAACAACAGCTAAAATCAGATGATGAACACTCACAAACAGACAAAAAACAACAACAACAAAAACCTGCACAAGTACAGGTTTTCTTTAATCGCTTTCTAAGTAAGGAGGTAAGGAGCTGCGAGTGCATGGAATGTCAGCCTCCACACTGCTGAATACTTCTGGGCAGAGTTGCTCAGAGCAACAAGAGCAACACATCCAGAGTGTACCCCGGTGATTGTCTTTTTCCTGGAGTGCTGGCAACAGCCATGTGTTTAACCACACCAAGTTCAGTTATACAGAACTTCCTTAATGAGAAAATGTTTCTGTAAGAAGTCCATTTTAGGATTAAAGAAGCTTGCTCTGTAATAAGAAAGAAAACACATCTGAAACTAGTGAGTTGATAATCTGCATTACTTCTGAGAAAGTTTGGATCATTGTGTAGAACTAACTGTACTTCAGCATTTTTCAAATTAGAAAACAGTGCCATGACTTTAGGAGTCTTTCAGTAAGACAGCCATGCTTACTGAGGGAAGGATTAAGTGCAAACAACACATTTTCTAAACTATGCTCTAAGATGGGCAGCTAGCCAGTGTAACACCCATCTACAAGAAGGGCCGAAAGGAGGATCCAGGAAACTACAGGCCTGTCAGTCTGACCTCAGTGCCGTGGAAACTCATTATGCTGTGGAGCAGATTATATCGAGTGCCATCTCACAGCACTTACAGGACAACCAGGTGATCAGGCCCAGTCAGCATGGGTTTATGAAAGGCAGGTCCTGCTTGATGAACCTGATCTCTTCTATGACAAGGTGACATGCTCAGTGGACATGGAAAAGGCTGTGGATGTAGTGTACCTAGACTTCGGAAAGGGTTTTGACACCAGTTCCCACAGTATTCTCCTGAAGAAACTGGCTGCTCATGGCTTGGACAGGTATTTGCTTCATTGGATTAAAAAATGGCTGAGTGGCTAGGCCCAAAGAGTTTTGGTGAATGGAGTTAAATCCATCTGGAGGCCACTCACTAGTGGTACCCTCCAGGGCTCAGTAGCAGGGCCAGTTCTCTTCAATATCTTTATCGATCTGGACCAGGGGAATCGAGTTACACCCTCAGTAAGTTTGCAGACAACACCAATTAGGTGCAAATGTTGATCTGTGCAAGGGTAGGAAGGTTCTACAGAGGGATCTGGATAGGCTGGACAGATGGGACAAGGACACCTGTATGAGGTTCAACAAGGCCATGTCCTGCACTTGGGGCACAGCAACCCCATACAATGCTACATTCTGGGGGAAGAGTGGCTGGAAGCTGGGTGGCAGAAAGGGACCTGGGGGTATTGGTCAATAGCCAGCTGAATATGAGCCAGCAGTGTGCTCAGGTGGCCAAGGAGGCCAACAGGATCCTGTCTTGTATCAGAAATAGCATGGCCAGCAGGACTAGGGAAGTGATTCTTCCTCTGTACTCGGCTCTGGTGAGGCTGCAACTCGAATACCATGTTCAGTTTTGGGTCCCTCACTGCAAGAAGGACACTGAGGTGCTGGAGCATGTCCAGAGAAGGTCAACAACCCAGCATGTCCAGAGAAGGTCAACAAGTAACTCCTCAAGCAGAAGTCTTGAGATAATAGATTTGAAGGCTGAAGAAAAAGACACATACACACACAAAACGTTTGTTCAATCTGAAATTTCATGGCTTTTAAAGACATACAGCAGAGTAACCCTGCACAGGAGTTTTCCCGTTCATAACCAGAGACTTCTACTCTCAGTTGCAGAACAGTTTTCTCAGCATTGTATATTCAGTGCTTTCGTTCCATACCTAAAATTCTGATCGCAAAAGTTATTCCTGTGCAGTTTGGTTATCAAGTCCAGGAATAGATTTCTTGAAGGCCCTATTTAATTGAATTCTGCCTTTAAAAGTTCTCTTACAGAGCTAGGACATATTTCTGCAATGACACACACCTTTTATTCTCTTCACCTCAGTTTTTCCTTCCCTCCTTGGTTCAGTCACAACTTTCTCTGTGGATTTTGAGACAGGAAACCATGCTGGCTCTCTGTATAACTACCTCCTTTCATTAGCTATTCAAGGTGATATTCTTATGACTATAACCGATGAGGTATTTCAAAGTTTTTTTCTTTTACAGAAACAAGCTACTAAATCAATACTTGGCTAAGTCAGCTTCCTATCATCCTATCAATATGCATATTTGCAGAAAACAAATGACTAATAACCTCTAAAATTTCAATCTATTCTTACCAATAATCTTCTTTAGGTATATTTGATTAAATTCATTATTGCTGAAACTGTGGAAAAAATGTGTGGGTAACTGTTAAGTTACTACTGTGGAATTCACTCTTCCATATAATACTTTTCATTTGGCAGATTAACTGTATTTAGTGCTTTACTGATCCTTGTGTGCTTTTCTTTTGTTCACACAATACGATAAACATATTGTTAATGAAAACTTTTCAGAATCCTTAATGGCACTGACTTACTAAAGTATTTTTCATTGCCTTTATCTACATGACTGACTGCTTTTGTAAATGAACAAATAAAAGTTACCACCTTATGCTGGGAAAAGATAGTAAGCCTCAGGTTCAGGCATAATAGGAAGGGAAAGGTCTTCTTAAAGAAGAATATTTTCATTTCAGGAAATGAGAATCTTTTGAAAATGTATTTTAGGCACATTAGGTATGCAAAAAGTCACTTGAAAATGTTAAAACAAGTTCAAATATATTGCATCTATCAATGAGGGAAAATTTAACAGCTAAATGAAGGAAATCTATAACCTGCTTTTCAAAGTTTTCCATTACTTAAATTAAGAATTGAGATCTGTTATGGATTGAGTTGCCATACTACACTTTGGCCATAAGTTTTCTTCCACTAAAATTAAAAATTAAAAAAAAAAAAATTGTGGATACCTAGCAATTTTCTTATGGTAAATTTAAATTTACCCTCCCCCTCCAAAAAAAAAATAAATGTTTTTCTCTTTAGTTACTTTGAAAGACTAAATATAGTTCATGGAACCACAGAGCTCTCTGTCAGCAGTCTGAAAACCAACAGGTAGTCTTTCTAAGATCAATTTTAGTCTGATGTTTAACCACCAGAGACTCCTATTAGAAGTACATGATTAAATAGTTGACAAATATATCATCAACAAAAAAAAAGAAAAAAAAAAACCATAGGTGAGCAACCAAACAACTCTAATAGAATAATAAGAATAAACACACCGATTTTAAAGAACTAATAAATTGCTTTTCCTTTGTATTCAGCAAATTCTCATGAATAATAAATATTGATTCATGGATGGTTGGATGATCTACTAAAAAAAAAAAAAAGATTCATAATTCGTATTAGTAAAGCTTATACTTCTAAGTCATGGTACTGCAGAACACTGTTAATTTCTGGCATCACTCTTCCAGTAAAATTAATTCTAACTGTTCTGTAGCATCTCAGTGTTCCTGCTACGATGACTTCCAGAATTCAGCTGGCCAACTATGTCTTTTAAAATTACAATAAGTATGATTTTATCCAAAGCAAAAAGTGATTTGCATATTTCTTATATTTTGTGCAACAAGTGAGGTTTCATGAATAGCTTTTGAAACAAAGCTATTTGATTCTGTAGCTTAATCATTCCAGATAAACATAGATTTAAAGAACTCTGAGGGGCAACTTTTGGCTTCATTTATTTATATAAGGCAATATCAGATCTACTGTTTAACTATTTCAGTAAAGCAAAACAATTTAATTAAATATTTGCCATGGTAATTTCTGCAAAGATTTCATCTTATTAGCAATTCTAATCCACACTGATATGCACCAAGATGCAATGATCAACTGGAAACTCCTGGTTTTAAATCTTCTTTCTGTGTAATGTTTGCATTGCTTCAGGGACTGCAGCAAGGCACAGAATATTTATTTTTGTTTAAGAAACAAAATGTTTTAGTCTGCCTTTTACAATATGCTTATTGTATAAGTATACATTAATTGATTTATCATAAATGTTCTTATATAAAATGTGGACAAGTACTCATTTGTTAATCTTGTCCATACATGTTACACCTGCTTCTTAGTGGCCAGTGCAAGAGGCAGGATAAAGGAATGTGGGATGATTTCTGTTACCTGAAGCAAAGAGGAGGACACATGTCACCATGGTGGGGGCTGAACACATCCATGAGCCTCCCTGACCCAGGTAGCTCCAGCTGAGCTCCTGGAACTGCTGTTCCAGTGTTGTTCCCACTGCACATGGTGTTTGAAGACCCATACTCAAAACTGTAACTTATTCCCAAATGATATAGATATTCAAAGAGGGAAGTCACCTCTAGATACAGTACTACCTCTTGGTCTTCCACTTCCAACCCTGTTTTAATTTTTTCCCACTATATTGCATAGTCAGGCCAGGAATCAGGTATAGCCCATCAGTAAATGAGAGCTGTGAACACTGAATGCTTCCAGATGTTTGGCATCATGGAAAGAAAGATACAGAACAGCTAGACCTGAGGTGACAAATCTCCGTACAGATATACTCACACTTTCCAAGTCTAGCTTTGTGTATCATATGCAGACCAATAGGCACAACCTGTACCTAGAGACACACTGCCCCAACTAGGAAAGATGTCATGACTGGGAAGGAAGAAGCCCTTCTGAAACACTTAGAAGGAAGGCTATAAATTAATGTGTAAGGTAAAGGTGTGGAGTCCCTCAGAACTAATTTGGAGAGAGAGAGGAACCCAGGAAGAAAAACAAAATTACATAGTTAATGAATTTTATTTTAATAAGAAAAGCTATCTATGCCCTCAGTAGATGGAAAGATTATTCCTTTATTCACCTGGTTTTCATATCAATTATAATTGACCTTAATAATAACATATTTATAGTACTGTTGGTCTGTGCTCATTTGGTTTCAAATATCATATATCAAATTGCCATGATAGATTATTTTGCCCTTTAGGCTTCTAATTTTCATTTTAATGGCTATGTAACATATAATGAAAAACAAATATGGCATTGCAAGTTGCTGGAAAATATTTCCAAAAGAATTTGTCAGCATAATTTCAAGATTGCTTTACACATGATCCTGAGTTCCAAGGAAAACAAAGCAGTTGACATTTAATATTTTTATTTGGCTTTCATAGCTTAATTTTATGTATCTTTTGATTCTAATGTATCCAGCAATTGGCACTGATTCTAACAAGACCATGGCTACTTACTAAAATTTGAGGAAAATTTCCAAACATTCAGAGTGCAAATAGCAATGTCTTCATCCCAGTGACCTTCCCTCCTTTCTAGATCTGTATTTTTGTGTTCCTGCTAGGAATCGCCATGTTTTATATTTAGTAATACTCTCTGAAGAACACTTTCTTATCTGTGTATTCTGGCCTGCTCATAAGCAAGAGAAAAAGAAGTTGACTTATAAAACATGCATGAAATCAGTAGTGAAAGAAGTGAACTACATTAAAAAAAATTAAAAAAAAAAAAAATAAAGTCATTGAATTCCATTGTGTAGATTCCTTATTTCCCCAAATTAGATCTTTTTAATGACACTAAGATTTAGAATAGCTGCTTCCCAGATACTTCTGTGGGAACATAAGTTTATCTAATTCACATCTACTATATTGCTGGGACTTTTCCCTTAAAGTTAAGAATGGCACAGTGTTTTTAATAGATGAAAGTTGTTGCATAAATAAAAAGCTTGCATGACTTGGTTTAAAATAACTGTTTATTTATACTCTATTTTATTCACAATTTACTCAATTTATTTTGTCTTTCCAATGCAATCATTTCTTACTAGAATAAGGGGAAAAATAGTGAACTGAGTTTCATTATTGTACCAAAGAAATATTTCATTAATATATTCAATCTGTGCTAATGAGTTTTAACACATTTTTACTATTCTGCAATGAACTGCTCATAAAGTTTTTAATTACCAAAGCAGTATCAAAAAATACACAACAGAGAGGTGCAGTGTTGTAACAAAGATTATTTCCTTATGCATTTAATCTTGGCTCACAAATGCATCTACAGGTATCTGTCTGTACATAATATAATACCCAATTTTATAAATTTATGTAATTTGGGTAAATTGCTGTTACCAAAACAATTTCTTCACATTATGTTTCAGTTAAAGAAATTAAGAAATATCATGTAGCCCATATATCCCTGATATTCATCACCAGATGCTGCAGAATGTGAAGTACATTTAGAGACCTGCATGGTGCCTGAGGTCAAATACTGTCCAGAGATCCCACAAATAAATTCCTTTGCCCTTCCATCAGCCATGTGTTTTTTGCCTTGTAGGGGACTGTGTATTGCATTATATAAAATAGTCACTACAATTTGATTCATGTGGTACTTATCAAAAACTATTTTCTATCATGCAGACTTCTAGCCACACCATGTCCGAAGGATCTGTGATGTTCCCATCCTCTTTGTCCTGTAATATTTGTTAAAAATAGAAAAATAATAAGTTAAATATTCCCAGGTGATGGGAGGAATCCAGGCCTAGTTTTATCTTGGCCATCCAAGAAGAGTTAAAAAAATGTCCTCTACCACCTGATGTAACCTCACAAACTGGATTGTGTTCTGACCCAGGGAGCCTTTCCAAATGTCCTGTTGACACCCTCAAAGCCCTGTTCAGGTTTAGACTCTGACTAGATGGTGACCAACCACTTCTGTGGTCTCCTTCCCCTGAGCCTTGTTCAGGAAGGTCCTACATCCCTGTTGATCCTCATGTGGGACCATATTTCTGTCAGAGGGTTATGCTTTGATGATTACCTGCCTGCAGTCAGGTAGCATGTTTGTGTTGAGGCTGGTCAGGAGTGGAACTGTATCTTTCAGGTAATGGCATACATTACCGCTGAGCAGAAGTTGCTTACAGTTTGGTTAAGGGATAGAGTGTACATGAGATGATGTGGGCTGATTTCCTCTGTATTACAGACTATTACAGTTCATTCACTTTCTTCTCCATTAAACATAATTACTTGTATTTGATAAAGTATTTCTTACAAAAATGTATTACATATTCATCTAAACACATCAAGAGACCTAGAATTACTCTCTTAAGTAAAATCTTCACAAACCTCTAGAAAGATAGTGCTGGCTGGCAGTCTCTCAGAGATACCCCAGACAGAATCAAGCTAATGTTATTTTATCTCTTTAGTTAGCTAATGTGTCCTCCACACCTTTGACATTTTGCATGTTCTGCGTGGAATAATATTTAACAATCTGAGAATGACAAATCAGGGTTGCAGCTTCTGGGAAAATGTGGATCTTGATTTCATGGTCATAAATGGAATATTTTGTGTTTTAACAGAGCTCCTTATTTCAGTGTAAAATAGCAAACCTAAGAAAGCTTTTCCGCAGCCAAGAATAAAGCATTTGCTGAAGGATACCCGTTGGAAAAAACAACAGTATATTGAGACAAAAGAGAGAGGAGCTTCTTGCTGCCTTGGAGGGAGGATGGAATAGTTTTCTCATTGTATAAATCCCAATTTTTAACTGATTCTCCAAAGCAGATATCTGTCTCTGAAGAAGCTGAGACACAGCACTGATGTTTTTCTTTTCTTCAGCTTCTGCAATGAGTCACATGTAGCTTGGCACTCTGAGCTTGAAGCAGAACTGCAGCAACGTGAAGGCTTCCCCAAAGCTATATTGCAGTTCTTTGTATGATGGGAAATGCCTTCAGCTCCTTCTGTTTCAACAAAATAGAGAAATTGTTTCCTAGAGATGATGACAGAAGTATGTAGTAATCAAAACCTGAAAATGCAGCTAGGTGCACTTTTTGTATTCAAGACAACAATAGCCTAGGGATGATTTTGTGACTTCTTTGCTGATAAACAGCAAACTTTTTTTGTGACTTCTTTTTAATTGTTATTGCTGATCTCACTTTTAGAAGTTCCTGATTATTTGTGCAAGTCAATGTGCAGGATCAGACTGCATCCTCTGAGGAGACAGTGCCAGTAACTGCCAGCTGCACTTGAAGCCCAGGAAAGGGTAGTTTTTATCTATGTTTGTGTTGTGGTTTAACCCGGCAGGCAGCTAAGCACCACACAGCTGTTCGCTCACTTCCCCCACCCCCTTCTCCACCCTCAGTGGGATGGGAAAGAGAATCGGAAAAAAGGTAAAGCTCATGGGTTGAGACAAAGACAGTTTAATATGACAGAAAAAAAAAGGGAAAATAATAATAATAAAATAATAATAAAATAATAATACATACAGAACAAGTGATGCACAATGTAATTGCAGGTTGGTTCTCTAGTTCAG
The DNA here is from genome assembly GCF_013377495.2 of Cygnus atratus. NCBI lineage: Eukaryota > Metazoa > Chordata > Aves > Anseriformes > Anatidae > Cygnus > Cygnus atratus. The sequence goes on from NC_066362.1 coordinate 120,451,492, forward strand.
CTGCAGTGCCTGTCATGGGGTTGGATAAGCTGCAGTGCCTGTCACCAGAGTTGGACCAGATCCAGATGCATTTTCTCAAAGGTGCCAAATAGTGTTGAATATTGTTTGATAAGTGAAGGCCAGACCCCAGCAGAGTGCCGTGAGCTGCAAATCTCAGGCTCTGCCAGGACTGAGGCATACCTTTTCAAAACATTCTGCCAGCTTTTTAGGATTCTTCATTTGTTCAGGCGTGAATTCCAAAACCATTGGAGGTGACATGGTAGATACCATATCCTGCCACACACCTTGCCATTGATAACCATCCTGCCTCAGGGCAGATCTCTGGGTAGTACTATTACATAGCTGTCTAACAATAAACAAACTCAAAACACATGTAGGAAACATAGCAATAGGATCTTGCTAGTTTGAACATCTCAAGAATATTCAAAATTTTCAAAAACTATTTTAAGTCACCTGTAGTAAAGAATGTACTTGCTAATAGTTTCCATGGTAAGGTTCCTGAAGTGTGAGAAAGATCACCATACTAAGTACAAATATCAGATTAAGTTCACAGTCAGTGTAATATGAACACATGCTATATACAAACTGACAAAACCATAAGCAAACTTAGGCCAGTCCCCAGAAGTGATAAACAAGAAAGGAATCAAGAAAAAACCCTAAAATCACATAAAAGAGCATTGTGAATGAATAAATTCACAATGTAAATGAATAAATCAGGATTGTGGCCAGCAACTATTAAATTCATATAATGCTTATAACAAAACTTCTTTAACACACTCTGATCAGATCTGTCATTATCTCAACCCTTCGTGCCCCACATTGTGTTTTAACCCGGCAGGCAGCTAAGCACCACACAGCCATTCGCTCACTACTCCCTGTGGGATGAGGGAGAGAACCATAAAAAGGGTAAAACTCACAGGTTAAGACAGTTTAATAGGACAGAAAAGGAACTGAAATAATCATAGCAACAACAACAACAACAAAAATAAAAATAATATACAAACTAAGTGATGCACAATGCAATTGCTCACCACCCGCCAACTGATACCCAGCCAGTCATTGAGCAGCAGCCGCACTTCCTGGCCATCTCCCCCAGTTTGATGCCACATGGGATGAAACATCCCTTTGGCCATCCTGGGCCAGCTGTCTGGCTGTGTCCCCTCCCAGCTCCTTGGGCACCCCCAGCCTCCTCACTGTCAGGGCAGCATGAGAAGCAGAAGGGTCCTTGGCTCTGTGTAAGCACTGCTCTGCAACAACTAAAACCTCAGTTTGTTATCAGCATTATTTTTCTCCTAAATCCAGAAGACAACACCATACCAGCCACTATGAAGAAAGTTAACTTTATGTCAGCTGAAACCAGGGTAGTTTGGCTGATACACGGTAGCAGGGTGGGGTTTATTTTCTTGGATGCCTGGGATGTTTTCTTCATATCTTTAAAATGTGACTGATACTGCTAAGCACACCCTGTGCTTGGTTGCTTCAATGCTGCAGCAGTGGCAGGCATGCAGCACACACAGCTCACTGGCAGGGAGATGGCACATACCCTGCGTGTTGGGGTGCAGCCACAGTCAGATGTATTTGATATCAGATGGCAGCACTACCAAGTCACAGGATACAGGGAAGCCACCACACTGAGCTCCTGCCTCAACAGCTGCACACAGGGACAGAAGGCAGCTGCATTGCTGTGCTGCAGGCATGTCCTGGTGCAGGGTTTGGGAACTGTGAGACACCAGCCAGGCTATCAGTGTTAAACACTTAGCTTTCCAGAGGACAATCCCAAGGAAGCTTGAAGACAAGAATTTTAAAAAGTGAAGACTTTGAAAATCCTGACCCAACCTTTTCTACTAAAAGATGCACCAATGGCTTTTGCAAGTTTTATGCCTGCAGCACCTAACCAGGGACTGGATCACAACAGGAATGGTCCTGCTAGTCTTTAGGAAGGTTAAAAGAGGAGTATGACAGCCAACTAAAACAGCAAAAGGTCAAAACTGAGCTAATGATAATCATCTAAATGTGAATTTGAATTGAGCTCTGATGTTAATGCTCCTATACTTTTAATAAGTGCCATAGGATTTCTAATTACCACAGTATCTAGGATCTCCACTTCCTCTTTTACAACAGCAACTGCAGCTGAACAGTTCCTGTTAACACTATGCCAAGACAGATGTTCAGAAGTTAATCACAAGGGTGTCTCAACACCCAAGTTCTCCATTGTGATCTACTCTTTAGCATGGAAAAGTTCAATTCTGCTAGTTTCTTTTATCACAGTTTAAAAGCAAAACTCATCTAGTTTGTATTCATTTTATATTCAAAAGTATACCCAACTCGTATTGATTTCAGCTTTTGTTCAATGTCATCAGATTAAGAAATTTTGTGTTCTTCATGGATTTGCTGTGATGTTGTGCTACAGGGTTGATTTGAAACTTGTAAAGGTTTAGGTTTCTCTGACCTAAAAAACAAAGATAAAAAGGGTACTTTTTGTTAAGGTTTTGTTGTTTTTGTGGCTTTAGTTCTTTCAAGTCCAACATTGCTAAGGTCTGATTTAGCAAAGAATTGTGCTGCTCTGGCTTTCCATGAGAGATGGGAAGCTCCGCAGAGGAACATTTTGGTACAGTAAGAATGAGCAGCACTAGTACAATGCAAGTAACAATAATCCATGCTTTTTCAAGATGGTTTGTTCCCAAAAGATTAGATTTTGGGCCAACATTACCATTAAGAGAGGGATTATTTCTGCTGTTAATTACAGAATTGTCTGCAGACTAAGGCTTTGTGTATGTGTAAAGTTATCTAAATGTAGTTTTTGTTTACCTTTAGTGAATCTTTGTTGTTTCCAATATTCAGTAATTTCATGCTGCTAATGTTTTTATGTAAGCCTTGTTATTTTGGAAGTATGAAAGTGGTGCAGTTCTGGCTCTGTAATTAAGGGGCTTCAGTGACCTCTATTCTCTCAGCTGCTCATGAGACTGAAAAAGGAAGGATACAAGCCACAGACAATACAGAACAAAGTTTCTATTTATCAAAACAAACAAACAAACAAACAAAAAAAACCTCAGGATTATTGGAATGATAAAGCCATGTTCTAGCTACAAAGCCTAGTGCTTCTGAAAGAAAATCTGTGGAGATTTCCATGGTCTCAGAGTCTCCCTATTGATAAACTATAGTAAAAGTTGCAAATATAATTTAGCAGCTCCTCTTGCTTGTGCTTCCAAATGAATAGGATGTCCATTACAGAAGAATGTGGGAAACAATGACAAATACGGTGTTGATGGTGTTCCCATAATATGGTGTGCAACGTCTGTGAGTCAGCACTTTTGCTGTAATGGATTTATTTATACACTTTTTCCAAAACTGAGCTGATTTGCCAAGTAACTCAAGTAAAACTGAATTCTGGTGTAACAAATGTCCACGAGTGCATGCTAACTCCTCACTGATCGGTTTCACATGATTAATCAATATCTGTCTGTTACTGCAGGTGTGCTTCTCTGCACCTCATGGGTTTGCCATTTTATTTTCCAGAATATCTGAAGTAGTCTGAAAGATGGAAGAAGGTAAGTGGACATTTTCAATTAAGAAAGGAGAAACATGAAAGTAGTCAGTACCTATGATGTATAGTTTTTGCCTGAAATTCAAAATGTCATTTCCTGAAAGAAGTATTCTGTTATATATTACAAATTAGACTATGCTATATTTTAGACATGTAGTAAGTCAAATTCAGAGTTCCATTTGGTTTACAGCAAATCTAAACTTGGCCTACATTAATTTTCACTATTTTAAAGAACATCTAAGATTTTTAAGAAAGCTTTGAGGAACAAAATAAAAATACCATTAGGCTTTTGCAAAGACCTGTGACATGCCTGCTTCTGGTATACAAGAAACTACATATAACAGAATCAGAAAATGTGTAGAGACGGGCTAAAGAGATGGAGCAAAGGACAACTTTGTAGTTAAGAACTCTACAATTTGGAGAATGATGTTTGTGAGAGATACAAAGGAGAGTTATAAAAACAGTAGTGATTGGAAGAAAGCAGTTATGAAACTGTTGCATATTTAATGCAAACTATTTTTATAATTCTGAAACTGGAAAAGTAAACTGAATGATGTTCTTGATTCACTAAAGACAAAAGAAATTTTAAGCATTACACATAAGTAAATTGTAGAACACCTTGCTGAGGATGTTATGAATGTCAAGATTTGTGTAGTAAAACTACCTTTGAAAAAACTTCTCAGAAGAGGGATGCTCATAAACACAAAGCTACCACAGCTAGCTCAGCTACAAGCTGCAAGCTAGGAGAGTACACCAGGAAAGTATAACAGTATGTTTGCTTTGTTCTGTAATCCTAGATCAGTTACTCTTACTGGCCTCTGCTAGGGATGGGGTACTGGACTAGATGCACCACACATCCTTGTGTTTAAGGACTGGCTTATAGAAGAACATTATTTTCCAAATACTGGAGAAGGAATGCAATAGGCAAACTGATTCTACTTCAAGATGAATTGTGTGTAATTAGCTTTTTACAGACAGCTAGCCTACGCCTAGGACTGGATTTCAGTATGTTGACAGTATGGTAAAGTAAGCATCTGAGGGAAAGTAGATGGTACAACTGATAGCAATGGTTAAATGTGAAATCAGTCTCCATTACTTTTTTCTTATGAACTTGTCTCATTTTGATTAGAAAATCTCTATGAAGTCTTTATATACTGTAAAAGGCTGCAAAAATTCAATAGGAGATATGTAAATTAGACAGCATATAGCAATAAAATGTTAGGAGAAAAGCGGACAAGATCTGATTTTAAAAAATCACCTTATTCAGTTTGAGAGAGAAAAAAAAAAGTGAAATTTCTGAAGAGGAAGACAAAAGTTGAATTGGTGTCAAAGTATTTGTCAGTATTTAGCATAGAAATAGAAAGACTATAATTGAATTCAAACCTAAGCCAATGCTTCCCAATTAATAGCTTATAAGTTTGAATGAGATGAAAATGAGGAGCAGGCAGAAGAAGAAAGAACTGATTAGGATATACCCTCACACACATATACACACACACAAAACAGGGAGAGAATGAGATATTAAGTTCAGCAGAATATAATAGGGGTTGAAAACTTGCCTTAAAGTGTAATATAAACTTAGAAAAAAGATTATTGTAGTGAGGATTTCAAATACATGTACCTTCAATTAATTTCCAGTTTGTATTTGAATACAAATAATGCTTTCTGTTGGTACAAAACCCTTAAGAAAATTTGTCCATGTGTCATGGCTTTGGTTGTGTGGTACTTATCCCCCCTCCAGGGTTAAACCATGACACCATGGTATGCTAACTGTAAGTTTAAAAGCCTTGCTTCAGGAACCTTGGTTGTTGTTGTTATGGAATGTTGTTTGACTTTGTGTCAAGCTGTTCTTCTAGTCTATTTTTATAAAAATAAGATATAGTTGTGTTTTATTACTTTTGGCTTGTCTTTTTAGGTCTATCATTTAATGTCACCTGAAATATTTATTAATATATCACTTATGCACCTCCTAAATGATTGATAAAAAGATCCCATACTCCTATTTTTAACTTGGACCCCAAGCCTCTTTTGTAGCTATTAACATCTGTGAAATCAGTGAGTCACCAAACGTTTTCAGTTAGGGAACTTTGCAAGATCAAACTCGACATGTCAAGGAAGAGTAATTTGAGATGATCAAGTAAAGATCACATCTAATAACCCTATAATAGCATGCTTACACAATGGTGGTAATGACTCTAGAGAGGGCATTAAGAATCATTGAGCAAATTACATGTTTTTAAAGTTTGTAATTTTAATTAGCTTGTTCTGTAATACACTGTAATGTCTGCAAACCAGCCGTCATGCACTTCCCATCATTGGAAAGTATATGGAACATTCTGGTAAATGCAAATTCAGTTTTATTTAGCCTACTAATGAAAAGAAAAAAACGGTGAAAAAGAGAATAAATGAAGCTATAATGTTTAGACTAACACTATTTTCTCATGTAACACCCTTGTGAATGAACATAGTAAATTTGAACAGTACATGTTTTCACCATCTGTGCTCCAATAATAATAGCAGGCACCAAGGGAGAATATGGTACTTAAGCATATCAGTAAACATCAGTCTGAGGCTTTTAGTATGAACTGAATTTTTGGCTTTTACTTGCCTTGGTCTTAATTTATGCCCTGTTCCCAATTAAATTGTCCTGCTGACAAAACTGTGAAACCTAGCTTCCTGTACCTTAATTTCTGCATGCTTGATTGATAATGAATGTGTTTTGCCATTATATATAGTTTGGGGCCTATGAAAGACTAACCACATTACTATGGACTGCTACAGTCTGACTGGGCAGATGAGCTATATTAACTATAAGGAAAATTGCAGTTAGCATTACCATTAGGTCATGTTAGACCTTTATTTATTTCTAAAGAAAATTTACATTAATTCTCCTTTTTACAACCCAACATGATCTAAACTTAAAGATAGCTAACTGGGTAGTGAAAAAATCCATACTCATCCATCAGTGGAGAAAAATGGCAACAAACAGCAAAAGACTATAATTCTGAAATGAGAAACAAAATTTAATTTAATTTTGTGTGGAAGTAATTACTTTTCTTGCCACTGTTGAGGTAAGTTTTAGTTTTGTCACTGAACTTGTCAAAGAACAAGAAAACAGTAGGCTGCTTCAAATGCCATTTCCGAATTTTGGAAAATGTAATAAAGGAGCAGCAAAGGTACAGGGAGAGCCAAATGCTATCTTGGGAGATGGGGAGAAAGAGAAGTGATGGAAAAAGTATAAGAAGGTGGACTTGAATTCAAATACAGCAAGTACCCTGCAAGACAGGTAGTTTTGTTACTTTACTTAAAAAATATTAGTTCAACACATGGAAACTCAGGAATTACATATTTGAGACGTTGTAGAGCTTCTAACAGGTTTCTAAGTGGATACAGGGATCAGGTTTCTAAGTGGATACAAAGTTCTGGTCAACAGATATGTCTGAACAGCAACATGTACTTTTATTATGCTTGCTTACTATTATCAGCAGAATATGCTGACAGTTTTGACACTGTCATATCCAAAATATGCTGTAACATGAAATTGGTTTGCAATTTTCCTCCGGCATTTGTGTCTTATTCCAAAAAGATACATTGTTTAAAAAAGAAGAAAAATGAAAAAGAAAAAAATGAAAGTAACTTTAAAAATCATGCTGTTGGGAAATCAAAGATGCAAATGATTTTTTTCAATATAAATCATATAAACAGTTTTAACAAAAGAGCTTTATGCTGCAGTTGCCTTACTAATATGTGTTGCACTACTGAACAAAAATTTAATTAACTAATACATGCTATAATACTGAACAAAAATATAAATTATGCAGACTGTAATGACAAAGTATTCTGTGTTGATATGTCTGAAAGGATGTCCATGAACCTTTAATTCTTTTCTCTTATGATTAATATTATAATACAACATTTAATTTCATGATTGCACACTATTTATTGCTGTTTGCATGTAGACAGTGTGAATGGAATTTGTACAGTATTTGCATATTTATTCCAGCATTTCCCTGTTTTTTTGAATTTAGGTCTTTGGAATAAGTTCCTTTGCAACAGTATTAATTTTCTTTGGACTCACCTAAGGGTGTGCATGTATATTTGTGTTTGTGTGTATACGTGTATTATTTACTAAGTCTGGTAAAAGCAAGCAAACAAAAACTTAATTGTGACATTTTCTCATCTTCTACACAGGTCATCTGGAAATCTGAAGACCATACCATTCAAGAAAGCCAGGTAATAGCTTTCAGAATTTTTCATTCTCTATGTGGAGCAGAACTGGGAAAGTCATAGTCATTGTGTTTTTCTCAGTCATTTGTCATCTGGATGCATCGGATCTAATTAATCTCTTCTGATTTGTTGTTGCCCAGCTCAGTATATTCTCATTTTTGTTTTCCACTTTTGGATTTCTAATTCAGGCTGTTCTCTTTGCCCATCCATATTTAAACTCTATTCTGTAGCCTCTCAGCATAACTGTGAGACCTTCCTTCACTTCACTCATTTAAGGCAATCTACCTTACAACCCCAAGGGTTCTTGAGCCTTTAGCTCAGCTCCTATATCCTTAGCTGGAAGTGAAGGTCATGCTACTGGTAGTGTTCATCTACACACTTTATTTTACACAAGGATAAGAAGCAGGTATTGCTGAAGGACAGTAACTCCATATCTGGAGTTTCTCCATGGAACGGACATAAAAGGCTACACACAGAAATCCCAGGATGTGGGTAATGTTGCTACATCTGCCATCAAGCCTCCCTTTCTCTTACTTACAAGAGTACTTTGAATGTTCAAAACACCGTGGTTAGGAAACCTTTAGCTTTGATTTACCCTATGCCTGAAGACAGATCTGATTTATTTGATGGAGATGTGCTAGAATAGAAGTTGTATTCCTCTTACAAGGAGAATTGCCTAGGCAGTTTTATGATGTTGCCTAGGCTAAATCATGGCCTCTGATGTTTCCTCATTTCATCCATTTTATAGCAAGGAAGAATAGAGTCAATACATTTGCAGCTGCTTCTCACAGGCCAACCTGTTTGTTCTGTCTCACCAAATTAGAAAATGATAAAGTTTCTTCCAAAAAGAAAACCATGCAAAAAATGTTTAAATAAAATTATATGTGATGTCTCAAACATATAGGGCAGCTGGAGAAGAAAGGCTCTGTTCACTGCTCTGGTTTGTTCTGTGAATTTAGTAAAATCATTGTCTTTGTTGCTTTTGTTATCAATTTAAGTGAGAAAGTACTTAAGCTGTACAGTGTCTCTTGCTGTTTGCAGAAAGCCTGTAAAAATTAAATATATATATATCTTAGAAAGTGCCCTGTAGAAATAATGAGGTAGAATAAACATCATCAGTCTAGTAAATTCTAGATTCCAGCCACAACTTTTCAGACATTGCTTCTTTCGCCCCCTGCAGTTACAATGAGTTTTCTTTGTGTTATAGGACAACCCCTAACTGCTGCAGATAAATAAGGTCCACAGTTTTCTTGATAATTCTCACATTTCTTTTCTGAATAAGTTACTGGAATTCTCACATTTCTTTTCTGAATGAGTTACTGGAATTGCTCAGGCATGCTCTGGTACTGTACTCAGTTTGAAGCAATGATGGTTTCAGGAAACACATTTAAAACCAAATAACATATCCTATGTTTTTGGATAATTAGGATTTCCAGTCATGAAAGCTTATAAAGTTGTCCTTTTAAAAAAAAATAAAAAATAAATTAGAATTTGTCTACTGATGAGCATCTTTTTTTTTTTTTTTTTTTCTTAAAGGGCTTTAAATCCTTCTTTCAGTTCAGACTGCACTATATCTTAAGCCTGTAGAGTATAGTTTAAGCCTCCAAACTTCTTTCCATTTTGCTTTTATTGTAGTTTTGGAAAAAAATATTTAAGAACAGCTTTCTTGCATGCTAGGATGTTGAGAAATCCAAGATTAAATTGTTTAAGAGGAGCAAGTATTTCAAACTATGTTAGCAGAGTAATGAAAGAGGATTGAAGAAGAAAATGTTCCTTCTGCTATGTAAAGGAAAAAAAAATGGATTCCACATAGTTTCTAAATAATCTTGTAGCTGTTGTTAATTTCCCTCTTAGCTGTAAAGTCCATCATTGCCAAAGAAAGGAAGCAAACTGTAACAGACACTGTTCAGCTAGAGCAAATGAAAACACAAATTGTATAGTAGTTATGCATGTATAACATGTAGACAGGGAATTGTAAGAGAATGATAGTGAGCATAAAATATATTTCTGAATCTTCTGGAAGTAAAAGTCACATGAATAACTATATACTCTCTATGTGGAGCAAATTTGAAAATAACTGTTTTGCCTATAAAATTTGAGATGTTGTCTTTAATTTAAAACGTTCTCTTTGGCTTCAGATTATGCCCCCAGTATCAACAAGGGACCAACTTTCCTGTGTGCTTTAGGCATTCAGAGAATAAGCAGTACTAACAAGTGACAAATCTGCCAGCATTACAGCTCAAGAGATACTAGCATCCCAGGCAGCACCTTAACTACAGTTACTGTTCTTCTGCCAACAAGCTTTTGGCATGATACTCCAGTCTGATTTTCTATGACTGGGCTTTTCCAAGGTGAAAGGGCTCTTCATAGAATTTTCAAATAGCAGGCTATGATAATTTACACATTGAATAAATGTGAATGATTCTGAATGGAGGGTCCCAGCTTGTGATAACAATCCTCTTCAAAATAGAGTTTCTTCAAAAGGGAGCTTGGAGGCAGCCATGGGCCTTTTGAAAATGTCTTTGAGGTTGTTTGTAAAATAAATAAACAAACAAACAAATAAAAGAAAAGCATAGCTAAACTTTCTTAACAAGATGAGGTAAGAAATCTTGTATAAAACACTATCATTGTATATCAGGGAGGAAGTCACAGGTAATTCTTGCTATCATTGTTCAGGAATAACTTTTTTAAGGATGTACAATCTGCTTCTGTTTTTTAATTGTATCTTTAAAGAGTGCTATAAAAAATAAAAACAATTTGGCAAGATCAAAGGAGTCCAGATGCTACTATTGTAAAAAGCACAGACAACTGATCAAAGAGTACCCCAATGAATTCAAATACAGATTAGAAACAAAATGAGAATGAGAAAGAAACACTCTCCTATTTTATTGTTAGCTTTTATTATAGATGGAGAAAGCACAGAAACTGATACAAAAATGTCACAAAAGCTACTACATTCTGTCCACGAAACCTAACTGGGAAGGGGCAATCCTGTCTATATGTACATATTAAGGTACAATATGCTGGAGAGCAGTCCCGCAGAAATGTATCTGGGGGTTTTGTTCGACAGCAAGCTGAACATGAGCCAGCAGTGTGCCTTGGTAGCCAGGAGGGCCAACCATATCCTGGAGTGCATCAAGCACGGCATTGCCAGCCAGTCAAGGGAAGTGACTGTCCTTCTCTACTCTGCACTGGTGCGACCTCACCTTGAGCACTGTGTGCAGTTTTGGGCTCCACAGTATAAGAAAGTTATAAAACTGTTAGAGAGCATCCAAAGGAGGGCAACAAAGATGGTAAAGGGTCTAGAGGGGAAGATGTCTGAGGAGTGGCTGAAGTCACTTGGATTGTTCAACCTGGAGAAGAGGAGACTTAGGGGAGACCTCATCACAGTCTACAGCTTCCTCAAGGGGAGCAGAGGGGCAGGTGTTGATCTCATCTCTCTGGTGACCGGCGATAGGAATGGCTTGAAGCTGTGACAGGGGAGGTTCAGACTGGATATCAGGAAGAGGTTCTTCACTGAGAGGGTAGTTGAGCACTGGAATGTGCTCCCTGGGGAAGTGGTCACGACACTGAGCCTGCTGGAGTTCAAGCATTTGGACAACACTCTCAGACATACGATCTGATTTATTTTATTTTTTTGGGGGAGGGGCGGGGAGTGGTCCTTTGGGAATTTGGAGTTGGACTTGATGATCCTTGTGGGTCCCTGCCAACTCAGATATTCTATATGTCTATATGTCTAACTGAAAGCAGTAAAATTCTGTTGTGTTTAACCCCCATAACAGAGATGTGAATTCTGTGGTTAAATATTTGCTAACATTTCTCTTTTGACATAAAATTTTGTCATATAAGCAATAACATCACCTAATATGAAGTGGTTCTATTAGTGAACATTATTATTCCTGAACTTTATTCCAATCTAAAGAAAATGTTTGCACATGTTGATACAGGAGTGTAAAGTATAATTGAAAATCATAACAATATAACCTAATTTAGTAATGTAAGGCTAAATAAAAATCTAAAAATATGAACAGTTTGATTATTTAAAGTATTAAAATTTGCCCCATGATTCTGGTCAAGGATCTGAATAAAAGTTTGCTTAGAGTTTTTCATTGGTATACCTTTTCATTATAAATGCAATTTCCAGCATTTAACAAATGTTGGAAAAATCAATTTACTGATTTAAAGAAACTGTATCAGGAAAATAAGAAAAAGTTTATATCTCATTAACTGATTTGCAGTCAAAAATACTTTGTTTTATTCCACAAGGAAAAAAAAAAAATCTATATTGTACTGCTTTAAAAAATGCATTAATGGCCTTTCTTAGGACTTTCTCTGGGGAATTATGTACCTCCTACTATGCTGAAGACTGTAACACCACATCAGGCCAAAACAGATAAATTACCAAGTCAATTTAATTGGAAAGAAATTCTTACAGGGTGGAAACACACACAACAAAAAATCCAGAATTACATATATTAGGCAAGAGGAAGGTTGATTTGACCCAAACTGAAGCATTTATTTTGAAATGTCCGTGGTCATTCTTATCACTTTTTTTTTTTTTTTAATTCCTCGATATATTTTCAATGCCATAGTCATTAGCAGTGCTAATTTTGTATGGAATTATTTTTGTTACTTTATATATGACAAATTTTATCTACATAGTAATCCACAAGCAAAACAAATGTTTGGTTCTGGACCCGGTTTGTTGACAGATCAACATATCAGGAAAAGTTTGGGATGGACTAAATGGAAATGAAGTAACACCACTGCTACATCATGACGTGCTGATGAAACAAACATCTCTTAATATAGAAGGTACTAGCCAACAACTTCCTTTCAAGAATCTGATTTTCACCTGTTTGTTATCTATTGTTATCTTGAACCCCCAATGACCTATGTTGGGTGCCAAAAAAGGACTGTGATGGGTTGACCTTTTTCAGCAGCTAAGCCCCCATCCGGTCATTTGTTCACTTCTGGTTGGGGGAGAAAATCAGAAGAACAAAAGCTAGAAAAATTCATGGGACAAGATAAAAACAGTTCGGGAATTAAAAAGGAAAAATATAAATAAATAAATAACAAATGATACAGAGGCAATCACTCATCACCTCCCACCAGCAGACTGATGCCTGGCCAGTCTCCAGGCAACCGCTACCTTGGAAAAACTCCCCCTACCCCCCTCACTGTTTTACTGCTGAACATGGTTTTATATGCTATGCAATATCTCTTTGGTCAGCTCAGGTCAGCTGTCTTTGCTATGTCCCCTTCCAACCTCTTGTCCTGCCTACCCTCTGGGGGAGCAGTGAAAAACAGAGAAGTCCTTGACATTGTGCAAGCACTGTTCAGCTTTAACTAAAACATTGGTGTTTCAACACTGTTTTGGTCACAGATCTAAAACACAGCAACATGCAGGCTGCTATGAAGAAAATTAACTCCATGCCAACCAGAACCAGTGAAGTAGTATTACCTGAAATTTTCTGTTATTAAGCCTCTGTTTAATGGTTGTTTTTTTTCCTTCAAAATTCAGGAAAAATATTTTATAAATATGCACGTCTTTAATGAAGGTAAGTATTTCAGTGGAAATAAAATGAAGCAGATCCTATTTTCCCCCCAAAATATACAGAATCTTGTAGATGATTTCATTGCATTGAAGACAGGAGACTAAATTTGAGTTACTGAAGGTAAAACTGTGGCATACACATCAGAAGAGAAACTCTGAAGAACTACTAGCCAGTGATACAACAAAGTCATAATTTCATTGTATCAAAACCAGCAAATGAGTGCAGGATCATATGTTCCACATCGGCAAAAGACTTAGAGAGAGGATCTGTATAAGCTAGAACAATCAAGGATAGCAAAGATAGAAGAGAGAATAGCCTTTATGTGAATAGTGTTATTGGGGGCTGGGAGTCAAATTCCAGGAAAAACAGACTGGTAAAGCATCCAGAACAGCAAGTTCAGGAAAGTAAACTGGTAATGTATTCAATATATTTCATGATGGAAAAGAGGATGAAAAACAAGGCAAAGCAGGGGTAGTTGCATAATAATTTGTTGATCAGGAAAGTAACAGTATATTAAGAGGCAGAAAAAGAAAAGCTTAATTGTTGGGGAAAAATTTAAAGCAGAATAAAAACAAGGTGGTAGTTTGAACCAGGGGAAGTAAAAGAGAAGAGTACGTAGGAACACAGGTCCATCTGGAGAATTAAAAGGGCTATTTGATTGTGACTGTCTCAAAATAAATGTATATCATAAAGTAAAAAGGTGGGAAAAAATGAAGAAGGAATTTCCAGCTGTTAATTTGTATTTTATTCTCATGTGTTACTGTTGTGGGTTATGTCAATGTTAAATATAGGGAAGCTCAGGTATGCATGAATAATTGATGTTTCTCAACTTGTTTTTCATAGTGTTCTTGATTGTACCAGCTACTGAACACACTTTTTTTTTTTTTAATTATTTATTTTTAAGAGCATAGATAGGCATTTTACAGTTTCTAGAGGAATTAACTTCCTCATTATGAATATGCATTTCAGTACCCTTTAAGGAGTGATCAAAAGCAACTGAGATCATATCCTTCCACTTTCCTTTTTTTTCCTTTTTATTCATCAGACCATGCAGTAAAATATATAAACGTCCATTGAGAAAGCATAAATCACTTCTGGAAGCTTATTATCCAGTCGGAAATGTATCCTGATACTCTTCATTATGGGACAGCATTTGATCCTTATTTGTCTATCTGAGTAGCTACTTCAATAAACAATTCCACACAGTTGGCTGGAATCCTGTTTAACTGCACTCCTGACTCACTTGTGCGCCTAACTGCTTACAACAGATAGCAAGGGGTTTAGCATTTGAGCTCACATGTCAAAGAGTCATTCGACTGCTTAACTTTTGCCTCCTCACAAATTGTGAAATAACTCTCAGAAGAAAAAAATTCACATGGTCACACCATTGGGCAAGAAAAGAAATCAAGAAGAAGAGCACAAGATCAATTAAAGAATTCAAGCACTCTCAAAAATAGAATTTGTTTTAAAGATAAATTGAGCGATAATGACAATGACCTTCAACAAATCAATAAAATTGTATTCAAGCAGCTTAGCTAGAAAGATAACAGACTAGTAAGCTAATTCTAATATATAAGAAAAATCATAGGGAAAGGGATTATGACAGACTTGGATAAGTCTGATGAACTATAGCTCTAGGCTTCCCTTATGGCTCACAGCAGGACCTCCAGGTGTGATGAGGATACATCTAGGATTAATTCATTCTTAGTTGATATCCATCGGTTAAACCACTTTTGTAGCTGTTAACACCGTTGAGCCAGAGGTCTAGTTTGATATGCCAAGAAAGTTCCAAAAAAAAAAAAAAAAAGCTACAAACATGTCTTTAGCTTGGTATGTCTGCATTGGATGCTCTCAAGCAACATCTACATAGCCAGCCCCACATTTCCATTCCCAAGTGACAAATCATGAAGGAAGGCTGGTGCTGCTTTAGGCAGACAGAAATGTTCTTTTTTTCTATCAATACTTACTGCCTTTACCCATGCAGTTGTTACTGCCTGGGTGTCTAAAACATGTCCTTCAGGGATCCTTGTTGGGAAAATATCACTTTCCCCAGCTCTCTGTCCTCCTTTCCATGCATAGGAGCTTCCCACCTCCTAGGCAACCTGGTAAGGTGTACTTATCACCCTCCTTGCCCTTGCTTCTGGAAAAAGCTGTAGTCTGTAATAGTAGGTAGACCCTAAGCTGGCCTATGAAACTGCTACTAAGAAGGTGAGAAAACAGTCTCATAGAGTCATAGAATATCCTGAGTCGGAAGGGGCCCACAAGGATCATCGAGTCCAGCTCCTGGCACTGCACAGGTCTACCCAAAAATTCAGACCATATGACTAAGAGCATAGTCCAAACACTTCTTAAACTACGACAGGCTTGGTGCCGTGACTACGTCCCTGGGGAGCCTGTTCCAGTGCGTGACCACCCTCCCAGTGAAGAACCTTTTCCTGATATCCAGCCTGAACCTCCCCTGTCATAGCTTGACACACCATTCCCTCTGGTCCTACCGCCGGTCACCAGAGAGAATAGATAGGCGCCTGCCCCTCCACTCCCCCTCATGAGGAAGCTGTAGACCACGATGAGGTCTCCCCTCAGTCTCCTCCTCTTCAGGTTGAACAGACCACGTGACCTCAGCTGCTCCATGTATGTCTTCCCCTCTGGGCCCTTCACCATCTTAGTAGCCCTTCTCTGGACATTCTCCAATAGTTTCACATTCTTTTTGTACTGTGGTGCCCAAAACTGCACACAGTACTTGAGGTGAGGCCACACCAGTGCAGAGTAGAGCAGGAGTCTCGTCTGTTCTCAGGCTCAGCTGAAAAAAAAATAAAAAATCACCTGAGTTATAACTGAATTATAAATCAACTGAGTTATATTATCACCTGAGTTATAAATCAACTGAGTTATAACTGAGATATAAGCAAGTTGTAACTTCTTCATGTGTTAGCATGTGTTAGTGCAGGCTATACATGATTATCCTTTGGAAATTTTCCTTTCTTATTTTGCAGGCATATAGTTTATTTTTCTGTTAGGTGCCTGTTTCATAACATTTACCAGGGTGTTATCTTCATGCCAGATTTATCCTCAAACTCCATCACTTTTTCCTTTTAACTTAGAAAGACCTCAGGAGAAATGACTTTCTCCAGAATGTCAAAGTTGGACAGATCTGTTGCTGGAAATGATGATTTGAGTATATTATGATCATTAGTAATTAAAGCTTCATTTTATTTTACTTATTTTTTCCTTTCTAAGGTAAAAAGGTGAGGAAGATTTAATTACACTGAAGATGATACTTATAGAAATAATAAAATGTAATCCTTTAGTATATTATGTCCATTAATTCTCACAAATTACAGACTATGTAGTTCTCTGTATGGAAAACATATATCGGACATTTATATGACTAGCAAATTATTCCTTTTATTCACCAATGGCCTTAAATTTAAAGGAAGATACACATCAAGCTTCTGGACACAAACCTACCTCAGAAACTGATGAAAAAGAACTGTGATAAATACATTAAAAATTATTCCCTTTGGCACTCTTGCCGTAAGTCATTCTTCTGAAACATGTATGCTAACCTCTCTAAAAGTCATATTCAGACTTGATGAACCACCAGTTAACTGCTGTAAGTCCAATTTCTACTTCCCTTAGATGATGTTTCAAATGTAGTGTTTGGGGAATTTTTTTCCTCTGAATGAGATGTTCTCTGTCCAGTGGGAAGATAGAGATTCCGTTATGTGTATTTTAAAAGTCATAAAGGATAACCTTCATATCTTAGCTTACATTTATTTGCTCTCACTAAATGTCTCACACTTCCAAGGCTGAGCATGAGCAATTACCAAACACATAATTGAAGAAGAGCTATGCAATGAGTAAGTGTTAGATCTAGAACCTCTCAGTGAATTCAGTGTTGGTTAGAGAGAGAGAGAGAGAGAGAGAGAGAGAGAGAGAGAGAGAGAAAGAGAAAAAGAGAAAGAGAAAGAGAAAGAGAAAGAGAAAGAGAAAGAGAAAGAGAAAGAGAACAAACTGAAGTCAAAAGCTCTCAAAAGAATCTGAAGTTTTAAAATTACAAGAAATTTTCTTTGTTTTCAACAGTTGCTATGATTTTTCTACATGGTGGTACAAAATGCCCTATTGCAAGTGAAATTTTGCTGCTGTTAAAATAAACTTTTTAAAGGATAACTATCAGATCCATAAGGAATCCTGGTCCTCTAAGGTCAGACAGCCAAATCTGAGATATGAATAACATTACTACATTTGATCATCAATAAAATGACGAGAACTGAGAAAGAGTTACTTCAAATTATGTCTTATATTCTCAAATAGTATTTTGAGATGTACACAACCAGCCATATTTTCTATGTTTAGTTATACAATAAGTAATAATAGGTGTTTGCTCAGATTTGGCCTTTAGTTATTATTTTGTTCATCTAATGAAGAGTCCTTAAATGTTCAGCAATAGTGACTACTAATAATAACAGTTAGTGGATTTTTCTGACAGTGTGGTTTGAAGCCGAGAGTTTCTATATTCCATTTGATTCCCTGAGCTCTCATCTTCATCCTCTGAAGAAAACTTCTGAAAAGCAGAAGCTATTAAATATTGAATACTCCTAAACTATAATAGAGCAGAGCTCTGGTTAGGTGCCTTGAATCCTTCCAAATTATTCTATTCAATTAATTCAAAATGAAGACAAGTTCTGTAAAACATGTATTACAATAAATGTGAGGAAGGTCAGAACCATAGCTTAATAATTAATTAATAACAAATAGAAGGAAAGGAAGAAGAATACCTGTTTTCTTCATTTATTTTTTATTTTTAAACTAGAGGACTGTATCTAATGAATAAACCCAAATTTATATCTCAGGTTGTGTTTTATACCTCCACAAGGGACACCAGATTTCACAACAACCCAAATAAGAATACAAGAATTCTTGAATTGTCATAATCTAAACGGTAGACTTTTTACAGTTCCCCTCATATCACTTGCTTTTTCTTTTTACCACCTCTTTCACTTCTCATTTTTCCATGTTCATCAAGGTCATAGGGTTGTTTTGTTTTGGTTTGTTTTTCTTTGGTTCTAATTTGATTTCAGCTTGTGCATTAATTTTTATGTAAATTTTAGAAGAAGTGATTACATCTTCATTTCTCCAGCCATCTGGCACACTGGGAAATACCACAGCATTCAACCTCTAATAATACAAATAAGAAAAGAGATAGGGGATTTCAAGACTTAATAAATAAATAAATAAATAAATAAGATGTGGTTATTAATAATGGAACCCTGCAAATATTTTTATGAACATTTAGTGTGAGTTTTTGGCATTGAAGACTTCTGAAATATTTACTTTTCAGTAATAGATCCCTTTCACATCCTAGCACAATTTTTCTGTTGTAAAATTAACAAGTAGAAATATTTTACTTTCTGTTCCCTTTGACGATGTTAGGCACATCATTGTTCAGATTGAAAACAAAAATACAAGAAGAAAATTGAAAGATAAAATATTAATTGCTACCATAATAATAATAATAATAAATAGATTTGTGGTATTTTGCATTTGCTGAATTAAATTGAAAGAAGAAAAGAAGAAAGCCAGAAATATGTTTAAAGCCATTACTCCTTGTCCCATCATCACACTCCCTGACAGAGTCCCTCCCCAGCTTTCCTCTAGGCCCCATTTAGGCATTGGAATGCTTCTACAAGGTCTCCCCTGAGCCTTCTCTTCTCCAGGCTGAATAACCCCAACTCCCCCAGCCTGTCTTTATAGGAGAGGTGCTCCAGTCCCTTGATCACCTCTGTGGCCCTCCTCTGGACTCATTCTAATACTTCCATGCCCTTCTTGTGCTGGGGACCCCAGAGCTGAGGTCTTTAATGACTATTGCATAGTTCTTTTTTTCTGATAATAAACTTCCCTAAATAGATCACTTTATGATCACCTACATATCCTGTATTTGAAAATTACAATCCTATAGTAATATCCCTCTATATAAGTGAATACACAAAACATTTTATTTTTCTAAATAAGATAATGTTGAGTGAATTAGAACAGGAAGAACCATGAGACTACATATGTACTTGCAAATCTCACCTGTGTTCAAAAAGGAGTAGAGCCTCACCATAGCCAGGAACTGATACTATTGTTTTGAACTTTTATATTAAAGACTTACAATCTAATGCTAATAAGTGCAATTCTAATATAATTCTTTGTGGGCTAGACTCAAAATATTTTGGCAAAAACAGTGTTATATAAAATTCAGACACACACACAGACGAAGCTCAGAAATGTCTTTTCCAAAGCTATTAGTGAAGTTATTAGTGAAGTTGTTCTGCAATCTATTAGAGTTTCCCAATCCCTACAAAACTTTAAGGTGTCTAGAGGAAAATAAAATATCTTACCAGGATCATACCTTGCTACAACAAGGTGTTAGTCAAAATCTCAAGTGGTTTGGTTATAGAATTGCCAGAATCTGTTTAAATTAATATCTAAACTTTATTCAGTAACAGTAACATACTGGATTGCTTCCCTGATGTATTTTCCATCTCTTGTTTGGGAAACCACTTTTGTTCCATGTTGGATTTCTGCCAACAAAATCATTTGAAATTCTTTATTTAAATAAATATTTAATTATTTATTTATTTTGAAAAAGAAATCTATCCAATTTTCTCACTAGAAATATACAAAGTGTCTAAAAGGGTAAGTGTAGAATATAGTGCACAAGAAACAAGATATGGTAATTGAGACCATCTGTCTCACTAAATATAAAGCACATTTGCCTGTGGTTTACTGCCTCTCTTTCTGATCTCATTGCAGTTCCAAAATCTGACCATTCAAGAAGAGGAAAAATTGTCTGATGCATGACAAGAAAAATTTAGATGAACCCATTCCAAGATGAGTAGAACATGTTCTTAAATTCTTTCAGAGCAAGTGGAGAAGCAGAAGAGCAGAGACAAGTGCAAGAATAGCTGCTCTTTTATGGCTGCCTTTGACATTTGACTATCCTGACATGTTACACAGCAGCAGCTGACCTGGCAGTAATTTTAGTGACAACATAGCCTGTGGCCTAGAATTATTTTCTTGAAGCATTCATTGCTGTCATTGCTGCTTTCATATCCATTAAGTGAACTATGGGTCTGACACAGGCAATCACAGTTCACCATTCAGGTGTCATTAGACCTGATACAGCACCATGAGGAACTAATCCAAGAGAAGTGTCTTGGCTACTTTTCTCTCTCTCTCTTTTTTTTTTCTTTCTTTCTTTCTTTCCTTTTTTTTTTTTTTTTTTTGTAGCATTTCATTTGCTGTCAATTTTTGATGTGGTCAGTAACTACTATATATATTGTGACATTCAAATACTATGTACACGTTATAATCAGTAAATACATGACTACCTTCACAATATCATCTTATTGTGGTTTAACCCTGGTAGGCAGCTAAGCACCACACAGCCATTCACTCATGCCCTGATCTGCACCCAGGGTTGAAGGGGAGGAGAGAATTGGAAAGATAAAAGTGAGAAAACTGATAGGTTGAGAAATAGGTGGTTTAATAGGAAAGCAGAAGTTGTGTGCACAAAGCAAAATGAGGAATTCATTCAGTACTTCCCATCAGTAGGCAGATGTTCAGCCATTTCAAGGAAAGCAAGGCTCCATCACATGTAATCACAAAAACAGAATATCCTGAGTTGGAAGGAACACAAAAGGATCTTCAAGTACAGTTCCTGGGTCCTCACAGGACCACCCAAAAATCAAACCACATGTCTGAGAGCATTGTTTAAACTCTTCTTAAACTCTGTCAGGCTCAGTGCCGTGACCACTTCCCAAGAAATGGTTTATTAGGGAAACAAACACTGTAACTCTGAATATCCTTCCTTCTTCATCTTTTTCCTTCTGCTTTTACTGCTGAGCATGATGCCATATGGTACGGTATATCCCTTTGGTCTATTTGGATCAGCTGTCCTGGCTGTGACCCCTCCCAGCTTCTTGTGCATACCCATCCTCCTTGTTGGTAGGGCAGCATGAGAAACAGAAAAGTCCTCTGGCTCTATGCAAACACTGCTCAGCAACAACTAAACATTGATGTGTTACCAACACTCTTTTCATCACAAATCCCAAACATATTACCATACCAGCTACTATGAAGAAAACTAACTCTGTCCCAGACAAAACAATTACGTCATCTACATTGCTGTTGCTTTGTAAGTGCAAAGCCATGCACGAAATTCCAAACTGGAGTTATTCAGCAACTCTTGACACTAGGTATGGTTTACTGCTGTTGTGTTTGCTGATGGTTTGGTTACGTTTGGCTGTTTCTATCTCTTCCTAATCTCAGCAAACAAATTAAACATAAATGGTTATTCAAGTAAAATGTGCATACATGCATAAAATATATGTAGTATGTACATACCTAGTAATACACTAGTGTATATATACTACATATACATTATATACATACACTATATACTATGTATTGTATGAATATTTATATTATACAGCATATCAACATATGCACATATATATAATATGCATAGTAAATAAATATTTGGACTATATAGTATCCATATAGTTCTAACTTTGAATACATGGCAATATACATGACGCTTGGTTCTATTTCCATGAGAAAACATGATATATATACATATATATATGAGATATATATAACAAAAGGTACTTGAACATATTAACAAGGATAATATTTTTAAAAAGGAATTAGAACATCTGCAACTTTGAATTGCTAAAGGGTCTGTAAACACTGAAAAAAATAGATTAAATTTAGTGAAAATTAACGTGTTAGATTTTTAGGAGAAAAGTGAAAGTCAATTTTAAGACTTCTCCAGTAAGAAACAACATTTTTATTCAGAAACATTTTGTAGTATGAACACCTTAATGTTCTTCCAGCCATTTTATAAGTTTCTTTAGGGAAAGAAAAAAGAAAAAAGCTTCAATGGAACACAAAAGATATTGAAAAAAAGAAAGAAAAAAAAAGTTTAAAAAAAAAAAACAATGGAAACTGGGACTTTCAGAGGTTTTTCTAGTAAATATGTGCCTGGAGTTCTCACTTGAATCTTTAGTTGTACATGGTTAATTAAGTCAAGCTCTGAAAAGCCTTCTTGTGCTGTCAAAAATCAAATAATGCTAATAGGAAAAATAAGTAATAAAAGGTAGATTAGTCATAAGACTGAAGACATTGAAAATAACATTGTGTTGGAAACTCAGTAAAAATTAGTTAGAATACCTATATTGATCTGAATTTGTTACTAAGGGCCTACTGGCTTGTACGTAGAGAGAATGAAACAAAAGTGTTGTTTCAGACTAACACTTCAACAATTGTTAGTCTACAATTTTTCTCGTAAAGAAACAATTACATCTCTCATTTCAGTTTTCTGATGAAAATGTGAAGAGAGTGTAATAATTAGGATTGCTCTAATGAACCTCTACAAGAAACTCAACATAAAAATGTGTAATGGTTGTCACATTAAAATTGATAATTACCATTTTTAAAATAAAATTAGCTTCATAATGATACTAAGAAATTCCTTTTCTCTGAACACATTAAAATACACAGCAGCATGGTGAGAGAGAAAGGAAAACCCCAAAAATTCTGAGCTATCACAAAAACAGGCTATTTGATTGACAAAGCACTTTAATGTAATTGTATGTGACATGTTTTCTGTGACAAGGACAAATATTGGCTACAAACCTAATTCTGGCATACGCAATTTTGCAGCTTTTACCAAAAATTAAGTCAGCAGTTACTTTTATTCAAAATAGGACCTGAAGATTATATGTGGTTGATGTTTCCATCTTGGCAGTAGAGCCCAAAATTCATAATTTATGCTCTACTGCCACAGGTTAGGCAGACAGAAGGCTGATATGCTAGATACAACCGCTATTGCAAATTTATTTGGCATTTCATTTTTCAGTCCCACTAATGGTTATTTTCATACATCTTCAATCCATCATTTGCTGCTAAATCCAATTAGTTTGATTGGCAGATTTAGCATCCCAGTGGGTCTTTGTCAATATTATGTAGCAGTAAATACCTTGAATTTTTTTTGTTTTTATTTTTTTTCTAAAACTTTCCTTTGTTATTTGCTCTTTCCTCACCCAGCTAACTATAGCTGCCTTCATACATCTACTCTGTAAAGGTGGTCAGGCCAGATTAAGTACATGGTGATCAAAATCCATGTATTAACAAAACCTGCGCACACTTGAAGAGGTGGAAAATTGTGACAGAGCTGGGGTGCCCTGGGGCTCAGAAGTCTCTCCCCAGGGCCAGCTCTGTGATGGACTGGCAGCAGGGAAAGCAGCATGATGGGGAGGAAAAGCATTGGGAAACCTCCATGAGGCCCATCCCTGGCCCTGCCAGTGGGACACCTGCACCAGACCTGGAGTCAACCCATCCCTGAGGCCATGCCCAGCGGTCCTGGGTCTGCAGTGAACCCTGGTCATTATCCCTGTCCCAGCTCTGCTTACCACCTCTGAGCACAATGAGATTGGGCTGCCGGAGGAGGTCCCTGCCCTGCTGCTGGCCCTCGCTGCGCCCTGGCCAGTTGCACTTTAAGCTACTGTATGAACACTTAAAAGAGATGAAGGCATGAAACTTGTGCCTCATCATTCAGAAGGAAAGACACAGAGCCAACTTTGGTCTTCCATAAAAAGATAGGTAGTTTAAAATCTATAATTTCCTGTGAAGGAGAAGCATTAGGTGCCATCAGCTTAACTCTTTCCATACAGCTCAGGCTGAACACTTGTTTTGCATTTTATGTGAATTTCCAGTTCCTCTTGCATCTCTTTCCTGCCTGCCCCCTGTGATGTATATTGGTTCACTTTTCTATTCTCAACACAACCCCAAAAAGAGATCACAGATCCTCACCCTCCACTCTGGCCTTCCTGTTGCATGGTTCAGCTGTCACAAGTTTTGAAACTAAGTGGTTTATATTTTGGTGATCACATTTTGCTGCTTATTACTTTCTGTTAAGTGATACTCTGTGTTTCTAATGGGATAAAGCACCCTCCATGGGGGAAACTCAGGCAGCACTGACTTCTCCCCAAACTGCTTCCCAAACGTGATTTCCAGAAACCTGCAACTTTCTGTCATTCCCCAAAACTGTGGTGCTCAGTGGTCATCAGGGAAGACAGCACTCCCTGTTCTTTGAAAGGGGGAGAGGATTTCACTGTGATGCCATCAGCAGTGGTGAAAAGACATCTTATGTAGCTGGCTGGATCTAGTAAACCAACAGTCAAAGGGGATTAACAGGAAGAAAACAAATTACTTGATTGAAAAGAATTCATGTACAATTTTAGTGAGACTTAATAAGAAGGAAATGCTGAAGAACCTCTTCTGTGATGCTGATATAAGTACAGCAGGTGTTAAATTTCTTAAAGGTGATATTTCTAATTATTTTCACTCATAAACTAATAAACAGATTTACATAGAAATGTTCAGAAAATTCGCTCCGCACTCAGCAACACACATGCTGTCTTTTCATACATAACAATGAGGCTAAATCCTCAGACACAGACACAGACACAGACACAGACACAGATTTCTAGGTTGGAAGAGACCTCAAGATCATCGAGTCCAACCTCCGACCTAACACTAAGTACTCCACTAAACCATATCATCATAAGACCTCAATTCGGTCTTAATTAAAAAGCTATAACTAGTACTTCTATAGGGTTTTGTTTTCTGGACATAGTGGGCAGAAAGAGGTGAAAAGATGATCAATTTATAGAAAAGGTCAATGAAGTGAGTCCAAGAAAGGATTAAGCTGTAAGAGAAATCAGTTTACATTTATGAAATCACAGGACAGCTTGGTGCAGTCATAAGATGGAGGAACAAAATATTTGCATTTACATGCTATACAAATTGGTGGCTAGGTCAGTTGGCATGTTTCTCTCCTGAAATGGCAATATATTATGTTAATAGATAAGCTATGTGGATTCTGAGTCACATATTCAACACTGACACAAGTTTAGGCCTGCAATTGGACTTGCCAGCAAAATAGATTAATATATAACTTTATTTATTTATTCATTTATTTATTAAATACTGAACTCCAGATTTTCCTTAAAGCACAAGAAAAATCTGTTAGACAGCTTCAAATATAGGTCTGTGGTGTTTTGTTTCTCTGAACTTGGGAGAAGCCAGGAAGAGAAATAATATGAGACATGATTAAAAGTAAAGCACAATAACAAATCTACAAGGGGAAACTTTATTAGCCCTTGTTCCTGCTATAACTAAGCCTCTCACTTTTTTCTTTTTTTTTTCAGTGTCACTTTCTTAGAATTGATTACTGTAAGAGCAATAATAATGATTTGTGAATTTTTGCAAGGAGTCAGGCAATGATATGTCATATTTGAATAAAGAATATTGGAAAACACTGATCTTTTTCTAAAAAGACCTTTATTTATCTTGTCTCATTTGTGACTGTGCAGGTAACAAATTGACCCTTGTGATTCAAATTTATGAGGTATTGCAAAAATAAAATTGGAATAGTGCCATTTTTAGAGTGTTCTTTCATAGGGGCTCTATTCATCACACTCTTAGATGGGGTGGAAGGGTTTCGTTATTGTTGTTGTTTTTACTGATGAGGTTTATGTATCATCCAAACATTAACTAACACCACCATCACCACCACTACCTCCCAGTACTGGTCATGCAAATATATTTGATACACTTGGGTCAGTGTTATCCAGATGCAGCAGTGTTTTCATTTCCAGATGATGGAGAAAAGGCTTCTCCTTAGCTACTAGAAAAGGTTATGAATAATATTTGGTAAAAAATGCATTTGACATAGTGTTAGTGATACCTACAGTGGAAAACCAAGAGTTATGCTAAAATAAATAAATAAATAAAATATTAATGTTGAAAATGGTCACTAATTAAATTCCTTAAGCAGCAATTATCTGATCACACTTCATCTTTTGATTGATAAAGATAAAAATAATTATTTAGTTATTAAAAATACTAGTGATGCAAAATAAGAAACAATGCCAATACCTTGCATACTGGAGCAACAGAAATGGAAGTGTTCTAGCTAAAAACAAAGTTATACACTGGATTGATTATTAAGGTTCAGAAATTCTTCTGTAATCTTGCTAGGTGTATAACTAGAGGACACCTTCAATAAATTAGCCCAGCATAGCAACTGAAACCTGTCATGCTGCTATTAGAAGAACTAACATTATCTTAGGTACTCAAAGACAAGTGGCAATTCTGATGCTATTGCTTAATGTGTTGGTGAACTTTATTTGGCATACTAAACACACACACACACACATACAAAGACTTGTGTTAAATCATATTCAATGAAAAAGATCCAAAGAAGAGCTACTAGTATTGCGTATATACTACAAAATCTGACATCATTGCCCAGGTCTTTTGCATGAGGACAGGAAGTCAGCTTGCATATCTTTCAAACAAGCTTGGAGTCAAAGTTAACATTTGGAGCTTGTGAAGTCTGAGAAGCAGAACGTATTATTTCAAGGTTGGGCCTGCAATAAATTGGCTATCCAGGTTCTGTTCATCTCAGAGCTCAGGCAGAAGAGGTTTATACCTAATTTTGAGCCAAACTTAATCTTATTCATCTAGGGTTGGTCCCCAAACTTACAAGATAAGGTTCGCTCTTCATACTAGAAATATACAAGCTTTTTGGACAGATTAATTACAAATGACAAGCACTCTTGTTAGCAGATGACTGATCTTTTGTGCATGCAAATATGGGTATTCACACAGAGAGCAGCCATATGTATAATTTCTTTCTATGCTTCTATGATGGATCATATTTTAATGTGTGGAGTTTCTTTAGATCAGAAAAATGTGTTTGCCAAGCTTATGCAGACATAACCATTTCTGTATGCTCCTTTTTAGCTCAGACCCTATTCCCTCACCCCAAATCTTATTTAGACTTATTGCTTTGTTTAGAAGCAGACTGTTGTACAGATTAAACAGAATTTTCAAAACTGGTCAGGGAGAATGACTTTTTTTTTTTCTTTAATACCAGTACTGCAAATGAATTTTGTGTGCATATGTATTTGGGTATTTGTGTACACAACCTATATCTATAATAAGAACAGTTCTAAGAACAGGAGAAGGGAACAAATCTTCACAATGCACATTTCAGGTATGAAAAACAACAATTAATTCTATTGTTTTCAGCCTTTCTAACTTTTTTTTTCTTCTGCATATATTTACTGCTCTCAGCTGTTGTTTTTCTTTATTCTGGAAAATTAGTTTCTAAACTAAATGTTATATAGAAAAAAATATATTCTGAATTGAGTGGACAAAATTATCCTGATTTTTTTATTTTATATGTCACTGTTTGGACTATTAAATCCCAAATTTACCATTTTTCCTATTGAAAGATGATGTACGGCCTGCAAATAAATAAAGCCTCCAGGTTTCTTTCCAGGGATGCATCAAGCCTTGGAAAGGCCAAGAAGTAGTTTTGTACCTGCAAGAGAGAAAAGAAAAAAGATTGTCCTTTACACCACCGAAACCATTCATGGTTTCTCAAGCAAAGGCTTTATGTTCCCAGTGGACATCCTAAAGCAAGGTAAGTCTCATATTATTTACTTCTGCCTCCAGACATGTTTGTGAAACAAGAAACCCGATTGATGAGAGCTCAAAAGTTAGAATAGGTGTAGAACAGACTTTACAGCCTGCAGGTAAAACCAGTCTGTGTTTGAAAGTCTTTGTTATGACATCTGTTTGCTTCTTCCTGGACCAAGCAAGATATTGGGAAAGCAGCAACCATTTTTTGATGGAATATCCACAGTTGCAATTTGTAATGCCTAAGGTGTAATTTCCCTCCCTCTCCTCCTTAAGTATTGAATTTGAAAGGTGAGGTCATGTAGGTAAAATGATAGTTTGATAAAGTAAAAAATGAACATTTGTTCAAATGTTATAGGGAATCGTATAGTGTATAGTAGCCCTTCAGTAGTTAAAGACAAAGAGATCATTCTGACTTCTGTGACTTTGAGCCTCCTTTATGACTGGAAGACATTATTATTACTACTTTTTTTTTAAAAGAGTAATTTCCACTTCAATTTTTGCTTGATAGATTTGTCATTAGAGATTAATTATTATTATTATTATTATTGCATCAATGAAGATAATTCAGACAGTGCTGTTGAGCTGTAGAATTTAAGTATTAATTATGTTTTCAATCCCTCCCCTCCCCCAATATTTCATGCTGTCTCTTCTAGAAAGAACGAGTGCCTAACAAAATAAAATGTGAATTTTCTGAAAGATCAATGAAATCTATTGCAAAGTACCAATTTGGAAGTGAGTAAAGATATGCTTACAAGATAGCCACTTGCAAATTTGAAATGTTAGAAGAGCTCATTGAGCTCCAGCAATTTTACAGGCACATTAAAGAAGCAAAGGACTCCAAACCTTTCTTCTAGAAACTGCTTGTCTCTTTCCAAGGTTTCTGAGCAGACTGATTTAGTTTATACCCCACCCCCCAAAAAATAAATAAATAATAAATAAAAGTGCAGCTTTGAATGGAAACTCAAGTTTAAGATGCTCGACAGGATTCTGTCTTGCTTCTTCCAGTTGTTTTCTTAATAACTTAATAAGCTCCCAGTTCTATATTGATCATATGTGTACATTTGAAAACTGAATTTGAGAAAAACATGATAAGGTTGCATGTATAAGCTATACTAAATAATTATATATATATATAAAAGAAGAATATTAAAACCTTCAAAAGCCATATTTTGAGACTGAACTCAAACCTGCAGAGCAACCACTTTCCAAATACTTCTCCTGACGAATCATATGAAGCTGCAAACATAGTTTTCCGATCATGAAAAAATATCTATAGACCTGAAGGACAGTATTTCTCTTTTCAAAAAGATGTAAATGAGAAAGAATCTTTAGAGGGAAGTGAGTTCTAAGAAAATGCAGGCAGAAATCCTGGCAGAAGTCAAAAAAAAAATCTTAAGTTTTCTAGAAAAAAAATATATTTTATTTCTCTGAAGAAACAAGTTTAGGGGTAAGCGAAGTGTTATCAGCCCTCAGTTGCTAATGTTTTTAAAAAGGATGCACATATTGATTGGCTGCTAAAGAGACCACTGTGCAATTTGCTTATGTAACCTGAATGATGTAAAATATTGCATTGTGTTTTGTCTTGGGGGGTGGAGGAATTAAGAAGAGATATACATTTTAGCAGTGGGTTTTTTTTTTGCATATAGGAAGTTAACAGGAAAGGCCCAGAAATATTCAGAAGTAAAACATGGTTGTTGTGGGAAAAATCTCAAAAGCTGACTGGAGATACAGAGGAAATTCTCTTTGCGAGGAAGTCATCTGGCAGGTCATGCTGAGTTATGCCAAAAAAATGAAGCAATCAGAGCACAGTGGGGGGAAAAGTTATAAATATGGGAGTTATAGTCAGCTTTATGTTCATAGTGTTTGATTGATACAATCTGCTGAGAGGGACAGGTCCCTAGACTAGTACCACTCTGGAGATGGACTATAGAGCCATTATCAAGGAACTGAAAGGCACTGTGGTCTTTGTGTTCTTAGGAAACCAAGCTAAAAATAATATAATGGCCCAAACCTAAAGTTACCCACTGTCTTTTCAAAGAATAAAAAGAATAATCAATTTCTTCAGCAACTAAGCCAACCAGGCAGCTGTTACCCCAAGGTGGGCACAGTATCTGAGCTGAGAACACCCTGCTGCTTCTAGGTGGAGGTCCTTTGAGTAGCATTAAGCTCCAGAGGGTCCAGCTGATGTGGTACAAAATGAAACAGGATTGGGCTGCACAGCTTCAGGCTTGCTAGGTAAGGGAAGGCAATATTTTTACTTTCGTTACTTGAAAAGTGAGAATCACCTAGTCTTGAGGCCAACATACATTTGTATTTGCTAATGTATTTCCTGAGGAAAGAAACTTACACATTCACTCTATTAGGTTTGTGTTACTAGTTGAATTCATTAACCAGTTCCTACCAAATCTGGTGATCTCAGATATATTAAGTTCTAAAAGATTTGTGAAAATGAATGACCATATAGGGAAAAGAGTACATATTCATGTTACTTATATATGGAAAACCTGCAGTATGGGCTACTAAGCACAGACTGTAAATGGTGAGTGCCTCAGGAAAACGGGTTCCATAAAAATATATACCTCTATACCTTTTCACTGAAGGAACTACTCTAAAGTAAGAGGGAGGAAAAAAAAATGTTACAAGTGTGAGAAAAAGCAGAAGGAATTCTGAATCTTGATTATTCACAGGTGAAAGTAAGGAAGAAATAATTAAAAATTTGCTAGTCTGTCCTGCTCAAGCCTGCATGATTAGAATAAAATAAAATAAAATAAAAAGTGTAAGTGAAACGTGTTGCTCATAGTACGGACTAATACTGAGTTATGTTAGATGAAGCAAGAATGTTAATGCCTTAATGATAATGTTGAAAGATGCCAGGAATATCTACCATAATTAAAACTGTAAAAGATATTTGAAAATCAAATTTAGGTCTTTTGAAATCTTATGATTTGGAAGGGCAGTTCCAGCACAGTGACCGTAGCAGAGATGCTGGAACTTACATCCTTCTGCGCTATGAAGGACTATATTTAGTCTAAAGTATGTTAGTCTTTGATATGGAATCAGCATGTTTTTAGAGCATGTTGTGAATCTGGATGGCTTTCTGGCCTGGAAGAAAAGGCCACTATTTCTTCTGGAAAAAAGTAGAGAAAGGACATGGAAATGGATATAAACATCACTGAGAAAAAAAGTGAAACTACACACTCAGTTTTGAAGTTTATAACTAATTAAGATTACCAGTCATTGTATTGGATAAAATCAAAGTCATAATAGCAAGTATTTATCGAGATCCAACAAAATCAGTCTTTATAAAAAGCTGTCACTGTATTGTTTCCATACTGTAAATGCATACTATATATGAATCTGGTGAGCCATTAATGTAGATTAATTTGAAAATATGGTCTAGGACTTTAACAAATAAAATAGAAATTAAAAGTCCATTTTAACTAGTCTGAGACATGTAAGTGGGCTTTTAGGTATCTGAAGTCAAGGCACTGTCTTTCATACAGTTTATGAATTATGGTTTTGTTTAGTGTAGAGAGAGAAACTTTAAAAGAGAGATCACAGGTCAAGCAGAGAAATGAAATAGAAGCTGTAAAACATCAGTCATAAGAAGGATTGGCCATCTCTCTGTTTAATTTTTCGTGTCTGTCTTTACATACTATATATCACAGTCTTCACTGGTGCCCAGATTGAAGAGCTGGAAGGTACTGTTTACTGTTAATGTGTTTCTGTGATGCATGGGCCAATGCTACTGACCAAAGGATTTATCTACTTACAAGAAGATCAAATGATTGACACAAAGAAAGAAAACAATAGCTTTCTTTTCTTCTTGAAAAATGGGTTTTGTGTTAGTCCCTGAAACAATCTAGGGACACTGTCTGGATTTACACTTTAAAAATGTGGACATCCTAATTCCTCCATGTAGTGTCACCTGATTGTAGCTTCATTTTCTCTAAATTGAAAACACTTTTAACGTTCTCAGAGAATGGGCTTCACAGTGTTTTTCATTGATATACTTACTTATTTTCCAGTTACTGGATCACCAACTTTCTACACAGCTTATCAGTGAGGTCTCTGGCATCAAGTAGCACTGTTTGAATAAGTTTAGCTATTCCAGGTTTATTTATTTAAGATACTCCTGCCCACATATTCACTAGGTTCTATTTAGTAAAGCACACTCAAGAAGCCTTGGAAGCTAGTTCACAAACTTGATTTCATACAATGGTAGAGATACTGCTGTAGAAATAATTTGGCATATATTTACATACACCAGATAGATATATATTTATGTGAGAGCTGGGTTACAGCTGTGCTGTTTAAGGGTTTGGTTTTTTGTGTGTTTAGAAGGTTTTTTGTGTTTAGAAGTTTCTAGAATGATGAAAAAGGGAAGGTGCTCATGTCTAACCTGATCTCAACTCTTCTCCTCTAGGGATGCTGGTCTTCTAAAAAGACAGGTATGTAATATGTGAGTGTTTTGTACCTTTTAAATACATTCTGATTATTTCTTTAAGTGTTCAAACATTGGAACATTATTCATTAATACCGTTATTATTATTATTATCATCATCATCACTGATAATTTTTTAATTCAAATTTTCAACACCATCTAGGAGCCCACGCTCAGGATCTGAAACCCAATTGTGAGTCCTGTACAAACATAAAATGGAAACACAAGTCCTCTTACGAAGAGCTGGAAAATGAGAGAAACCAGGAGGAAGTATAGTCAGATACCAGTAAAATGATTTCACATCTCAGTAACTTTATTAAGACTAATCCAGAACCGCAAGAAATTAGATAAGCTTTCCTTCCCTCTTGTGTTACTGGCTCGGCTTTTGCTGTCAGTCTCTTTTTTTGTATTTTATAGTCGACTTCCCTGGACTATATCCCTTTGGAAGTTTTGAGGGAAAAAAAAGGCCAATGTACAGATGATTTCTGCATAAATCTTTCAGATCATCTGCATAACTATCTGTCTGGGTGGTTAGGGGAGGAGACAGAGCTTAGCTAAGTCTCACTGACAGAAAAATGCATCATGGATGAGGTTTGTAAGCAACTCTCTCCAGTGTAGATTGTAATGCAATTAGCATGAACACATGAAAAGCTGTGACATCCACTGTTCAGTGGAAACAAACAAATAAACAACAACAACAAAAAAATCACTGACATGTAAGTAACAATGTAAGTTAAGACCGTTAATCCTTTTTTTTTTTTTTTTTTTTTTTTGATTTGGACCCCTGCTGATTTCTGTGGAATTAACAAAAAAGTAACGTGTTACATCCACATTAAATAAAGTAGTAATGGCTTTGTGATTGTAATTCATTTCAGCATGAAAAAAACACAATCAAAAAAAAAAAAAGCAATTTCATTAGTAATTTCCACACCCACCAATGTCCAATAGATAGTGAATTTACTAATCAATGGTTTTGCAACTCTTTCACAGATGCTTCTTCAGCCAACTTCCCCTCTTACCTCTTCGGTTTTGCTCATTTTCCTTGCTGACATTTCTACTCTTAGTTTCATTGCCATCAACAGTATTTTCAATATGTGCTACTTGAGGATTCTGCTATTCAGGTTCATTTCCACAACCATTATTATCTTAATCTCCCTCTCTCTCTTTTTTCCCCCTGAAGTGCTCCTTCCATTCAGTTCCTACACTCTGTTCTGTAGCATGGTTCAGAAATGGAGAAAGAGCCCAGCTAATGTTTAAATAGTAATTCAGCAGTCTTTAACCCACTGAAGTGTACACATATTACCACAGCATCTATAATATCTTACCCAAGAGAAATTCAAGTCTCCTAACTGAAGTTCAGATCCAAGCAGACACATTACTAAGTTGAAAACACGCAAGAAGCTCTCACAAAATAATGAAGAGTATGTTAGGATAATGTTGCCTTTGCTCCTTACCTGCCCACCAGACAGACTTAACTTTAAGTATACAGCTGCTCATTAAGATTCATACAACTTCAGGGAAGTGATTTCCTTCCCTCAGCTCCTATCTTCCTATAGTGTTTTCTTGTGTCAGCGGTGCCCGGCATGAACAGATTATGAGTAATCAGGTTTGCCCAGTGCAGAGCTGGGAATTTAGTGCTTCCCTGCTCTACAGAAGCCAGTTCTGCCATTAGATTCCATCTGGCCTCTGATTTCCAGTATAAAGAATTTCTGGAAACAACATAATATTAGATCAATGGAAAAACTGCTGCTTTTAATGCTTGCTGGGTTACCATAGGTGATTTAGAGGACTTTTCATATGTTATTATTAAGCAGCTCTGTGGCTGGTCTCCACACCAAGAAAAAGAAAAAGCATACATTGCCTCTTCCAGGCATTCACCTTCAGTTAGCAGAATTGAAAATAAAGTGGACTAATCAGCAAATAAGAGGAAAACCAAGCTAACACACAAACAAGCAAAAACAAGAAACATAACAGTAGGTAAAATAATATTGTGTTTTGTTGTTGTTGTTGTTGTTTTAAACAGTCATGTTTTTCTTTGCAGTTTCTTCTTTACAAATTTTGCAGAGAGGAAGAAAGGAAGACGAAATACACAAGATACAATAAAAAATCTAGATTTCAATACTTCTGGTCAGGCAGCCAACTAACCACTGCCATATCTGTTGGCAGAAGATGAAGGTTTTCTTTTTCATGGTATTAAGAGAGAAATTTAAGTCAACTTCAAAACCTTCAGTAACCTACCATACTCAGTCTTCTGGAGCACACAAGCAGTCACTGTTGTAGTCATAATTTGTTTCAGTTCATTGTCATGATGTAAACATGAATAAGATCCATAGAATTTATGGAAGTTACCAATAAGAAAGAATGGGATCCAGGGTGTTTATCTTAGTGAAATAATATATATGTTAGGTACTGAATTATTAAGAAACATGAGAAATAATTCAGTCTTTCCAAAGTAAGCTTATAGACAGTGGAGCCAAATACAAAGCTCCATGTAGCTCAGACAGATTCAGTGCACTTAAGTTAGAAATATATTTCTCTCCCTTGAGTTGGGTTGAACTCAGTTTAGATATTTCTTCCCCCTTTTCCATTCAATAGTTTGCTTCCTTCTTCCTTCTCCAGTATTCCTCTATTCCTCCAGTGCAGGATGAACAGCTGTGGGCACCTTCAAAGGGTGCCTTCATGATCTGAGGGCACCTTCATGAATGAAAGTTGAAAGTCATTGTAGATTTTGTTCTGGCCTTCAGGGTTGAAGTTGGTGATTGCAAAAGGCGCTCATAAAATCTGAAACCTAGATGAAGAGCAAGGTGGTTTTTTTTTTAGTTTGGTTGGTTGTTTGTTCTGTTTTGTTTTCTGCCATGCCAAAACACAGGATGGAAGTGAATGTATGGTCCCAGCTGTTTCTTACTCTAATCCTTCTTCCAGCAGGGTGGAATTAAGGAATAAAAAAGAATGTGACAGATGAACCAGGTCTAGCAGCTACATTTTTCCCCTCACACTTGAAAAGTAAAGCCAAAAGACATTCTTTCACAACCCAGCTGTGAAGAGCGACCCTACCGCATGAGACAACATGGAAAGGACTAGTAGAAGCTATTGTGTCTCTTCCTCTACCAGTTCCCATTCCTCCACCAGTCTTCCCTCAACTCCACCTGCAGTTGACATCAGAAACAGAATAAATTCAATTCCCTGAAGCAACAGGCAATGCTAGTCCATACTAACCTTGACAGCCAGTATCCTATCCCTACAAAGTTCCTAAGTATCCAGGAAAACCACAAGGAATGCTAGCAAGCTCTAGTCCGTTTATCTGTCTTCCAAAGAAAAGCAACCAAAAGATATGGTGCAGTCCTTTTGTAAAGTTATATGTAAGAACAGCCTCCTACCCTAGGAACAGTAGTTACTCCTCACCTGAGGCTTAAACACACATATCAAGAGACTGAGGGTCCTTGAAGGAGGAGACAGAAGGACACATTTTACACTGACATTTAGGCTGTCACTATTATGACAGGTTTCATGGGATAGAAGACAAATAGGAGGAAGCCTGAATCTCACTGGAGAGCTCGAATTTCAAGTTCTATGACCAAGAATGTGAAAGCTTCTGATGGTGGATAAACAAACTATCCTGGAAGGAGGAACTAGGTGAATGAAGGCCACTAATGCAAATTGGGTTTCCCCACATCTCAGCATCAAATGCTGTGCCCTGTGCTGAAAGCTTTTGGTGACTGTTATTTCCTATATTTCTTATATTCTCAATGTTAACTTGTTATTGGAGAATGAATATAGGAAATCCCTCCCTAGTTGCAGCTTAACTGGCAGCTTCAATCTACTTTCTGAGAACTGGCTACAAGTAGGTTGTGATGAAGAAAGACTGAACATGGAAGCGGGAATTAAAGACATGACATTGTCAAAAATTTCTACTTAAACATCTACTTTGGTAGCAGCAGCAGTCAACAACAACAATAAAATACTCCAAGAAAGGTGATATACAGTATCACTGATTTTATGTTTTAAGTATGAAAACCCTACAGCAGTCACAGACACATATTCTACATATTTCATACTTCACTTGTTATGGACATTCTCAGGTTGAAAAGGGCCCGTAAATCAACTATTTCAATTGCTTGCTTGCTCATATCATTAGATTATTACACACACACACACAAAATACAAGTAGTATCTCTCTTCAGCATGACTAACTTTTCAAGATTCTGTGAAGATTTTGTAGTACTTTATGTTGATCTATGTCTGAATTATAGCGCATAGCTAGCTAAGAAATGATTACCTGTATCAAAACAAGTGACACTTGACATGGATGGTTATCCAAGGAGCAGTCAGATGTACTATGTTTTGACATTTATGTTTCTAGGCAAAGACAAAATACAGGTAGATTAGACCTTTGTGTAGGGTCCAAACACATCATCTGGCAGGACTGTGAGGAATGTATGTTACATACAGAATACTGCTTAAGATTCTAGTTATTTGAGATTTTTATGTATCCATGAATCAGAGAAAGTACTTTCTTTTACCTTGATTAAAGTTTTCTTTTCCATTTTAAAACATTAATTTCCAGGAGTGTTTCTACAGGTGTATATTCATTTTATGTAATGTACTTAAGAGTGAATTAGTTCACAGTAGAGGTTATAAAAAAAAAAAAAGAGAGAGAGAAAGACTCCAGATAGCCTAAGTACTCAGATATCTTTTTAATTTTGCTGGAATACATCTACTGAGGCAATCTGAAATACTTTATTACTCAATGGAAGCACATACTACAGAAAGAAAATGCCAGTACTGTATGAGGTAAACCTTGGCTTTTGATATGGTAATTTTGTAGTAATACTAATTTAGCTAGATTAATAATATCACTGTCTATGATGTTTTTCTTACTGCACTTTTTTGTATTCTCCCTAACCATTTAAAAAATAAATATGAAAAAAAAATATATATATTCACAATAGCAAGGCTCAATTGCTAAAGATCAGGAACCCATTTAAATGTATAGTGAGACATTAGATGATGAGACTGAATTAATATGATATATTCCCCTCAGTACCACTTCTAGTTTCTGATGGCTATGATTGGAAGCATAAAAGAGGTTGTGTGAACGGCTGTATGGCAAGGGAATTATACTTACCAAGGTGATATTGAATGCCTTGAGCAAAGTATTCATTCAAAGCCCCAACCTCGGTTACCATCTCCTACAGGACAAAATACCTTTAACGGCAGCTGATTCCCTGAAGTCTAGAGATATGTCATTCACATTAATTATGGTGTTTGCAGCTTGATATATCAATCTGTGTTACCACCCATTTCTCAGGCAAGACTTACTGAGCAAGACTTTTCTAGTGAAGAAAGGTTATTGCTTTCCTTCCCTTCAGAATTTGTAGTCTTCTGTCTTTCATAATGCTGAAATAATTGCTCCCACCAGGATATTGCCCAGCTGTGCTCAGTTTATAATTTGTAATATTTTCCTTTCTATAAGTCAAGTAGCAGTGTATTTTTATTACTTTCTCCCAAGCGGATAATGATCCAAACCAATCTATTTATTTAGAGAATTGGGGAAATGGGATTGAAATTCAACTGCAAAATGTACTAAAAGTACATTCTGTTTTCCAAGTTGTTATATATATAAATATATATATATATTTCTGTTACTTCCATTGTTAGTCATGATGCTTACAGTCTCTCAGATTTTCTGTCCCATTGTTCATTAACTGGGGAAGCAAAAATGTTCCAGCATGTGATAAGAATTTTAAACATGAAAAGGTCAAGATGCTGGTTTCCATTGTCTCCAGGTCATCGTGACAGAAAGGTGAAGATGAAGCACTTTTAGAGTCCATAACAAAACGTGACTATGTTAAACATCATGAAACCATCATAGAAAAGACTGAAGTTTTTCTGTTCTCAGCTGCTAACTGTTTATGCTTTTTCTTTTAATTTACTCAGTCCCAGTTCCAACACATGGATGTGCTTTCACTTAATGGAGCTTGAGAGAACCATAGCACAGCTGTTTAATAACAAAGTATTGGTAAATTTGACTCTATTAGCACAATGGATTGAGGCTAGAGATTCTAAACACATAAAAACTTCATATAAGACATGTCAGCTGTCACTAAAAAAGTAGTGGCAGCCCTTAATCTTAAAAATCAGTAGTTGGGAGAGATCATTAAGTAACTGATTTCTAAGATGGAGTTGGCTGACTAGGAGACTGTCCTGTGAAGGGATTTTATTTGCCAAAGTGATATTCTATAGCAAACAGACTACAATGTCAGTTCTCTGCCAATGGGCTTTCATTAACCACAAAATAGCTCACTACCTGCAGGATGAAACACATACATTTAAATCTTTGAAAGCTTTCTACATATGCCATATCTTCAAAGTTCCTATTGCATCTTGAAGCCAGGAAATATAATGTTTCTAAAGAGATCCAGGCTGTCTTGGCTCTCCAACTTACATTTACCACTTGACTTGGATCCTTTTCCTAGTCTAGCAAGTTAAGTCAGACATAAAAAATATAAATTGCAGTCTCAGAGGTGGTATTAGCACACATTATGCTTCCTGTCAGTTTAACCCCCCAAGGATGAGGGCTTCTCCAACTCTAGCAGTACTAACAAGCACTAGTAAGAGAGTACATGAAAAAGCATAATATTTTAAAACTAGACCAAGCTGACCAGAAAAAGATTTATATTTAGACTAGAAAAAGAATATCCTTAGTGATGGCCACATTCCCCTCATGAGTTGAAAGATGAAGTTCAAGCATTTATTTCTAAACCAGATAAATGATAAAATGATAACATAGCCTTAAGAATGTCAATAAGTATTGGGGAATTCTTTAATTTTTTAAAGTACAAACTGGGACACTCCCAATAGCACACATGGATCATTTAAAGAAAGCTCAGATTTCAAAACCCTGGCAATTTTGAACACTTACCTAATGAATATTCAATGCCTACAGTACTAATTGGGATAAAGCAACTAATACAGCATTGGTAGATATTTACATCTCCCCTGTTATATCTAGTTGTTGGTGTTCAGTAGTATTTGGTTAATCCCACTTGGTGATTGGTGGCTCTAGATCTGGGAGAAACAGAGATAAAAATCCCCATGTGGCCTTACAGGGCAGATAGATAGTTGTTTGCTGCTTCCACTTCAACTGAAGGATTATTAAGGAAAGTGCGGAAAATCCTAGGTTTAGAATGAATGAGGAAAGTTGTCTCAGAATGTAACACTGCTAGTGGAGTTTAAGAATACTACTGTTACAGCAATGAGTTCATTGACATTGATTGCAAAGAGATATAGCTTTTTTTTCAAAGACTTTTGTGAGGGCTTGTGCTCTCTCTTCTCATGTATATAAATGATTTAATAAGAAATTGAGATAGATTTAATATTGTCGAACCCATACATGAATTCTAGGGATTTTCATAACCTAACAATTATTTTGTAGCTGAGTCTCATTTATCACTCTTAGTTGTGCAAGCCTGAGCCCTAACTATCCATGGTAGATAATGCTCCCATGCAGCAAAATTTATTAACATTTCCATCTTTGCTAAATAAATAGACATCTTTTCTTCTTCAAAACCCTTTTACAGATTTTTATTTATCATCTGTCCTCTACATATGCTGAATTTTGACAGATCACAAAAATCCCCAGATGGCATTTCATCTATCTTATTAGCTTTGCATTTTATGAAGTTTTCTATTTAGCAGACCACAGAGGACAGCTTAAAAAGTAAAGTAGTTAGGAGTAGAGATTTACAGGTTGGTAACAGTAAGGTAAAGGCTTAATCTATCTTAATAGCACACTAGTTGTAATAGACTTCTGGGAACAGATAGGCCACCTAAGAGAGGTCAGCAGTGATGAAAAGACCCCATCCGTTCTATTTGGATGATGAGGTTATTCAGCATGAGACCCATAGGAGGGTCTCAGGCAAATCAGCAAAGAAGATGCAAGTTGTGTTTTCACTTGCCACATCCATGGCATTGTGATTGACAAGCAGGTATAACACAGAGTGGCATCCCTGTGAAAGTACTAGCACCAATTACCCTCTATCAGTTAATTCACTGACCATAGGTGGCTTGGCAAAGTACACAGAGGTAAGATAAGATATCCTATCTATATTCATTTACAGGTGTAGGAAGTAATCACACTTCATTAAGAATCATTCACCAATGATAGTATTTAACATGATTACCTATAAAGTGGCAAGTAAAGAAACAATGTTTTGTATTGATCTTAAAAGAATACGAAATTACTGAAGTAAACTAGTAATTTATTGACCCTGTAAACAAAACCACTTGTTAAAATTCATTAATTTATAATGTTGCACTCCAGATGCTCTGCTATCTTGCATTTGCTATGACCATTTGTATCACTTTAATATAGGTGCACTTTTGGTGTGTATCAGGTTCATTGTACTCTTGTCATCTGGCAGTACATTAGGCTCTCTTTGCAAACATTCTCTTGCGTTGAAAGCTATTCTTATGTCCAAAAAGCATGGAAACGATACTTTAAAGTATAAACAAAATATTCTAATATTAATCTTGCTGATGCAGGTACTTACAGCTTTGAGTACTATATTTATTATGCAGTTAAGGACTAGTCTTTTATAGCAAGATCTGAATGATGTACAGTAGTGCCTTAGGGTAAGATGAACTTTTGAAAGTTAATGAAACATCTGTGTCACTCAAATCAAGCTAGTATTACCAGAAGAGACTACAGAGCAGAGGAAGGCTCAGAATGTGTGAACACAGTGCTAAGAGACTCCTAGGAATAACATAAGTGTTTATTAAATGTGTGGAACACTGTGCTTTGCCTCTGCTCTCCTCCTGTGGATATCTGCTTGTGGTGCAATGTCTTCACCTGTCACCCACCATGGCAGCAGATTCCTCTTCTTTTCAATTTAGGCTTGTACAGACCTGCTCTTTGACATAAAAATGGAATTTCTCCTTTGTATTCTCAACTCCTCTCAGTCCTACCATCATGAAAACTGAAGTTACTTTCTTCTTAAGCTAATCATTATTTCATCTTTTAGTGATTCCTCCGTTTTCTCTGGTCAACAAGCTTTTAACTTCAGCTTAAAATCTTCATCTCCTTTTCTCTCTTCTACATAACCTAACATGTTCTTGCTAGTAAGAAACCCTGCAAAAACCAAACAAATGAAAAAACCAACAACAACAAAAATCAATTAATCCATTAGCATTGAAAAAAACTTGTTATATCTTAATATCAACAACTTGATCTACCTTTTCTACAATTTGAGAGCAGGAATTGTATTCAGCTTGCTTTTGAAATGATTAAATGTTGTATGAGCTATCTGACTTTTGACTGCTGTGAAGAAGTGACATTACCTTCACTTTCTTGTGTAATTATTTTTCCAATTAGTCAATCACATCTTTCACGTCTGTGGACCCTTCTCCAAGGGGGAGGGGGAGGCATAGGGGTGGAGGTGGGAATGGAGGGAGGTTAAAAAAAAAAAAAAAAAAAAAAAAGAGGCCTGACATTACCATTTGGCCAGGTAAAGCAACTTTCTGTGATGTGATTAAAAAATAAATAAAAAATGATGCACACTTGGAGTCAACTCTATGTGAGAAATGAATGCTTGTAACGAAGAAGTATTCTAACTGGCTAAGAAATACAATAATGTTTGTTTGTTTGTTTTTTCTAATTAAATGATATCTGTGATACAAAAAGTTATAGAAGGCATCGAGACAATTAGTTCCAGTTAAGGTATACCTACTGCTATACTGATGAAATTGCCAACTTTTAGGTAGATATGGAAATCAGTTATGAACAGTTGACAGGTATGAGTATGCCAATCTAAATCATGTTTGCTTGCATGCCTCCAATTATACTGGTTGAAGATTTTATAAACAAAATTGTAGATACAAGTGGGGGTTGGGAGAGGAGGTTTGATTGTCTGATTTTTATATATATATATATATATATATATATATTTTTTTTTTTTTTTTTTTTGGGAGGGGGGGGTTGGTGGAGGGAGGGCTGGTTATGGCAGATTTTCTCATGTAGATATAGGAATATACTTGAGCTGATATCACCAAAGCTTCAAGCTTTGTAATATTCAAGCATTCACAGTATCATGATTATACTGTTAAAAATTAACACTGTTAAAAAGATGACTGCATATAATTATGCAGATAACTGTGTATGTATATAAGTATGAAATTTTGGGGAAGGTTAATTTTAATCATAAATGACTGTGTTTGGTATTGTCTTTTCATGTAGCTTTCTACTTCTAAGATTGCATCCTTCCAAGATAATTTCTTCTGAGAAGTTAGGTTAGCTTAGTTCGTGTTTTCTTGCACTAGTTGTAATACATTCTTGGACTAAGCTTTCCTACAGGTTGTATCCAAAAAACCATGGGATATTCTGATGCTCAGATCCAGCCAAAACCCCATAAAGTAAATTTCATTCATAAACCTTTATGGAATGGCTCTGCTAACATAGGCAGCTCATCACCACTGCAGTAGTCAATAATAAAACACTCTTCCTGAGCCCCTGCTTTGATTAAATTATATTTTAACCAATATTAAACTGGAAAGAGCCCTTATTATGAAGGAGGTAAAGGGTACTATTATTTTTCTCTATACTGAGAACAGGCGTATATTCTTACACTGTCAGCTGTTACTTCTGACAATGACAACGGTTACGAAAAATAGACATTTGCAAGATATGGCAAAACTGCAACACATCATAAATGTTAATAGCTTTACTCATTTCAGATCTGGAATGTGACAAAATGACTCATGCTGAAAAACAGACTTCCTGGATCACAATGTGAGGTAGGAAATGAAATTAGAGATGGTTAACAGAAAGCATTTCAGCTCAGCATCCCACACCCACTCTTGAAACATTTGTCCAAAATATGCCCCTCTCCTGAGATTTGAAAGAACTTGTATACTTTTATTCATATTTTCTCTTATTTTCTCAACTGTCATCTTTTTATCTGTCGATGAAGGTCTGAATTACCCCTTCTACTTCTGATAGTGGTTTCAGTCTGAATAAAAACAAGTGGAACGGAAAGCTGCCCTAAAGGCCTGGTCTTGAGGAATTTCCTTCCCACATTTCCTTCCCAGAATAAGATCCTAGGTTGGGAAATGCTGCTCTGCACAGAAGCAGTATCAAGGCTAAAGAGGCACAAATAAGCGTGTTTTGGCATGGCAATATACCCTTATTTCATTATATGCCATTATATACTCTTATTTATACTGAAAATACAGGAAAAAAAAAAAGATATTTATATAAACGAATAACAAACTAAATTAATGTTATAATAACTAATACTATCAAACTAGTTTTTACTGTTTTTGCCATAAGAATCTTTTAACACTGTTGTTTGTTTGTTTTTGTTTTTGTTCCAATTTAGCACTTAAGGACATTTGAAAAGATAAAACTTCTCCGTAAAATGAAAAATGTGATTTTTTTCTCTTTCTTGTTAGTAACACAAACTATTTTTTGGAACATAAAAAAGATGCTTCACTGAAGTCTGTTCACTTGATAGTCTAGCTGTACTGTTTCTTCTCATTTCATCACTCCAATTAAGTATCTCCTAAAATGTTAATACTGAAAAACAGATAATGTTCTTGGCTAAACTTTTCACTTCCAAAGGGTCATTCTCTTTTCACACATGAAGCATGGAAAATTGCTTTGAAGTATTTTGGGGAGAAGGTTTGGCTACAAAGTTAATTATATGAAAATGCATGGTGATAGAAGGTGTTTATAACTAATCTCGAAAGACTGCATCATTGATTACTTTATTCATAGGACATGTTTCTCAATAAAAGCATTAAAAGAAAAAAACCTAAAAGGCAAGTAACTTACCTTTCTCATAAGGCACAGACAACTATAAAAAAATATAGCAGATGAGATTAAGTACCATACCAGACAGACAGAATGAGAAATGGAATACAAAAGTCAGT
Source organism: Cygnus atratus (assembly GCF_013377495.2). Lineage (NCBI taxonomy): Eukaryota > Metazoa > Chordata > Aves > Anseriformes > Anatidae > Cygnus > Cygnus atratus. The sequence goes on from NC_066362.1 coordinate 120,495,737, forward strand.
GGAAACCATTAGAGGATCTTTTCTCGGACAAGTACAGCAGACAATAAAAATGAGGCCTCTCCAAGGGGTAAAAAGTCAGCATTCAATGAATCAGACTGACCTCCTGTTGAGAAGCAGAAACAGTGCCATGTTCATAGTGTTCGTGGTCCACATACAGGTAAGAGGCATGCTTTTTTGTTGTTGTTATTGTTGTTATTCTCTTCACAGACATGTTTTATTGCTTATTCTGGTGCTTTATGAGACAAAATGGTGATAATACAATGGAGCAGAACTAAAAATATACGTTTTGTTTGTTTGTTTGTTTTAATGATAGATATGTCTATATTACTCATGGAGGTAATTTGTGTTACTGTGGGATATTGGAAAAAATTGTGGAGGTAGTTCTGGGTTACTGTCAGATACTAGAATGCCCACAAAATGGCTACTCTTGTCTCTTGACCCGGGCCATGACACAGTCACCTCACAACAGGGTGTGATGGTGTCACACTAGTGACGTTATAGAAAATAACTTCCTCTACCACTTGCTTGATTCTGCTTATGTTGAGTTACAGCAGACTCAAAATGGAAGGAAGACCCTATTATGGCCATCAGCACAGTGCAACAATTACTGCAGTAGTTACTCATGGCGTTGCTAGAAAACAGTGAGGCTGAAGATTTTAAAGACCTTCTGATAAGTAGCATGTCATAGGTGAATGTATGTGCTCCTGTAAAAGGCAATGGGAAGGATTTTAAGTTGTGTCGTTGTTCTACCTATTCAGAAAAGAAAGAGAACATGCATTCTGAAACAACTAATCTTTGATTTATTTGAATTCCTTTGAAGGATGTCATCTTAATGGCTTAGGTAAAAGAAAGATTCTTTGGATTAAACAACATTAAGGTCCTTTAAAGTTTTGGCAGCATCAAAGGAGCCAAAGGAAGTGGTTTGGACATAGAGACATACAAATATTATGATATAATCAAAAGAAGAATGACAATGAAGACTGTAGCATTTTTCCACAGAATAAAACTTTTTTAACGGGTTAGGATATGACTCATGCACTGTCAAGGACAGATAAGAAAGTAGAGCTTATGAAAAATAAAGACAAGGTTAAAGCAAAAGAACATATACATATTTGCTGTTCATCAAATTTAGATATGTTTTCATATATTACTTTTATTGATTGAAACAGGATTAATGACATTTTAAGTTAAATTTGGGCCCTGATAAAAGGTGTACAGTGTTATGCAATATTATGGTGTGTCTGTGATAACCATTAACAGCTCTACCATTAACAGTTGTATATAATTATCTGTCAGAAGTATATCTTAAAAGAAGGAATCACCTTAGTCTGTTTGAAATCTGTGTCTAGATTAGACAATCATTTGGGCTCCTTCTGTAGTCAATAGGCACTTTCAGAGGGTGATTCATCCCATACTAATATAGGCTTGGTGAATCATACCCTAAAGATGCCTCTTTACCTCCTGAGAGCTATACTTTTCCTACCAAGAAACAAAACAAACAAACAAACAACACGTGGACTCTTTTTCCAATTCCAGCCAATAAATGTACCTGAAATTCCAAACATCAGCTATGTGCAAGAAACTGCTGCACAGTCTATGGACTGAAAAGCGTTTATGTCAGTTATCTGGCAAAATATCAAATGACAAAGGCATTGGGGAGTACTGCTGGCTGTTCGTTAACCAGTTGCAAACAGAAAAATATTTGTTCAGACATATACCATAGTGCTATATCATTTTTTTTAAAAATGACTGCCATCGATCTTTGCATAAAATAAAGCAGCAGCCTGTGCTTTCTTAGCTCTGTGACAGCGGTTTTAATTGGGGTTTGGAGGGGATAATGGCTGCTTGCCAGTGCTATATGCAATCATCCAGCTGTTCAGACAGCTAAAGACCTTAAGATGTAATAGCAAAGGAGCTGGCAGACACTCAGTCTGCCTGCTAGAGACCAGTGAGCATCCTAGCAAGCTATTTAAGACTTTATTTAATATGGCAGTCATTAACAGTCAGAGAAAAAAAGGAAGAAGCACTGTGTAATTGATTAGCTGGAAATGCACAAGTTTATATATATTAAGGTGCTCCACTATGCATGTCATTGCCACCATCTAACAACCTTTTTTTTTTTTTTTTTTTGATTTGATTAAACTATTGAAAACTCTGAAACTATAAGCATCTATTTGATATTGATAGTATAGGAAGCTGTCAGCTGAGTTTAATATTAAGAGGCATTTATTGAATAAATCAACACTGCACTATCAAGCTTCCAAATGCAAAGACTTGGACCTTCATGTAGGGAACATGGTACTCTGGGTCCTGATGAATTCTTCTTCCAGAGAAACGGTAATTTGAAGGGTCATTTTGTTGGAAAAAGAAACCACATAAGGTATGTGTTATGAAGATATTGCACAAAGTTATATGAAGACTAGGAAAGTAAACATCAAAATGATACTAAATCATAACTGCATTTGTTCCCATTTCTGCAGCTTATCTGTAATGGGAGAAACTATGCTCAACCTTAAACAGAAGAGAAACTAGCAGAGAAATACTGCTTTAAGTGGAACACAGTAGTTTTTTATTATCTATTGATCACATTCTGACCTCATTGCTCTCTGGCACAATCATTAGTTTCAGTGGGCTACATCAGTGCAAAGAAAGTTTAAACTATACCTTGTATTGTTCTGTGAATACTAAGATACAACATTCACGATAGAAATATCTTATATTTAAAAAAAAAAGTTAAGTAAAATATATGCTGAAAGAAGTAGTAGGCTTGCTTTTGTAAGGACAGCAAGAAACAGAGTGACCATAGTTTCAGTAGTCAATCATATATCACATCATATAAAAGAGATATCTTAAACTCTTTTATGTTCATTTATATATTTCAGATGTATCGGGAACTTCTTTATGTTTCATTTTAGGCTTGTACCTAAGACCTTATGAACGATCATTGGTCTCCTGTTCTATAAGAAGATGTGGAATGATAAAAGGGTATATCATGATATTTCATCTCTGTGGTCTTTACCCTTTCATACCATCCACAAGGACTGAGGCTACTTCCAGAGCTCCAGTAATATCACCTCCAGGTTATTTGAGCATTACAGGTCTATTGCAAGGGAAGTGATTACCAGTTTGGACCTTGCTTCTCACAGCAAGCATACTGAACCCTGCATGCTGATAAGCTATGCATGTTTACATCCTACAGAAAAAGAAAATCAGCTAAAATGATATGTTTTTTTTATATATATATATATATATATATATGTATATGTAGTTTAAAATACAATATAATTGAGTTAACATGCCAGCTAGATTAGAAGTTTCTTGACTTAGTGATAGAAAATCTCTGCAAAATCTAAATCCTTCTCAGGTAGGAGCTTGTCCCAGGAAGTAATTGTGAGAAGCATTTTAGCAATTTGGCAGCACCACCTCCACGTTAGCTGAGGTTATAATTGGTACTAATTGGAAACTGATTAGTATTAATCACAAAACTACCTGTTGACTTTGAGCAATAACACAAACAATTCAGAGGCATCCCAAGTCTACAAGCATATCATTAAGCTGGGGTCTCTGGTTCCTTGTGTTAACTTACTAGCGTAGGTTGCAAGGTCACACAATGGTAACATCATCCATCTTGTTTGCAAAAAGTCAAACATCCTGTCAGCGCACAATAAATAACAAATAAATCATAATAATGGCTCATATCAACCCCAAAAGACATACACATGAAAACTTCTGTGACTTTTCTCTAACGCATTTTGCATCCTGTGAAAATTGAGATCCATGTGAGAGCAAGGTTGTGTGACTTAATGGGGATCTGAGAACATTAAATCTTTTTTTTTTTCTCTACTGCAAATTATCCTAATATTATCTGGAAAAAACATAATATAGTTAAGGCCTGAATTATTTTTTGAATAGATCCCATGTGACCAAGGCCATTATAAGCAACTACAGCTTTAAATGCCCTTAGCAATACAAGTCCAGAATAGCATTGATGAGAGGATAAATGCTGGGCCCAGGATGTCCTGGGGGGATGGAGTGGGATGGGGTTGTTGTTCTGCTGCTATCTGCCAAAATATATTTAAAAGGGCCCTAAACCTCACATGGACTATATGGACTTGTATGAACGTAGATCCTAGATTTGAGGATGGGAGTCACTAGTTTAATGGAGAAAAAAATCAACCCAATCAGACAAACAAAAACCCTCAAAACACTAGTTTCAAAAAAACATAGAATTACTTTTCCTCATTTTGATTTGATCACAGTTTACACAGTGGAATGCTCTAGACCAATATCATTTATCAGAATCTTTAAGACTAAGTCTTAAATTAAGCCTAAAGTACTGGTGCTCTTTTAATCAAGACAGCAATGGAAAGATGTGGATTTGTTGCATAAACATATCAGTAGACTTTCTTTCCCTTTGGTAAGAAGTGCAGCATGGTTCAGCTTTTGATGTGGAGATGCTGATGTGTTACAGCTGAAAAAAAATCATGAATTTATGCATATGAAATCCTGGTTTCTATAGATTCCTTGATCAAATAATAAATCTTGTACTTTAAAGCAACCAAACGTAACTGTCTGAGCAAGAATCTACTGAAGTATAAAAACAGAGCAATGCACAGTAATGATACCCTTCTTCAAGGTTCTGCAGTGCAGGAGAAAGAATCTGTCTTGCAAGCAGTGTTATATTAATACTCTGATTTCAGAATAATATTCATGTGTCACATCTTACTGTTAGGATGCCACATGAAAAAGACATGGGTGGCCAGCCTCTTCAGAGTGAAGGAGGGGAACCTTAAGAGGGGTCATTAGTTATTTGACAGAAAAGCTGATGTCAAATCATTACCAGATTTATTTATTTTTAAAAATTTATGTAACATCATAATTTTAATTTATAAGGGGAGGACTTGACTGTAGCTGTAGTTTCCTAAGGAGAAAGATTAAACAACTGTAGAGGAAGTGCAGCAAAGTTTATTCCAGATTAAGAAGAAGAAACTTGCATTGCAAGTAGCAACTTCTGTAGAGCAGGAGCTTGCTAACAATGGCCATCTATGCAGGAGATTTTTCCTTTCTGTTTGGTCTCAACAGGAGCCTGACTCACCCTCTGAAGAAACAGCAGGGAGTGGAATTTAGTCCATGGGTGTCTCCTACCGTAACTCCATTCTGACTAGTCTTAAGCATGGTCTAGCTCTCTTCAGATAGGTCACGTGCACTTGGTTTCTTTGCACATTTCAACTTTCGCTCCAAGGTACCAATCCAAGAGCAGACAAAGTTCAGCAGTGGTAGGAAGGTATCAGGTAAGATTTGCACAAATTGTATGAATTCAGAGGTGTAAGTCTAGACATACGGAGTGTTTCCTTCCTTCTCTTCAATAAATTTTTGTTACTGTACTCTTTTATTCATGAAGACAAAGAAGATATTTTGGCCAAATCCAAGTATTACTGTAAAAATGTTACCTCTTGAATATTTTTTTTCCAGTGTTTATTCTCTGGCACTGGAATAGTTCCACAGAACTATTCCACAGGTCCTACAGGATCACCTGAAGACAACCATTTTGGTTTTGGGGGAATAGACAGAGATTTCCCATTTACTAAAATATAGACCTAGCTTCTTCAAATAAAGCAATTCTTAGATGGACCCTAACATTTTTATCTGCAGCTGTCCTGCTCCTTCAAAGCAAATGTCTTTTTTGAGCAGAAATTGCCTATCAGGACCAATTGTCCTTTAGTTTTACAACAGTAACAAATGATTTTGGGAAACTATGACTCATTTTACCCCAACCCAGTCAGAACTTTTCCAAGCTGCGCAATCAGTAGGATAAACCCAGCTGTGACAAATCATACCCATCTGTTTGAAAATGTGTAAAAACTACTCTGGACATAACATACTAGAAATATTAAGCCACAAAATAAATAAATAAATATGAGCTCCCTTGACCACAAGTTCTCTCATGGACTGCACCCATGGCTGATGTCAGCTCTGCTTAACATTATTAACAGATTACATAGACCATAAAATATAGCAGAGCATCTTCTATGACTCCAAAGAAAAAAATCTTACAGAGCGATACTCGAAGAGCAACACAGGAAGAATTTATACACCAAGGTCTATGACAGCAATCTGAAGAAACTGCTTGGGTAGCAGAGGGCTAAGAGCTCTTCAGTTTTCAGCTATAAAGTTTATTAAGTGCCTAAAGTTCTGCTCTGAGCATTTCTACAGAGGTTATCTGCACGGAATGACCGAGCAACTATCCGTTGCCTAAGCCCATGAGACTAAGAAACTCAACATCTCAGAAAACTGCTTGCACTTGCCACAATCTATTCAGGATATTCACAATGACCTGGACATAGTTCAAAGAGGCACTGTTTAACTAATGTAGTTAAGCAAGACTCCCAGGGACTCCGGACAAAGGAAATTCAATTAATATTTCTACTTTCCCATTTTTGAAGTTAAGTGATAATTTTTAATTTCTACTTCAAAATCATTACCTTGCATTCAAGCATTTTTTTTCAGGTGCTTATATGCAGTCTTTATTAAATGATATCTGGAACTAAAATACCTTTTTTTTTTTTTCCTGTAAACACTTAAAAGTAAATATATCTTTCCAATTTACATGCTTCCATTTAATTCTGTTATTAATGCTACACACTTGTTAATCTCTGTATAATAAGGATGGAATGAAGATGACCCAGTACTGCAGGCTGTTAATATTCACTTCCAAGTTAATAGGACTATTACCAGCCAGAAAACTGACCTTGCACTTGCCTAGGTAATCTCCTTGAGCGCTGGTTTTCTGAATGACAATGGATGATCTTACATCTCTCCTGTTAAGATCTGATTAATAAGAGCACCAGCTATAATAACCTTTAAGATAATGAATAGACTGTCCTAGCTCTCAGCCCCCTCTTTATGTGATCAATCAGGCATGAATGAAAAAAAAAAAAAACAAACAAACCTGAAAGCAAACAAACAAACAAAAACAACCAAAACAAAACAAAAAAATGAAAAAGAAAATAAATGAACACATTGTAGCATGTAATTAAAGAGGATGCATTGGTATTTTGCTAATCCTGGTTAGCCTCACTTGTCTTCCTTGCTTGCCAGTTACAGAATTACTGGAGTTTATTTATACAAGACAAGGAAGTATTTATTTATGATGGGGTGTGTGCTCATTACTTAGTGTACAAATGTGAAGATGAAGCACAAGGTATAGCCATTAGGAAGATATAACAAAGGATGCTCTGTAGTTGGCCTCAGGTGCATGCACAGCAGGTCACACTTGTTATGTGACCTGCGAAGTTATTTCAGGAGTCATGAAACACATTTAAGTCTCATTATATGCATGGACCAATTCTGGATTACAATTATTTATGAAATAATAGCTGCATATATTAGAATTGCTTTTGTCTTGGACTTCTTTTCAGCTATCTCTTTTAGTCTGTGGTAAACACAAGTAAATCCTGTTTTTGTATTTAATTATTCTAAAAGAGCACTTTAAGATAGGCTCAGATGTGGTGGAGGTAAAACCTACTGATGATGGTTAAAACCCAGATGATGGTTCTACCTCCAGTGATGGAGTGTGCATCTACTCAGGCTCAATGACATGTTAAACAGTTTCTAGACATTCATATCAAAGTTGGCCTGTGCTAAACAACCTGAGGCTGAGATCAGAGGAGATGAGGTATTTATGCACTTAGTTCTGCTGTCAGTCCTTTACGGAATGTAGTCCTTCTTCTCTCAATTTTTATTTTTTTATTTTTTATTTTTTGTTCTTCCTCCTCTGTACAATAGAAATGGCACTTATATCTTTTGAAAAGTAGCTTGAGAGCTACTGGTGCAAGAAACCATGTAAAAGCTGAGTGAAGAAGAATCAGTTCTTTGCATTTTTGTTCTTTGAGGAGAACATAAAAACTTAATGGGAGACATTTTGGAGGCTCTATCTTATAGAATAAAAGCAGGAAAAGCTAATATCATAGGAACAAATTTTCAAAGCTCTATAGGGCATCAAGCTATTTAAAAATGGCATGCCACTAACAGTGTTTTCTTAACTTTCTCTTTAAATGGTCTGGGTACCAAAGAAAAAGGCAAAAAACACCACACTAAATTTTGGAAAAGGTTCCCATGGTGATCTGAGAACTACCAATCAGACAAATTAGTAGAATATACAATGCAGAAGACAATCAGTAAGTACACAGAAAAATATGGTATCACTGAGGAAAATCAATGTGAATTTTGTAGAGAGAAGCTTGGCCTTGCTCATCTATTAGGATTCCTTTAAAGCATCAATAATCAGTTGATACTGTATGTCTGTATTTCGAAAAACTTTCAACAGCTCATCAAGGAAATCCAGTCATTGTTTCTTTCTAAGATTCTCTCATGAGCAAATAAACACTCAAAAAACATGACAGAAAGGCTAGGTATAAATAGTCAGCTTTATCAGTACAGGGAAATCACTCTTGAAGTCCCATAAAGATTGTTGTTAGGCCCTGCATTTTTTAATATGCACATAAATCATCTAGAGAAAGACTGGAAAGTGAAATCACAGTGGTTTCTTCTCCCCTTCCCTTCCCTTCCCTTCCCTTCCCTTCCCTTCCCTTCCCTTCCCTTCCCTTCCCTTCCCTTCCCTTCCTTCCCTTCCCTTCCCTTCCCTTCCCTTCCCTTCCCTTCCCTTCCCTTCCCTTCCCTTCCCTTCCCTTCCCTTCCCTTCCCTTCCCTTCCCTTCCCTTCCCTTCCCTTCCCTTCCCCTCCCTTCCCTTCCCCTCCCTTCCCTTCCCTTGCCTTCCCTTTCCTTTCCTTCCCCTTCCTTTCCTTTCCTTTTTTCTTTTCTTTCTCTTCTCTTCTCTTCTCTTCTCTTCTCTTCTCTTCTCTTCTCTTCTCTTCTCTTCTCTTCTCTTCTCTTCTCTTCTCTTCTCTTCTCTTCTCTTCTCTTCTCTTCTCTTCTCTTCTCTTTTCTTTTCTTTTCTTTTCTTTTTTTCTCTCCCCTCCCCTCCCCTCCCCTCCCCTCCCCTCCCCTCCCCTCCTCTCCTCTCCTCTCCGTACTGAAACTTCAAAGGTTTTTTTGCAGGGGACAAGGAAAAAAGGGGGACAAAAGAAAAAAAGTTCTTCATACAACTCTCAACAAACTGTCAATACTGAGTTACTGGGTGTGTTAAAACTCAGTAGTATAGATGAGTACATCTGCGAATAAAGGCAAAAGATATAATATCCATGTAAAAGGTAATTTACATTTGCAGTGAAGGGTTCTAAACTACCCAATTCCCCTGAGGAAAGACATATCAGAAGTCTTATAACTGGACTGGTGAATGTGTTAGCTCAGTAATCAATGATGGTCAAAAGAGAAAACAATGTTTAGGAATTATTAGGAAAGGAAGTGAAAACAAAGCTGAAAAACATAATGGCACTTACTTTATGTAGATGGATCTTGAATATTGTTGGTAATCCTGTCTGCCTGCCTCTACAAGGACATAACAGAAAAAGTACAGAAAAGAGTAACTCTGATGAAAAAAGGTACAGAACAGCTCCCAGAGAAAAGATTAGACAGACAAGGACACTTCAGCCTGGAGAAGAGACACTTTTTTTTTTTTTTTTGACAGAACTATAAAATCATGAGTGAAACTGAGAAGGTAGAGAGAAAACTGCTTGCTGTTTCTCATAATTCAAGAATTAAGAGGACTCAGAAGAAAAGCTACAGACCAAATAAACAAATGAGGGTACACAGATGAAGCTATGGAGTATAATGCCACGTGAAGCTGTGGAGATCTTACCTGGTAGCTTCCAAGTGAAATTAGATTACTGGACGATAAAACCATCATAAAATATTAAAAATAGAATCTGAATTCTAACACTGGGTGTTCACAAACCATGGATTTTTGGTCTGATATAAGGAGGAAGATTGCTGTGTGTTTGCCCTGTTTCTAAAAATTGATTCCTGGTCATTGCTGGAGACAGGATGCTGCAAAGGTGTATGAAGTTCTGAGCCAGTAAGGCCATTTCTATGAACCTACTATTACTGCTAATTTCTCACTTGCTAGGAGCTGAAGCCAAGCTCTCTGTCCTTTTCCAAGCTAGCAATGCCACACTGAGGTATTCTAATGCCAAAAAATAAGTTCTGAGACTTAAAGGGAGTGCAAGAACGTCCTGTTTTTTCCCCAGTAATTATATTAAATACTCTTTATTTAAAGCTACAAGATGAATCTCACCACAGATCTGTAATTATTCCCTCATGTTTGTTTTAAAAATCCACTTCAGTATTAAACGTGCCATAGTTCATTTCAGTGTAAATGGTATTTTTTCCAAACTGTAAATTAAGTTCTTTGGTTATATTTGAATAAACTGAGAACAAAAATGTATACTCTTTTCTTTCTCTCTCCATTTCTCTCCTTCTCTCTCTTTTTCTCTCTGCCCCTTTCTCTTTCTAACGGATAATTCAAATGAACTGAACTTTACATTTTTTACATGAATAGATACTATAGAGAAAGAATTATATGAATTGAAAATAAATTATGTAAATGAAATGTTTATTCATCATTAATTAGTTTTGAACATCTGTAACAAGTATTTCTCTACAATTTTAAGATTTATTGACTAGGTCACTAGAAGCTTCTGCAAGTTATTTAGCGTAGTAGATAAGATTAAATTAAGCTTTATTGTTGGAGTTGTGCAACATAGTAATTGTGGAATTACATGACTGCATTTTCCCCTCTTACATTTTTTTCTTTTAATTAGAAAAAAATAAAGTGTTAAAACACCCATTCAGAAAAACAGTAAGGCACATATTTAACTACAATATAATTTATTCATTGAGATAAATGTTACTATGTTACTATGTTATTGTTACTATGGCCCTGCACGCTTTGCTGAAGCAAAGCCTTAATGAATGAAGCAGAAATTCTAATGAGGTCAACCAAAAATAGCAAAGGAGCTAATAAACTGCATTTTGGTGCAGCTCTCTCTTCCCTTCCATCCCTCTTGATTCCAACTGGCCAACTGACTCCATCTACTCAGCATTCACTGCAGGATTGGAGCAACAATCAAACTAGAAGAAAAAAGGGTTGTGTTTAAAAGAGCAATTTTACTGAGTTATATATATATATACATATTCAGATACCTCTGATTCCCCTGTTAATTCTATGTGGCTGTGATACAAACAAAATATGTTAGAGAAGAACCGTACTTTTTCCACCCGGTAACTTTTCCAGCTGACTCAACTGAGATAGTTTGTAAGGGGCAATCTGTTATAGTGCAGCACTAGCTTTAAAGGGTTTGGATAGCAAAATGTAGGCAATGTGGCTCCCTTGGCACCACTCCAGGGCTAGGAAAGGTATGGTTAGTTTTAAGCCAGGTCTACATATGGAGAAATATAGACTTTCTCTGTGCAGAAGGTCTACCTTCTGGGTTAATTTATATTTGATCTGAAAATCTTACAGAGGTACTGTCATTTATACATATATAAATGTTTGCATTGTTATTATCTTGAAAATTAAAAAAAGATACTTTGCAGCAATGATGCTCATTCTGCCACAAAAGACAGGAAACAATAACTCTTTGTTTTTAATTATTTCAACTTGAGCAAAATGCTTCAGAATCAAGCCAAATGTGAGACTGATATGTTAAAAACACAGGAAATGCACTTCATTCCTCAAGAATTAACATTATTTTTTTATTGTATCGTAAATCTTTTTTTTTTTCTTTTTTCTTTTTTTTTCTGTTGTGAAACTGAAATAAAACATTTATGCATATTAGGACGATAGTTCTTCAAATGCCAATGCGTGAACATCAGTCAGGCATAAACATGGCCCAGAAGGCCAATTGCATCCTGGGCTGCATCAGAAGAAGAATTGAACAGCAGGTCTAGGGAGGTGATTGTCTCCCTCTAGTCAGTCCTGGTGAGGCCCCACTTGGAGTACTGTGTCCAGTTCTGGAGCCCCCAGCACAAGAAGGATGTGGAGCTGTTCGAGCAGGTCCAGAGGAGGGCCACAAAGATGATCAAGGGGCTGGAGCACCTCTCCTATGAAGAAAGGCTGAGAGAGCTGAGGCTGTTCAGCCTGGAGAAATCTCCTGGGTGACCTCACAGTGGCTTTTCAGTACTTAAAGGGGACTTACAAAAAAGATGGAGAGTGACTCAATCAGATAATGACAGAACAAGGGGGAATGGTTTTAAACTGAAAGGGGAGATTTAGATTAGAGGTTAGGAGAAAATTCTTCACTCAGAGGGTGGTGAGGCACTGGAAGACTTTGCCCAGAGAAGTTGTGGATGCCCCATCCCTGGAGTTTTTCAAGGCCAGGTTAGATGAGGCCCTGAGAAACCTGATCTAGTGGGTGGCGTTCTTGCCTATCGCAGGGAGCTTGGAACTAGATGGTCTTTAAGATCCCTTCCAACTTGAGACATTCCATGATTCTATGACTGTATGGATTACAAGCCATTTCGCCCCTGGTACAGTTTCTTTCTTGCGTCCCTGCAGATGTGGACACTGAAAATGCATTCAAGAGGGCTCCATGCTGCTCTAGCTTTGCATTACAGTTTGTGTTATGAGATTAACAAAAGTCACCGCTATCCAGGCAGGAGTTGCATCCAACTCAATGTTGCAAGTTGTCTGAATAAAAACTGTCCAGATGAACACCAGTAAGGGACACATTTCTGATGAAAAGGACATGCAAATTAAGTTAATCTCTTCTGTTTCCACTGTTGTAGATGTCTTTCATCCTTCCACTGACAGGGTAAAAAGGAAGAGCATAGAAAACCATATTAATAGTGTTGCAACATTGAATCTCAGCCCTGCAAAGATTTAGGAACCTGTTTAGTTTACTTATGTTGGGACAGATCCTCTATTACTACAAATTTATATTGCTACATTGAAGTGATTTACCATCTCCACCTGTGAAATATCTGCCTTTAATACTAATTCCTTTAATTTCATGGACCTGGACACATGGTTGATTATTTGAGAGTGCTGCATGCCTTAAGTTTTGCACAGAAATATCTGCTAATCTTCACTTTTGTCTTCATATATTCCTTGTATTTTCTTGTTCTTTTCCTGGGGGAACAATGTTTGTTAGTTTGTTTTAATTATTGTCAAAGAGGATGACATTAATCGACATGTGAGACTGGTGCATTTTAAAACATTTATGTTTCTAAAATTACATTGACCTGAATGTAAGAAAAGTGAAGTTTTTTCTTTGGTTGATTTTGTTCTTTGTTGGAAAAAGAAGTCTGAAGGCTTAAGCCCACGTTATGAACCAAAATGATCTTCCAGACAATGATTCTCTAAATGACTCCCTGGGTTCCTGAGGGCTCCTTGTTTACATATAGTCAACTTGTGAGTAATCTTGACATACTAACATGAAGACTGTGCAATCCTTCTATCTGGTGGTTCTGCCCCCGCCTCCTTCCTTGCTGAGGTGGCTTACTGGAGGTGTGTGGGGTGCTGAGGTACCAAGTGCCAGGTGCAGTGGAGAATGTACCTGGTGCCTGTCCTGGCAGAGCAAAGCAGTCCATAGAGCAAGCAAGAGGTCTGTGGGATGACATTTGTCACTGGCATTCCTTTGGTTGTGGATAAGATTTTGGCCATTGGGGTGCAGAGATAATAGGTCATAAAATAAGCTAAGCATAAGTCTGTGAAAGTATGGGTGTGGGGGGAAAGAGAGGAAGAGTTGTATGATTTTATTTGTATTCTTTGGAAACAGACATTCACCTTAACTTCAAAGCTCAAAGCTTTCAGACCCACTTATATGATTTTCATTACTTTTAAAAAAATAAGCAAATAATTCCTAGGGCTTATTGAAAAAAGTCAAGAGAACAATATCATGACAGAAAATATTGTTTTGTCTAAATGAAAATGGTTTGTCAGAGCAGATTTTCTGATTTTATGAGGTTCAGAGCAATTATTTTTGACTTTCTCATTTGAAACTTTCTCTTTTCATTCTAGCAATGTCAAAATATTTCATTCTGGTATTGCTAAAATGTTTCCTTTGGTATATTGTATTGTAATGTTTTGTCACTATGAAATATATCTGAATGGTAGCTATGAAAAACATTTTGGTAATGTCACTGCAGTGGTTTCATATAAACACCTTTTAAACTTTCCACTGCATGAAACAATTAAAGAGTTATATTTTTTAGCATAGCTTGGGACTAAAACAGTAAAATTTCAGAATTTCACGTCATACCCAAAAAAGCATTTAAAATTAATGCTTTAAATTATTTAAAATTAATTTAAAATTAATTCAAATAAAGCAATATTTGAGTGGATTTAGTTTCTTGTTGTTGTTTTGTCATTATTCTGGAGTGGATCCTACAAAAATTTGCTTTTTCACAAACACTGTTCTCAGAGGGGTAAAGCAAATCAAATGACACAATTATTTAACACCATTGCCGATTTCAGGGACCTTCTGTGTCAGAGGTGAGCAGAGATGTAGTAGGGAGTTAGTCACCTCATGAATACTGAGATGATTGTAAACCCCTATTAGTGTAGTGCATATTCGTCTTCAGCCAATCTTCTGATTAGCACTGTACTCTTGCCTAAGACTAGTCCAGAAAATAGAGCTGGGATCTACATTTGCTAAAGCTGACTCCATGCATGAACACATTTTCAGAGTGGGAACCTATTTGCTAATTTCCTCACCAGAAATATGGAAAGCTGTTAAAATATAACAGTTGATAGCAGAAGGGATATTGGATGATAAATAAAACACTGTAGAGCTGATGTAATGGTAGCAACAAGGTGAAATGAGAACTCTCGCAGTGCAGTTGTTTGGGAAGTTGCATTGACTCCTTGTCAATACCTATCCCCCTTCACCCAGCTGTACTGAAATGGTGTAACTGTTACCCTTGGAAAGGGTGATCTTTATATTAATAATTTTATTTTCATCAGACCCATTTCTATGGTATTTGTTTTTGCATCTTTTACGAAGAAAAACAGGAGTTGAAGCTGAAAGGTTGAACTACATGAGACATAAAAGATGAATAGGTACAACATACCACTACATACATACCCACATTACCATCCCGCCATGCACTGGGAGGCAAGTAAAACTGCAGAATGCTATCCAGGTATTATCTGCTTGTCACCGCTCCTTAGTTACACATGCAGTGTCCACAACTGTATTTCACTCATTTCATTAACATTCAAAAAGAAAAGCATCCGTATATTAAGGAAAATAATAGATGTACATATAATGATAATAGAAAGTAGATGTCAGATTTCATTTCTTAACTCCTTGGGAGACTCTGCAAAAAAAAAAAAAAAACAAGCCAGGAAAATGGTGGTTTAGTACCAATCTTTTCCATATAAAACTGCAAGAGGACATTCAGAGACATTTTAATTTCCAGCTTGATGACAACTTCATATGTTCTATCAACAATTAATTGCAAGAATGAAGAAAAATACCAGCATATATATGCCAGATGTATTCTGAGATCAACATACATGTGTTCTGTGTTTACCTCATAGTGGGATAATAAACGTGTGGAAATAAGCAATTTGGTTTTATTTTCTGTTTGAAAAGCAAATTGATATTTGCAGTAGGGGAGATCAGAATGTTACAGATTGGTTACCCAAGTTACTCATTGCTCTATCTTTGAAAGTCTGCTTACACTTGCATGTGCATAATGCATCTGACAGCAGACTGAGCCTCACGTGATATTAGCTTGAAGCCTTCTGGTACAGAGAATTTTATTTGTGGTGCTAGCTCTGAAAAGATGATCATGTTGCAGAAGCTGCTTCCCAAACAGGTCATATCAACATTATTTTGTTAGACCTTTTTCAGCGTAGACATCAGCCTCCAGGGCATGACGCTTACTCCATCATCAGAGAAATGCACTTACAACCCCACACAGTCTTTTTTTCACAGCCCATTGAAAAACATAGGGCAAAATAGATTTCCTGGAGAGGAAGAAGCCTTGCTCTGGGCAGGGCAAGACCTTTCTGGCCACTTATCCAACAGAATAACAGCATGAGGTTGCAGGGTTCCTGTGAAACACAGCCCTTGCTCTCAGTGAAGCTGGAGGGTGTACTCTGCCTGACTGCAGGTGTGCCAATAGCAAGTTTGCACATCTGCTAGGTACAGATGGTTTGCCTTTGAAGCATCAGGACCACATGTTTTTGGCAAGGGCACAGCAGTAGGGCAAGGTCAGTTGGGACAGTGCCTCTCACAAGTGTAATGGCACAGAGGGGTTAGGAGAAGGTTGGCTGCAGGCCAGCACTGGTTGAGCATTTTTCATTCTCTGTCCTTTCATTTGGCCACTGCTCCTAATTTCAAATTGCTGCTGAAATGTGAAGCATCCACTACACAGTAGAGAGTGACAGATAAGCAGTTTTTAAGAGAGGATGTAGACACTTATCACCTGTAAGATGACCTTGTTAGATTTTTCTGAAACTTTGTGTGCAGCTATATATTACCATGTGTGTAGTAGCTTAGTCCAAAAAAAAAAAAAAAAACACCCAAAAAAAAGCATCTTTAACATGGTCCTCCATCTCCATGTTGTCAGGGCCCAGAGGGCACTTCCAGCCCTGAATGCCTCCTCGGCAGACCTCCAGCCTGCCCTGGGCCCAGGCCCCCATGTCAGCCCCAGGGCCACGAGCCCCTGTTCCAGCAAGGCCTCAGCAGGCCACGGCTCCAGCTCCCCAAAGCCTCGCCCTGCCCAGCCATCGACTCTGTCTAAGCCGGCCCACCCATGGGCCCACATCGCAGCCCAACCTCAGTCGATCCCCAGGGACGTGCCCAGGGATGGGGCTAGGGCTGCCATGTTGTCCCCCGGCTGCCCAGATCCTGGTGGGGCAGTGGAATGGGCCCTGGCTGCCAAACCCTGTCCTCACCAACCCCACAGGGAGCCCCCATGGTCCCCAGCCCCAAAGGAACTTCCCTGCTTTTGTTGTTCCCTGAGATGTGTAAGAATGGTCAACCGAGTGGACAAAACTAGGAATGTCCCAAAGTGCTGAAGGATCATGCCCACACTGAGTCATTGAAATGTAAAGTGATTTCTGACTGTGTGTATTCAGCTGGCCAGCAGAACACATCAGTGCTTTGCAGAGATACAGCTGTGTGTGTCTTTCCCTTAATATTTCAAATATAAGAAATTGAATTCAATGTACCAGGCACATATTTTCCTTACAAATATTTGAAAGTGCAAAACATAGTTTGTAGTGTTAGGAATGGAAAAATATATAATTGAGTTAATATATAAGATAGCCAGGCTTGCTAATATGCTCTGCTCATGAGTGGATCTGACTAAAAGCTGCCTTTAACTCTGCAGGTAATTTGAAGAATATCACTAGAAAAGAATGACCTCTTACTGCATTTTTCCTTCCTTTGTATTGAAAGGAAAGATTCAGATGCTTCTAACTTCCCCAATCCTTTTTAGTCATTAGATCTTCAATCTCAATGCAATTATTTAAAACATTTTTGTAAAAATTCCTTTACAATCACAATGATTTATCAGAGTGGTTGCTTCACAGTTGACAGGTCAATCTATAGATACACTTGAGGATGATAATAATTATAAAGCCCTTGACAAAACGTCATTCAAAAATAGGGTTTTGTTGCATGCATTTTGAATGTGAATTTAGTGCTTGCTGAAAACCACTGTCAGTCCAGGAAGATGAAGTCTGACTTTTTTTTTCTTTTTTCTTTCTTTTTTTTTTCTATCAAGAAGCACTTGATAGCAAAAATCCCAAGTGGAGCCTTGCTAATTTTGGTGCAACACTAGTCTTAAATGAGACAGGTATATAGCAGACCTTGGTTTTTGCTGAGAACCAGTATGAGAGTTAATTAGTTCCCATTTAGTAATGTGCAAATATTCAGTAATGTGCAAACATGACTTACTTGAATTAGATTGTGGCTGCACACTGATTTCAGAAAGACAAGTGAACAGTCATGTACTGGTAATGATTATCAGATGCTGCTGATCTAGGCTAGATTTGCAGCAGAGATCTGAAAAGTCTCTGAGAAGCCTTGCTAATTAACCTCACATTAAAAGGGCCTATCTGTAAATTCATACAAAACTGAGATGACAACTACAATTTTAACAACAATGATAATTAGACTAACACAGTTCCTCTACCCCTTCTCCTCTTCAGAGGTTTAATTATTTACGAAAATACCATTTACATTTTATGCTGTATTCTCAAACAGCAGCCCATACATAATCTTATCCTTTTATTCAGCTCCAATCTTTATGCTTCTTTAACAACTATTTTCCAAGTCCCAAAGGCTCAAGTTCATTAACGTTGCTCCACAGAATGACATTTTCCTTCCTAGGCAACACTGCTTATAAAAGTAAACCAAGTGGAATTTTACTGGCAAGGACATAGTGAAACAGAAATGCTTGATCACTGTTTTTTTAAACCCTTTTAACAATTTATCTAAAAATTGGTACTATAGTTAACACAGTGCTTGATGAAGTCATTTTGATGAATGCTTGTAAATTTTTTGCTTCATGTACAATGCTCCGATCAAGGTGTCATATTTTCATTTGTGTTCAAATGTTCAAATAAATTCAATATTGAGTTTATTACACCACTACATTTGCATATATATATTTTTTTCTATTTTTACTCACATTCTTGAAGTTAAACAAGTGCATTTACAAATTTGCAAGACTAATAACATGGAAAGTGAAACGAACTTGTGAAGGATATTCAGATCAGAAACTCAGTGTATCAGCCCCTCCCCCTCCCCCCCCCTTTTTTTGTGGTGGTGGTGTGTGTGTGTTTGGATTGGAAAAAAGAAAAAAAAAAAGACGTTGTTCTAGGTGTAAAAGGCATTCTTCTATGTGTCTATAAACTGTAGAAATAATAATGCATATGCCACACAGTGATATTTCTTTAACTGTATGTCTGTAAATTATAGCCTTAGAAGATGTGCTCAAACAATAATGAAGGATGGATTTACAACATGATCAAATCCAGTTCACATTAAAGTGAATAAGACTTTTGTTGTAAACTTTAAGGGGAAAAGGGGACTCAGGAAAGTTTATAAGAGTAAGAGCAACATTGCTACACCAGGGGAAAAAAAAGAAAAAAAAAAAAAAAAAAGCCCTGTTTTGTGTTTTAGTCAACTACTACAATGTTATTGAAAAGACTGGAATATGGGAGAAGAAAACATTGCTGGAGTTCTGTGATATCCTACTTTCGGTAATGGCTCTCTGGAAGTAAAACACTTCATGTCTGAATTAAACATTCCTTTCACTTGATGGGCAGTTTTTTTCCAAGTGTAGGTATATTTATACTAGGTAATTTGTAATGGATTATAACATTAATCAAAATCACATAAAAATCTGGTGAAGAATACTTCAAAAATGTCCCATAAACAGACTACTTTATTGAGGTGTGTACTGTAGAAACAGCAGCGTTGAATTCAGATTACTGTGACAATTTGGCTTTCTCCACAGAAGCTTCTAACAAGCTTTCCAAGAGAGAAAATTTCAAATAATCTGGCTTTGGAAAAAGGTACTTGGTCCCTAATTCTTATAAATCAGAAATGAGAACTAGACACCTAAATATCTTTGAGGATAGGGACCTAAATATTTAAGCATTTACTGCATATGACAGTAGAAGCCAAAAGATGCTTAATGATAGCTGTGAAAATGTAATTAGGCACTACTTCACAGAGAGTGCTCAAGTCTATGCATGAGGCAATGCTGATTGCCTTTGTAAATATGGTTATGACTGCTGTAACTGAGAGGTTATTTTGTAACTTTTTAGTACAAGGGTTTTAATACAGGATATGTCATTGTGCAATAAATAATTCTTTTTGGCATTTATTTTTATTTAATTTCAGTTACTTAAAGGCCTCCTTATTAAAGATTCAACATACACTTTTCTCCAGAATTAAGTACACTAAAAATCAAACCTAAAGCGAGCATTTCACTGCAGTGCTTTATACGTATAGCTTTCTAATAAATCTTCAACTTTACAAACATCATAGCAGCAAAAATGTGTATAACAAAACACCATCCATCACAAGCACAGTTTCATGAGGAAGCCTGGGACAAGATTTTGTGCAGTTTGCACTAGTATTTATGTTCCCAGGGGATAAGCAGGTCACCAACTTGGTAAGTACTAATCAGTAAATAATCTTGTGGGTTTTTTACTGTGTTTAGACTGCTGACTCTCAGTTTTGCTTGAATAGATTATAAAACTAATTCTAAGATGAAAAACAAGCTTTTTAATCAGTTCTGACAAATATATATATACATGCAGTCTCGAAAAGCAGTTATGAAAGATGGAAAGAAATTACCTCTTTATTTTCAATACCAGTGGAGTCTCATTTTCCATTTACACCATGTGATTCTTGTTAGCTGAGGGAGTTGCCATAAATTAGTTAGTATCAGATGAAGTCTGTAATACAGTCACAAATCCTTTTTGCTTCAAAGCAATCATTTTAAAGCATGAATTACCATAAGGAAAGCTTTTATGTATTTTTCTCTGACTGATTGTTTATTCATTCTGATTTATAAAATAATTAAAAGATAATGTGAGTATCAGAATCCTAGATAGCCAAAGAACTGTTTTTAATATGGGATGGGTCATGCATTGTGGGCACAATAGATAATAACAACTTTTTTTTTTTTTTTCCAAGGGAGAGAGTACTACTCTAGATTGAATTGGACTTTTACCAACAACTCCATTACCTAGCTTAATCAAACTGTGGAAAAAGTGCTGAAATATCCTAAATGGCTCAACAAAACCAGAATGTAACATGAACCATTGGAAAATGCATGCCTGATTTTGTAGGATTTAAAAAAAAAATTGTTAATTTTCTTCTAAATTTTTGGATCTTTTTTCACAAGGAGTACAATTACTGTTTTGAAAGTCAGAACTTTTTTTTTTTTTGGTCATATTTTAATATTTATTATGTTGCGTAAATTAAGAAAAATAGTGGATAAGATCTACTTTTGAACAAGTAAATGCTTGTTCTAACTCATAGCTAACATTAAGCAGCAGACTCGACATGACTAGCCCCAAGTCTGTCTTTGAACGTGCAACTGAAAAAGAAAAGTATATTTAAGGGGAATCAAAGCATAGATATGCCTTTAGGGATAGATAATCTGTCATTCAGAATTGCTAACCTCAGACTCTGAGCATCTTTTAGATTCTATTATAAAACCAATTGTTTTCTGAAATGGGCTTTTAATAATGTACAAATATGTCATTAAATTATATTTTTCATCCTAAAACATTACGTCTAACTGAAGGCCTACTGCAACATTTGAAATAACCAGCCCCAAGTTTTGACAAACAACTAATCAAATAGTTTTAATAGTATAAATTACAAACACAGCGTAAGATGTTTTCCATGGGTGACTATAAGTGAAACTTGCTTTCCAGAACAACACAGACTAACAGGAGCTGCCAGTTACTCTTGTTGCTCTTAAACCTTACCTTGATTTGGACTTCAGAGGTTTACATGTTCAAGAAAGATCTGTAATTAGAAGAGCTGCCTAGACACCTATTCTGTCTCAAATTAAGATTCTGTTTGTGGGAAAAAAATAAAAAGACAATAATAACAAAAGCCATGTGAAGTATTGCCAAAAGCACAGAATTCTTGAGAATACATGAGATTCTCAGAACTTAATTAACAGCAGCCCCATAAACATATATATATATATATCTGGGGCGTATCAGCCGGTGTTTACGGAAATAGGATGCAGATATTTTACTTAGCCCAAAAAACTCAGTTACAGCACACTAAGGGACCTGTTCATAAAGTTAACTAAACATGTTGAGACTTCTAGCATTGAAGTATTGCAGACAACCTTGCTAGGTCTGTAAAACTATATGGAACAGATTCAGCATTTAGTTAAGATAGTGCTCTGTTGTCAAATTACAGTAATGAGATTTTGGCTACTGATACAGGCAGTCTGGAGTGACAGAAGTGTCAGTCATGCAATTTTCGTCTCTGTCTTGATTGGCTTCCTTCTAAGTTTCTCTAACAGAAGAATAGTGATCAGAACTTGGCCATAAAGAGGCAAAATTATCTTCCCTCCATTTTGTCCCTGGGAAGAGACAGAAGGTGAGATGGAATAAGAAGAAGGAAGCAGCTATACAAGCTCCCCATCTGGGTGTTAAAGACAGAGCAGATAACACGTGTGAGGCTGTGGATCAGCTGTTGAGGAGTGGATGAGTCCCATTTTAAATTCTGCAATGCTATGCCTATTATCAGAGAGAGGAAGGCATGTACAAACTGTGACCTTCCCTAAGGCACTAGAATGCAAAGAAGAAAATCCACATAAAAAAGGAGAAGCAGAGTTTGAGAAAACAAGTGGTAGGGAAACAGACACACATCACTGAGAGGCTGGATTGATATAGGACTGAATGAATCTAGTTCATGGAATGGGACAAACCTGGAGGGGGTGTGTGGTGATAACGGTATTAAACAGACTCGTGATAGCAGAGGAGAAACTACAGTCTCCTTATTAGCTGTAGTGCTATAACCCAGTCTGCAACTTGATCTTAGCCAAATTTTCTAGCAAGAACCCCTGTGGTGGGAGCCAAAATTGCATCACTGGAAGTTTGTGAGAGTTGGCACGCACCAGGGGTGGCCAGTGGGAATCCAAAAAGAGAATACAAAGAAATATGATCTCTCCCCCCTGAATAATCCGAGGACAATTTCATGCCTTTTCTGAGTCTGACTAACGCTTTTTTATTATTTAAGGCTGGAAATACTTCATTTTCCTACTCACTTTGTTAAAGTCATAAACATTGATCATCAAAATACAAAGCTGAAAAATATTTTTGAAATATCATTGTGCAAAACTTCCCACCTACTCCATCTCATAACAGTCTTTATGAAAAACAGGAAGGTAGAACTGAGCCATGAGACAATACCTAGATGGAGAGTATGCCCCACTGCTTCAAACGGGGCCAAGCCCCCTTCTTCAGCACCTAACACCATGCATGTGCCTACAAAAAGTCTTCCTACAACTGCTCTTTTCACTGTGCCTGACCTGGTTTTCTTACATAGTTTTATTCTGTTTTATTCTATTTAACTGTTATGTTCAGACAACTAAATTTGTTCTGACATACTACTGTGTACTTGAAGAGATTCAAGTCCTTTATCTATGCAAAGTACAAGTGAAAACATACTTCCTTTCTACAGATTATCCTTAATTTCCTGTCCTTCAGTATCTGCTTATGGATTGTCTATGAATTGGTGTTAAAGCTGATCAGCTTTTTGTATTGAATACACCATGTTGTTGTTTTACAAACTAGCAAACATGAATAGGGGATTATGCATCTTCTTAGTGTCCATATTTCAATGCACAGCTAAGAGCTCCGTTTCCGTCAGAGGGAGAGCAGGCACTTCACTTCTCCACGTCTACCTTCTGGGCCTGGCTGCTTTCCCTGTGGGGTGATGCCAGCTTTTTGGGGCCTGGTCCCGTGAGGGAAACTGGGCATCAAAGGCACAGCCTGAATGCCAGCGTGGAAAGAAAACTGAGGGGAAAGAAATGGATGCAAGGGGGCTGGAGGCTGTCAGCCTAGCTGACATTTCACGGAAGGGTGCAAGGAGACGAGGCCAGCAGGCAGCATGTCGGCCCTTGAGTGGGACAACAGGGGATTAAGCCTCCCCTTTTTTTGTATCAAACACGTGGGTAAACGTTTATTCTGTGTCCTCTCACTGAAGCAGGCCTGAGAAGCCCGCAGGTGCCACCAGGCTATGGCTGAGGGACCCTCGGGTCCGTGACTCGCCGGGCCACCAGGTCTGCGGGGGTGGGGTGGGGTGGGGAGAAAACCCCGAGAAAATCCCGATCCCCTTCCCCACCCTCATCGCCGGACCAGCGCCTCGGGGGGCTCCCCACAGCGGGGCTGCGCGCAATTTGCGCGCAACTGCGCTACCGCACAGGCCGGGGGTGCAGGCGGGGGCCGCCCGCTCGCTCCTGCCCCGCGGCGCCTCCGGGGCCCCATTAGCTCGCTAATTGCTCCTCGCGCATCGATCGGGCGGGGGCGGGGGGCGCAGCCGCCGCCGCCCCGGCTCTATTTCAGGGCGGGCGGCGCCGCCGCGCACCTGTCCCGTCCCGTCCCGTCCCGTCTCTGCCGCCCACCGCCCTGAGCCCCGCGGCGCTCCCCCGCCTGCCTCCTTCCCTCCCTGCCCAGCTCCGCACATGGCTGACGCGGGGCTCCCCGGAGCCGCTGCCGCCGCCGGGGGGGACCCAGCCGCCGACGAGTTCCGAGACATCATCCGCAGCCGCTCCGGTAGGCGCCCGCGCCCCTACATCCCGTCCCGTCCCATCCCGGCGGGGGTCGGGGTTGGGGTCTGCGCCGTGGGGGCGTCGGTCAGCTTTTATTTATTTGTTTCCCTTCTTATGATATCTTTAATTAGCTCAACTTTTGTTGAGCACGGAAGGAGCTCGCCCGCCGACGAGCGGTTCTCGCTGCGGCCGGAGCGATGCTGGCGGCCCCCCGCTGCCCGAGGAGGGTCCCCCCCGGCCGGGCAGCGGGACCCGTTGCTAAACGCGCGATCGGCGACAGCTGTGAGGTTCCCTCTTCCCCACCCCCCAGAGGGCTAAGATAGAGTTTCAGGTGCCTGCGCTCTTTTTGCTTAGTCCTGGAAAGAAACCAAATCCGTGGTAGTAAAGGTATTTATAGACCATTCAGCTCGTTTGCAGCACAAGTGCATGGGGAGCTACAAATTAAAGTAATTCCTCTTGAAGCTCTACGTGCTTGCCCAATAAGCGAGCCTTAAAGTAACGGTGGCCTCGTGTGCTTGAATAACTTGTAAAACAGGCTAATTCTTTAAGCTGTGTTAAGAAACAGCGCTATCAACGAAATAGTCGTCATGTTTAACGGGATAACTAGAGCTGCTGTGGGATCTTTAGCTCTAAAAGCGTTGGGGTGGTGGTAAGCATCTTGAAGGAAGCGCATTGCCCTGGTAGGGGTTGGGTGGCTGCTCTGATGTTGTTTTTTTCCTCAGGTCCTGCTTCTGGCTCCCGGGCTATGTCTTTTTGTCTATATTTCTGTAGCATGAGGAGAACATGAAAGGGAAAAAGTGGTGAGCTGCCTCAGTAGTCATTCCTGGTGAAGCTGGGGGTGCTGACCTTTACAGCGGTGTATGATCCCAATTCCATACTTAGCTCATTCTATAGCTTCGGGGGATATGGAATGCAAGGCGAATATGGCACAAAGCAAAGCCACCTTAATTTAAAAGGTTGACCTGTTAGCATGCAACTGTTACTGGTTGGAGATGAGAAAACTTGAAGGATTGCAAAAAAAAAAAATGTTTCAGGTCTGCATAGTTAGTAACTTTACTGTTAGATGATTATGGCTCTATGACTTAGCAGCACTTTCTTCCACCTTTCTTTTTATTTTCCCTATAGCTAGCAACTACTTGAAACATTGTTTGCTTTCCCACTTTAAAAATCTGTAATTGAGATCAGACAGCCTCTGAAAAGTGTATTTTTACCTATGTTTCCCAATTATTTCTTATATTCTCTGTTTTGCTTTGAAAGTTTGTTTCCAAATAGACTTTGGTGGCAATATGCTAGTTGCATATTGTAATAAATGTAAGATCTCAAATGACTCTAAAATATTTCTCTAGTTTTCTGCTATAGAGTAATATTAGAATTTAGATGTTAGCAGTAGAGAGAGAGAGAGAGCAAACATTTGTGTTTCTTAATTGGACACAATTCCCATGTCTATTCTGGATGATGAATCAGAAACAGGATCAGTGTAAGGATCATAGAATTGTCCCAGATGTTTATAAGCCCAAAGAGATGAGAGAAATCAATTTCTGTGGCGATTTTCATTGCAAGGGTATATATATTCTTTTTTTTTTTTTTTTTACCCCAAGCTGTTTCCCCCCCAGCGATCTTTCATTTCTTCTTATTTTTCATTGTTATCTAATTTTTGAAATACACTTCTTAAAATATGGCTACACATTTGGGGACAAATAGTAATCATAAATCAGTGTAGGCTTTTGCAGAAGGATGCTGAGAAGACCTTGAATTTGTAAGCCTGAGGATAGGCTCATTTTATTTTAGGGCTTTCTGTAACCTGTTACCTAGGTAAGGCATTTGTCCAGTTGTGATACTCTATTTGTTTAGACATGCATTCACCTTAAACAGTTTTGAATTGGAAGTCATAAGAGGGCTTCTTGTGAGTGAAATGCTGGCACAGCCTCTTTAACCAGATCATAATGATAAGGATGCTAAACTGTTCCCAGGTGGCTCTTCAGAGGTCTGCAGAAAGGATTTTGTGATCCAGCAGGGAAGCTCTCAGTGATTGGAAATGAAGCTAGCACAGAAAGTCCTTGGAGAGTTAGGGCATTGGATACCAAAGTAGTTTTAAGAGCTTGTATCCCACTTGTTTTTCATTCTGTTTATATTAATTTCATGCTTCAGGGATCTGCTGCTTTCTAAAATGGTGTGGAGGAATTTTTTGCCCTCCTGAATATAAAACAAGACCTCTGGTAGGTGCAGAGTTTTCCTCTAGCTCAATGAAAAGGCAAAGATAGAGCAGAAAATTTTGATGCACTAGCCATAATGAAATCTCCAACACTCCTCTTTGAGGTCTTATTCAAAAGCTTAGAGCACCAGTGTTTTAATATGGGCTGATGCAGATAGCATTATTCTGGGCATCCTCCTGTTAATTCTGGGTAAAATAATTGGAAAAATTATGAGGATTCACTTCATGTAAAGAAAGAGTAAAAATGTTAAAATCAAAGGCTGTTAGCAAAATTTAATGGAAAGCAGGCTCTGTCAAATATTTATTCTGTTAACAAATTTTCTGGATAAAAGAATTTCTCAGTATACTGAGGCAAAAAATTATTACTAGCAATGAAATGCCTAGTAAATAGTTCTAAAACCCACAAAACTGTTGTACTACAGAAGGTGCCATCAGGGAGTTATAATGGAATTGGGTTATCCCTGTTGTATCTCTCTGCAGGGATAATCACTAGTTCCAACACTAACTCATCATTTTTCACTTGCACTCACACAGGATGGTTTGGGTTGCCTGGGTGTTCAGAGAAGATTCATGCAAATACAAAGCGTAGGAATGAGGAGTGCAAGCTGTGCTTCTGGAGTGAGTGATGGCATTGGAAAAAAATCAGTGGTCACTGTGGGTTCAGCATGTGCTTGTAATGTAGAGACATGATATAGGTATAGGAAAGTTATTTTTAACTTGTGTACATGGCATGGCTGACTAATACCAGAAATTCTGACGTTTCCTTAGAAGGCTATTCAAAAAAGAACAAGGAGAAGATCCACAAAAACTGAGAAGTAAGGAAAATGTCTGTGGAACTCAGCTGGTAGTTCTTTTACTTTTTTTTTTTTTGCAAGCTAGGGAAGTGACTTTATTTCTTTGAACGATTATATTCATGGGAAGAAAATCCCGAAGGCCTAGCAAGGAAAGGTGTAGAAAGGACGAAAAACTAAAAGCTAACAAATTCAAAGCATGCAGGATCTTGAGCAGTGAAGATGGTTAACATCTGGGACTAGATCTTCCATCTCTAGAGGTATTCAGCCCAGCAGTTCATACTTATTTCCAAGTTAAGTTTTATCCAAGTACGAGTTACTGGGCTCCATACTTAAGAGCCTGTCATAAATCATCAGTTCAGCCATCTGTCTTATGGTCCCTTCTGGCCATAACTGTATTCACTTGTGAATCTTCTGTTAATAAAAGGACATTTTATATAGAGCTTTTAGCTTAATGCTTGCTGCAGAACTGGGCTGTCCCCAGACCTGACTGACCACCTAGCTCCTTACTGGTGTGAGGCTTTTGTTGAGTCCTCCCTTTGTCCTGTGTGTGTGTTTGTAATGCTTAAGATACAGCTACTAAAAAACAGAACCCATCTGGGTCTCAAAATGAGTGGACTAAGATCCAGATAAATGTTAAGTTACTATTAGAAAAAAGACAGTGAAGTGCAAGCACAAACATGTAACAAGTTGCATTCATTTCCCAAATGTTTATTAAGTGAGACAGTCAAAGTGTGGATCTTTGATATATCGTAGTTGATGTCATGACTATTGAACACATGGACACCATGCTAGTTAATGCGTCAGGAAGTTGCAGAGAATAAAACCTATCTTTGATTTAATTTCTGAGAAGAACATGCTGTTTTCATTGCCTTAGAATTTTTCCTGGCTTCCCGTCAAGTACCATGATCATGTCTAGAATGTATTTAGATGCTCATTACATGAAAAGTGCATTTGGAAGAATTATTTAAAAAATAATGTAAATACAATTCAAAGCAGGGCATTTTTCTGTAATAAAAACATACATGCAGTAAATACTTTCTAAATCTTCATTAAATTGAGATTTCATTATTACTGTTGCAGAGCTTAGTAACTGTAGTCATGATTAGCAACAGAAAGCCCTCTAATTTCTTCACCGTTTCATACAGAGCTTATAGAAAAAGGGCTTAAGACCTCATTTGTTCTTAAATTCTAGCAAAAATTATGCGGATGCAGAGCAAGCTGTTTTTCTGGCATGCTGACTTTGCTTAGAGGAATGATTTGGCGTGGTTCAGGGCTTGTGAGTAAGGATGTGACCCTCGCCAGTCTTGCATTCCCAGTGTGAAGTTGCTGTGACTTGAGGTTTTGACTGGAAGACAACTGGTTGTGATGCACAGAAAAACAATTGTTGAACAGGAATTAGCGCTAAGCAGTGTTAAACAAGTACATATTCTGGACACTTAGTTTCCTGTTGTACTTTAATGCCATAAAAAGGTATAGATGCAGTATAGAGAAGTTATACAAGTAGTTACATGTGGTTGTTCTTTCTCCCCATGGTCCCCTCGGCTTTATCAGTGTGGGAACTCCAGGTGACTCAAGCTCTGAGTACCTGTCCCAGATGGGGTAGCCTGAGTGCGTGCTTCTCCTCTTCTCCTGCCAGCACTTGGAGACCTCCTCTCGTGGGTACAGAGAAGCAGCACAGGGCTGTGCTCAGCTTGCTTGGCTGCAGTACATGTCCAGCTCTAGATGACGATGCCTGTTGAACATTAGTGGTATGTCTGGTGGAAATCAAATGAATCAACAAATGGTTCTGTTCCACACAGCGTATATGCTGTATTTGAGACTTTCCCTGACGAGGGAAGCCTCGTGTGCCCTCACAGCGCTGTGATGTGATCGTGCTGGAGGGCTGGGACAGAGTGTTCACTGTGCCTGGGTGTGCATACCACTTGCTGCCTGAGGGTGTTGAAAGGGTACTTAAGGAATTCTTCTGGGCAGGAATTTTAAGTAATTTCCCATCTGAATCTGTTTGAGATTTTGAGGCGTGCTTGCATGGCATTGCTGCCCCAGCTGCAAGGAGCTGGATTTCCTTCAAAAATAAAAGGAATATCTTTGCGGCTGCTGAGGGTGTGGGGATTTGGTTTTGATGAATCACAGCTAGTGCTCGGCAGGGAAGGGAGACTTGTACGTGCTATCTCTATTCCTGAACGTGCGGTGTGTGGGAAGAACTGTGGATCTTGTCCAAAATGGCTCTAGGTAGGGGCTGAGCCAAGCTACCCTATGAGGCAAACTATGAGATCCATGGTTATAAAGCTTGTGTGTATTAAAATGAATATTTATTACATATTTTAAAGTCTGGGTTTGGATAGATGTAGTTGCATATAAAAAAAAGAAAACTGCTGACAACTCTGAATGAAACAAATATGGATATAAACTATTCGCATGCTAGTTCTTGGCCTTACCTGTTCAGCCATATTTCTGTGGGACACTTATGGCATGCACAGCAACTGTAGAACAAAAGCTGATAGTGATGAAGTAGCAATATCCTTGTGCTCTTGTTTATCCCACTTCTTGTGTCAAGGCAGGACATTGCTGGGTCTTGCAAACAGAGTGGAGTGCTGATTATAGTCTGAATCCTAAGGTCTTACAACTTGAGCCTTCTGGTAATGTTTGCAATCACAAGCTGTAAAGGTGTCTTTTAAGGTGTTGTAGGTCATTTTTAACTCTCTGGTTTAGATGTGTAAAAGATTCTTCAGTAAAAACAAAAGGATTTTGCTGAATTCATGACTTCATCCTATGCTGTGTACTGTTATATCCAAATCAACCCCCCCCCCCCCCCCCCCCCCCCCCCCCCAATAAAATTAGATTTAAATATTTTTCTCTCTTGGAATTAAGCTTTCAGGCTGGCTTGTTTTTCTTATTTCAAGGTATGTCTGTTATTTCCATTACACTCGACAGGCTTGCTTTCCCTTTATCAGAAGGAGAATCTGACCATGCACAGTACAAGCTCCTTATCTTGGTATAGAGGATACCTTACTCTGATGGCTGTAAAACTGGCTTTTGGATATTCAAGCAGATTTTTTTCCTATCTATTCAGTGTAAACATTATGCATTTAAAAACCACGGGGTCTGCTATGTTCAGAAGTGCTGTTTGCTTGCAGCTTCTGTCAGTACTGTCATCTCAATCTGAATACAAATGGAGGGTGGGAAATCACTCCTAAAAGAATTACCAAATGTCTCAAAAGTTAATTCCTGTCAGTAGTCTCTTTGGAAGAAGAAATGCTTACTCTTGAGCAACTGCAAAGGTCATCTGAACAGCAGTTTAGATTAATATATTAATTTTACATTTTGCTCTTTAAATATATGTATTTTTTTGTGAATTGCTTGCCTTCTGTATACTGTCGTCTTGGCAACAATATTTTTGTACTCTAAGAAGTTCTGAGATTTCAAATATAAATTGAAAGAAACACTATAGCCAGGTTTCTTAAACTAGATTTAGAAACAGAGCATTTGTAAACAGTTAACATTATGGTTTCATTCTTGCTGAAGGAGCAGTGCATCTAACAGCTGATTGTGTCCTGTGAATAAGTACCCACATCTTGTGATTAACCTTATGTCCTGCTGGACATTAAAGATAATGTAATTATTTTCATTAAAGGAGTCTTCTGTAATTTGGATTCCAAGTTGAGAGAACTCAGTTCAACAGTTCTCCTGTGTCTCTGCCTTCTTAAGGTAGGAATCATCACTGACTTGAATCAAGTGATGATTTGTTAGTGGCTATTAGCAGTGGTGGGGGAACTGGTATTAACTTTGAAGTATGAATACCATTTCCTTGTGAAAGCGAACCTATTTCCCACCATGTACAAATGTTTTGCTGTGTAATGCTCCATCCATTGTTGAATCTGATTAAAAAAAAAAAAAACACCCTACCTCATATTTCTAGAGCTTGATGAGCAATCTATTGTTTTGTGTAATCTGGCAAAAGTATTGTACTGAATTTCAAGGTTAGTTTTCCGCTGTCCTTATTATCCTGTATGATTGATATCAAGAGCATGATGTGATTGAGTTATGCTGCAGCATGCAATCAGATACCATAAATAGTATTATCTACATAAAGTCTTGGAAGTGGTTGCTGGGCTGCTTCTAAAGTGCACTTTGGCTTGGATGTGGAAGCTGCAGTTTAGAACATCATTTTAAAATATTGCTCTGTTTACTAGGCAAATAATACACTGGTTAGCTAACTTATTTTCTTGTTTAGAAGGATGATTGAATTGTAAAGAAATGTACATTAAGTACCACAAGTTTATTTTGTTCATAGCTTGTAAAAGCTGTTTGTACCTGTTGCTCAGTATGTAGTGCTTGGCAAACAGTCCAACTATCCAAAGAGCACACTGGCAAACATTCAAGACTGCAGTGTTGAAGTTTTCATTTCTACTTTGTAGGTGGAGAAAGAGAAAAAAGTAAAATAGACACTCTTAAACCTACTGTTGTACCTAATTTTAAGATAGCAATGGGGAAAGAGGAGAACAGCTATGAAGAATGCCAGTTAGTGAAAACTTCTGGATGAGCTGTAGCTCCAAATCAGCTTGCTGAAAAGACTGGCACTATTTTATTCAAAAGGCAAAGCATCTTTTTTTATATCTAGAGGCAGTGTATTAACAAGTCAAACTGTTAGCTGGTACTTGCGTGGTTTTGACATGTTTTGTTAGATGGAGTCTGACCTTTTCATTCTCTAATACCTAGATAAACTTGGTATTTTGATATTTGGAGTTTATCAGACTGGCTACAATGGATTAATATGACGTTTGAGCTTCAAGCTGTAAGATCAGTAGGAGCAGGCAAGCATAATGAAGTTTTCTAATAAATTTATGTTCAATAGAAATTTTTTGTCTTGGTGGCCCATGTCTGCTGAGAACCATCTTCACCAAGTGTTTTCAGCCTTGCAGGCCACACTTAAAACTGAAGAGTAAATCTGTTGTACCTGTGACCAAAACCTATTTCTTCAGTCCCAGGTGCACTATATAATTCAAGGGACATCTTTGCTTTAGACTGTCTAACATCACAGTAAGCATGGTAAGGTTGGAAACTGAAAAAAATGAAGTCTTTAAATTTTATTGTCGACCTCCCCATACCCCAATAACTAGGCTAATTCAGTTAGGTTAGTGGGATCTTTCTTCATTTATCTCAAGTGTAATATTTTGCTGAATGGTGGGGGGATATAGCCAAGGATTGGAAAAGTGCTTTTCAAAATGTTAAGTTCCTCAGCTGAACACTAGCTTCACACTCAGAAGGATCTCAGTGCTAATGCTGGACTTGACCTAGTCTGAAATGGTGTCCTGTGAATCTGCAGAGGGATTTGCTGCTGCTTTGGGATCCTTTGCTCATGCTTTCCTGCATCCAACACAGAGGTGAGGAACACTTCTGTGTATGAAGAAACTTTCTGGTCTGCTTACCAGTCCCTGTTGGATTTGTTGAACGTATGTTGGTGCAGTCATATTTCTCTTGTTTGACGGTCTCAGCAACAGTGGTTATAATGCTGGAATATGCCCTGGTCTCTGGAGTAACTGTCGAGTTCTCTGTTGGTTTTCAGTAGCTGTAGAGGTGGTCAGTAGTGCAGAACAGAATTACAGGTGGAAGCCCAGCACTAATGCACTGAAACATACTGCTAAGCATCTGCATGCTGGCTTCCTCAGAGCTGTGCAATGTGGACATAACCAGATACTGCTTCTGCTGAGGCAGGCTTCTTCCCCTCCTAGGTGCCAAAAGTAATTGGAGAACTTGGCTCGTTAGAGATAATTAAAGGAAACACTGGGTACTAATTGGGTTCTAATGTCCTAGAGTAAAAGTTGCTTAACTTCTTCCATGCCCCCCAGCTCTTGGAAAAACCTTTCTAAGGATCTGTTCCTTTGATTATAAACAGATGGGGAAATGTGATGGCCCTTAGGCAGTCGTGTCTCTTCCTGCTGAGCAGTCCCAGGTGATCTTCTCTAGAATTGCACTCCTCTGGGTTTCCACCAAGTGTTCGGTTATTTGG
Source organism: Cygnus atratus (assembly GCF_013377495.2). NCBI lineage: Eukaryota > Metazoa > Chordata > Aves > Anseriformes > Anatidae > Cygnus > Cygnus atratus. Next base: position 120,528,931 of record NC_066362.1, read on the forward strand.
AGAAATGAGTCCCTAAAAGGAGTGGTGCTAATTTGCATAGCAATGTAGAAAACTAATTTGTTGCTCTGGTTGCCATTTGCTTGATGGTTAAACAGAGGCATAGATACTACTAATGCATTCTTGTAAGACTGAGAAGTCAGTTAAACCCCATACACCTGAGCTATAGATCCCTTCTCATCAAGACTTCCTTCATGGTTAATGTGCCTTCCTCCAGATAATAAATTAGCAACCGAGAATGGAATACCAATGTCAATCCCATTCTTTAAATTCTTAATATAATCTCCCTCAGGATATTTCAGAGGAAAATCAGCTACAGTAGATCCCCCTTAGAAACTGGCTCTAAAATAATCCCTTGCCTGACTCATTTAGACTTATGTAAAATATTCTGCTGGGAAGTTCTTAGTGATGGGATATGTCAGGATTCCAGTCATCTGCCATGGGAAGGAATAGAAGGTACAGTGTATAGACACATGACTTCTGCAGTCAAACAACGTTCATATTCAAAACATAAGCACTTAGCCAAAAGAGTTTAAAGCTTCTACAAATATAGAATAGTTTTTAAAGTTCTGAGTTTAAAGACTATTAACTCTGTGAAGTTCTTCATAGCATTGGTTACAGTAATAAGAAGGGGATGTCTTTGTGGTATGAATCTGTATGAACACTGAAATCTCAACTTTCTTATGAGAGATGAGCCTAATTCTCCTTCTTCCAAGATGTTATACCTTCTAGCATCCTAAATAGGTAGGACTATACTTGAAACAACAGGGAAATGGTATTTAAAATTCATGCTTTGTCTTTCATGAGTAATGTTTTCACAGCTGGCCAAAAGGATTCTTCATTCTACATGAAATTGAAACAATTCTTAACAAACGTTCTCTTTTACTAAAAAAAAAAAGTGAAGCTCACCATGAATTACAGGCCACACATCAGGGAGCCCAGCTTCAACAAAGCTTGGGATTACTTGCTAGTATATCCCATAACAGAGTCTGATGGTGTATCTTCTCAATACAGGCATGTATGATAGAATATAAAATACCTGAAAACCTTCAGGTTCTCAGTCTAAAACCCCAGACAGCTGCTTTTATTCCCACACTGCTGGATGGGCGAATTGTCTCCTGGCCACAGAGGTATGACGTGTTGCAGTTCTGGCTTTGTGGTGTTAACTGCAGTTAAATCTACTTGGAATGGAGCAAGATGAATATCTGCCACGTACTTAAATTGTGGATGACTGTTCTCTGATCACCCCCAGCTTTATCTAACATTCACACAGAACCTAATCTTCAGTAGGGTTTCCTCTAACTTCAGAGGATGCTTCAGCAGGTGCACCTGCTTCAAGGGTGGATGTGCCCTGGCCATGTACCTCAGAGCTTGATTTATAGCTCCATCCCATCCTATGGAGCTGAAGGTCTCATCAGGCTTTGACGCAATTCACAGAAAACTGGTAACAATGCTTAAAAGTGAAGTTGCAACTCAAGCACTATCTGTTCTTGAGTGGCTCGAACCGTAGGTTGGACGCATAACATGTTAACCCTAGTCACTAGACCATGTCCCAGGAAGCGTGTGATAGCTGTTGGCACTTCTGAAAACAGAATAGCATGTGAATAGTAATGTATTCCAGAACAAAATACGGCTGTAGTAGCACCCGAGTGATTGAAAGCAGTGGGTGGCTGGGTATTTCAGTGAGCACATAGTGGCTTTCTAGCTGGGAAGGCTGGCTTGTTTGCTGCAAATGTTCTGCCTGTGGTTCCTTGCCAGAGCACTGTTAATAAAGGAGGGTTGATGCCTTAAAATAGACAAATATATTCCCTGTATATAACACCATAAATGTGTGGTGGGTAGTGCTATTGTTGGAGTGCTGCATTAGTTAAATGTCCTGCTCAATACAACTCAAACAAGTATATCCTATGTGCTTCTACATAGATAAGTACAAAACATGTAGAGTACTATTTGAAAAACATGCAGTATGCTAAAATCTAAACTGAGAGTGACTGGATGAGCAGGAATGTGTAATCCTCATGTCTCAGGTATGCACATACGTGTGATTATGCATAGAGATACTCTGAGGGGTAGGGGAAAGTCTAATTTAATTTCAAATTCCTCATTAAATATTTTCATGTAATTCAATTAGGATGTTGTTGGCAGCAGTTTACAGAACACTTGTCAAAGTAAAGAGCAACTTGGCATATTTTGTTTTCAGAACTTCAAGTGCCAAATTATTTAAATCCAATCAGATCATAAAACTGACACTGGAAGTAAAGCTGTAACTTTTTTGATTAAGAGTTCACTTGTGTAGAAACTAAGTTCATGGGTGTTTCATGCAGGTGTGAGTGTGACTGAAATGAGCATATCCCTATACAGGTTTGTTCTGAGCCACAAATTCAGTGTGTATGCAGCTTGTTTAATGAAGTGATGAACAAAGTACATAAACCTGAATACATTTAAAGGCAACAAAACCTGTGAGTTATCTAGGCACAATTATGTGTGGGATTTGTTACTCCCCCTAGCCCTGATGACAGGTTTATCCACTTATTGTTGTTCATAAAAACTTAAGGAAACTAAATTTAACAGTTGCCTCAACGCATATGTCTGTTCAAAAACAGACTATTCAAGCATGAACCACGAGACTTAAGAGCCAATTATCCAAAGCAAATGAAAATGCAGGTATATAAAATGTAACTATGTAAACAACAAGATCCTTTCCTATGTAAAAAAAAAAAACAGCTCAAATTTATTTTGTCAAGAGTTTTTGTATTTGACACTTGTGTTTATTTCTATCTCAACTCATGAAAGTTTACTGGTAGTGTAGAATCCCTCACTTCTAAAGTACATCACTTGTACTTAACTAATGCTTATGGGTTAACTTAGTGTACACTCATAGTGTACAGTACTTCCAACACACAATCTTGCTTATGATCCTTGGAGCAGGGTTCCAAACTCCAGTGTTCTGTGGAAAGAATGCATTTTCACTGACTCCACTGATCAGTGTGTATGTAAGATTTATTTTTCTGAAGGGATAAAATAGTGATTTATGGTTTAATGTAATGCTGCTGTTCAGGTTTATGTTCCAAAGCAATAAACAGTAGATTCCTGGTTAAGAGAACTTGATTTCCTTATGTTAGGAGAAAATTAGTACCTTATAATATTAAATACCCATAGCTTTCTTTGATACAAATGCATCTGAATTAGAAGTGATAATCTGATGTTTTGAAGACTAAGGAGTGTATACTAGTTCAGGCATAATAATTGATTTTCCTCTAAGGTATTAAAAATAAAACAATACAGAGTAGCTTCTTCCTCTAATCAGGGTCACATTTTAACTGTGTTCCTTGGTCCATTAACGCATCTTGAATTCTAGAATACCAATTACCTGATAGAGCGATGGACCATGCTTCTTTGCTTCGTAGAATTGAGATGGCTTATAATGTCCTTGAATGCTTTTATCAAAAATATGATACAGCTATAATGAAATCACAGTTCAAAGGAAAAAATGCAAGAGTAACACTCAGAAGAGTAACAGTTCAGTTTGTCGGTCTTCTCCTTTATCCAGCCTTAACAAAAAGGTGCCAGTGGAGTTGAAGGAGAGAGTACTGACACAAGATGCAAGTTGCCCTCTGTCAATAGTATTTGATCAGAACATGTAGAATACTGATTTTTTTCCATCTTGACAGTTTTTCAGTTTTGCATGGAATCATAACTCCTTTGTTAATCACAGGAAAAATGGATTTATGTTAAAATTTCTCTCCTCGCAGAATAGGAGACTGCATTATAAATACTTCCTGAATTTAGCCATAATTTATTTACAAAAAGTGTGTTGTTATTGTAAAGATACACAAAGTTGAAGGCCATAGCCCCAAGGTTCCTGAGAGGTGTGTGCTTTTGTGGTCTTCCTACCTTCTGGATTCTGCATGCCAGTCAGTACAGAAACCAAGACTGGGAAAAAACATCTAGCAGCATACCCTCGATGTGCCCTGTGGCAATGAAGACTGAAGCACAGGGTGGAATGGGGGGGGAGAAACAGGTCCAAGGCTTTTCAGCAGCATTTTCCCTGTGCATGCATAAATTTTTGTACTGGGAAGAATACACTGAGACAAAGTGTATTGGTAACAGTGGTCAAATGGATGTGGGGAGCTATTGTTTGCTTCATAGATTGGTTCTTGTCTGATAGTAGGGATTGGGCAAGCCTTGTGGTCTGTTTTCCCTCTTTATGAAATGGAAAAAAAAAATACTTTGGGGTAGTGTTTCAGGAAAATGTTGATGTACTGCTAGGGAAAAACACATCAGATGCGCATTAAGTTCCATTGCATCTTGTAGTACAGTAAGTAGCTAGCTGGTAGGCTGTAGAGGAAACGAGATGTTCTGAAACATGGAAAAGGTAGTGTAGAAAATGCCCTCCTTTCTTTCAGGAAGGCAAACCATTATTCTTATGAGATGTTTTCTCCTTTTATCACTTTTCCTGAGTCCCTGAAATAATTTGGCTATACTGAATCCCTGTTTTTTTGTAAAGAACAAAAAAGAATCTCAATCTTATACACTAATGGAGCTGAAGAAGTAGAAATCTATCAGGCAGGCCTGATATTATTTTATATATAGTTAACTATTTTATTTTTTTATATATATATATATATATATATATACAGTTAGTTTGCCTTCTGTTTATAGGCAAACCTCTGTACTGGGGGGGGGGGTTGTCTTACTTTAATGTTACAGATTGGCAAGGGAGGTTCCACATTCTTAAGTTAAGCCCTGTGCAATTTTTGTAATAATTTTAGGGGTAAAGTGACATGTTAACTTATGAATGCAGCATGTAAAAATAGCAAATGTGAACAGTAGTAACTCCTTTTGGGTGTGGGAAATGGACTGAAAAGAGCAATCCCTGTTGAAGAGAGACACAAGTGGTTGTGCAGAGAAGCCTGTATCCTGTCTGGTTCTGTGCAGAACTGCATGGGTCCCTCAGGTAATGTCTTCATGATTTTTCACATGGTTATATGAAGAGATTGAGTGAGAGCTGTGGTATATGTAGTTCACAGGAGCAGAAGAAATGAAAAACCTTCCAAGAGAAGAGTAGGAGTGGATTTTATGCAAGTGATCAAAAAAGTTGGAAATAGGCCTTGAAAAATCCAAAGGATATATGTACTATGTGGCATGCAGCATTATGGATTGCTCTTCTGTATGAAAAATACAGAAAATTCTAGTGTCCTGAATCAGACCGCTCAAGAAAGCGGGGGGAGGAGGAGTTGGGTGCATGGTACTAAAGCAGTGGATATTAGCCTGAGTTGCCCCAGTGTTTGACAGGGGAGTATGGAGTTGTAATTAAATTATATAAAAAGTCTGAAAAATGTAAACCACCTTAGTTCAAAGATGTCTCTGTAAATGAATATTTTATTTGCAGAACCACATCTCCTGCTGTCAAGTTCCACAGCAGATTATGATACAAATCCTACTTAAATGGTTATGTAACTAATTAGTGGTAGGTGTTATCAGCTCACTGTAGTCTTCAAAGTGTTTAGTATTCAAGACCCGTGTTGTATGGGGAGAAGGTTGCATGGTAAAGGATGTGGATTAGAAATTTGGTCACTTTCCTCTGCGTGTCATCTTTTAATTTTGAAGTATGAAATCTCTGTATTAATGCATTGTCTTAACTATAGCTACATAAATTCAAAAATGTTGAATACAGGAAAAGCCTGCATGGCATGGAAGATTGGATCCCCATTGCTTCACAAGATGATTCTTCCCAGAAGAAAACCAATACACTTCTGGTAGCAATTCTGCAGTGACATTAAAGAAATAAGTTTTGCAGGGGGAAAATACTATATGGGTAATGGTAAATTGAGTTTCTTTATTTTAGAAATAAGCAATGTATGTTACATGTAGTCTTCTTTTTGAGGGGTAACTAGTCTTTTTGACATCATAAAGTTTTTGACATCATAAAGGGGTGATAGTTTGTGAATGTTGCTTCAGTAATTGACATTATCTTAATTTGTTTGGAAGTGATTTGCTTAGAGGGTAAAGCTTTTTAAGGCTTGTTTACTCTTATACCCTTCTGTAGAGATTTGTGGAGTAAATATTAAAATGTCAGCATGCTGTAAATAAGGCTTTTAAGCCCATTTCTTGAAGATTTGAGATTCTTGTATCATCAGATGGCTTACATGTGCTTATTAAAGCCTTAGTGTGTTTTAGGGCACGTACTGGAGTTTCTGACCCTTTCTGTGCTACAGCATTTCAGTATATTCCAACTGAACGTTAAGACTTGAACTAGTCAACAAGCCCTATCAAGCAACTTTGAAATGGACAAAAAATCACCCCCCTCCCCCTGATCCAAGTTCTATTCCAAATTGTTAGAAGGTTAGAAGTGATCTTCAGCTTCTCATGTACTTGCTCATTCTCTGATGGAAGTTGTTAAAGTCAGATCCCAACACTTCACGTTAAGTTCTGCTCCTACACTGTTGAGGACTGGGATGCAGGAGGACTCTATCTTGATAAGGAAAGGAGATTTGCTCAGTCTTGCATAGTGTTATTTTTGTTGTTGTCTGTTTTAACTAGGTCTTCATTCACATCATTTTGTACCATAAATTGAAACCCAGAGAGCTAGTTGTACTAAACCCATGTAGTTTTGGTTGTGATGGAGTGCAATTCAGATTGTAACTCATGGCCAGGTATGGTCTTTGTCTGGAGCTAGCGTAGGCTTAAGGAGTAACAGTGTAGGAAGGAGAAATTCCCAGTTTCGGCTTTGTTTTAGTTTTTGATTTTTTCAGCTGTGATCCACCTATCTGCATTGCCTTAAAGATGTGTGCTCTGGCATAGCAGTGTAAGCAGTTTAATTTTAATAGCTCTTGCTGGAAGAGGTTTAGAGAAGATGTGGAAAAACTTATTTGTCTTCGGAAAGATTTCTTTTAAGTGCTCTTCCATAACAAGTTGCTTAAATATTTAATGCAGTGTAAACAAACAGGTTCTTTTACAAGGAATACCTTCATTAAATATCTATTCAAAGGAGATGCATATATTTTATAACATGATGGCAGGATTGGAAGGTGCTTATCTAAGGAACAGGAGATGTATTGTACAATATGATTGGCAAATAGATATGTAAGCTTCTAGCTTGCAAATTCTTTCAGAAGAACTAATGGAATTGTAGACTTTATAAGCTTTGTATCTGAGTATTTCAAAATCTTCACACTAAATGGAGCAAACGTAAGTTAGTGTGCGTACACAAGAATATATTTTCATCATGGCTCTCAATCTTACATGCGTATGTGTGCAATTGAATCTCTCATGAGGAATGTAACTTATACTGAAATTTTCTGGGCTATAAATTTTAGTAAGTGGCTATTTTCTCAAGTTCTATGTCCTGTGTGTATTACTTTCTGTAAACCTGCTTTTTCAAATGTTCCTTTCCCTGAACAACCTCTCTGACTTGCAGGAGACAACCAAGGATCCCTTTCAGTTCCTCATCTGTCTCCAAATTCTTCTCACAAGTGCTTGTCCATGAACTGCTTGCTTCCCCTTTTCTTTAATGCTACCTATAGCGCACTTCATATGTGGTAGCTTGTTCCTATGCTGCTTGCCCTGAGTGGTGACGCTTGTTCTCAGACTTCTTTGACTGCTAGGTTACATAATTCTGGTTTGAGATGCATGGTCACAAGAATCCATGAGACTTCTGACCACAACTACAGGGTTATGTATCTGTTTCCAGCTTTTTTGCATAGCCAGTACTGAATCTGGGAAGCAGGGTGAACAGGAGAAGGGTTGAAAATACTGCTAAAGGGAAATACCATACTGTGGAAGTCCCAAAAGCTGCTTCTGTCCTTCCTGGTCTTAAAAATCTGAGACTTGTTTTCCACTAGACTATGATCCAGTTTCTGCTCCTTTAGTGACTGTTGTAAGGCTCAAAATGACATGAGATTTGGTGCAGTTGGCTTTTCTTTTAGAAAATACTTCATTGCTCTAGTCTGTTACTCTCTCTGAATCAGTTACATTTGGGAGCAAAATCTAGGTGGAACAGAAAGCTGTGACACTAGGCAGCTGCATCTTATGATGCCTTGATTATCAGATTTTTACTTTCAAAGCTGTTTTGTACCCCCTCCCTCCTAATTACCAATTGCTGCACTACTGGAGTCCAATCTCAGCTATGGAGAAAATGATTAAGAGAGGGGTGAAATAAAGTTCTGTACTGGAGTTAATGCTCTTATCTGTTAACTGTATAACTGGTCTTTTTTGTAAATGATGGAGAATGTCTTGAAGAATTGAATAGCAAGTCTGGGCAGTCATTCAGCAATCAACAGCCCTGTGACACCAGAGGCTGGAATAGGCATTGTAAGCTTTTTTGCTTGCTCTACCCATCCCCACCCCTTGCCCATCCACACTGCCTTTAATGAAACGTACTCTTTTGAGTTCTGTGCTTTTTTTGTTAAGATGGATTTCACACCTATTTATGATTTCTTTCCCCCTTGCCTCCCTTGCAATAAGTAGTAGTATAGTGTTGCCTTCTGTAAAATACAGATGGGATTGATGTCAAATAAAATCCTGATAATGGGAAGGAGCCTTTAAAATAGTTTTTTTCTTTGATTTCTGTGCTTGAAAGATCTGTTAGTTCTTGGAACATCTCAGAATAACTATTTTCTGCTTTTTTAAACCGGAAGAACTTTCTATGAATTCTACCTTTGGTACCATCTCTTAGTGTTTTTCTCAGGAATTCCTAGATAATACCTGAAGTATGATTCATTTTAAGCATGGAATTCACAATATAGTGAGTAATCTAATTGGTTATTGCCAAATAAATATTGAATTGACTGATTCTGTGGTACAGGTGGGGCTGCTGGTTTAGCAAGCCTCCTGACTGTGTTTACTCTCCAGCTTTGTTTCTATTATTTTATAGAAGTTATACAATTCTAATATAACTGTAAACAAATCCACACATTTAAGAACTTGAAAATATACAGAATCAAATCACAGTAGCTTGAGATGTAAGTGGAAGATGTGTGTGAGTTGGGGGGTTTGGGTGAGGTGGGAGGAAATCATTGCATCACTGTTCCTATTGAAGTAGCTTAACTTAGATTAGATTTTTTTGAGGAATGTTCTACTGTTAGTACGTAATTACTAATCACCAGGAATGACATAAAATAGACTGCCCCCAAGTCTGTGCCACTGACAATGAGGACCATTATTAAGATGATACATCAGTGATGAATATGGTTTTGGCAGCACGCATTGTCCTTGCAAAATGATAAATTTGGTTTCTCCTGTATGCTTTGCATGATGTCAAAAGCACCTCTGTTGCCTTAAAAACTGAGTATTTTTTCCTCTTGTGCAATAATCTTGCTTAGTTCTGGCTGTGGTGCCTAGTTAGCCCTGAACAAAATCACTAGACTGCAGTGGTCAGAAAAGAGTTGGGCTTAAAAGGAACCATAAAAATGAAACAACCCTGCAGATCTAAAAATATTTAAATAATTTTAAGCAAAATATCTAGGATATAGCATACTATGTAGATCTGATATCCTCAGCTAGATCAAGAGATGCTCTGTAATTGTCATGTGGTTACTGTCATTGAGAAAGAGGAAGCAAGCCATGACTGATTGACAGCTGTCAGTCTGTGAAGGTAAGTGTGGAAACCTCTAGTCAATAGTTACCCTTCATTAAGCACCACATATCAAGTGGGGTTTTCATATCACAGTACTATGTCTCTGTTGAAACACTTGTAGTTATTCAGCTTTGCTCATCACCATCATATCATTTTGCTGAGGCCTGGGGAACCAGGTTTTGTTTTTTACTCAATGGTCACTTAAAATTCACCTGAGAACCGCCAGTCAGGGCAGTCAAGCTCAGCCTTGTGTTAAATTTCATAATCAGTCTGTCTGGTGTAGTTAAAGTGTAACTGTCCAGTTAACAGCAAAACCCCAACTCTGCTGTCTCATGTCGAAGGTAGTCACACCCTCTTGCTTCTCTTCAGAGAGCATCCATGTCACCTAGGCTGTTGTGTACCTGCTCCTGAGAGGCATGAAGTGTTGCTCCCATTCATGGGGGCTCAGGACCCTGCTCAGACCAACAGGTTGATTCCTGGCACCTGTGCCTGGCTTTCTGCAGGAGCAGAGGTCTTATCCTCCAGATCCTGAAATAAGATCTGCTTGCATCATTAGGTGCTGGTATTTTATGTATTTCTGTTGGATGATATTAATATTTATGAAATGCTTTTTATTCCGACGATAGGAAACACAGAACACTTTTGGGAGCTACTGTTCTATTACTACCTTACCTTGTAGATGAGAAAGTAAATTGACTTGCTGAAGGCCACACACAGTCTCTGAGGAAACTGGAAATATAACATGGATCCATCAAAGGATCCTTTTACCTGCACAGTAATACCTTTTGCTTTAGACATAATATCAAGAATATTGGAAACATAATATTGGTCAGAACTGGAACCATTAAAAAGTAATGCAAATACAAGTAACTTTTCTGGTGCAATTATCACATGAAAGCAACTGCAAGAAAGCACTGAAAACAGTTTTTCTATTAGTAAATTAATGCCACAACTGTGCCATCTGACTGTCTGCCAACTGATTTTTGCTTAATGTTGAATGAGCTGGAGGCAGAGATAGTAGGTCCTGTGTCAGTGGTGAAGCCAGCTTGGTTCTGTAACTGTCTTTCATTCTGTTTCAAATAGTCTGCCTGTGGCACTGGACCTACAAAATAAGATGTTTGCAAGTATTTCACCTACAAGAGTTCACAAGAGTGGGAACTGATTTGTAGTATTTGTTGCTGGGCTTTGACAGATGCACATAGAAAAGTCTAATCAGCAGAGAGAAAATATGCCTTGTATGTATTTCTCAATTAATTTGAAAGTAAATGTTTTAATCTTTAAGAGTGTGTTTTTGGCCTGTTGGGTGTTTGGTCACTTGCAACCCTCAAGTAGGTGTTATAAACAGGAACACTTCATAGAGGGACAGGACCTGAAATGTGAATCTTTCTCTACAAGTATCAGACTGCTATTTTTGAAAACTGGTCTCTTTCTCATACTACTGTAGCAGACATGGGACATCAGCAGTCTAAAAATGAGACATCCTGAGAAATATTGTCTGTAATGATATATTATTGATGTGTCTTCCCATTAAATACTTTATAATTGTATTCTGTTAGGAAAGCATAGCTTCGCTGTAGTGTTTTAGAGTGCCTAATGTGCACCACATAGTTATGTTGGCAAACACAAAAGTAGAAGGCTTCTTACAGTACAGTGCTTCCATAGGCTTGCATCAATACAGCCTTGCATTTGTCATTAAAACAGCGTTGTCCAGGATCTACTGCCTGCATTAAATGTTAAGGAGTGCTGTAGATAAGAATCATTTGCTAACCACATTGCTTTTAATGCAGCTTGCTTTTCAGCTTTCCCAGTGCTCTTCCTGTTGCTATTAATGACACTTGTAAAAGCTACAGATTAAATCCTTAACAAGAATAAGTAGGCACCAAAGCACATATATGGTAGTTTTCTTCGATTTACTTTGATTTCTCTTGATTATCTAGCAAAGACTTGTACCATTTTGTACACTACAAAACTGATCAAGAAGCAGGAATAAACACAGCTTGGTGCTAGTGAGCTTTCTTGAGCAGAAAGACACAGTTGCCACTGTGCATGTCTTAGACTGGGATGCTTGTAGGTGTCTCAGCTCTTGGGTATTTCAGATTGTTGTAGTGACCACTTTAGGGTAGCTGCTTTTCCCTTGCTGCTCATAACAGTAGCAAGTCGTGAATTGCTTTGTTTGGCACGTGACATGGCATGGCTTTGCTGCCCCTTGGGTCCAAAGCCCTGCTCGCTAGCATTCTCACCCAGTGTACTGAAATGTCACAGCTGATTTTTCAATGGCCATCAAAACACAATTGTTGTTGGCATGGACCCTGAGAAGGCAGTATATAATGTAAGTAAAGGCAGTAGGTTGCCAATTTGCTAAATGTCAGGCAGTTTGAAACCCCTTTTTTTTGGGTATAGGAAATCCAGATCACAAGACCTGTGACATATTAATACAGCAAAACAGAGATTGATAGATTGATGTTGGCATGCCTCTCAGCCACCAGCTGCCTCTTAATGACTCTCCCAGCTGTGATATGAGTAGGAGTGATTTCTAGGCTTTGCCTTTAATTTTAGAGTGCTTATTTATTTATGTTTTGGTAATATTTTATTTAATAGCTTGTTGAATTATTCTTAGCATTCCTAACAACTTCTACAGATCTTTCTCTGGATCAAAGACAAGCCAGGTAATAGGTCTGAGATACATATCTCAAAGAATTGACACCTTGTACAACTGGTCAGTGACAGCAGATACAAGATTTAGTGGAATAATAGACTCTAGACAGTTCCCTTTTTCTTTTAACTGTAAAAGTCTTGTGGTGGGTCAGTGGTGGAGCCTGAATCATGACTGGTGACGAATGGAGGTCAGAAGCGCAGAAGGCATGCTGATTTCCTGTTTCCTTTACCATATTTATACATCATGCACAACAGGATACAGTGCTGCCACCGGCCTGCTGATGCTATCCTGCAGTCGTTGTAGCCAGAAACACTTGCTAGCCCTACTGGTACCCACTCCTCTTGAGGGGGAGCAGAGCTGAGGGTTGCTGATGAGTGAGCCATCTGTTCCAGCATTTAACCAGCTTCTTTCAGAGCTTCATGCTCTTATATAGCTAAGCTGTTATTAGGTGGGGAGTCAGTGCAGCATCAACACTACAGCAGTAACTTTCATAGCTTCTAATTCTGCAATCCCTGTGTCACTGCCCTCTGATATATCTCTCCAAGTTTCAGGGCTGTTTGGGCAAAACTGAATGTTGCTGCTCAGATGATATACAACCGAGAGAGTTGAGTAGAGCTGGAGAAAGGGTTGATGTTGCACGTGTTGCTTCCAGGGAAGGGAGAGGTGCATCTCACCTCTCAGCTGATGTTTCACAGTCTCCAGCTCCCCAGCAGCAGTAGTGCCAGGAGCAAGCCTGATTGTTTTGCGCATTCCTGTGTCTTGGGAAGAGCAGCAGAGCTAAGGGAGTATGTGTGTGTGTGCTTGGGTCAAATGTTTAGCTGCTGGTGGTTGTAGTTTGTCACACCTGGCAGTGTGGTGGCTTCTGTTTCTTGGCTTTAGGCCTTTCCCACATAAGGAAATGAGACAGGAAAAAAATCTGGGGGTATGGGGAAACTAGTTATCTGTAGGGCTAGGGAATTAACTTTTGTGGCTTATTCATAACTTTTTTTCCAGATGAATTCTGGGGGAAAACAAGGACTCTTCTTATTTTCATCTCCCTTTTGACAACATTCTTCCCCATGTCCCCCTGTATTTAATAATCAAACAATGTAGATTAATCAGGGCTTATTCCCACATAACTGTAAGTATTCACATGTGTTTTTGTTAGCTTTTGAGTTTTTGTCTTGGTGGTTGTTTTAAGCTTGTAGTTATGTGAACTTGACTATGAAAAATAAAAACCCTTAAAGATTAATGTCTCCAACCATCATTGGCTTTATTCCTGCCTTTTCACTGCTCTTATTCTTTATTCCTATCAGAGGCAGAATGGAGCAAATGCTGCTTCCAATTTGTGCTCTTTCAGAGAATGGACTTATTCTTCCTGAAAACTTTAGCTGTGATTGTTCAGTCTTTGTATTGGCTTGATTGTCTTCTGTTGCAGTGTCATGGTTTCCATAATATCCCTTTTTAATAGTAGGATGACCAGAACAGTACAGAGCAAGCTTTCAGATGGCTGGAATGATTCTCGGAGGTGTGTGAATTGAAGCACCATAGGACCTGATACTTTCACTTTTTTTCTTCTTAGTGCTGTCGCAGACTTCCGAGTCTGAGTCGCTGGATCTGAAGAAATTCTAAGACAAATAATCTTCTGCTTTGAGGCTGGGGATATGAGAAGAAAGATGAGTAGGAAGGAAAGAAAATCAACTGTATCCTGGTTCTTATTTTCTGATCGTCAGCAGCTGATTAAAAATCCATTAACTTATTATTCCCATCTTGGTCAGAAATAGATCCATATGATAAAAGATCTAAATTGCATTTAAGACCTGAATGGGATTCCAGACTACTACTTAAACTGGAACAGGAGGGATTTAAAAGGAAAAACTTTCCAGCTAGGCAATTGAAGCTGACAATACCTCTGCAGGTACCTGCTTGTGAATGAAAAGTTATCTGGAGCCTGGTTAGTCTGTTGCTTTGAGAACTCATTGTGTGGGAAGATTGGCATAATAATGGTTGACTAACTCTTGTTGCATATTGCCAAACTACCTGTATTTCATAACTAGAAATTCTAGTAACTTTTTCAATACTTTAGAACGTTGCTCTTAAATCAACATATTGAATTAAAATCTGTCCCAGTTCTTACCTTCTGAGTTCCTGTTCCTCATCACTTTGTAATTATTTGTTCAGTTTAAGTATTTCATCATCATAAACTAACCTATAATTTCTAGCATATTGCACAAAATATAGGTTAAAGATATAAAATGTTGAGTTTGGGTTCAGCTCAAAGAGTGCTGGGTCCTGCTTTAGACCTTTAAGATTCTCAAGCTTAACTTGGAAGACGAGAAATCTGTGCTCAAATTTAGAGATGATGTACATAAATTGTTACTGGAATGGATGTCAGAGGACTCCCTAGGGTGGGGAAGACACAAGTCTTCCTGTATGGTGACAGTCATATTCTCTAGTCTGGAGTCCCTTGTAGTTGGGACTAACTGGTACTAGGGATGTCTATGTACTTGACAGGCAGCTTGTGGTATAAAGGCTGAAGGGGGGGGGGGGGGGGACTGTTTTAATAGAACTGAAATCAGAATGTATAAATTGAGGTTGAGAACAATAAAACTAGCAGAAGGAGAGACAAAAGTGACTGTGATTACCTCCAAGCTGTCTGAGTGCTGGTTCACCTGGATGGGTGGATCAGAGGGGGTGTGGTGCCAGAGCTGCTGATGCTTAGGCTGACACACCCTGCCCCCAGCTGCGTTCATTTCCATTTTGTTTCTGTGTTTGCAGTTTTCTGCTTTACCCTTTTATTAAATACCACTGAGATGCATCCTATCCTATGAACACTAAGTGAGCTCACTGCCTGCTTCTCCTGGATGTGTAGAAACTTTTCTCAGCCAGCTCCCTTTCCTCTGGGAGAAGAGAATACTTGCCAGGAATGGTGCATAACTCTCTAGGACTTGTCCAAGGTGGTCCCCCTCAGTGTATCTCCGCTTTTTCATTATTTTCTCTGCTTGTCTTCTGGAATACTTGACTTCCATTTGAGGCATGTATTAATGTATTTCTGAGCGTAAGCAAATGCCTCTGAAATCTGTGCATATAGTTCATTGGCTTTAATGGTTTGGATCAGTTCCTGATGAGTACTTGCTTTCCTGCTGCCTTTCTGAACTGTCATTTTAGATAACTCCTCTCCTCTAAAAGTAGGAACAAAATCTAGCTTTCTGGCTTTTTTAATCAGCTTCTCATAGGTAGACGCTTTTGTTAGTGAACCCAAGAGAGGATCACATTGGTAAATAACGATTTAATTAAGTTTATAGTCTGAGCTTCCTAGGCAGTGTGACAACAAAGCTAAACCCATTAGAACATCCTACAAATAAAACACTAAAGATATAAACTGTATGGATAACCAGCATTAAATCATGCTGAGTACATGCTGAAGCAGACTGTAAGATACAGCCAGGACCCTACTCTGCTGCACCAGAACACAAATTCATTAGAGGGTGCCCTATGCATAAGCCTGGGGACTTTCAAATAGGTTCACTTGCTCTTAGATGCCCAGCCTCTGATTCAGCAGGGTTGGAGTAAAGAAATTTGTTGGAAAGCCAAAAAATGAATTATCAGCAGTTCTTTCAAATTATTCCAGGATTCATTTTCAATGAAAATGGTATTTGTTGCCTCAAATGGAGATGGTAGGTGGGGTCTCCTTCCATGTTTGATTTGGGGAGGGTGCTGCTGCTGTAGAGAAAGAGTAAGGCTCTTCAGCAGCTATACTACTTCTTATGGCAGGCTAAAAAGGGGAGGGTAATACTAGAGCCATGCTGCTTATTACCTATAGACAGCTTTCCAAAAATAATAGCAACTTCCATGTTATGAGCATCTGCCACAGAGGCATACAGCAGTAAGCTTTTAAGAAGCACTGGAGTGGTGACAGCTCAAAGGAAATGTCAGCTATCTGGGACAGGGCAGAATATGCGCTTTCCTAATTATTTTGGACAGCAATGAAAGCCGCCCATCCTAGTCTGCCTGTTAAGACAGGCAGGCTAGAGCATTAACAGGCACACAGAGCACCTAGCCAACTTTGGGGGAGGGAGGGAGAATTTCAAATACTAGCTTTAATGTCATGTGTGTTGCTTGTCTATAACTGTTTTTCAATAGATGCTCCAACAAGTAGATTTCAAAGCTGCCTGCCTGAACAGAAAGTGAGTGTTTCAGGAAGATTTGAAATTGAATTTTGTATGTTAGTTCACAGATATTATTTACTCTTCTTTGGAGCTAAAGAAACTGTTAAGATTCAGAAGCCTTCCTATGGCATGCCTTTGAATACAGATCCAAATCTTTGCAAGGCCCTGGGTGTTAGCAGTTCTTAACTTGGAGATACAAGCTCTGGGTTCTCAGGCAGCTGAATTGTATGTTTCATAATACTTACAAAGATGGAAAGGAAGCAGTGATCTTCAAATAAACTATTCAGTATCTCCAGGAAATTAGGATATACCCAGTGTGCTGCTCAGCAATTGTTCTGCCACATGTAATTCTCAGAGTCACTTGCCGCCAAATAAATGTTCTCCCTTTTGCCCTTCGTGGATGCCATGTATTGGATTCCTCAAAACATGCTGCTAATCCTCTGTTGCTAATGCTGAGGTCGAGGGAAATACTGTGAGTCACCCTGGTAAGCATCACCTTGATCTGAAGAAAATGGAATGTTTACAGAGAGACGTACAACTTTAATTTTATAATTTTATTATTAGTTTTTAACCTAAATGTGCTGTCTCTCCTCTTTGCTTTTGTAATCTGAGACTTATAAAAATGGTACTAACATATGTTTACTTGAAGTGACTTGTTTGGACTATTGGAAGCATCACTTCTAAAGAAAACTTCAAAGATTTCAGCCCAAATAAGCAATGGAATAATACAATAAAAAGCAAGCCCAATAACTGCATGCAGTATCATGTCTCTAGGACAATATATGCAGCTCTAGAGGTGGATTTCACTGAAACTGAAAGTGGGGGAGGGCAAGCCAGTAGCAAAGCAGTGATATCGCTGGAGAGACGACAGCTATGACTCTGAAGGTCATTACCATGACATTATCATTATCTGGGCAGGATTAAATTATGTCCAGAACTAATTATATTGTCCTTTCCAGAAATAGTCCAAAAATACTTCTGGTAAATGTCGAAAATACGGTTCAACATTTTGATTATTGGAGCTTGTCATTCATTAAGGGGTGTGTGTATTCTCACAATGTAATGAATTGAAAGGAAGCCTCTAGAAGTGAGTTGTTGGAATATTTCATACTTCTCAGTCTACACGCCCCAATGAAACTCAGATGGATAGAGATACAAGGAGTATGAAGACCCAAGTAGATGCTGCAGTCATCCTTTTCAAGAGGGGGAATAACTGTTTCTACCTCTTCTGCCAAGGCTGTTTGTCATCTCAAACCTTCCATTCGTGCATCCTCTTACCAACCTGCTGTACTTCAAGTACTTTGCCCAACGTGTCTTCAAAACAGATTTGCAAAGTACTTTTGTGATCTACCTTTTCAGCTGTTGCTTTTCAATCTCTTTATTGTGTATTTTTTCTTGTATACCTATTATTGTTATGCCATGCTTATGTCTGTGCCTTATATTTGATTGTTTTCTGCACTTATCTGTTTATCTACGTTGGACTTTTCCCAGTGTTACTACCTCCTTTGCTAGAATACTTGCCAGAGGCATAGTTGAATTTATCTCTGAACAATTTCAATTTCCTTTCTGTAGCTTTTGCTGTATTGCTTTATCCTTATATGTGTTTCTTTCAGCTTTCTTCTATTTGTCCACAGTGTGCTGTGCTGAAATTCAGCATCTTTATTTATCCCTGTTTGAGCCTGTTTGTTTATGGTTACAAACACAACTGTATTACAGGTGTAACTTAAAAGTTACCTCATCTGTTCATAACAGCAGTGGGATTTTCAGGATTTTGAACCAATTTACTTTCAAAAGAAGTGCCTTGCTGTATATCCAGAAATGCCAGAGTTCGTCTTGTAGTATGTAGCTGGCTGGCAGCTGAGTTGGGTTTCCTCTTTTTTCCTTATTTTAGTCCAGCTTCTTCCACCCTTTCCTCTCATTTCTCCCACTTCTGTGAGAATCCCTGCTATCAGCTGTGGTGTCTAGCTAAAACTCCCATTTGTATTTTTATATTTGGCACCTTTTTTATTTTAACTGCAGCAAGAGTTCTTGCAGAAGTGTGTGCAAGAATAAGCACTTGTGGGCAGGGTTGGCTATGGAAAAGGTAGAGAGATGGCTCCACTGTTTCCAGAGACTTACAAAGTTTTGCTGGGGGAGACTGGGAAGCAGAGGGAAGAATGGAAGCAGTGGGGAGAGCAAGAAGTTGCTTATGAGTGGCTCAGTCCTATCCTCTCAGAAGAGCATGTGCTGGGCACCCACCATAGATGGCCAGGACAGTTGTTGCTTGTTACTACCAGAGCAAATCCAGAGTCTGTGTATTTTCTACTCTCCATTTCTGTGTCCAGTTCCTACAGAATTCATTCTTTTGCCTTGCTCGTGTTTGCGCTCTTCTCCCTATACCTCAGTTGCCTAAATTTCAAAAATGTTAACCCTTTAAAGAAGGGGGAGCATGCTCTTCGCTTTAAAACAGTAATGCTCCCCAAACCCCACTACTCTCTCTAAAACTTTGCCTAGTATCTGTGAAAATCATAGGTGAAGTATGATGTGGTAAGCTGGCTCTTAACATCAGCAGCTTTATTCTCAGGGCTCTGCCCACCATGCAGGCTTCATGTACTTTGTTAATGTTTACAAGGGAAAAAATAGTTACTCTATACTGTAAAATCACAAACTCTCTATAATTTCATGCTGTTAATCAAACAGACGTCCTCTCTGACCTTGAGAGAGATGGGTGGCAGCAGTGGTGGGGAGTTGTAGAAAGGGGAGGAAAAAAATGCAAAACCACTACATCACTGCATCTCCCTTGTGCCTCCCTCCCACAGTAAAAGCCAGTAGCAGCTGCAGCTAATATCCAACTGTTCAGTGGCTGACATGATAAAAACGAAGTCTGCATGCCCTTAGCACATCAGGAAATGTATCTGGTGTCTTAAGGATTCCTTGCAGCTCCTCTGGACCTATGTGGTATACTATCTCTTTCTGGGCTCTGAGACCTACATATTATCAGGACCTAAGTGCTTAGACCCACCTGAGCACTTAAGTACATCCCACACAAAGTATGCATTAGCCCCCTTCTATCTTTCAGTTTGTCCCATTCAGCTGCAAACAATGTTCCTTGCTAAATATTTGCAAAGTACTTAGTGCACTGGGATTGTATTCCTTAACTGTTGGATGTTCATCTGATTACAAATAATGTGGCAAAGTCTTTTCTCTCAAATCAATACTAACACTGGGAATGGAATATGTTACCCTAACCTTCTTATAAATAAATAAAAAAAAAAAACCTTTATTCTCTGTACACAAGGAGGGGGGGAAATCTTTGTAGTCAATTTATGCATTTGTTCTAGAACAGCGAGACACTTATAAGATTCAGTGTTTGTGTAGCCTTCAAATAGGATTGCATGTATGCCTAGCGCAAGTCTTCTCTGTACTGGTGCACTGAACCCGTAACAGTGAACTTGTGTTTAATTCATAGTTTTGGTCAATTTAAAAACAGACAAAAAAAAAAAAAAAAAAAAAAAAACAACAAAATGCAGCCCTGGTCATTCTCATTAAATCTAGGAAAGTCAGGAAGAAAAAAGCACTGATCCTCTGCCAGGAGTTCTTGAAGATGTAAAAAGCAGTCCCAGCAGAGTGCAGCTTTTTGGTTTTATCAGTCTCAGTCACTGTTTGTCCTGGTAGAGCTGTTTGCTTTGGCTGCATCTTCTAAATCAACAGCAGTAACTCCACCAGCGCTGTCTAAAATGCGGGGAGTCCAAAATGAATTAGCTACATTACATATGTTTGCTTTTAATGGGCTTTAAATATTTAAAGTTTCTTTTCATAATCCAAATAGAAAATCTGAAAGATTTTCGTAATGTAATTTAATGTAATATTTTTGCCTGACTGATAATATTGTAGAAAACTGCAATAATGGTAGCAAGTATAATGCATTTATTTTTTCCATTATTACATGAATTTTAGTCCATTTATTTTCCTAATGATATTTTGCTATCTTCAGTCTTTACTGGACCAGTAAAACAGTCTAGTTACAAGTTTTAAGAAAAAACATTAATTGCTTATTCCAGAATTTCTAAACTCAAATATTTTTCTTGCTATATTTGAAAGTCTGTTGTATATCTTCAAACACAGGGAAAAGCTATGTTCTTACTAGACTACTAATCACAAGGATGATAATCAGTAGCAATGGAAAACCATCTGTGTGAATCAGCTGATATGCACGGTCTGTCTTCAGGTAGTAATATATGTTATCCAGTATTCATGGGATCTCATAACTGTAGTATGGGAGCTGTCACTGGTTGTAATCCTGAAATACTTGTCCTTACAAATCACAAATCTCATGACTTGGTTGTTCTGATTTTAAAGAAAATAACCCAAAACACCCTTGATCTTGTTTTTTGCATATGTAGAGGGTTGGGAGTTGCGTTCTGTTCTCCCTGGGGTGAGAATACACCATGTATGTTGTATGGTAGAGTCTTTACCTGGCAGGACATTAATCCTCTTAGCAATAGAAACTCCAGCAGGGGAGGGTGGTGCTACCTCTGTTAACCTGACCTGAAGGTATTAATTCAAAGACTGATTCCCAAGAGCTGTTTCTTTTAGGTATCTTTTTAGGTACCTTGGAAATCAGCAGGAGAGACGTTTTCCTAATGTGACAAGGTAAAAAGAACTATGTTGGATTTGTTAAGGCTTCAGTGATTCAATTGCTAGGAGATGACCATAATGAGAAGTGAATGTGCATTCATATACTTGTGCATTCACAAGTATATCCCAAGCTTGAACTGGTATTGCAGTTAGTGAGTGTGGTTTAGCCCGGCTGGCAGCCAAACACCACACAGCCATTCGCTCACCCTCCCCCCTCCCTCTCTGGGATGGGGGAGAGAAATGGGAAAGTGAAGCCTGTGAGTTGAGATAAAGACAGTTTATTAAGACAGGAAAATAATAATAACAATAATAATAATAGTATTAATAATAATAATAATGTATACGAAACAAGTGATGCACAATGCAATTGCTCACCACCCGCTGACCGATGCCCAGCCTATCCCCGAGCAGCCGGCCCCCCCACCCCGGCTAGCCACCCCTATATATTGTTCAGCATGACGTCAGATGGTATGGAATACCCCTTTGGCCAGTTTGGGTCAGCTGTCCTGGGTCTGTCCCCTCCCAGCTCCTGCTGCATCCCTAGCCTGCTTGCTAGCAGGACAGAGCGAGAAGCTGAAGAGTCCTTGGCTTGGTGTAAGCACTGCTCTACAACAATTAAAACATCAGCATGTTATCAGCGCTCTTCTCATTCTAATCCAAAACATAGCACCCTACCAGCTACTAGGAGGAAAATTAACTGTCCTACCTGAAACCAGGACAGATATCCACCCCTTATTTCATACCATTTATGTCATGCTCAGGTTACACTCTTTCCAATACCTTCTAATTAGTCACCATTTTCATCTATGATATATAGCAATCATGGTAGTGATGACATACAGTGTTATATGATAATTAACATACTACAATTCAACTCATGGGCTATTCTCACCCAGTATTAGGTCCCCTTGAGGTACACACCGAATCTCCCCATTCTTTTGCATTACCCACCAAGTGCATCCAGGTCCCTGGGCAAAAGCAATCCCACGAATGGGCTTGCCTTTTCCTGAGGCAGCAGTAGCCCAGACTGTCTTACCCAGCATGTTTCTTACGTGCACTACAGGAACTTTATCCCCTTCTACAGTGCGTAACAGGTTTGATTGGGCAGGTCCAGCTCGGCTGGCAGATCCTCTAGTATTGACTAACCAGGTGGCCTTTGCCAAATGTGTTTCCCAATTTTTGAATGTCCCAGCACCCGTTGCTTTCAGTGTAGTCTTTAACAGTCCATTGTATCGTTCAACTTTCCCGGAGGCTGGTGCATGATAGGGGATGTGATACACCCACTCAATACCATGTTCTTTGGCCCAAGTGTCTATAAGGTTGTTTCGGAAATGAGTCCCATTGTCTGACTCAATTCTTTCTGGGGTGCCATGTCGCCATAGGACTTGCTTTTCAAGGCCCAGGATAGTGTTCTGGGCGGTGGCATGGGGCACAGGATATGTTTCCAGCCATCCGGTGGTTGCTTCCACCATTGTAAGTACGTGGCGCTTGCCGTTGCGGGTTTGAGGGAGTGTGATGTAATCAATCTGCCAGGCCTCTCCATATTTGTATTTCAGCCATCGTCCTCCATACCAAAGAGGCTTTGACTGTTTGGCTTGCTTAATTGCAGCACATGTTCCACAATCATGAATAACCTGTGCTATAGTGTCCATGGTCAGGTCCACCCCTCGGTCACGAGCCCATCTGTATGTTGCATCTCTACCTTGATGGCCTGAGGTGTCATGGGCCCATCGGGCTATAAATAATTCACCTTTATGTTGCCAGACCAGGTCTACCTGAGCCACTTCAATCTTAGCAGCCTGATCCACCTGCTGGTTGTTTTGATGTTCTTCAGTAGCCCGATTCTTGGGCACATGAGCATCTACATGGCGTACCTTTTACAACCAGGTTCTCTACCCGGGCAGCAATATCTTGCCACAATGCAGCAGCCCAGATGGGTTTGCCCCGGTGTTCCCAGTTGTTCTGCTTCCATTGCTGTAGCCATCCCCACAGGGCATTTGCTACCATGCATGAATCAGTATAGAGATAGAGAACTGGCCACTTTTCTCGTTCAGCAATATCTAAGGCCAGCTGAATGGCTTTCACTTCTGCAAACTGACTCGATTCACCTTCTCCCTCAGCAGCTTCTGCAACTCGTCGTGTAGGACTCCATACAGCAGCTTTCCATCTCCGATGCTTTCCCACAATACAACAGGACCCATCAGTGAACAGGGCATATTTCTTCTCATTTTCTGGTAGCTTGTTGTATGGTGGGGCTTCTTCAGCATGGACCACCTCCTCCTCTGATGATATCCCAAAGTACTTGCCTTCTGGCCAGTCCATAATCACTTCCAAGATTCCTGGGCGACTGGGGTTTCCTATTCGAGCCCGCTGAGTAATCAGTGCAACCCACTTGCTCCATGTAGCATCAGTTGCATGATGTGTAGAGGGGACCCTTCCTTTGAACATCCAACCCAGTACCGGCAGTCGGGGTGCCAGGAGGAGCTGCGCTTCAGTACCGACCACTTCCGAAGCAGATCGAACTCCTTCATATGCTGCCAATATCTCCTTTTCGGTTGGAGTATAGCGGGCCTCAGATCCTCTGTATCCCCAACTCCAAAACCCCAGGGGTCGACCTCTTGAACTCTCTTCAAAGTTCTTTTCAACTTTCCCTTACGGTACTTGTTGGCTATCGGTCTCGTGCCCGTATTTAGCCTTAGATGGACTGGTGAGTAGGCTGGAAAACGTTTCTCAAGGAGAGCAAATAATGTTACCTCTGGGTGGTGAATATAGGTAATCTACAGAGTTTCTTCATCTTTAACCTAATCTGCACTCAAGTTTAGATCCAGGCTTTATAGAGCTGTTACACATAATACTGCTCTAGAGACTTTTGTAAGAGTTATCTCATGATCTATTTCTAAGCTGGAGTGGTTACTTTCAACTTAGTGACTCTTCCTAGGAGAATATTTGAGATGAATCAGAGGCTGACAAAAATAGAACAATTCAAATTGTCAGTCAAGGCTTGGAGAAATTTCCTGTCAAATTTCATGGTAGAAAAAGTAATGTTGAATGTAACTTGGATATGTGGTTTACTTACTTGTGCAGTTAATGACAGGACAGATTTTACTTCTGTTAAGAGGCATTCTATTTTTATTAAAATTCATTTTTTGTTCTTCTGAACTGAGATGCATTTGTATCTGTCAAGATTTAATTCTTTAAAATCATTCTCTTCCCAAATTGTGATCCTTTAAGGTATCACATGCAAAGTTCTACTATCTCCATATGGAAAACTGTTCTCAAGCTGATAGTATATTCCTGCCTGTTTCTTCGGAAGCTTAATGCAGCTGTTATGCTGAAGGACACTAGTAGTCTTTGCTTTACCATTGCTTCCTTTGATTCTCATCTGTTACTACAGTTCTTATCATTAATTCTGGAGAGAAGTGTATTTGCAAGCCACCTTTATCTACCTTCAAAACTAGCTTTTCCTACACTTAAACCAGCAATTCATTGCTGCTTTAAGCAGCAAAGACGGCTTGCAGTGCAGTGTGCCCATAACTTAGATCTCAAGTCTTAGTTGCAAGTTTTCCTCTGCCATGGTAATATGGCTTGTGTGGCTTTGTTAATCAAGCAAGATGCAACTTTCAAGAGTTTGCTTAAGGAGGGAGGGAGATGGTGGGCTTGGGTATCCATGGATACCCTGTAGTTCAGGGAGTCTGCTCGGGATGACTTTTGAATTGAAAGTCAACACATCTCTTCCACACCATCATTACCGATGTGTTTGCATAGATATGCTGAGTGTTAATTTAGCAGATTTAATTTAAAATGGAGGAATTAAGGTTCAAAAGCTATATTTAGTGACTAAACTGCTTTAGAAGAGGTGAGGGCTCTTTCAATCTTGATGAGGCAATTTTATCACAATTTAAAAAGAGGTCAGCTAAATTTCCATGTACATTACAGGGCACAGATATTAGTGTATTTGAAAAGAGACAAGTGCTGAAAATCTATTGGGAAGAGGACCACAAAACTGTCTGTAATTTGAGGTCCTAAATTTAGGGCACTCTAATTAAAACTGACTTTGCATCCCAAAATAGCAATCATCTTACAAATCTGTTTGATTATGTTCTAAAAGTGTATCATTTTACTTCTGGTAGGCCAGATTTTTTTTAGTTGAACAGTTGTTTGGCTGACTCATGTCTCAAACCTTTCTCTTCATATTTAAGCAAAAAAGAAGCCCACCATTTTTGACAAAATATTCTGTGTTTCTGCTATGAAACCTTGAAATAAGACTTATTGCATGAACTTAATTTCAGAGCATCTCAGACTAGGGAATTGTATGAAGGGAAGAGGAAAGAAAAAAGCAAAAGCTCATGTCAGTACTACAGTGTACAGATTTGAGACATGTGGTGCAGCATCTGAAAGGATTAAAATTATCCTTGAATTCCTCAATGAAATCTTCAAAGTAATGTTGTATATTCAGTTTTATATCAAAGCAAATTGATTTTTCCATAAAGTAGATTGTTTTATTTGTCATGAGACCAACTTTTACTTCCATAGTCTTACCTGGAAAAAAAAAATCTATTTTCGTGAGTACCAGTAATACAAGCTATTACAGATGTCACTGTTGATAAAGGAACCTGCAGTGAAATGTTTGTAGATATTCTCTGGCATTGATAAAAGGATGGGAGTTACAGGTTTCATGTTGAATGAGACCTGTGCTTTTACACTGAGTTAATGAACCAGGTGCTTGTATGCTCTGTGTTCTTCTGTTCCTCACTAGTGGCTTTGGGGGAAAGGAACCCAGAGTCATTTGGGGAATGTGCTCCTAACCATGCATTGGTTTAGATGGTTCTTCATATTTGGGCCCATGGCTTGTTTTCCTTTCTGTAATACTTCAATTGCTTGGCTTGTTGTTTCACTTTTTAAATGAAGATCTTGATTTTACTGAAGTGAAACTAGAAGCATGAGGTGAAACTAAGTAGCAGAAAACACTTCAGTTTAAAAACAACAACAAAACAACCAAATGAAACTGGCTAGATCTGTTATATTGGGTATTACAGCTTCTAATGCAAATGGAGAAACATTATAATTTGAATAATGTGAAGTACGGGGAAGGAACTCAAGAATAGCCTGTTGATTAGTTTCCTTAATTGTGTCTAGCAATACTGCCTGCTTTTCCTCTCCTTAATTATATCTTTTGACATCACTGTTGGATTAGTTCCTTCTTTAAAATATACTGCTTATATTTAAAAACTTTCATGTTGACAAGTGTGAGAGTAGGTGGAACCCGACAGAAGAACAGGGGAGGGTTTTGCATGTTCTCCAGCAGAGGGTACCTGCACTTGTGATGTTGTGATTTGTTACCTATTGCATTTCAAGGATATTTCATACTTACCTGTACAACAATGGAATTTTAATCCTGATCTGTGCTTAATGTCAAATGTTTACACCCTCCTGGGAGAGAGGGGAGTTCTTACCCAGAACAGCTGTGCTCTATTACTACCCTTGTTTTTACCTATTGATTTGTTCTTTTTTTAATTGCTCACCTCCTAGCCCAGATGAAACTTGTCCTTCCTAGGGATGGTATGGCTGCTATGCAGGAGGATGGTAAACGTTTGCAGTATCCTGTGTGGTGGGAAGTGGAGGTTGGTCCAGTGTGGGAAGGAGGCAGCTGAGGCTTTCTATTTCTTCCATAAGGTTTTGTAGCAAAGCCTGCAGTATGATGCACATTTGAAGAAAAGGGAAATACAAGTGTTTTTCCTGTGTCCAAATCCTAATTCTCTCAGTATATTAGACATGCTCAGTCTAATGCAATTAGCAAGCTGAGCCTGGAGAAGGCTTGTATAATGTGAAACAGCACTTGTCCAACCTCTTCAGTTTGCACGAACAGAATTTTGATTTCTTTTAAGATGCTTCCTTCCCTTACTTTTACTCAAAGCATATTCTTCTTTTCTGAAGACTTCTAGTGTGTAGTGGTTATTACAGAAAACGTTTTGATGCTTTTAAGGTTCCTGGTGACAGACTTTACTTAGTGTTTTTCAGATGGAATGTGTAAAACTTGGAAACGCTTATTTTTTTTAACTATTATCCCTGTGGTATCCCACTCTCCATTTGGTGCTTGTATTGCAGCTAACAAAGATACAGAACTATGCAACAACTTCTACAGTTTGGTAATTGCATGTCCTGATTCTTCCATCCTGAGCACTGGTACATTTGGTTTTCAGCTTTTCTGTACAATATGCTAGGGGCTTTGCTTGTTTTTTGCTGAAATTGAGGAAATGACTTCAGAGCTGTCTGACGAGTTGAATGAATAAGTATTATTTTGGAATCTATTGCTAACAGCTTTATAGAGATCAATCTAACATCTAAATGTTTCAATTAATAACTTTGCCAGAAGTTCTCTTGTAAAACTGTTTCACAATGATCTGTAATTCTTGTCTAAGATAAACTGATAGCCTTGTACATCTGGTCATGACTTCCAATATGTTGTTTTGACTCTGTGGTGGGTCTACAAAACTTGTACATTGAAAAGGTGCTGCTCTGTTCTTCATGCTAAAGTGTTACGATCCCTAAAAACAAAGGTTGAGGCTTCTGTGAACATACAACACAATAAAATGATTGTTTCCAGTAATAAACCTGATTACTGTTGCTTACAAAAGCTTTTTTTTAACTTGAAAGTAACTTATACTGTTAATGCTGTAGTAGAGTTTAACGTGATAGCCTATTTCGGCATGTTTTATGTATTTTGGAAATGTCAAGTGTAATTCTGGAGGGATTGTACTTTTTCTAGTCACCAAGCTCATGTGCTCAACTTCTGTGCATTTGGGAAAATAAAATGGACCCTCTGACAAAAATAATTCATTGATATAATTTAGCACAAGGACCTAGGAAAATGTGTTCTGGAATGTGCAAGAACACTAAGAAATGCCTTGGAGATGAATGCTAAGATTTGTATGATCAGTAAGTATATTCTGCATAGGAAAGGACAATAAATAACATAATCCACTCTGAGTGTTTTTTCCAACCTAAGGCAATTCATTAAGCAAAAGCATCTAAATGCTGTTCTGTGGGAAAGGAATGGAAGCTTAGAGCAACTCTGAGCTGTAGATTTCTTGGCTTAAGTGCCTCTGAGATGGTAACTGCATAAAGGATGGCTAGCTACAAGTCTTTGTTCCTGTGGCATGTTTTAGGGCTTAAGTCCCACTTCTTTGGGACCCATTTTTAACAATCTCATTAGCATAAGGCATTTTACCTAATTAGAAATGACAAAAAATAGAAAATAAAATCAAACTTGGGCTCTTCTTTGAAATTCTACAGCAAAATTTTTAGCCCTGCATAGTATGGAACTTCTTTTAAAAAGCAACTGTTAAGTAGTTGAATTTGCCATGAACTGACGTTTTTTTTATTTAGCATGATAGCGCAAAAAGAAAAGCAGCTTTCACAGAGCATTGACGGCTTTTATGAATATCCCGTTTGGTCTAATGAATAAGTAATATGCCATCTTGTAAAGCTATAGCCCATTCATAATGCATCCATATTATGGTAACAGATTGCAAATTGAGAAGTGTGTTGCTTCTTGTTCTGTTATGTCTGGCTAGGATTGTCCCATAAGAATAACTGATTATCCTGCATATCAGGTTTCATTCATTTGGTAAAAGTGATTGTTTGGCAGAAGTACATGCTTTTTAGGGTACTCTGCTTTGTCCTCGAGTTTAGTGTGGTATGAGAAGAGAATGTCTTTATTGTTAAGCAATACCAAATGCAACTTTAACCTGGGCACTTAAAGTTGAGTACAGCTATGCAGAACATATTCTAATAGTTAATAGCTCAAACTCCAAAATAAAGTAATCTGGCTCTTACTTAAAAATCAGGTCGAAATAAAATTATGTAAATAGGTGAAAGCAGTGATAAATTGTATTTTTTTGAACAGCAAAAAGGGGTCATCTGGAAGAAATGTGGCCACCTGTCAAATCCTGCCACTACTGATGAAGTCACTTCATCTGTATTCTTGAATCTAGGGTGGTCAAATACACCGACAAAATGCAAATGAGACAAGCATTGTGTCACTCTCAAATCCGGGCTCTAACTAAAAATGGTGATGCTAATTTTATATTTGAAAAAGGGGCATCAGAAATATACTATCCTTTTACCTCAATATTTATGCAATTTAGATGAGGCTTTATGGTCTTAAGGGTTCACTTTTACTCATTCCTCACTTGTTATACTGACAAATATTGAATGGCTTACTCTAGAAATGTGATGCTGCTTCTCTGTCCCAGTGCTTCATCCTTTCTTCCTCAAAGTTCTAATAAGGTAATATTTAAATCTATGTATTGTTCCTTTCAGTTTTCTGAAAACTTGGCAAAGAATCTCTGGGGAGGGAACCCTTAAACTACTGCTCAAAACTATATGTAGAAAAACTATATGTAGATCTTAATTGAAGCAACTCTAGCTGTTGTCCCAAAATAGCATGAAAAAAACACAGCTACACCCTCCTGAAAATGCTCTTGAAAGTAACAGTTTTTGCTCATTCTCAAGGCCTCACATTAAATTGCTATTGAAAAATTAATGCTTTTTTTTCTAAAAGCAATTATCAATGTTGTTATCCAAGGAAGTTAACGTACTGTTTCTTGCTTGGATGGAGAAAGTGATACTTCAGTTAGCACTCTTCTTTTTAATAAGTAACTTCACTGCTGTTGAAAGACACATTCCCTTTAATTTTAGTTGTATAATATGGGAACACATTTGTCTGACAGTCTTACAGTTTAGAGTATTGCCATATTGCCTATAAAATTAAGGGAATTCATACTGCTTCTAACATTAAAAATACATAACTTGACATAATCTTTCATGATGACTCCCTTTCTTTAAGAGGGAGGGAGAATAGCATTAAAAGAAGGTATCAACCTTCCTTTCCCAGTTACCTTACCAAGCTGTTCTGGAGTACTGCTTTCTTTTGTGGCCACTAGGAAAGGAAAGCACAACACATGGAAAAGCAAATGGTTTTAATGTCTGGTTATAGATGACCGATATGTGATAGTTTCGGGTGCAATTGTGGGTGTTGCTGCTGTTAAACTGCAATACCCAACAAGGTCTTTAGCTTCATTCTGCATGCTTTTTCTATTTGAACTGTGCACCCAACTTCTTTGCTTTAAATGGAGGTGGATAAAGAGGAAGAGTCATTGGTATAGGCTTGGGGAAGAGTGGATGGAAAGTTGTCCTCCAGAAAAGGATATGGGAGTGCTGGTTGACAGCTGGCTGAACATAAGCCAGCAGTGTGTTCAGGTGGCCAAGATGGCCAGTGGCATCCTGGCCTGCATCAGAAATAGTGTGGCCAGCAGGAGTAGGAAAGGGATTGTCCTATTGTATGCGGCACTGGTAAGACCACATCTAGAATACTGTTTCATTTTAGGCTCCTCATTAGAAGAAAGGTATTGAATTGCTAGAATGTCTTTAGAGAAGAGCACTGAAGCTGATGGAGGGGTTAGAAAACAAAACACATGAGGAGTGACTGGGGAACTGGGGTTCTTCCCTTCAGAGTAAAGAAGCCTGAGCAGACCTCATTGCTCTCTACCACTGCCTGAAAGGAAGTGTCAGCAAGGAGGGTCTCTCAGGTGACGAGCAATAAGACATGAGGAAAACATAAAGAAACAGCCTCAAGTTGTGCCAGGAGAGGTTTAGACTGGAGATTAGAAAGCTTTTATTTATCTTTATTTAAAGAGAAGGTTGTGAAACATTGGAGCAGGCTACCTAGGGGAGTGGTGGAGTCCCCATCCCTGGAGGTATTTAAATGATGTGTGGACATGGCACTAAGGGACGTGGTTTAGTGATGGGACTTGGTAGGTAAGGTTGGTTGGACTTGATGATCTCAAAGGTATCTTCCAACCTGAATGATTCTATGATGTTCTTTATGGTTAAATGAGACAGCTGTTTCTGTGAATTGGGGGAATGGCTGCTGTTAGTGAAGCTGCTAACAGTGAAATACTTTAAAATTCTTTTCACTCCAATGAAAGTATTTGGCAGTAAATTCTTTTGGAACTCATTTCTAAGTCCTTTCTGTGATAACTGTTAGCTTGATTTTTTTTTTTAGTGTCCCTTCATCCTGAGTGAGGAATTTAGGGTGTTGCTTGACTATGCATGGAAGGATAAGAAAGACAGCATCTGAAAAGTAGCCCACAGATCAAGGCAGCAATATCCTAGAATATCCCATCACTTACAAACATGTTTGAATTTAAGTATACTTTCCAATTTTATCATTTTTTAGTTATGTGATTGTACAGCAGAAGTTACATAAAGAAATATAAGAGAAATAGAGCTTCATAGATATGCATTCTGTCTTCTGTTGGGTTAGGGCAGGGGTCATTTGTTTTTTGATCATATGGGTAAACTTAAATATCAACCCACCACCCTGTTAATTCTCCCATGTGTCCAACAATCTCCCTGAATATATAGCCATCACTTCCACAGGAAAATTTGGACAGGCATTTACTTACTCCTTCTGTTAATTTATTCTATTTTGTATGAAGGTGTGGAGCTGAATGGCAGGACATTCAGTAAGGTATTGGCAAATATTTCTAGAGTCATCTATCTCTGTGCCTAGATCCCTGCCTGGATGGCAGGTAAGGAAATAGCTGAAGTACTAGCTAAATACAAAGGTCAAAAGAATAGTTTCTCAGAACTAGACCTAGGATTTTGTTGGTAGATTACCTTGACTGGTGTGAAAAGGAAATCTGAAATCTTTGAAGCTTGAACTTGAGTGACTTGCTCTTTTCTCAAGAGAAGATTATATTTCAGTGAGGAAAATATACCTAATGGATTTCCTGTGGTTGACTCACATATCGGTCATATACTCACCTCATAGCACTGGTGATGCATTAATGTTCAGCCTGTTACAGTAACTAAGTTTTAGCTAGGTGTTTAAATTGATCTGATTGTTTGCCTTTATTCACCTGTGTATCCTAATCAATTAAGCACTGCTTTAAGAATGCTGTTGTTGTAATGGTCTTGAGCCAAACCACTTTAAAGCCAAAGTCTGAAGGTGCTGAAAGCCTGGCAAATGCATTCCTCCCATTTTCTCAAATATGGTTTTTGGAATTTGGCTTTCTCTTTTTTCAGTAAAAAAAAAAAAAAAAAAAAATCACTTCTTTCTCCTCTTTGAGAGATTTCCAGAATATCCTTGACAGGCAAGATGAATTCTAGATTCAAAGTCCTAGGAATTCCCCAAATCACTTTTACTTTTATTTGGGCAAGGAAATAAAGTTAAGGAAAAATAAGTTTATATTTTGATTAGTGGTGACATGAGTGAGGAGAATGTAGTTTTTATTGGGCTGTTTCCTATTTTGCTTAATTATAGGGAGCTGTGATAAGATGCCTTAATGTAACGAAATGTAGTAGAAAAAGATATCAAAACAAAACAATGTAACCTACTTGCTTCAAAATATCTAGTGAAACAAATTGCTTTTAAAATGCTTAATTAAATCATGGTTCAGAAAGTAGCTATTGTAATTTCAAAATGAAGCAGTAGTATTTTTTAAATGTATGCATCTTAATTCTCAGAGTATTTAAGTGTTGGTAGGACCGTGTTCTGTTATTTTTTTGTAGCTGTACTTCTGCAAAGACTTCACTAAGACCTTAATCTTCAGTAGTATTAGTGATCTGACTGGAATTAGTTCCAGTGCCTACAGCTAAGGCCTTTTCTAACAAGATCAGCAAAGCATGATTTATTTAGTTTAAGAACACACTAATTTGTTTGGAGAAGACATGTCAAATTAATGTTTTTTTCTGTTATGTTTGCTATGTGGTCAGCTGTGATCTGGGAAGAGTTAAGTGGCTGTTTTCCTGAGCTCCATGGTACATGGCAGAAAGATGTTTGGTCTCTTCCCTATGCTGGGGGCAACCAGAAATACAGAAAAGCAAAAGGCAATTCACTGGTTTGTTTTGCAATAAAGCAGGTAGTCATCTGTGGAGCTTGAGAGATGAAAATCTTTGCTCTTGCCCTAGAGAGCTTCAATCAATGTATCCTGACGTGAAATCAAAGCAGTCTGACTTAGGACCGATTATCCAACTACTAGGTATGTATCAGTATGGATTAAAAAACTCTTTTGAATTTTTTAAATGAAGTTTTAATTGCTTTATTTATTTCCTTTTCACTTATGGAAAATCTACTTAAATCAACCCCTCAACTTACACCTGAGTCACAGATGAGGTAACTGTGGAGGTTCTCGGGACCTGCAAAGCAAGATTCCCTTTTTAGAGGGGAAACATCTGATTCCTTCTGATTTGGGCTCCTACCCAGTTAGAAGACTCATGCTTTTCTCCTTTTTACAGCATACAGCAACTTCTGGTATTGCTTTAATACCCTTGAATGGCTCCATGTGCTCTGCTATAATTAAATCAGAATCACAGACCTCTGGAGACCATCTGGTTGAACCCCTTGCTTGGAGCAAGGTCGGTTTGCTCAGGGCCGTGTCCAGTCAGGCTTGGAATCTCTCCAAATGCAGACACTTCACGACTTCTCTGGGCAACCTGCTCCAGTGTTTGATTATCTTCACTGTTTTAAAAAAAAAAAAAAAAGAAAATTCTGAAGTTTGTGGAATCTTCTGTGTTTCAGTTTATACCTCTTACCTTGTCACTAGACACTACCAAGAAGAGTCTGGCACTGTCACTTTTGTGCACAAGTGCACCAAAGTGTTAGTTCAACTCAGAACAATTACCTATATAGTCAAGTAGCTATTTCTCAGTGATAATTAGTAAGAGTGTTACAAGAGGAATGTAACAATTATTTTGCTTAACGAGGATGGAATAAGTTGCTCTTTAAAAACAAAAACAAAAAAACACAACCTTAAACCCCCTTATAGCTCCCATCAGTTCATTTGCTTATGACCAGTTCATTTTACTTATCCTCTTAAATGTAAATAGATGCTTCCATTATCCATATTTTTGTAAGCTGTGAGGCTTTCTAGTTTGTGGAAGTGATTTTCACAGATTAATTATAGCTTGTATAAAAAGATTTCCTTCATCAATTTAAAATGTCTCCTTCTCAGTTCCATTGATTGGCCTTTGCTCTCGAATTAGGAGGCACAGCAATTAGAAGTGCCTAATTTGCCTTCTCCCTGCCATATGTTATTTTGCGCACCTCTATTCTGTCTTTTATTAATCATGTCTTCTCTAGACTGAACCATCCCAGTCTTTTCAGTCTCAAGTTGTTACAGGCAGTAAAATCAATGCAAGTACAAAGTGATTTCAGATAGTCATGTTGGAAGCTTGTTTTGTACGGGTCTACTTTGCATCAAGAATAACGTTTTATGAAGTATTTCGTTGAGTGTTTACTTCAAAGTGACTGTAGAGATGAGATGCTTCACATGAGTAGTTCATGCAATTATTGTCATAGAAAACAACGGTGTTTCCAATTTATCTGCAATGAACAAATCCTAGAATGTGTACTAATGCTCATTTAATTAAGTTATTTGGCATCTCATAATACCCAACAAGTTTTAAATGTCTATTTTGTAACTAATCTAAAAATTATCCCTATTGCCTGTTTTGATAATAGGATGCAATTGTGTATGTTATTGATAATTTGATTTATTCACTTACCCTGATTACTCTGTATCTAAGCAACTGTGCCTGCATCAAGGTATCTGATTTACAGAGGAGTGATAAGTGGATTGTGTTCAGTTTAATAAAGTGTGAATGACTTCCAAAAAAAAAAAACATAAATGTGTTTGAATTTTAGAATCTTTTTGATAATGTAGAAGTTTGCTCTTCATTGCAACACCACCACCATTGGAAGGTGGATAAGCATTCTTTAAATGTTAAAATGACATCTTTTATAAGCATCTTAAAGCTAGGCTTCATCAAATGGAGGAGGGGGGACATCTTTCAGTCTAGTTCTAAACTTACCAAGGTATATTACTCTTGTACTGGAAACAAAGCTAGCTGAAATGCAAATGCTTCTCTTTACAGAAAGAAGCAAACAAGTAAAATCCTGTACGCCAGAACACTGCTGTTTTCATCTCTAAAAGTCTTGCATATTTTAAACCTGATATAACTCATGGAAAATATGCTTGAGTAAGTTTCTGTTAGAGAAATGAACAAGAACTAAGAAATGACTCTTTCAAACTTTTTCAAAACTACTGAAGTTGAACTCAAATAATTATCGGTGTTTAAGGTAAACAATTTGCTTCTTCGTGTTTCTGTAGAAAAGGAGCACTAAGATGTTAGAACTTACATCATGGCCTTACATGTATTCTGTTTATATTGGTATTTAAATAGGAAAAAGGCGTTTTCACTCATCATTTCAGATATCTTGATGTTGTGAGCTATCTGGGATGGCTTTTACCACCAGGGAAGTACGGATAGATAATGTTAGTATAGCAAGATTGTGCATTTTGTCTGAAGAGTATTTTTGGGAGCAGGGAGAATTATCCCCTTGATTTCCAACTAGAAGTCTTTATGAAAGTGAATGCTGCTCCTTTAACCATTTTTAATTATGTGTGAAACACTTCATTAAGTCTCAATTATGAAAAAGTTGTTCTATTTTTAGAATAGCATGTATTTGGTTATATTATCAGAACTGTAAAAAGTATGATAGGAAGTGGTACTAAAAAAAGCATATTTCTAAGCAATCTACAGTAGTGGAGACCACGCTTTATCCAAAATGCCAAAAGGTGTTTTCAAGAGTGTTTTTCTTAAGGATGCAGTCATGAAGCTTCCCCATATCACATTTACCCAGTTCCAAAGGTAAACACTACCCAGGGGAGCATGTCATAATAAAACTGTAGATATATAGTAGCTATATTCTCCTGGAGAATGATTTGGGAAAAAAATTGAAAAAGGATGCTGAAGAAAATAGGAGGGATGGATGTATGAATAGAGGACATGAACTTCCTTTCATGGAGGATGGGTAACTGAGCAGTGGCACTCTTCTCATACCCTTGTGTGAAACCCCAGAGCTGAAACTGTTCTGGTATAGTACTAACCAGCCAGACAGGTCATTGGAATGTTGAATTTTAAAACGCTGAAGAAATAAAATCTCAATAGTGCTACTGATTTCATATTTTAAATAATAAGTTGTTTAACCCATTGCAAATACTTTCCTTCTGAAGTAAAAGGAGAAAAAGAGAAAAGGAGTAGTACAGTCATGAGTCCAAATGATTTTTTTGCATGTCAATCATATATTTGCAATGAAGGCTTAATATGTAACTTCAATGATATTGCTTCCCTTGGATTTATCATAGTTTTCTGATGTTAGAGCATGAAGGCAGGAAGGAAGAAATACATTTAACCATATTTTTTAATGGATTCAAATAGAAATAGTAAAAAATAATGAAATAGATTAACTAGTAGTATTGGTTCCTATCCATAAAATTAGCAGAAACTGAACAGAAAACAAAATGACATACACAAGGCACTCATCCAGTAGTAACTTCACATGTAAAGCTGGGAGCTTCCAAGTGTTTGTTTTTTTTGGGGGGGGGGGGATCAGCATTTCTAGGTAATTTGTCTTATAAATAGTATAACAACTTACCACCTATACTTCCTTTTCTCCTCTGTCACCAATTCAAATCTAAACGGGCTAGGAAGTGACTGCAATAATTTCTTTTTAAAGGCTAATTAGCAGCTTATGCTACTGAATTTGGGGAGTTTCATGGGAGATGGGTGCACCTCAGGTATAGTTCAAGAAATCTGCTCTTTGTGGAAAAATGTGGCACTTACAGTGCTCTCAGTAAAACCTGAGGCAAAATGAGCATCAGGACTGGTGTAACCTCTTCAGCAATCACTGCACTGAGACAGTTTCTGGTATGCTAAGCATTTGTTTCTCAATGCAGGCTTCTTTATATTCATCGTTCATCTGTCATGTAGGCTGTAAATTGTGTGATCCAGAACCATCTTTATCTGTGTTTTGTGAAAGCCTAACACAAAGAGGCCTGAGCGAGATCTTCCATATGAATAATAGATGTAGCTCTGATAAAGTATGCTTCCAAACTGTCCCCCCACCCCCCAAGGGGGCGGGGGTGGGGGGGAAATCAATGCAACATACCAATGATGTAATACCTATTCTATTATACATACAAGTTGAAAAGCTGGGATTTTTGTCATCTGTGTTTGGAAGCACAAGCAAGCACTAATTTTTTTTTACTTTGTTTGATATTGACTAGATATTCATGGCACTATTTTAGCAATGAAGTCCACGTTGTCCATGCAGATCACTGCCACCCATTGCAAGTAAGCAGAAGGAAGATATAATTAAACATACATTATCAATTCTAATGGCATTGTGCTTGTGATGTAAGAATGGAAATTCAGTCTAGTGATGAAACACATTGATGTATTTGGTGCCATCTGTGGGAAACACTGGCATCTCTAAGGTGCTATAATGTCACCATTCAGGTCTGTGACTTCAGCAGGCTTAATTATTCAGTAATGACAAACTTCAAAATTTTTTTAAATTGTGAAAATTTTAGAAAAACGAAGGCTGTGAGGCTTTTCTTTGATAGATCCTCAGTTCTTGTGGAAGCTCTTTTGTATTTTTAGGTGAGGAGGGTGTTTTATTTAAAGACAGGCTGTAGCATTCAAACTGGTCCTATTTTTCAGATTCAGTTTCCCTGTCCTTTTTAAGGACTCTCCAGTGAGGGTACAGCCAGTTTTGCCCCCTCTCACAACTACAAAGGTCATAAATATAATTTCAAGTGAATGTTTGTGTGAGAGAGAGAAATTTTCAGAAGAATGGGTGGCAATATCAGTACTCTAAATGTGGGCTAGTAGCATGCTCTCTTAGCCTGTACAACTAAATGATGAAGGAATTAATCTAACTGTGGGCCAAGAAATTAATATGGATCTTATTTTTAGTTTACTGTAAAGCCCATTCTTGTTCTGAGAAATGAAGTGTGTGTGGGGGAACCCACCCAATTAATTACTACTGAAACTAACCATTGCTGTGATTTCAAGGAACTTAAATTTGAACTGACAGGCTCACATCACTATATGCTTACAGCAACAAGCGTTTCCCTTCAATTTTAAGACACTGGATGAAGACTGCATTAGTGTTGTGTGTGATGTTTGTTTCAAGTTCATAATCTGGTAGATAAAGAAGAGAAGGGTAACATGATATGGACAAGCACATGTTGCTCCCTATTCTCTAGGGACAGCGCTGCTACAGGATTGTATGTTTTACAATGACAAGCAGAACAGTTAGGAAAATATACTGAGAATTTTCTTGGTCTCTTACGAGAACTCTTTTGGAAATAAAGTGAGATTGTGCAATGCAGGGATGGGCTCTTTAGTTTTATTCTTCTTTGTAAGGTTATCACCTTACTCTATTTTACTCTATCATGCATATCTGTGACCTGCATAGTGCTTAAATTCCTGCTTAGTCATTCAAATTCTTTCTTTGTTCCTAATACCCCATCCACAATATGACAGGTGTATAATGCTGTGGATTTTCTGTTTGCAGTACTCGTAGAAAAAATTGCAAGGTATAAAATTGCAAGGTATTTTTGGTGTTAGCTGCTATGGGTGATAATAAATACATCTATAAAAAGGTCATATTTTTGACCATATCCAGTATGTATGTTGAGGAGCTGTACGTTAATAGTTTAAATGAAATACCTCAATTGTCTGCTACAACTTAAGTCTAACCTGTTGCTCTGTCTTAAACTAAACCAAACTGATGTCGGTATACACTAATGCAAGGTTCTGCTCAGCTTCAATCTGAAGTGACTTGTGATATACTAACCTTCGGTAAGAATTAGATAGCTCGGTTGGCCTTTGACAAGAACTTTGAGAAGAATGTTGACCTAAGGCTTGTAATAGCTCAAGTCATAACAGTCCATTTCCACATATATTAGGGTTGGGAGAAGATGCAACTCCAAATATGAATTCATGTCTGGTGGTTTAACTGATGATATATGAGCCTGCAAGCTTTGCCAAGGTGAAATACAGAACACTTTCAAATAAAACTGGAACCAAGCTCCACATGTTTTGAGGTGCCCAAGTCAAGTTCACAGAATCATCTAGGTTGGAAGAGACCTCCAAGATCATCTAGTCCAACCTGTGACCTAACATTAACACGACCTCCACTAAACCGTATCACTAAGCTCTACATCTAAGTGTCTTTTAAAACCTCCAGGGATGGTGACTCAACCACTTCCCTGGGCAGCCTGTTCCAATGCCTAACAACCCTTTCAGTAAAGAAGTTCTTCCTAATATCCAACCTAAACCTCCCCTGATGCAACTTTAGCCCTTTCCCCCTTGTCCTGTCACCAGGCACTTGGGAGAACAGACCAACCCCCACCTCACTACAGCCTCTTTTAAGGTATCTATAGAGTGTGATAAGCTGTGAGCAGTGTGCACAGGCAAGCTCTATTGCAGTGAAGGCTCTCCTGGTCAGGAAAATTTCTTTAATGTTTGATGGCTGCTTGTGCTAGCAAAGAGTTTTAGGTTTTGCATGTACATGCTTTGAGGCAGCAATCAGAATTTAGCAAAGGCTATAGGTAGAATTAAACCTAGGAAATAAACACTGAGAAGGGATGTGTGGGGGTTTGAGTGACTGTGGTAACAAGGGGATGCTCAGGAGTGGTAGGCAGGGAGGAGCATGGAGGGTGGCCAGCATGAAACCTTGTGGGAGGTGTGGGTTGGCAGGTGGATGGAGTGAAGACATGGCACAGGAGGCTAGCTGGCAGCTCTGGCTGTGTGTAGGAGGGACTGGGGTCACCTGGCCACCAGCTGCTTTGGGAGAAGGATAGGAGGCAGTGAGTTTGCGGGACAAGATGCTGATGAGGGATTAATTGGGGATCACTGTGAATCAAGTGACTGCCTAAGTATAGGAGCCCACTCATCATGACCACAGCTTTCAGAGCAGCATTGCTTCTGCATGTCATACCTTGTGAGTGAAAGGGATGGGTCTGCAAAACAAGTTTTTAGCAAATAAGTTTTTAGCAGGCTCTCAAATGCAACTGATTCATCTTGGAGAGAAGAGAGAGAATGAGGGATCTGCAGATTAGCGCCCACCTTCTGTTCTTATGTTTTGAGGGCTGTGCATGTTTGCCAAAATGTAGGGAAATGTTGAAAAGGGTAATTAACCAAACAAACAAGATCCTTAATTGCTGGAGAACTTGTATATTTTTGCATACTTTTAAAAGCAACTTGTGCTGTCACACTTCCCTGTGTGTTACTCCCTACTGCTCAGGTGAAATAAGGGCAGATGGTTCAATGGCACTTTACAGCAGGATTGATGCCTCTGTGAGACTGAGGCTGGCGACTTGTGGTGGGACCCTGGCTGCTGCCACATGGCTCTGCTCAAAGTCCCCTGTCCCCGCAGGCACAGGTCATGCTGACTTGTGCTTGACACTGTCTTACAATGAACTACTCATCAGCTTCCTCCAGCAGCTCCTTTACAAGCTTCATCTCTTAAAAAAAAAAAAAAAAGGAAAAGAAAAGAAAACCAAACTAATTCATTGATGCAATGCACATAACAATAACAAGATATGGACCAGTGACAGATGGATACTTTCATGCTTGGTATATGGTGTGCTGCAAGTCTGCTCCCATGCTATTGAAGCCAATGAGTCTTTCCATTCAATTCAGTGAGCCTTAGATCAGGCCCTGGAAAACAATGAGTATAATGCTAAAGACAGCTTGATTGGGGGGGGGGGGGAGGGGAGGGGAGGGGAGGGATGAAAAAAAAAAATTCATCACTTTGAAAGTGTTTTTTTGGCCTTGTAAAAGCCCATGATTGTTGGTTATGTATTTTAACTGACTTGGAAAGGCACGTGTGCTGGATCATACTAATCAGGAGAGTTCATGGGGGGGGGGGGGTGTGTTAATATCTGCTGTGTGTAAACCTTTAGCTTAAAGTGATGTTTGAGTGCTGGAAGCTGGCTGGCTTTGAAGGCAGTGAGGCATAACGAAGCTGAAAACATTGGAGTGACTGAATACATGAATTATGGCAAACACCTCTTTGCCTTTAAAAATTTAGAAGTACAAGTTTGACTCCATCTTAAATTTCCTCAAGAATGCAACTTAACATAATTGTCTTTGAGGAACTTAGAAAGGATCTCATCCAATTAATGCCTTATTTTATTATATTGAGAAATGTTATAATCTGCAGAACACTTCGTGTGCATACATAAAAATTGCGTAAAATCTTGGCTGTGTCACAAGTCTATCAAAAATAAGTTTGGGCTCTTTCCTATATAAAGTTTTCTGTGAATTCTAGTCTGCCTCTTACCGAAGGCTGTGTCAAATATGTTACATTCAACATAAGCAGCTGACAACAAAAGTCTTTGACAAAAATGTCTGTGTGGGACTTAATAGATTATCTAATTCATAACTTGCCATAAGTGGAAGATGACTTTCTAATAAAAACAAAACAGAAAAAGATTCACAGGGAATGTAGATTTGATACTGAGCAACCCCCAATCTCTTTTTAATTACATTACTGCTAAAAGCTGGTGCCAAAGCCATTGAATCATTCCTTTAGCACTAGCATTTTGTCAGGCACCTGTCTAGAAATTGCTGTAGTCTGTCAATGTGACTTTGACACCATTGAAACAATTACAAATGTTAAATCTCACCATAAGTAGAACTGGAAGCTCATCTTTTGAAATTAGATATCTGAATATCTGAAATTTGGGAAGTTTGGAAGCAGGTTGAGGTTTTTCTCAGTTTCTCACTGCTGTGGCTTTACTCAGGTGGGCAGCCAAGTTCCATTACAACTGCTCTCTCACGTTCCTTCCTCAAAGGGAAAGGGGGAGAAAATATGATGCAAAGGGCTCAAGAGTTCAGACAAGGACAGGGACATCACTCAACAATTACTGTCACAGACAAAACAGACTCAGAGTAGGGAAATAGTAAAATTTATTGCCTATTACTAACAAACTAGAGAAATGAGAAGCGAAGGAAAGAAACCAAAAACATCTTCTGTCCTATCCACCCTCTTCCACATCCTCCCCCCAAGTGGAACGGTGGCACTGCTCCCACATGGCTCCGTACCACGGGGTCCATCCATCCCCCAGGAGCAAACTGCTCCAGCACGGGTCCCCCACGGGTGGGCGGCAGCGCCCCCTAGACCCCCTGCTCCTACGTGGGCTCACCTGCTCCACGTGGGCTCCTCCACGGCGGGGCTGCAGCGTGGAGATCTGCTCCGTGTGGGACCCATGGGCTGCAGGGGGACAGCGGCTCCACCAGGGGCTTCTCCACAGGCCGCAGGGGAACTGCTGCTGTGTGCCCCTGCAGCACCTCCTGCCCTCCTGCTGTACTCACCTTGGGGGCTGGAGGGCTCTCTCACTCCTCTCTCTCCCAGCTGTTGTTCCCCAGCAGCTTTTTTTTTTTTTTTTTTTTTTTTTTCTCTCCCCTTTCTTAAATATGCTCTCACAGAGGTGTAAGTAACATGGCTTATTGGCTCGGCTCTGGCTAGGGGCAGGCCCCTTGTCTAACATAAGGCAGGTTCTGGATTCTTCTCACAGAAGGCACCCCTGTGGCCCCCTGCTGCCCCAACCTTGCCATATAAACCCAGTACAGTCACCATATGTCTCACTGCAGTGGGGTTGTTTAGATGGAATATTCAGATCTGTCCTATTAAGTCTTTGCCTTTTGCATTAGCTTATGGATGCGCTTTCTACCACTCTGGAAATTATTTGTGGAATATCTTAAAGCGGCTAAGTGTTCTCTCACTACA
This sequence comes from Cygnus atratus, assembly GCF_013377495.2. Classification (NCBI taxonomy): domain Eukaryota; kingdom Metazoa; phylum Chordata; class Aves; order Anseriformes; family Anatidae; genus Cygnus; species Cygnus atratus. The sequence goes on from NC_066362.1 coordinate 120,571,581, forward strand.
CATAGATTAGAGCTGCATCTCTCTGCCGAAGTAAATTTAAAATTTTCCACTGAGAGCATTTTCTAATTTAGCAGCTCGTATTTCTTTCCTAGTGCAGTTTTTCATCCCATCTTCCATCATCTGTTTCATTGTTGTGTTGTCTTGTTCCTTCTCCCAGCAAAACCATGGTGTCTTTCCTGGCAGGCACAGTCTCTGGTATGTGTCCCCTGGTGGGAGGCAGCATCACAGCAAGGCAGGTCTGGGTGGCTGCAGGGCTTGCTGTGGCTGCTTCAGTGAGACCGCATCCTCTTTGAACCCCAAAAGTGGGTCCAAAAACTTGTATGTTGAGTCAGTGCTGCTGTTCAGCAGGGAGGTTGGTGGGACCAGCACCGGTCTCATGTACTGCTTGGAGAGCATGACAGAAATGGCAGGCCCATATTCGAGATGAAATTGGGCAAGACAAAGTAGACAGAGCTTGACTGAGCTCTCTACCAATGTACTGTGACTCTCAGCACCCTTTATAATGGATGGCTTTTGTGAGCTGGTCCTGGTTCTGTCATGCTGTGAAGGGCGAGAGCATTGGGTATGAGCAAGAGCTATAGAGCACCACTTTAGAGCAATCCCTTTAAGGTCCTGCATGCCTGTCTCACTGGCACCTTAGCTGGCCTGCTCCTTGCTGCCTGCTTTTGTCTAACCACATACCAATCAGGAGAGTTCATAAGGGGGGGGGGGGGGAGCGGTTAATATCTGCTTTGTGTAAATCTTTAGCTTAAAGTGATGTTTGAGTGCTGGAAGCTGGCTGGCTTTGAAGGCAGTGAGGCATAACGAAGCTGAAAACATTGGAGTGACTGAATACATGAATTATGGCAAACACCACTAGGGTTTTTCACCTAGGTTTAAGTTCCAAATGTGACAATTTTATGGCAAAATTGTAAGTACTGTTCAGTGCTACTCCGTCTTCCAATGTCATCGTATGTAAATAAGGGTGTAGTGCAGTGCACTGTACCCTTAGGAAGGAAGAATAACTCAATGATACGGTTACTAAATGAAGAAACCATGGGTGTTGCTTATCTTTGTGAACAGACTTACGAAGTTTTTTTTCCCCTGTACTGTATTTGAATACTACATTTAGCTTTCTTGGAAACTTAAGGGTTTTTGTTGCTTTGTTTTTCTCCTAGCATGCACTGTTTTCCATTTAACACTGTTTTTTATTTAATGTGGTATTATATTCTAGGCCTACTTTTTATATAAGTAAAAAAGACCAGCTAGTAACTACCTTAACTCCGTGCTAGAAATCTGTGTTGAGTCCTATTCAAGATGTCTCGTGCTGATTGAGAATTTCAACTTTTATCAAAATGTGTGCTGATTTGGTGAATTTAAATGCTGCCTGTAAAATCTAATTCATGACTCAGCTGAGTGGACCTAGCAAGCCACCAGCTGAGCAGTTAGAAATAACTTCAGTTTCAGTAGAATATATTTTTAAAAAAATAAATAATCAAAACTTGTAAAATCTGTCGTACTTTATTACTGTAAAGATTTCTTGAAAATAATTTCCTCTAAATTAATGACTGCTTTGATTCTTTGGTATAATATGCTTGAAAAGCATATCACAAATACCTTGAACATGATCTGTTCATCTCTACTGCTGTTGCTCAAAACAGAGTCGCTGTAAGGAAAGATATGCTGTTGCTTCTAGACATTCCTTTAGAAATAAGTGCTATGTTCTGCTGCTTGGCTGGGGTGCTCCGCAGTGCCTCCCAGCTCTAATCTGGGGACCAGTATTGAGAGGGATTCTCTTTTAGGCTTATTTCTCATTCTAGTTGTATTCTGTGCTATTCTCCCAGTACATTTCAATGGTACAGATTCCATAATAATCTGAAAAGTCTCTTATTTGAATAGCAACAATAGATGACTAGAAATGGGTGATCTCTGTCTTTGAAAGCAGGTGGCCAGAGGGATCATGCCTCTGCTGTTCCTCACCTCTCTTGACCTCTCTAGGGAAGAATATAATAACATCTGTATTGATCTCACCTAAGCTGAAATAAAATAGCTTCTTTGACAAGCTTCAAGCTTGGTCTATGGAACAGCTGTAGCCATCTTTTTTCTACTTCTTTAAAACTTGACATAGATGAACAAATGGGAAGCTTTTGGATACCCACAACAACTGAGATTAATTAGGTTCTATAATTCTGAAGGACAATAAATGGCTTGAATATTTGCAATTTTCAAAACCTATATGCAAATGGAGTAGGGGAAACTATATACAGAGAAAATATATATACAGAATTTCTAATGGGATTGTTAGGAAAATGCAGTGAAGGGATGTGGTAGTCTCGAGGCCTGTGTGTAATGCTGCGAAACAGATTGCTGTCGCTTCTAGTTTGGTCTTTCCCTGTTTATTGTGCATATTTGGAGAAGTCACTGGACGTTGGTGCTTGCTTGCTGTATAGTAGAGATAATACAGAGTTACCTGTCTCTGGAGGATGCTGGTATAATAGGTGAGCATGTTCACAGAACTGTGCGTATTTTAGGTTCTGGAACTATTCTCTTTCTTTCCTCTACTCATTCACACCAGGTGTTGCTTTCAATGATATAAAATCGTGTAATAAACCAAACTACAATAAAAATTTAATGTGAGGTTTAAATTAGCCATACAGATAGTGTTACCTTGTGTACTATATTCCATTAGCTCAAAGTCAAGGAAAAAAAAAAAAACGGTAAAATGCTTCACCAGAGGGGAAAAATGGCTAAAGCATTTTAAAATAAAATAATAAAATTTGGCACTTTTTTTTTTTTTAATTAGCCTTTAAGAAAAACATATATTTGAATGTAGTGCGGGAGTAAGAGACCTCTTCGGAATTTGCAAAGTAAAATTACTATGTGACTTTTTTTTGTCTTAAACTGTTTTGATATATAATGAACTGGTTATTGGTTACTATTCCTAGCTACTTATTGCCTGTGTAGTAGCTTTATGACCTCTTCCTTAAACCATTATTATTTAATTTTTTTTATGTAATTGATTCATATATGGTTGTGTCTTTGAGACTCTCTAATGATGTACAGTTGCACTCTGTCCATTTATCTGTTGTCATCTGCGTGTTGCTAGACAACTTGACCAGGTCAGTTCCAGTATGTAAGCAGTAAAATATAATTAAAATACATGTACTTAAGTAAAAACCTTCTGATTACTTGAAGATTATGATGAAATTGTATTTTTCTGTGATATTGTAAATGCCACCTTTCGGTGGTATTGAAAATTACAAGCAATTTCTGTTGTAAAAAAAATGTAGGTATAATAATACAGAAGATTTTAATAGTGCATAGCATATATTAGAGCAGAAATAATTGTTTTTCTCCTGGTCAGTGGTTGAAGCTGAGTAAGTGCATTTGTTTCAGTCTTTGACATGAAACTGTGTTCTGGTCTTCTCCAAAGATGTGATATTACTTTAAAAGTAATTGATTTAGTTCTGCAGTTTTTATTTAGACTCAATTTTCCATGGCTTTTGGAAATCTGACTGCAAGATCTGTTCACATAAGTGCTGAGCACAGTCTTTGTTTCACTAGGCTTCAGTCTGCTTCATAAAACAATGCTTAGGGAGGAGCTTTGTTGCTGGAGGTGAGCTCTGATCAAATACCTGTGCGAGGTCAGGTGCTTCTGCAGTTCCCTCTGGAAGCAAAACAACAGAAAAATCTCTTCTGCATTTCCTTTGTTTTGATAAGACCTTCATTGTATTACTTTCCTTTTTTTTTTTCTTTTTAAATTAAGACACATCAAAGCTGTTTTTTTAAAGAGAAAATGTTCACCAACTTCTGCAAGCTAAACACGTAGTGTCTTTCTGGAGAAGAACTAAACCACCTTCTGATTTCTTGCTTTTGTGCCTGTGGCAAGGATGAGTTTGTTTGTTTGTTTTTTAAGCCTAGTTATTATACTCTTAATTAAAAAAAAAATGTTGCTTTATCATCTTTACGAAGGATCTGTAAAGTCATCCTAAGCAGCTGGAAAGAATGAATTTCCGTAGAAAAAAGCTATGGTGCAAACACTATTGTTACTAGACAGCATCATTTGCTTTGTCTGGTGTCACGTGAGCCCATTTGGGGACAGTAATCCACTCATACTCTGTGGTGTGTCATGGCTTCAAGAGGGGTAAGCCGTAAGTTACTCCTTCAGTTTTATACGTCAGTGTTAAAACATCTGGGCATTTTATGAATAAGAATAGCATTGCAGTTGTTATTAGAAAATAGAATTGGACAATATTATTGGGCTCTCAGTCCATTGCAATGTAATATCAAAAACTTTTGTTAAAAATATTTTAAACCATTAAGCTCTGGGCAGGCTTGCTGCTAATTTTAGTAGTCCAAACTTATTTTCTACATGACTGAATCCAGAGATTAAGTTTCAGTCTATTACTTTAAAATAAGATTGGGTCTGAAGAACATGCAGAGTTTCAGAGATAAGATTTCACCTTTATCAAACTAAGCACCTCTGTAGTACACATTGTGACCCGAAGCAGAATAATTTTGAATGTGCGGAGTTTCCCAATGGGTTTTTTTGTACTTCTTTTTTTTATTACATCCTCAAAGAGCATAACGCCATCCTCTCCTGTATCCACTTTGATTCTCTGTTAAAAAGCATTCTTAAACTGCAGGACATATTTGTACTTTCTGCAGCTTCCTTCGTAATTTTGATTGTACTTTAAATTATTTTGCTCCTGTTGTAAACATTGTTTAGCCTGAATTCTCCTAGACTCTCATGATTTCTGCAGGCTCATCCTCTGCAGAAGGTTAACTGGTCTAGTTATAGTTAAATAGGCTTAATATAATAGGTTATATAACTTACTAGTTAACTAAGTTTCATGTTGTGAACAAAAATAAAAATCCCAACTGCCATTGTTAGGCATCTGTTTGTATTGATGGTTATTCAGTGTATGTGTAGAGATGTTAGTTTGCTTGGAAGCAAAAGGAGTGTGTGTGTGTGTTTTTAATCACTTTGTTTGTTGTGTTTCAGGTTGTAAATGTGATTATGTCAATTGATTCACTTGGGGAAAAAAAAACAGCTGGATTGTGGACAGCTTTTCTCATACTCATATGCATGTTCTAAAACTAGCACCATGGCAGTATCTTTTCTTGCACTTTGCTAGATTCTCCCATGATGCTTACGTATTTTCAGTCCTACATTGTTTGAATGGACCTGCTGAGCTACTGTTAGTCCTGGGCTGAACTGGCAGATTTAATATCTCGTCTCTTTGCAATCTTGGACTGCTGTGTCCAGACTGTAAAATGTGATTTAATACTGGAAACTGAGATGAAAAGTAAAATGGGAAGACATAGTTCTTTTTTACAAGCCTTAATATTTCACCATCATAAATACAAGAAAAGCAACTTCTGTGTTGAGGATGCTTTATTTTAGGAGCTTAAATTCCCTTCAGCCCTCATGGGCATTGTAAGGCAAAACAGTTTTAATAATGGAACTTACAACCGATTGTTTGACTAACTCTTAGAGCTCTTAAAAATTAGAACTTCATTTGTAGAAATAAAGATTAACAGGTTCTCTACTATCTTCTTGCAGTCCATACATGCTTGGCATAGGAAAATTTTTGTTTGGGCCAGGAAACTTGAAAATACTTTTCTAAAGTGAGATCTTCATTTTGCAGTTTAAGATGATCTATTCAAAACTGGAAGTTATCCAACTTCATGGCAGTTTTGATTTTAGTTTGGGTGAATAAAGGGAATCATTACTTGATTCTGAATATTTGTTTGGCATATGGATCACGGTTGTAAAGGTGATTTTACGTGGCTGTAAAATGGTGACTCTTGATTCATGCTTTGGTGAGGGAAGGGTATTAAGTTCATGTTTGGGGTTGTAAGACAATCTGCGAAGTAACTCCCACAGACTATGCATTGCCTTTAGTAGTCTTAAACATAGTCTTTCTAGGCTACTTGCTTAGTGTCCATGAGTGGTTGCTACAGGAGTCAAAGCTGATGGGCTTAGTGGCCTGTTACAACCTAGAGAGAGGTGTGGTGGTGCCCATTGGCTTGGCAGCAGTAGCAGATGACATTTCCAGAAGTTTTATCTCATGATGTGCTGTGCCAAAGTGAGAAGAACTAGAGCTAATCTAGTGTGGGAAATACGACTGAGAACTAGCAGATGGAGTTCCCCTACTTAAGGGGAAAGGTAAAGGTAGAAAGTGATATGGCCTTCTTCAGGTCTCTTGCTCTCATCTCAGCAGCAGTATGAAACAAAAAAATCTGGACAGAAAGACAAATTCAAGATAAGGAAATAAAACAGAAGATAATGTGCAAAAGTTTTCCAAAGGCAGCTCATAACAAACTGAGTTTGATGCCTTGAGCTGAGGAACTGCAGCTGGTTGTCTGCAGTGGGAATGTGTGAGGAGCTGTTTTGGGAGGGCTGGTGGAAGAGCAGATCTTGCTTTTTTGTTTGTGTTAGAAACTTTACTAAGGAAGTGAACTCTAACACAGCTCCTTGTTGTGCAAAGCTAAGGAGGCATCTTTGGTGGGAAGATTTACATGATTCATGAAGTCACCTGGGAAGCTGAACCAGGATGACACTGTCATTTGGGGGAGCGTGTATTACTAGTTAGGGTAGTTTGGAAAATGGCAAATGAGATGCAGAGGTATTAAATGATGTTAGATTGTTCATTGTCCAAATACATCTGTCTGTCTGATCCATTAACAGTTAGAATTTCTGTAAGACTTCACAAATACAGTTGTACAGAACAAGAACTTCTGCAGACTTCCCTGGTGCTAAGGATAAGGTGGAAGGAATGAATCCTTTCTGTGCCAAATATTCCCTACAGCTGAAATTGATGGCTTCCATCCCAGCCCCTACAAAATAGCACCCCCAAATCTGTTCCAGATTATTTTGAGTATCCTACCAGGAGGTTGTCTTAGCCCCTCAGCTCACAACCCACCCCTAGGAGTTTATGTACATATAAAAGAAAAAATGAAAACCCCAAATCTAGAAGCAGAATGAAAGAGTAATGAACACCTGCAGGGCACAGCTGTACTCTATGTAAGCAAGCAGGGAACAAATATCTTGGCTTATCCAGCCTCTTTTTGTGGAAGAGGTCAGTTTAGCAGTATGGCAATTCAAGCTGAGCATAGCCAGTAGGATTTTTGTTTGCTTTTAAACAACTTCCTTTCACATTAATTCAAATTCCAAGTTTTGTTGTTGTTGTTGTTGTTTTCTTTTTGAATAAGAAGTGTAAAAATTTACTTTGCAAGTGGAAAATTAAAATAAGAATTAGCTACACCTATATTTCCATACCTGCTGCTTTAAACACCACCTTTCAGCTTCTATGAGTTATATAAATATTAACTCATCTTCATTGTGCCCTAGGGAGATAAGTGTTACTAGCTTGATAAACAATAATATTAAGTAAATTTCTAATTTTTCCTCCTTGCTGTTTTCATCATTTTGCGTGTCTGAAAATTATTGCTGTTATGCAGCTTTTATTTCCGTAAAAAAGACTATAAAACCCTGAAACAAATTTATTATTAATCATGCATGCTTTATTTTAATTCTGTTTCCATTTGACTGGAATGCCTTCATTTCTTCTGATACATTAGGTAAAGCATATTGATTTCTTAAGGTCTCAGTCTGATGGGAATAACTGAAAGGCGGTAAGTTGCAGACTTTAGAAAAACAAATCAAAAAACAGTTCTCTAGAGTTTTCTATTAAATAAAGAAAAGCCAAAGGATTGCTCTTCCCTTTCATGAAGGCTTCCCCCCCCCTAATTTCCCAAACAATGTTTTTCTCACATTTTTTAAGTTGAGATTTTCATGATGACTTGGTGAGTCTCTCATCCATCCTCTTCCCTTTCATTCACCCTGGAGTTCTCTTTGTCAGTCTGAGTAATTCTGGGTTACTGGGAAACAGGTAGCCTCTAGGAAACAGCACTTTCTATTTCATGGTCAGTGTGGCTTGTTCAGCAATTAACATCATAACCCCTAATGGAGAAGCTCTGGCAGAAAAAAGGTACTTCTCGTGTCGCTGTCTGAAATGGTAGAGTTTGAATGGTGTTTAGGATCATGGAGGCCTAAATGAATAGCATCACGCAGGATTTACTGCCACGTTAGTCTTTGCAGTATATTTACAAGTGTCGTTCAAACTTGAAATAACTGGCTAGATAAATCTGTAAGAGACTGCCATAGGCTTGGTTAAATGAAATCATCTTAGTCTGGGAGTCTGCTATAAATCCAGGTTAACTTTATAGGCTTCTTCCTTTTTAAAATGGCTGCTCTGAAATGTCTGGCTGCTATTACAATTGCCTGAGTTTCTCAGGGGAGCTGGCTGTAATCATCATCCACTGAACAACTTCCTGGCCCTTTTTTTCTCCACTTCTTAAGTGATTTTATGTGTTGAATTACTGTCCAAGCAGACTTTTTTTTCCTGACTATAGTTTGACCTTCGTTATGGGCTAGGTTGTCTTGCCACTGTGGCTAAAACACAAGTCCTCGTCTTTTTGTCTTCCTCTAGTTGCTTATACCTATAATCTGGGTGAAGATGATGACGTCAGGCACTTTGCAGAAAGTCAATGATACTTAATGCTTCCCCCTTTAACTGCAGACTTCCTAGCAGCCTCCTCTTGCTGACCCATGGTCTTCCAGCAGTGCTCTTGCTAAATGGAGACTGTGTGTGGATTTGCAGGTGTCAGGCCTTGGGCATTAACTTCTCTGAGTTTGTGAAGGACATCAAATATAATTTTGCTCTGCAACAGTCAGACCTGACTGATACTGCGTATTTTATCTCTGCTGCATTAAGAGACTGCTGAGTTTATCTTCTCAGTGGGAACCCGAAAAACAATATTCTTCAGTTTATTGATGTGCTGCTACTATGAAAAGTAGTTAAATTGGTTAAACAGTTTTAAGCACCAGATAAGAAAATCCTGGAACTTGAGGAGAAAATGTGTAGCAGAGAATATTGGAACCACTATTAGGATACTGAGAGATACAACAATTCAGGATTAGAGAGACAGTGTTTAAGGTGGAAAATAATAGAACTAGAAGTAAGCATGAAGCTTTTTAATTTTAGCGGGAAAGATAGGCATCTCCAATTTCTATTAAAAGACTGCTATAGCCATCATGTTAGCTCTCTTTGGGGGTATGGACAGAACAGTCTGTTTCCTCATGAAAGGCTTGTTACAGATTGCTAAAGTCCTTTAAGCTTCAAGAGCAATGGATTTCCCATTAAAATGCATGAAGTATCTTTTGCCATGACAGTGACGGTAAGACAATGCCTACCTTAGCACAAATGCAGCCCTGTGGGAGCAGGTCTGTAGGGCAAGGCGCTGGGTGTTGAGGACTTTGTGTTCATGGTTCAGGGCAACATGTCAAGGGGGGCTTCCTTTGGACTTAGCTCTAGGCTTGCCTGAGCGCTCATTTGGTGATGGAAAACCCTTGGTGTGCTCTTGGAAGCCACCCTTGTCTATTTTTATCTGATTGATTTTAGTTCACTTTCAGATAAAGTGCTCTGTGATATATAAACCAAAGGTGTGGACAGGTGCGACTACAGCTATGATTGGGTGCTACTGAGACAGACAAATATTCAGTGTGCTTTCATTCTTGACTTCTCTCCGAAAAGCTACACAAGCATTTATTGGTATGCTTTTGCTCCCACTGTCTGGGTCATGACTGAGTGTAACCTTTTGTCTTTTAAATGTCATCACTGTAAGATTGACTTAAATGAGAAATTTTATGGGTGGATTTTGCTACAGAGATGATGTTTAAGCTGTTTAGCACAGGGGTATTTATGCTGTCTCTTTACTCATGTAACTTGTACATTTATTAATTGGGAAATAAAGAGTAAAGGTATATGTATAATTATTCAATGTGCTTTGATTACTATACTTAATAGGATATAGAACTGCTCACTGTTGTCCTGATGGATCATCTTAAAAGATCCTGATTTTGCATCCGTGGACAACAAAAACAAAGCAATGCCAATGAAACTTTAGAGGTATGCTTTAGCACTTACAGAAATCAATGGGAAATAGATTCTAGATGCTGTTGTTAGATTCCACTCAGTAGTGAAATGCTTTTTGAAGGTGCCAGAAATACTTTGCTCAAACAAAGGTTCCTGGCCATAGACACACTTGGCCAAAATCTTACAAAGAATTTGGGAAGATGCCCAATGAGATTTGCAAATGTTGCTAACGGATTACCTGCCAAACTTTCACTTTGGAAGCTAGTGCTCAGACCTCTGAGGTATTAAGTGTCCTGAATGCTTTTGTGGTATTTCATAGAATCAGCCTTCCTGCATTCACTTCTAAAAACACTTTAAGCACATCATCCCATGTGTTTGCTGAACTATCAGTATTACTACCAGAATTATTATACTCTTGCTGATGTACTCTAATGTAACTATTGAATGCAAGCATATGCAATATTAAATGTGTATATTTACTCTTACCTGAAAACCTGTAAGTGTAACTGGTCTTCTGCTCAAACATACCAGTATTTTTTCCAATATTTTTTTGAAACTGTTAAGTGATAGGATTCATTGCTGGGGGGAGGACAAAGCAGCACGCAGGCTGAATTGTGATCAAGTCACGTTTTAGCTGTTATTTCCTGTTTCCCATCTCATTCTTCGACCCTTTGTTCCAGTATCATAAGGAAAGAAAGGATCAAAATGGTGTCACGAGGCTTTTTTCGTTTCACCTATGGTGAAAGTAAAGAGGAGGAGGCAGAGTCTCACCTCTTGGGCAGCTGAGCACCAGAAGCCTCTCTTGGTTGTGGCACCCTGGTCCTCTGTGCTTGGGGAGCCCTGGGGTGCGTGGACCCCCAGTGTGGTGTGTCACCCAGCCACTGCTGCCCAGAGGCCTGCGGTCCCCCCCCCAGGGACAGAGGCCATGGCAGACCTCCAGGTAGGAGCTAAGATGTAGGAGGGTGGTGGGATTAATCCTCCATAACTGTCCCTCAGAGTGCAGGTGGGACACTGGTGGAGCAACATGCTCAGCTCAGACCTGCGGAGCTGTGGTGCAGCCTTAGCATCTTTGTTAAATCACTAAGGAGGGTTTTTTTAAAACTTTCCAGTTTTGATGGAAAAGACTTAAACTCCTAAATTCAGTTTCCAAACAGGAATGAACTTTTGAACCTTTCACTAATGGTCTGAAGTAGCTTACTTCTCATGATACTGATCTGCCAGATAGTCTGGAGGGACTGATTTTCTGAGGTCAATTAGCTAAACCATTATTTATATTGTTAATTTGCTCTATTTGTGTAGTGTTTTGGAGAGGTAGTACCTAGCAATAAGTGAAGAAATGATTTAAAGACTTAAGCTACCAAGAGTAACGGAAAATACATTGCTACCTTCTTTATATTAGTTTCTTGATATATTCCAGGAAGGTCATCATTAACTTTAGCTGTAAATTTATGGTCTCCATAATGGTGTTTCTGCTGATACAGTTTCTCTGGGCTAAATTGCCATGCTTCAGCTAGGTTTTCCTTTTAACAGCAGTACATGTATAAGGTTATGTGGAGGTGATTAGATCAAAAATTTGCATTTAAACTGGAGCATTTTATTTCATTCACAAGCACACTTACACTTTCATACGGGTTTCTTTTGTTCTGATGAAATCATTTTAGTTTATATATGTATATAGAACAAAAGGAGCTATCTCCAGAGGATGCAGAAAGCCTGTGTAACCCCTTGCAGCATTTCAGATTATAAAGAAATAAAATATTCAGTGCCATGTAATTAAACAACAACAAAAAATCCATCCTGTTTTATTCATGACTTGATACTCTACTTGATTGTTTTATTTAATCCCTTAGTTGGTGAATTGTTGGAGAAAAATAAGTCATCTCATTACCTAGTTTATAGGTAAACATGGAATAAATTTGTTGTAACACAAGAAATACTGAAAATAGCTATCTCAGTGTTCATTCTACATCACCGCTTTATCTGGTGATGCCATGAAAAATACATAACAGCTTTTTAATTGGCTTTCTTCACACTCCTCAACAGATGTAAGCACTGAAGGTGAGCAGGACAGTGAGCAGTCCCCTAAATGGTTTGAGAATGCCCTAAATTTGTTATCAAAACTAAGTGGCAAGTGTTTCTTTCCAGGAGCCCAGCTTGGTAACTCCAGTCTCTTGTCCTTGCCTTTTGTCACTCAACACCAATTCATGCCCTTCAGCTTTCTTCATCCTTCTCACTGCTTGTTCTTGTCCCTGGGCTTCCTTGTGCCTCCCCAAGTCCACTGATGTGCACTGTCCTCTGCAAGCTCCTGGGGGGAAGGAAACCTATGCAAGAAGAATGATGCATCTTGCAGGTAGTGCATGCTTCTCTGGCATGCACTTAGTTCACACTTCACAGCATCTAATATGCAATGACTCTACGGAGATGTGGCTTGAATTGTATGGATCCCAAAACCTGAAATGAGAAGCTAAGCAATTTCTTGGCATGGTAGTGCATAAGGCTGTTTGGGTACAGAAACAGTGAAAAATGGGAATCTTGTTTATTGAGTTCAGTGCTATCAAGAACAGACAGCAGATGACTTTTTTTTTTTTCCCAAATAAAATTTTAAGAAAGCTTGTATTTAAAGATAGGTAAGTAGGATGTAAATTACAGTGTTTTTTTTTTTTTTTTTAAACAGTTCTGAAACATTCGTAATCATAGATATCAGGCTTATCTGAGAACATAGTTATATTCTTTGAAAAGGTGGAAGAATGAAGTGAAACAGCCAGTTTGACTGTAAATTCACTTAGGGAGAGGTGCATTGGGTAATGAGAAATAGTAACTGGATACTTTATTGTAAAAAAAAATTAAAAAAAAAATTGGTACTGCTAATGGCTGTGTATTGATTTGCATTAAGTGAACCCTGACATTCTTGTTTCATGAAAGAGGCTTCACACTTCAGGAGAGAAGACTTGCTGGTTTAAGAGTACCCTGTTCATGATTCAGCAAAGTGTTTTAAGAATTTCGTGTTGATGAGCAGGAATATTGGCACACTTTTAGTGGCTGTGTTGCTGAGCGGGACAGAGGCTCTGAAGCGGTATGATGTCTCAGAGGCTTGAATCCCAAACATGCTTTGTATGTTAAAAAGAAAAATGAACAAAAAAAATACCACGACCCAACAAAAATCAAACAAAACACCGGGCTTAATAGCAAATAATGTTATTATTTAACTTCTAATAATTTCATTCTCTTTGTATAGTTATCTAGAAGTTCTCATTTAAGGGACTACTTTTTTTTTTTTTTTTTTTTTTTAACCTCTGTCTTCTCTTCACATTCAACCTGGGTTGGTGGTAGCCTGAAATAACTGCATTCTCCTATCTGCTCACACGCCTACCCTGTGCAGCAGCATGTGATGCCTTCTGTGTGCCCTGAGGCATGATTCATCCCTCTGGGAGCTCCTCTCACCATAGAAAAAGCAGCAGAGCAGGGGCTTGGAGGAGATGGTGTCCCTTGTGCTTGGTGAGGAAACTTGCTGCCTCACGTGGATTTAATTTTTCCAACATTTTCAAGTTTATCTGCAGAAATAAATATTCTGTCCTGACTCCATTCTCCTTGTCTTCCTTGCTTTGATAAAAAGGTGAAATACCTTTGATTAGACACTGTTAGAGCATTGAACAAGTGATATTTAAATAGGTAGTTAGGATGAATGGATAAATCAGTGAAGATGAAAACTTAAAATTGATCTTTAGGTCATTGACTTCTTCCCCCTTGTTATTGACAACTACATATTTTCCCATACCTACCCCAACCTCAAATCTTATGTGCAACTATGCTTCTGACTATACCGTAAGCAAGAGAGATTTATTTTTCCCTTCATTGAAATGTCCTAATATTTATTTAGTACATTACATGCTGTGCAACAAGTCTTACAAGCTATGGAGAACCCATTGTGCTTTTCCACAGGCAGGGAAAGAATATGGGAATGGATCATGCTGGCCTCTTCATCCCCCAGCTGCTCCGTGTAAATTAGGGCATATGGTAACTGCAATTTAATCCATGTCACGCGACTGTGCTGTTCTCCCTATAACACCCCCTTCTTTCCTGAAAATGGTTTGAGACTTTGCAAAATGTGCATTTTAAAGCATATTGTTCATGTAAGCTGGACAGAAACTGAAGATACGTGGATTTGATCTGCAATACACCCTGAAACTTGCAGTGTCATGTCGACAGATGGGGCAGGGGGTTATTTTGTTGTTGCTTTTGTCTGAGCGCTTGATGCTGAAGATGCAGCTGCAGGCTATGCAGTCTCTTTTGAAAATTCACTGATGTCAGTAGAAATGAAACATGAGGAGGAAACACAGGAGTTACTCCTCTGATCACTGATTAAGCACAGGTGGCTCCCCCGTAACTGTGGTCTGATGGCCACATACCTGGTCCTCTGGTGCTACTACTTTACCCATTCCAGGTGGTTCCAGCACGTTATGTGTCTGGGCAGCCTGCAGCAGGACTGGTGTTGTGCCAGAGGCTCTCAGGAGCAAAAAATAAAAATGTTCTGAGCTGCTGTTCTAGGACTGGTTTTATGCAGTTGTTAATTTAAGGGTGGGAAGGACAATACCATAGCAGTCATAAATATCAAAGGTATTAGTCCCAGAACACAGGGACTGCTGTCTGAGAATGCCGTAAGTGCTTGTGTCATTTGGCCTCTTTTGCCTCTCTGGTGGATAATAACCAACTGTAATATATGGATGCAGTTGAGTATCTGTGCTGCTTTTTTCATTTTTTTATTATTAATTTTTATCAGACTTCCTTTTACATCCGTGTGGCACATCACTGCTTTGCCGATTTGGCAAGAATTGATAATTTTGCTGTGGTTAAAGCACTTAAGATGTAATCAACTGCCTGCATTACTTCTTAGAGTATGGCTAGTTAACATGCATGACAGTGATCGTGAAATTCAGGGGTCTTTGGATTCCTTGGGTTTGTTTGTTTTTAATATTGAATGTGTTACTGACTATGATATAAATGGAAACTGCTGTTGCAGAAATATCAGTGCCTACTCCTTGCTAGTTTATAAGGATTTCTTGTGTCATAAAGTTTGAAGTGGAATGTGGTTTTATTTTTTTGGAAGCTATTTCTTTATGCACAGAGTAGCAAGCTATTGTGATACTATGTGGAATAGATGTACACATTTTTTTTTTCCTTTTTTCATCCTAACAGTAAAGTTACTTGGAATGAGAGTTAATATTTTGAATTTCAGTAGTATTTCAGATTATCGGGTCTGACCCCCTTCCTCCCCAATACTAACAAATAGTTCTTGCATCTCAGTCTCACTGAAAAGTAGATAGCTGTTTGTATGGTCTGTTACTAGCAGTTGGGCTGAAGTAGGGAGAGGTCACTTTCTTAGTGTGCCATGAAATCCTAATGAGATTGTGGACAGAATCTGCAGGTTCTGTCCTGCATGTGCAGTTCGTACCAAGCTTCTTAATTTTTCCTATGTGTGGTTCCTCATGGACTTGAAACTTTAAGATGTATGGCTGTGTGCATGGCCACAGTTCATGAAGTATTTCACCAGATTACCGAAATACTTTTGTGTTAATGCTGCATTTACTAGGGATATTCTTTGGGTGGCATTGTCTTTTCTCATCTTGCCTGTAAGTTTTCTAAGCAAAACCATTCTCTAAGCTTTCACCTGAATTTTACTTGTGAACCAAGCCTATCAGATCTTTTTTTCCAAGAGGGTTGCTGACTAAAATCTCATAAGGAAGCAACCAAATGCAGACTTCTTAGTTATTATCTTTAACTGACAGTTAGTGATCTGTTTTCCTTACATTAAAAGCCTCTGTTGCCTCTCAGCATTAATTCATCCAAATTTTGCAGACTGTTTTCAGCAAGGATATTTTGTGAAGTATTAAGGTTTTTCACATGTAATATTACACTGCAATAGTTCATTACTTTGTGATAGATCATAGACACTGAAGATACTGATTTAAAATATCTCTTTGGAAAAGTCTTCATGTTAAATCTGGCAAGTGTCTGGATGGAGCTCCTGGGTGGAAACCACTGGTGACAGGAGTGTTGTTCTATCAGTGAGATGTGAGGAGTGTGTAACTTGCTTACAAGCTAATTATTTGTCATTATCATGTTGAATTTCCAAAATGTCAGATGTATTAGAAAACCAAAGTGACATTGCCTTGAGCATTTTTCCTTAGTAGCTCCTCAGTGACAGTGGAGTAGAAATGTGCATTTAGGTTATATTGCGACGGACAAAAGTTTTCACAGGTTTTGTACTTGCGGCTGGAAGCAAGATATAAATTACAACATTAGAGGCAGAATGAATATACGTGTGAAGAATGTATAGAGTCACCGTGAATTTTATGAAACAGGATGATCAAGTGTATTAGAATAAGATTGTTGTGGCTAATTGGGATCTGGAGTAAGCGTTTTCCTTCTCTAGCTTTGCCAGATCTGATGTTCTTCCTTACTTTTTGGTCTCCAAGCCTTGCATAATATTTCTAACCTTGAGCAGATTTATCTTGAGCTTATATCTGTGCTTTTAATTCAGCTCTGTTTCTTTTGAGTATATTAAGGTGGTGCATAGTGTTTATTACTTGAGCTTTGTTTCTAACAGAACATATTAACATTGATTGAAATCTCCAGCATCTTGTTTTATGTACTTCACAGGCATTGAATCCTGAATTCATTTTCTACATGACAATTGAAATTATTTTAGTTAATGTCAATAGAATCAATTGCATATCTGCTAGATGGCTGGAAATTTCACTGGTTCAGGACAGCAGTGCTTGATAACAATCAGGTTATAATGCTTGTGGCATAAAAAGAGGGTAAAAATCTCCATGCAGCTATTTGAAACACATGCAAGGATTCAAAATCTGAAAAACTGTAAGCAGATTATATATTCTTTTATACTGTGAAATGTACTTTGAAGTATAAACTGTCCAGGGAGATATTTAGCAGTAACAAGTTTTTGGCTCGCCTTTTACATAACTGCTCAAAATAAGTACATGAAGTAATAGGATTTTAATAGTTGATTGTTAAATTGATTTTCCAGCTGCTGAATTAACAAGAAAAAATGTTGACTTTAAGATTAAATGACTCAGGATCCACACAACCACAGATTTCACTGTTAGCTGTCAATAATGGGGCAGAAACTCCTTTTGATCCTAAAAGGAGCTGGTAGGTTTGAGAGTAGACCATGTTGTACTGTAGTACCTCTTTCTGTAGTAATAGTATATGGCAGAAAAAATGAGAAATCTGTTAAGAATAATATTATGAATAGTGATGATGATTTAATGGATCTTTTAATAAAAATATAACACTTTCAAAGTGTTATGAAATAAAATGAATGTGTGTGGTGTTTTGGGGTGTGTTTTTTTTTTCTTTGTCCTTAAAATGTTAAGGACTTCGTTTTAATTCAGTTGGTTTTAGACTTGTTGTTTTTATTTATTTATTTATTTATTGCTGCTTTTCTTAACATTGGATATCTCATGCTTAGTCATTCAAGAAAGTATTTTGGGCTGCAGCTCCCACCTGTGTCACTAGGAATGAGATAACATACAGGAAGACTAGCATTGCTTAAAAACTTAATTGTTAAAGTCTGGGGAGGAAAACTTGTAAGTACATAGTCCTGAGTAGATATTCTTAGGCTTGGGGATTTTGCAAAGTTGAAACATGCTTTTCCCATTATTTAAAAGAAAAAAAATCTCTTTACTTCTCTGTTTTTATACACGCTTTTATTTTTTTCTGAACTGCTATTTACTGACTGTCTTTCTGTGATTGCATTCTTGAAGTCTCATATGCATTTATTTTCATATCAAACTGCATCTTAAATATTTAGCAATGTTCACAGAAACAAAGAAAACCCAGCCAGTTCTGTAATTCATATCTCATGGGTATTTTCCAGTTTCATTACTGACCATATTTGCATCTCTAACAACTCGACCACCTCCCTTCCTTATCTAAGCTGCATGAGGTATTCCTGTATTTCCTGGAAGGTCTGTTCAGATCTGCTTCACACCTTACATCACCCATCTGCAGCTGTCAGCATCTCCCAGGGCACGGCCAAATAGCAGAACTTTCCAACTACCTTCTCTTGTAGACGAGAGTACCCTTACATATTTATTGTAATGCTGACTTCGTCATTCCCTTTGCTGTACTCCCCATGTGACAGGATTTATCATGATAATTACAGCAAATGTTGGAAGTGGTGTTCAGACAAATAGTCATCGTTGGTACTAACTACGCGCTTAGTGTTTCTTTACTGTCATCTCTTGCCCTTCCACCTTGCCCTCGTTTTTCCTTGTCTCTCTTCCGTATGCTGTATCTGTCTATCTATATCTCTATCTATACATGGTCATGGGCATAAAAATTCTTCAGGACAGGTACTCTTTCTGTTTGGAATCGTATATGCTCTACAGCACTGGGGTTTTGTTTTATCCTAGTGCTTTTGGCTCTGCCATAATATCAAGGTGCAGTTGCAAGCTCCTGCATCTCCTGACCAAAGCTAACCATGCCACTGTTTCTGCTGTGAGGGAGCAGCATTATTCAAGGATGTCAGAAATCCAAGAGTCCTTCTGTTCTTCTCTTCTTCCACCTTTCTGCGTGCTTGTTGCAAGGTACTGTAAGTGCAAGCTTGTATGACCCCTGGTTGGTATGGCTGAACCAGTGCTCTGTGTGAAACCCAGCCCTGCCACTGGGATCAGGGGGGCTGGTGGTCGGACCAGTCTGTTACTGGGGGGAAAAAAATGGTTTTGTGACTTATTGCCTGTGATTTACAGCCTTCATAGCTGAATTTTTTTTATTATTATTATTAAATTGCAACCTGTCTCAACTTTTTTTTCAGAGGATTGCATAAATAGTATTTCACATACTATGCTGGAGTTACTACATTTTTAAATAAACTCCAGGCTGTAACTGTTGCCAATTCTAATTTTTGCTTAGTTTCTTTGATTTTTCTTATTTTGTAGCAGTTATTTACTAGCAGTTGATGGAAATTAAGGATACTCTAATGTTTTTCTTTATTTGCTGTTGCTTCAGATATTTTACATTAGTCAATTAATTTGGCTAGCTCTTGATGAGTTTTCATTTCTCTGAACAGAGTCAGTATGTGTTAGAATTTAAGGTGGTTAAAAAAAAACAAAAGCAATTTGGGCAAAAAATTCAGGAGTAAATTTGAATTGAAATAATGAACAATAAGAAGAGTTGGAGACTAATTTTTTTAGACTTCTGAAATATTTGGACCTTGCTACTTTCTCAATTCAGGTATCAGGTTCATGATTATTACTCAATAAGGTAATAAGGTGGAAGTTAAAATCATAAGAGAATTGTTACAAAGTCTAAATGTTAATGCTATTCTTAATACTTCACAGAAATGGAAGAAAAGCTGTCAAGCTAATGGTGAGGGAGGGAGCCTTGTTCTGTTTCATACTGTAGCCTTTCTTCTTCAAAGTCCCTTTATCTCTGTGTTTTGAGGACTTTAGCTTAATGTACGTCAACTTCTTGACTCTGTGTCTGAATTTCTTGGCTGTTTTTGGACCAAATAACCTGTATATTTGTAAAGGGAGGAGGGGGAAATATTTTTTTTAATAATACTTATTTCTACTAACCAGATACATAAAATAATGGTTTCTTTTCATACAAATACTCTGTAGCGAAAAGAATGCTGGATGCCTAATATAACATGTTTTATTGGAGTAAGTATTTATTTATTTTTTTACACATTTTCCTGCCAGTTCTTCAGAAAAATCTAAAGGGATACCAGAGATAAGTTTCTATTAATTTCTTCCAGCATCAGCAGCTTTGTGGTGGTATGGTTGATTTCTGTAGGCTTTCCTTTTCTTTGCAGAGTGACATCACAGTCCAAGATTTAGGAAAAAGCTAAAAAAAAATAAAAATAAAAAAAAAATTATTGCTTCGACAAACACCTTGGCTGTTTCACCTCCTTTATCCAAAGTAGGAACAGTTGCATTTATTTGTGGGCCTCTTATTTAACTTCAGCGGATCTAACCACCTGAAACAATGCTT
Source organism: Cygnus atratus (assembly GCF_013377495.2). NCBI lineage: Eukaryota > Metazoa > Chordata > Aves > Anseriformes > Anatidae > Cygnus > Cygnus atratus. Next base: position 120,591,521 of record NC_066362.1, read on the forward strand.
CTGGTGGAATTTCAAAAATATATCCTGAGGAAATCTTTGCTGTATTAGAGGGTTTTTAATGTCCTTCCCAAGAAAACCTGAGCCTCATTTACCTAATGTTTTAGAGTGAAAGATGAGAGTCCCTCTTTTCCCTTCTGTGAACTCCATGGCCAGGAAGATTTAGTTCCAGAGAATCCTTTCAAAAAATCAGTAAGTAATTTTCTGGCAGATGCCCTACTCAGTGAGCTGGCACAATTGTAGCAAAGTTTGCTTTATACCATTTGACAACTCGATGTCCGTTTCAGAGCTAAAAATCCTAAATATGTTAAGTTCATACTTTGAAAGTGCTCTGTCTGAAAAATATTGCCCCCAGTGCAAAAGCCTTAATCAGCAGTTGAAAATGAGAAACAAAAGGATGGCTGTCTATTCCTAAGCTTTTAAAGTAAAAATATGTTTCCACTTTCAGAACTAGCAAGAGACTAGGGAAGAAACAGAAGGATGTAAATCTCATGGTGGTTTTCTAAGAAATATCCAGCAGGAAAAAAAAAAAAAAGGCAAGCAGTATCTACCTCCTTTTATTTGTTTATTTATTTATTTATTTATTTATTTTAATTGTTAAATAGTTTTGATGGTAGAGAACATACTTAGATTCTTTTGCTTCTTGTCCATGCTGTGACAAAAACACTTCAGTGAAAACATGTTGAAGTGCTCTTGCAAGTGGGCAGCAAGCATCTTACAAGGTGTGAAGCATGCGGTACTGGAGGAGTTTGTTTAGCATATTGGGGATTGTGGTGCAATCCCTTAGAGTTGTGTAGGCAAGCATATGCAAATAACTTCCTGTGGAATACCTAGTTAATCTTCAAAGTCATTGGGAACCTTTAGTGCCTGATGAACTCGATAAAAATTAAGGCTATGTACTACGCTGTAAAATAAGAGCCTGTATCTTAAAATAAACAACGCTTGACAGTAACAGAAGAGTTAGTTATTGGGTGGTTAGACTCATGTACATAAATTTTGAACACATATCTGAGCTTAGCATAAGGACAGTTTATTACGATGCCCATCTTTTTTTAAGAGGCACTTAGAATGATAAATACCTACAGGAGTGATATTTAGTGATCTATGTATTGTCAAATTTTTTGTTTGCTAAAAACTAGTAAACAAATTTCAGGATCAGAACAGAAGAAAAAAGTTTTTCATTGCTATTGTTAGTCACAGTTAGTTTTCAAGAGATTGAAGGCTGTTCTATGCTTCATGTAAGCCACCTACTAAAGATGACTATTTCATCAGCCAGCTTCTGCTTTTTGCCATTCCCTAGAGATCTTCCATTAAAAGAAATCTGTTGATGATCACCAGACACATTCATGTGCTTCCCATCTTAAGGATAGCTGCTCTGTTCTTTTGTGTGTTAGTGCATAAGTAGTGCATAATAAGTCTTCCTCTCTTCCGATCCCCCCCCCCCAGAAGCTAATGTTTGCTGTATTACAACAAATGGATGTTCTGCAGAGCTTTTGCTTCCTGGTGTTTTGCTGCATGTTTGACTAAAAGACTTTTTCTTTTCCTGTAAATACAAATGCTTACTTTCTAGATTAAGAGAAATAGGCAGCACTTCTACTGAACTATAATTAAAAACATATTGTCTTGTTAATCCTCATCTATTGTATTGTATTACCTATCAGTTTGTATTATTGTCTTTTCTGGATTTTTTTGTTGTTGTTACTTCATGACTCCTTTGTCTTTTTTTGTTTGTTTTGTTTTCAGATTTTGAGTATACTTTCAACTTCATTTTGTTTTTTAGTTATTTCATAATTTAGCTTCCATGGTACAACACATAAATTTGTGCGGTTAAATATAATGCATCTGAGACAAAATCACTGGAAACAACCTCACTTCAATTTGTGTTGTTTGCTGTTTACTGAGCAAGTAGATGTACTGTGCTGTTGTTGTTCCTTTGCAGCAATAATTCACTTTATTGCTCTAGCATTCTTCCCTGTTTCTCAAAGGATTCCGTACTACTATAATATGTGATAGTAATCTCTCTGTGTGCATTTAACTGAAATTATATTGTTGTTTGGAGTTAAGATTCAAAGAAATGGGCTGTCTTAATGGCCTGTGCAATATATCAGTAGCAACTAGTATGTATCAACTCAGTGTAAGGCTTTTAAAAGCAGTTGCCTGCACAAAGAAAACTGCTGCTAACAGAGTGGCCTCAGATCTCTGAAACCAGTGGCTGTTGTTGGAGTGCTGCGAGGTCATGCTTTCAGCGTGGGAAGAACTTTACTCTTGAGTCCACGAAATAGTGATCACAGTTTTGTTGTTCCTACTACTTGAAATTATTTCAAAAAAAAAAAATCAGTAGATGTCAACTGGAAGAGGTTGTCTGATTTCCTTTTGGTGTTTCACCTGATTATGTTGAGAGGTTCATGTCAGGAGTTGGTTCTTTCACGCTACTTGTAGAGTCAAGTAGGGGCTTATATGCATTGCTTGTGTCTAGGACACTTGGGTCCCAGCCTGGAAGCTGCTATTAAATGCTGCTTGTAGCTTCTTGAATTCTTATCTTATTACATTCTCTGTACTTGATATAAATTTAAACAGTGGTAGCATTTTTTTTCAGTGGTTTTGCTTGCTAACAAACTTCATGTTGTTGTATAAGGAATTTCCTTTAATTTGAATTTTTCCACTTGTACTTAAAAGCAGGGAAATTGTAAAAACAGCACTGCAGGAACTGAGTTAGGGTGTAATGATAATTTATACATATGTTAAGAATAGTCATTAGTATAGCACCTAGCAACACAGCGGGCATGACTGATTACACAATATTGTATTTGCTTATTGCCTAAGAGGAACACAAAGCAGTTATAACTGATTACATGTTAAAGCACACAGTTGTGAGAGTCAGTTTCCCCACGATTCTGCTGGTGTTTTGTTGGAAAATGCCACGATAGCATTACGAATCAATTACTAAGTAGTTATTAGGAGGAAACACATATTGAATGTATTAATCACTTCCACAATAAATTGTATGACTACACAATAAAAGCACACATGCTATTTACAAAGGTTATCATAAGTCTAAATTTTTCCCTATATTATTCAATTAAACCCATAAATAGGAGAGCAAGATGTTGAAGAAACACCTTATCACAGCTCAGGCATAACAAACATGGGGCTGAAATATCCCAGCAGCTCGGAAACCAGAAGATGGTACAGACTGGGACATGGAGCCATTATGTTATTAAAGATGCTCAGAGCTGTGCATCATCACTTTTATGGGTCTTGTCAGGGGATCATTGGGTGGTTCAGGTGGGCCTGCTCAGGGCCAAACCTTCTGCATGAGACTGGGTCCTCGAGGGAGTCCCCAGCCTCACTGTGCAGCTCCCATGGATGGGCATGAACCAGTTCTCAGAGGGGTGCGGAGCTACAGCACGGCTAGTATTTGTGGTGGATTTCATAGAATCATTAAGGTTGGAAAAGACCTCCAAGATCATCTGGTCCAACCATCCCACTACCACCAATGTCACCCACTAAACCACGTCCCTAAGCACCAGGTCCAACCTTTCCTTGAACACGCCCAAGGAAAGTGACTCCACCACCTCCCTGGGCAACCTTATTCTAATGCCTGACTGGTCTTTCTGAGAAGAAATGTCCCCTCATTTCCAACCTGAACCTCCCCTGGCAACTGCTGTTAAGACCACCACTGGCTCAAAATCCCTCTGTTGTGCCACCTCCCTATGATATGAAGACAGATCTTGCAAGTAAAATTAGAACTTCCTGTTCATTTTTAACTCTTCTGACTTATTATTACAACTTCTGAAACAGCATCACTGTGATGAATGAAAGCACTTTTCCTTAGACAGTATCTACATTTTGATATTTGAGTTTTCCACTTCTTTCTGTTGTTCTGTATGTGTTCAAAAAAGACCTTCTATGTACCTTTAATTTTCCTACCTGTAGCTGCAAAGTTTGATAAATAGAAATGCATAAAAACTTGTTTTTTTCAAGAGTGTTATTCATTTAAGAAAGCATGCATTTAATCAAGATGTAATAGATTTGATCATTATGGAGTTGAGATATTCAATGAGATAACTACTAATAGATTTAAAATATACAAAAGAAAGCAAGCTGTAAATTATATTTAGGAAAAAAAAATCCAATTGACAAAGAATGTGGGGAAGCAATTGCTTGGGAAGTATACAGCACTAATACACCCTTACATTTTACTGGATAGAGTATCAAAATAATAATTTCAGACTGGTGTCAGTGACATTTCAAAGTCCTTGAATAAATTCCTGTAATATTTAAAATCAGTAATACATGCTTATCACCTTTTCCATATTTTTCTGTGTTCCTCCCTCACAAAACAAAGGGAAAAATGAATTATTTTCATAGCTGAACAGTTTTTCTCTTGTCTCTGACAGTAAACCTGATAATAAGTTGTACAAATTACACAGAAGCATAAAATATGTTTTACAAAGTGCATGATTGAATGCACATCTAATTTTGGGGTAGGTAGGAGTGTATCAGGCTGTGGGTACCTTGCTGAATTCATGACAATAATTTGAACCTGCTATTCAGTAATACAAATGAGGCTTTAAGAGACTAGAGTGTATGTGCAGGAAGAAAAAAAAAAGTCTGGAAAATGCGACAGTGTGTACCTGTTTCCTCTGAAAGTACAGAATATTATCCCCTAGTGTTCTCAGTCATGCTGTTTTATATGCTTTGTGGAGCTGCTTGGAGCAGACTGCTCTTCCACAAGCCTTAGGCCAGGGGGCATGTATGTCGGGTGGTGGTGGTGGTATGTAGTGACTGAAGGCTGCCATGAGAACCATATATATTTATGTGCTTGTGTACAGAACATGCCTTCATCACCACGGCCCTTCTGTTGAATGTGTCTACTTAAATATTTTGATTCAAAAAATAATCATTTACCCTATTTAATGTATGATTGTACCTTTTCTCATAGCAGTTTGCTCCCCTAACTTAAACAGTACTAAGTGCCTATGAACTTTCACTAGCGTGCACGGATTGACACAACATTTCTTTAAAATTGCAGGGCTATGGAAGCTCCACTGAAATCTAATAGCTCACGCAGGATATCATAAACATGAGACTGCTGTACGTGACACCTCTAAACTTTCAGCAATAAGTAATGAAGAAGTGTGAGAACAGAGAAACACAGGAGATCTGTCTGGAGCCTGTCTTTATATGTGGAGCGTTTCATTTAAGAGACTCTTTCAGTTGTCCACCATTGCTGCATTTGCACATAGAAAATATGCACAAGAGGAGGAAAATACTGCTTTTTCATCGCCGTTAATGCTTTTCCAGGTGTCTTTGAATGCACAGGGCTTATGCTCGCTGTCTAGAAGGACTTACATGAGAAGAGAGGGATTCCTGTCTCTTTTAGTATTGTCTCTCCCATGACTGAAAACTGGATTCTTTCATGCTGAAGATACTTAATGTAAGAGGATTTGCAGCCCCCCTCACCCCAGCTCTCAATGCAGATGTGTACATCAAGGCCCTAAACCACATTTCTGTCCCAGAAAAATGGTAGTTTCCTGTACTTCAGGCAGGGTGAAAAGCCTATCTGAAAGGCAAACTATACCTGAAACAGGGAGGGGGAAAACGTGCTCAAATTCAGTTGCCAGAAGTTTCTTAACATGTGAAATACAGTACAGATCCTCTAACAGTGTTGGTATAGTAGCACAAATAAGTGATGCAGTCTGCTTTGAAAGGTCTGTAAATGCTGCAGCATTTAAGGTATCTGGGGATTTTTCATTAATCTCAGTTTTTGATGGATAAAACATAGTGGGATTTCCTCATAAAACTCTGAATGGGTAATAAGACATAGAAAACCTCTATGCTTTTTGTTTTAATTCAAATGGTCATGCATTATTCAAGGTGAAAACCTACTGTATTAATTTAGGAAACATAAAGCACAGCTAATACTGATCCTTTCCTTCTTGCAAGGGAGGGAATAACATTTAAACATGTTTAATTGATGCTATTTTTTAAACCACATGACCTGTATCCCAGTAACTTGTTCTTTCCAAAATCTCTCTAATGAACTACTGTGAATAAATGAGGGAGAACAGACAATACTTTCAGGGCTCCTTAAAATAAAATAAAAAATCAAAGCAAATTGACCCTATGTCTAATGAAGGAGCTGCATGTGGTCCTTGCTAGAATTGTTTACTTAGATTACCAGGAAAGGGAATCCCTGTTCTTAGGGATGGTTATAGGGAAGTTTGGATTACCTGATAGACTATTCAGTTGTGATGAAGTCAGGAGATAATACGAATGCTGATATCCTAGGTCTCAGAAAATCAAACTGAAAGTTATTTCCAAGCATGATTGTATGCTGCTTTAAGTATTCTTTCTATATTAGCAAAGAAATATTGTTAATAAATAGCGCAATATTCCAATATATTGTTAGTGTTTTTTTATGTTCTGTTTTGTTTGCTAATGAAACCTTTCAAATGCTTATTTATATTACACAAATGGCAGTTTATGTAACTGAGCTGTCATTTTCCTGTGTTTGGGGATATCTTTGAGAAGAGAATGGAAATCATAATTAGAGGTGTTGCTGCTGAAACGAGCTGGTGTGAATTTGAATTCCATCCCAAAACCATACCTAAGGAAAGCGCAGAAAAGTTAATTTTGTGTACCCATGCTAGATTACATAGAGTACAGGAACCATTTCTGAAGTATTGACAAATGGTTAGTGTAAAATTGACCCCACATGAGTGGGTCATTAAAGGTATGAGTAAAACTTGCTAACTTGGATGGAAGTAAAAAGAGCCAAGATTCATAATAATGGAGAGTGCTGAAAGGATACCTTACCGTGAAAGATACACTGCAGACAAATACACTATTTGCTATATTTACTACATATGTTTCTGTCAAATGTATACAGTACTCTTGGGCAACCATCAAAAAACATTTGAAATGTGTATGGTACAAGCACAGATGTAGAGTATTTTAAGTTGCAATATGGGTGGTGTCCTCATTGTTTCATAAAAACTTTTGCATACTTTCAAGCTACATGTTTATAAAACACTAGGAAGTGAAACATGTATCTTATTTTCTAATAAGGTCCCATTTTTGTTCAGTATTAAGTGCCCCATGATAACTGAAGATTGCTGGATAAATGAAATTTCCAGTATTGGTGCAGTGACATTACTAGGTTTGAAACAGAAGAGTAGGCTGGAAAAGTAACTATAAACATGGCTGTGCAGGCTATAATTATAGCTCAAGGCTGTTCCTGTGGAAACAAAGGAAAAAAAATTCTTCCAATGCATTTAGATTTTTTTTTTTGGGTGCATAAAATTAAGGATTCATTCTCTTAGAAAATTGAACTCATCAAAATATTCCAACACTTTTACTTTGCCCCATATTTTTCTTTCTGGTGCTTATAGGTGGCTGAGGGTTTGTGAGCCACACGGTGCTCCCCAGTACATGCCATGCTTAAAGCTAGGTGAGAATAGCGTCTCTGCCTCCAGCTCCTCAGTGAGGGAGTTCCTCTGTTTTTCCATAAGGATGGGGTATGCTGCTTCATCCCATATTTAGAGAATAAATTACGGAAGTTTGCTTTAGAAGACGGCAATGTGCTTTTTCAGGAAGGAAGGGATGGGAATGATATACTCTTTTTAAGTAACAAGACTGAAAATCCCATGGAAATGGGATCATGATGAATTAAAAAAAAAAAAAAAGAAAAGAAAAGACTAGAGTAACAAAAAAAAAATATGATTGCATGCTTACAAGTTTCAGAGAGGTGGCCTACTTCACCAGAAATGGCAATAGCTCTTAGCTCTGAGAGAGCAAAAAATAAAAGCAGCAACAAGTAAGTCCTTGAGCTAGACCATCGTACAGGATGAAAATTTTAACCTGACTTTTTATTCGCTAGGAGAATTGAAAACACATTGGCATATAGCTGTGAATGTAACATCAAATAACTTTTTCTTCATTTGCATTTTTATAGTCTTTTATAGTGGTTATATAGTTATGTAATCTTCATTTATAGTTAATATCCAACTCACCAAAAAGCAAGGTTAGGGGGGTCTGAGTTGGCTGAGCTTGTTTGAGAAGCTACAGGAGGGTGTTAAATGTGGTGCCTTGACTCTGTTGGAGGTGGCGGCAAAAGTATGGGTGTAGTCCAAATGGAACTCAACCCGATGATTCTCTGTGGCCTCTTCTATGTGTAATACCTTTTCCACTGAATTCAGTACGGGCTAGAACAGAACAGAGTCCATACAAAATAGGCAGCTAAGCAGCAACAGGAAATTTGTAAAGAACTTTCAAGGACAGTTGCGTTGTAATAATTTTAGGGATTTATGATAATATGTCTAAAATTAGTTTTCAGTGTTCACTTCAAGCTGTATGGTATTGCTGAAGTCTTAACTGATGGTTAATACTTGTTTAGATCAAGGAGATCATAGATAAATATTTCTTGTTAATTGATCAAACGAAATGTAAGATCTAATTGATTCTTTTTATGCCTGTTCTTGATTCTGGCTGGCTGAGATACAGATCAAATTGTTATTTCAGTTGTGTCTGTTCTCCTTTCTACAGATGCACACTAAATAAGATTAACAAGAACAAGAGGACAAGGAAAAAAACAGAGCAGTCATTTTGATTTTTTTCTCTTGCTTTTCAAGGATTTTTTGATGTTTTTGAGTGCAATTAAGCTAAAACAGAGTATTTGACTGCAGCAAAGAACTGATGAATATTATGTATACCTTAGTTATTAATACACTTGATCAGCTATGAAAAATATCAGTTGAAACATCTCTTCTATGAATACAGCATAGGAAGCTTGTAGTAAAGTAGTAGTTAACTTGTAGTTAAGTACTACAGAGGCCAATTATTTTTAACATCTTGATTTCAAGGTCAATATAACTTCTTTCTTTAACTTCTTTCTTTTCAGAATAATAAAGGAAAGGCTGAAAAAGGATTTCATAGACTTTTCCTAACTGTCCTGTTTTGGGAGGTCCTTATGTATCATATGTGTGTGTGTGTATATATATATATAAATACAGTGCAAAATTGTTTGTGCCATGAGTGGTAGGTGGAATCAGAATATATAGTCAAAAAATCTTTCATATGCCTTGTTTCACATTAATAATTGATGAACACTGCATACATTGATTTTATTTTATTTTATTTTATTTTATTTTACTTTGATATATAATGCATGATTTTAAAAATACAAAGCACCAAATAAATCTTGGGGTTTTTCAGGGGGGATCTTGAAATATTCTTTGATTGTATTTGGAGATAAAATTTTGGTTATGATTAGAGGTATGAACAGCTGCCTAATATAAAAGTCAAGTATAAAGAAAATGAGTGGGATAATCAGGAAAATCTAAAGTGTCCTCTTTCCTTTTTACACATCCCTTTTCAAAACAGAAATCAAAATTATAGGAAATGTTTGTGCTGTAAAATGACCTGTAAATGCTTTATCATGTGAAATCACTTGATTTAATTTGTTTCCATTTGACAATCAAAATATGAGAGTCTGCATCAGATCAGAAAAGCTTCATAGGAGCTGGCATGAGACCACTGTGATTTTGAGAGGTGGGTGTAACGATGCTTATGTACAGCCATCTTTGTTTTATTTTGCTATAGGTATTAGATTTTTCTTCTCTTTATGATGCACTTGGCTCAGTGTAAAGAAAGTTCTAAATGCTCCAATAAGCCTACTTTTTTTTTTTTTTTTTCTTTTGCTCCTTGCAAATGGATGAAATCGGGCACAGTCCCAAATCAGTTGTTGTAATGTTCTGGCTGTCAAGCAGCAGACAGAAAAAAAGTTATTGGGTCAGTTTAATGCTTTTTCCAGACAATATGCATTCATTTGGCATAGTTTTTCTACAACTTCAACAGAGCCATTCATTTTTATTTTTTAGGAAAATCTAGGAGGGAGAAGAAATAGTAGGCAACAGCTATCTGTACTACCTTGCTGGCAGTGCTTAGCTGCAGTTAACTCAGACACACAACAGCTCTCTGCGGTATGCTGCTGGAAGTGTTATCCCCGCTTACAGGATTTCTCGTTCGACCGTCAGCACTGCTTTTGCTGGGATCTCAGGGGAGGAAGAAAGAAATAATGCTGAAGAACTGATCTAGTGTGCTGCATCTGAGGGCATGCTACTAAAACTCTTCTCCAGCGAGACTTTAGTGAGATTTTACTCAGAGGCTGGTGCTTATGTTCATTGGGGATTATTTTTTTTTGCAGGGAGGACGTGACCTGTGCAGCAGTGCTGTTACGAGCGGTTGAAGAGTTATGCAGCAAATTGCTTGGCACTTGTGGCAGTACTGAAACGAGCTTTTGCCATTGTGGCATTTGATGCTCAAGTCAGATACTCATCAGATAAATATGCTGTTAATTACTAGTGGAACAACCCAAGGCTCCTTTTGGTTTTCTAGTACTAGTAGTATCATCAGAGATTTGTAAGTGGTGCCATGCAATAGAAAGAACGTAATGAACCTGTGAACCTGTATGTATGTTGAGGATGCGTATTATTTAGAAAAACAGGTAAATTGAAGGGGAATTAAGCCACTTTTGCCTGCAAACCCAGTGTTTGCCTGTAGCTTTAGCCTGAGGTGCTGCGGTCTGCCCAGGCTCTTCTGGCTGTAGCAGACCCCAGAGGGTTCCCCCTTGGTCTCACCAGGAAAGTCTGTGCTCTGGAGAGGAGCAACTGTTGGAGTGTACAGCAGGCAAAAGTACAAAATGACAAGAGGAGTTTGGGGCCAGGGTTTGGACTTCGATCATTGCTTGCAGCCTGCTGACGAGCACACAGATACCAGCTCCATCTGTTTTTTGCTTTCCTATCTCAACAGCTCCAAGAGGAGAGGAGTATAACCTCTAGTTCAAAAGCTACTTTTTTATTGCACAGAGCTTATGTTGTTGTTTAAGGATGGAAGTACCCTTTTCTATCCTCCTTAGGGACTCTTGGGGAATCACCATGTGCCCTACTTAGGCAGGCTTTCTAATACCTTGAGTGGTACCGAAGAGCAGGCAGAAGGGAAGGGTGGTCCCAGTCTTGTTTGATTTGCTTTAGATGTAACAGTTCTGCCACAAACCAAAAAGAGACCAGCAAACTACTTTTAATAGCTTTGATGTAATTAGGTATGAGTAACAATAGCTTGTATTCTACACTTTCTGTGTTTGTGGTTCCCTGAAATCAACATAGCACAGAGCAGTCTGTAGGATATGAATGTATTGTAGCCTGAACAGTCACAGCAGAGTCCTTGGAAGCATGGACATCAGAAGAAACCCAATTTCCTCACACCAGAAGACAATGTATTGATCAGTATGTATGCAACCTGGAGGGAAACTGTTTTTAGAGCATTGCAAAAACAGTACACGAGGCTTAATTGAGCTGATATCATTGGTGCTAACTTCAGGATGTGTATTATGATAATTGCTGAGGGTAATTTGAATCCACTTGGGGAGGGAAGTTGTCTATCTTGTTTGATGAGGAGAAGTTGGACAATTGCCTGTTACAACTTTTTTCTATGACTTTTGAAGCTATGTGAGTTAAACGTGTCTAGGATCTATGTATTGACATCTGAAAACTGTTTACAGCTAAGAGCATAGATGAAGTTGTCCTTAAATTGAATCCAAGTCCGTAACAAACAAACAAAAAACAAATACGTGCAATGATTGATGATCACTGATGTTGATGCAATGTATCAAAATGAGATCATCCTATATCTCATTCTGTACTGGTACATATGTAAGTATTTTTTGCTACTGTTAAATGCAACCACACTTCTGTATCCGGTCTAAGGTTTTGCTGGTTGTATTAAATTCGTCTTGTATTCCACAGTTAAATATGAATGTAACATCTCATTGGAGCAGAGTGTATTTGTTTCATCAAAAAGGTCCTTCGTGTATTAATTATTTCAGGGCTTCTTTTGTGAATATTTCTTCTGTCTGAATAACCTGCCAGGAATACATTCACGATGAATATCCATTTTCCCTGACTGAGACTACTAGCAAAAATGTCAAGGTTTTACTGTAATTAGTTCTTTTTCAGATCTGTGTATAATCTTTTGATTACATTTCTTATTAGACTTTCGTATGGGTAATTAATACCGTATCCTGTAACATGATTTCCTATAAAAGCAGAGGTTATACATTCCTTTTATTTAAGATGGCAGTATACCACAGTGATTGAATTTTATAGACCTGAGGCTTAAAAGGAGTGCTGTTTCTTGGTTGTAAAAGAGTGTTGCTTTCTCAGTTTTAAGGTGTGAGCTGCTTGCCAGGAGTACGCTTTTATCAGGTTGTAAGCCTAGATGGACTCTGAGGAATCAGCTCAAATGTCAGTGGAGCTGACTGAACTTGGTGGAGCATGAACTCAGTATCCTTTTTCCCATCCCTCTTCATGCAATACTGGAAGCAAGCTCCAGTGTGGATGAGATTTCTGTTGTTGCAGGAAAGGGACCTGATGCTTGATGCTCTTGGGATGTTTTCCTGGAAGCCTTGAGTTCTTTCACATTTTTCCTATAGACGCAGTTTTGCGATCTTTCAGTACAGCAGTCTTGGCCCATGAGGTAGGTAGCTGTTGGTTTCCTCCAGGTTATTCAACCTATAATTCCTTTGTCTTTGGGAGTGGTGTAGAGTATTTAAACTGTAATATGACAGATTTACAAAAAGACTTTTGGCTGCAGAACATCTCAGTGGTCAGAGTTAAAGGATGGTATAGTCATTTATCTTGCTAAACAAACTCTTAAAATCTGTTAACTCCACTTGGCTTTTCAGCTCAGTGGTTTGACCTAATTTGATTTCTCTTCGTTTTTCCAATACATTTAATTCTTGCAGGAAAAAAGAAAGGAAAACCTCTACTTCTGTTGACCAGTTCTCTTAGGCTTTTTGCATTTGCTTTTTTTTTTTTTTCTGTTTGTCACTCAAAACAATCCCAATTCCAGTTAATATCTTAAATTCAGGCCAGTTCTCAATGTGGCATCTAATGATTTATCTATGCCCTGACTTCCAGTATAAAGCAATTATGCCTAACGTGTACTTGCTCAGTTGGTATATGATTTCTTATATTTCTCTATTTTTAATAGACTGAGAAGAATGTAAAACAACACTTGATATTTAGATGATAATTTCTAATCAGGCACAATACTAGCAAAAACTTTGCTTCCATAAAGCTATAAATCTTGATTTGCCATGTCCTTGATTCACTGCGGTACGGGAGAAAACAATTATTTGTGCACAGTGAAAGGAACTGTGCCAATTGTAAACAAAATTCACAGTATATTGAAATATTACAAAGCTTTTCTGTTCCTGAAGTGCTCGTGGTTATCTGCTATATTACATAACTTTAATCTAAGCTGCTTTAGAAAGCAAAAGGGCTTTTTTTGGCATTAAGCTATCTGCAGTACTGAGGCTGACATTTTGAAAAGTAAATGGTAAGTCTGAGTGTCTGAGAAGTCAGTTTAAGATGTCTTAAAATGGCTTTAAGAAGTTAAGCACCTGCCATCTGAAAAGCAGTCCTTTTGAGACCTCTAAACTTGAACATCCAGAATTGCTAGCCACTTCTGATAGCTATGCTCACATAACACCTGCATGTTTTGTTTGCATGGTGTTTCTTGCTGTCAGCTATTCACAGGCCAAGGTGGAAGACAAAATGGCACTATGAGGTATGAATGCATTACTTAAATTTTCAAAATACTGCTAGACGTATAGCAAAGAATTGCCTCACAGTTTAGAGTTGCCATTCAGTAGATGGCAGTACAGCTCACAAAGAATACCTTTTTAGGGATTTTGTTGTCTGTTATGGTCTTCCATAAGGCTTTGGTTTTATCAGGGAGAATTAGAAACTCAATGGACTGGCAATCAGGTTGTGCTCAGAGAGGGGGGTTGGAAAATCTCTTGTCTTAATTGTCTCTATTGTTTAAATCTGTGTAGAAATGCCAGTGGAGAAAACTTTGGTTGAAGAAGTTTGGAAGTAAATTGAGCTGTGAATTTATATTTGTTGCTAACACAATCCTCTGAGGGTGTTATCAGAGGTTCTGATTGAAGAGCTGGTAGAAAAAATTACAGATAAACAGGCAAAATCAATGTTAATAAATATCCAATATCAGATACTAATCACTGAAGGGTTTTTAGGTAATTCAAATATGAAGTAGCCTAGATAAGCTACTAATTGGGATGGGACATGAAGCTTCTCACTTAAAACTTTTGTACCTCTTTTGGATACCAGGGCTACTCCAGGTGAGAGCTGGAAACCATCACCAGTTCAGGTTGAAGAATTCATGGGACAGGTGAGAAGAAACCATAGCAAATGGTGAATGGGGGAACACAGGGCTAAATACAGTAGGCAAGAGAGGAGTCAGCGTGGTCTTTTTAAAGGGAACTCGTGCTAGGCAAACCTATTGATCTGTTAGACAGTTTGCTAAGCTAAGCTTTCCAGAAGGCAGATGGGTTGTCTTAAAAGCTTTTATGGAAATGAAGCTACCAGGAGAAGGAGGGAAGACCCTTGAAAGCGTGGGTAGTTTGTTAAAGAGCAAAGAGCCCCTGTCCTTTGTTTCATAAAGTATTAACTCTAATTAGGGGTAAAGAATATGTAAGGTAGGTAAAATACATAAAAGGTGGTGGTGGATCACAGTAAAGGATGTCGTCTGCTGCCTTCTTTCTGCTGAAGGACTTTCTGAAGTGCTTTCCAAGACCAGTCTGAGATGAACCTTACAAAATTAGCAGGCATTCATTCAGCTGTGTCCTTCAAACCTGACCTAATAGTCAATACATTTAAATCTCATCCATCTCCAGTCTGTACCACTCTTTCGCTGTTCACTTGTTAAAACCAGGGAATCTGCCTGAGTCAATATCCCTGACTTGTTAATGAGCTGCCCAGCAGGGAAATCTTTCAGAAACCTGAAGCTATCTACACTATTGCCATGGAAATGTGTTTTTTGTTTGTGTTTTTTTTACAGTATCCTGGCTTCAAAAAAAGTTTGGCTTAGTGTCCACCTTCACTGCTTTTCTGCTGTGGTAACTAGCTAACTGACCAGGACGGTTTGGTCCATTGTTTTATATATTGTTTCCTTAGGACTCAAATAGCTGTGTGTTCTTGTAGAGCTGAAATGTAGCAAAACTGAGGGAAAAACTTTGAGACAGATAACGTATATCCAAGGGATTATCTGAAGGGGAGATTAAAAAAGGAGAAATAAAATATAGCATTAAACATTCAGATCAGAGCAAAGAGGGAACAAGAGAAAAGCTGTTTCACATCAGCCTGGTGAGAGTAAGGAAATAAGCATCCATTTTGGTAAGCTTTATTTAAATTGAGAATGGTTTGAAATGGATATGAGACATACTTTACAATACCCAGTGCATTCTTAAGTGTTTTCAATTTGCTTGTTTTGAAAATTCTTCTGAATATACCTTTGCATCTTAACATGTAAGGTTTTTGTTCGTTTTTAATGTTTATTTGGCAGATAAAACCTATGAGCTTTTCAAAGGCAAAAGCCAATTTGAGAAAACTGGTATTCTGTATCCCTGAACAACATTTTCTAAAAACATAGCAAATCTATTTACAGTTTCTACAAATAGAACTCGAAAATTCTAGCTAGATGTTTCAATTATGCCATAGGCATTTGGTCTCTTTCTGTATTTAGTTTAGAGGTTCAAGCAGCAAAACGCAGATACAGACCTGAGCTTCTGACAAGTTTGTGATGGTATATTTAGAAGTAGGGCTATTTTTTTTTTTAATTGTTTCACTACTTGCAGTCATTTTCTATTAAGAGAGCACCCAGAGGTCAATGGAAAATAGAGTCCTACTGTGTTAGCCATGGGGAAAGCACAGAATAGATTATTTGTCTCCAATTCCATTGTGCTTCTAATCAAAGTAGACACTATCAAGGACCTTACAATACTGGGAAAATATCTAATCTGTGTTACTAGAAGTCTTTCTAGTAATGGAACTGGCAGTAATTTTGGCTAGTATTTCTTGTCCTAATTTGTCACATCTGAAAATAATACAAGCCATTTTCTCACTGTTTTATCATTCATTCATCAATTTGCTTTCTAAACAGTGACAACATAGAAAATGCATCATGTTGGTTTCGGTCAAGACTGTTTTTGTTCTTCCAAATGCCATAGTGTTTCTCTCTCTCTAATCTTTGTGTTCCGAGTCACTCACAGATGCTTTGACTAATGGAATAAAACTGCGTATGATTACTTCTCATGTTTAGTGGCAGCCTTGGTGATGGTTATTTTTTTTTTTTCTTTTACCAAATCTGTACAGTAGCTTGTAACTCCAGCAGCATCATGTCTGAAAGTAACTTCATTAACAATTCAGACTCTCGGTTTTTTTTAGCTTGTCTCTCAACAGCAAAGACTATTTAGAATGTCAATTTGGTGTTGTGCAGTTACAGTTTGGAATCGTATCATATTAAATAATATATTGACTAGTTAGAAACTAAAGCATCAAATGTTTGCATTATATTGTACAATGTAAAGGAACAAAGACATGGATTATATGAATTTATATTAGTATTTTTTTCCTAGATATGACTTTCTTTAAAATTAATGAATCTATGTGACTTCTGGTGAATTTGAAGTTTCAAAATTCCAGCTAAATAAAGTACATAATTAGGCAAGGTGAGAAGACAGATACCTTTTGAATGTTGATGATATATTGCCTTCAGGAGTTTATCACATATCAGTCCTGAGAACTCACATTCATTTCGAAGTCTGGTTATCATCTGTTTTTAGACATTGTGGAACTTAGAAAATTAAGACCTGCATAAGATCCCTCAAACCATACAAAATTGCTTTGGTTACAAATAATTTTAAATTCCAAAATAATGCTAGTGAAATGAACACACATCATTGGTAATAGTTATGTGTAGCTGCATGTATATAGGAAGAAAGATTTTTATTGTCATCATGTTAAATGTCTGTTTAAATGCAGTCAATGAGGTGTTAAAATCAATTTTAGTTTTGGAGGTGTCCTGGTCCGACAGAACATATTTTCCTAGTAATTTAATCAAAGGATTGTTCTGGGTTTATACAGGTGCATCTGAAGGGGTTGGGGTGGGGGGTGGGGGTTATCATTTTTCTGAGATTCAGTTTTAATTAATTTGAGAAATGTTAATGTCACAGAACTGAATTTAACTCCACGACATCTGATTTTTCAGGAAGTCCGAAATTCTCAGTGTTGTGCCCGATTGGGTGCCAAACTTTGTCACTTAATTCTAAGGGAGTGTTTGTACATTGGATCAGATGAGTCGCTAAAACCTGTAGGTGGTAGAGAAAGGTATTTCTACTTGCAGAAGCTGTCATGAAGCAGTATAGAAGATGCTGGGCTACTGGGTGCAGTGTGAGCCTGCTGATGACACCCTTTCTTAAGCAGAGCACAGCCTGTGTCCCCTAGCACCACTGGAGGAAGAATTTGGGTATCGCCTTCGACGGTGGGAAACCCGCCTTATGGTTTAGGTGTCCCAACTCTGTGTGTGCTCCTCTTTTCTGTGTAAGAGGTCTGTGGGAGGGAATGCGTTGAGCTGGGGATGTTGGGACTTTTACCATATACATTGAACCCATGAGGGTATGTTTATTTTAATGTTATTGTACAAATTAAGTTCATTGAGACATGAAATGAGCAGTCAATATTAGCTGTAGTTTCACTTGGTTTTGGAGAGGTGCATCACTACTTCAGCACAGCTGATCTTAAATGACTAATCCATTCTGAGATATTACTGCTGGGCATAAGAGTGAAATCCTGATTTGTAAGTGGAGTGAGCAGATGCAATCACCATTTGAGTCGATGCAAAATGCAAGCAGGCAGACAGAGTAAGATCAGCAGAGTGACTTCCGCAGAATTAGAGGAATTCATTCATGGAGCAGTGCTTGGCATACAGGAATTCCTGTGCAGCAGGCTCTTGGTGCCTTCCGCTAGATGGGATTTCTTCTCGGGGAGGAGGAGAGCTATTAAAATTGTTTCGGGGTAGGAAAATAACTGTAGGATTGGTCATGAAAGGATAGTGGTAAAAGAAACATGCAGGAAAGAAACCCCAAAAGGACCATTGTTGTTGAAATGGAGGGAAATTCTTCTACCCTTTTGTTTTTTTAAAAAAACAAACAGCAGCCTAATATGTATGTATGAAAAAAATAGGAATGGATACATTCCCACAAAGGCACAGGACATATTTCAGTTCTTTGGAATTGCCTTTTTGAGAATGTGTTAATTTATTTTATTTTGTCTAGACGCAAAGAAAGGTACTGCCTATAGGTAATCCTACAGAAATATGATCATCAAAGTATTGCTTATGTTGATTCCTGCTGAGAAATTACAGGGAAAATAGGCTCAGAACTCGTCTGAAGTGAGTTTTGCTACTGAAACATATTTAGATGGAAGTGTAGATCTTGTAAGATGTAATCAGTTTGCCTTCTGGTGTCATGGTTATGTTTCCAGCCGGATTACAGCTTTGTGATTGCTGTATCTGTTAAAGAACAGATATAAAAAGCATTTGAATGTAATTTGCCAAAAAAAAGAAAAACAAACAAAAAACAAACAAACAAACCACCAAACCTTAGGACTCATTGGGTAAAATCTGTTTTCAGTTGCTAAGTCAGATTAATAGTAATATTGAGTAAATTTTATATTTAAATTGATTCTTCATTTAAAAGAAATTAAAATACTATATTTGTCAGACAATATATTATCAACAATGAATAAGATTATAAAAATAATGAACCCTTGTTATGTTTCCTATTTTACTTTGTTACATTATGAAAGTGGTCCCAATTTGGGCCTTCCCTGAAGGGATGAGAGGAAGACTTTATAACTTTCATCTGAGTTTGAGTAACTTAGCAAAGAACATACTGATAAAGATGCAAGAAACCTAGGCTAAGGGTTTCTCTACTGTAAAGTGTAATCACTGAATTTAATAAATATCATGGGATATTTGGAAGTGAGGAGGATGATAAACTTAAGGCATAAATTACATGAGCCTCTATCATAAATCTGAAGTTAGAATGATATCTGGAAAAAAAAATGCTGTTTTACATCAAAATGTTTCTGATTTTGTAGGGAGGGAAAAAAACTTCTACCACTCTAATAGTCTATATTTTCCTTTGTGAACTGGAATGTCAATTTTACAGTTTTATTTTAACATTTGTCTCTTTTAGTTTGCACCAGTTATATAGTTTTGGGGTTAAAAAACTATTCGCTACCATATGCATTTAAACTTAACTGCACAGGTTTGTTAATCAGGAGGCTGGCATTTCGTAGAAAAAGTGTCTTGCGAATGTGCTGTTACAATAACTGTATCTGGCTAAAACTATATATCCTGCCGTTAGCCCATGACTCTTTTTGAATGTCAGATTCAAGATTCTTCAGTTGCAAACACCTTGGGAGATGGAGATGGTCTTTGATTTTCTTACCTCAGGCAACAACTTTAGGAGCTCTTATTCCCTTAGTATAGCTTAATCAATCTTGATTTGTCTCCTTGGTGGTGTTTTTTTTTTTTTTTTCTGAATGCAATACTTCTTGCTAAGATTCACACCCCTCCTCCCCCCCCCCCCATCATCATCTCAATTAGATTTTTCCATGGTAAATGAGTTGTCTATTTCATGTTTCAGTACATCTATACTCCAGTGTAACCAGAGCCTGTTAGTTTTTTGGTGTGTTCATGAAGCAGTTTGTGGGAGAGGTGTTGTATTTTAAATAGGAATAAACTTCAACCTCTGGAACGAGACTAAAGCATTCATTATTATGTGGTTAATGATTTAGTGAAATGAAGACATACCTGTTTTCCCTGAAAAGTACATGGTCATAGTTTTTTGTCCTCTCAGTGTCAACACTGAAATAGAAATTGATCCTGTAGAATTTTACAGGACAACTTCTTTCTATCAAAACAGTTAAATCCTAATTCCTTTATGATATTTTCTAAACAAGTTACCTTCTGGCTCTTCTCAGACAACTGGCTCTGCTGTCTTCTGCTGAGGAATCTGCTAACAGCAATGTACCCGATCTCCTGTTCTCAGACATCAGAAAAAAAAAAAAAAAAAAGGGAAAGAAACCAGAGGGTTCAGTCCCCTTTGTCCAGCTTGCTCTAGATGGTGCTTAATATAGTAATATAGTACTATATACAGGGCTTAATCCCAGTACAGTTCCTGAGTTTGTAGCAGTGCTTTGGGAATATCGATGGTCATTGCCTGTAGTTCTTCACCCCATATGGATCTGAAGGTGATTGAATGCATTTATGCAAATACTGCTCCTCAACTACTGAAGGAGAACCTATAATGATGTGTTTTCATATGGCAGTGCTGTAATATTTGGCCTATGGATGTGTCACCCAATAGTACCTAAAAAAAGAACTAACTCAGGTCTATTTTTTCACTTTTTTAATTCTGCCTGTGCTGCTCTGCTCAGAGATTTTGTTGCTTTACAGGTAGCCAGAAAGAGCACAATGTGACATTATCATCTTCCAAGCCTTTTTTCCCACCTCTTCTAGTCTAAAATCACTGAGTCCTAGGAGATGATAAGGTGCATTTCATATGTTGGCCACTTAGGGATGTGGAAATGAAAGTATATTACTTGTTCTTTTGTTATGCCATGAATATTAAAATATAATAAAATAGTTATTTCATTTTCTTCCCCTGCAGATTTGCAGAGAACCGTATTGCCTAGCTAAGAAAGGGATATTTAATTGCTGCTGCAGGAACCAATGTTCTTGTCCTCAAGATAGGAATATAGGCTATGTAGCTCTATAGTTTTGAGTGTTTTTTTCTTGATTTCAGATTCACAACCAAAATCTTGCTAATAAGTGAAATTGTTGTTCAGAAAGTCTCTGAGGGAAAATCCACACTTCACTTAAGCCAGTGGCAAAGCCTCCTTTTGACATGGACTAGTTAGAGCACTGAGAGCATGAAGGTGTCACTGGAAAAAAAGACGTGGCCTTTAGCTTGGTGGTGAATCATGTGCTAGTGTTGCTAAGGGGGGTGGTTTTGCATAGTGTGGTCTCTTCTCTTATAAAAATGTGGTCTTCCAACATGAGAGAGAGAGAGATGCAGTTTGAGGCTAAAATTAGCAAACATTCAGTTATGGCTTCTGAAGCAATGCACTCAAAGATGTCACAGGCCAGTTATTTTCAAGGTACGAACAACAGCAGTAATAGTAACTCATAGGTGTTTTCAGATCAGGATATATAGGGATAGTTATCTCATTAGCAATCAGTAAAATAATCTCCTAAACACCCATCACAGAGGACAATTATTGATATAATACCGCTTCATTTGAAAAATAGATTTCATAACACATCACTGGGATTGCTACTTGAGGATTTGTTGATGTTGCTTTGGTTTAGTTCATGTCAGAGATGACAGTGAGATATTAGGAAGAATGAAGGATTAGGCATAATATTCATAAACTGCTTCATCCTATCCTGTAATTTCCTTGTAGTCAAGTGTTTGCTCTAGATATAATGTATTTTTTATGTTTTAATTCCTGTCAGTCAGATGTGATAAATAGAAGAATAAACTTATAATTTTTTTTTTTTCCTGGCCGGTTTTTAGCTTATGCTTTTTTATAGATGCATAGTACTAAATGTAGGGAGAAGTCAAGGTGCCTCAGGTATTGATCAACAGCAAGTGTTACAAATGTTGATTGGTTTGGGTTGCTAAGGAGAACTTCAATTTCTTTCTTGCTACCTAGTATCTACAGCCTATGGGGAAACTTGAAAGGGTGCTTGAAGGGAGAGGTCCATTTTAATAACCACCACACACACCCCAAATTCTGTTTTGTACTCAAAGTCTGCAGTACTCCCTCAGGTAATTTATTTCAGGCATCTGATAGCCTGGGCATGCAGTAGTCTACCTGATGATAGCTCTCAAATGTTCGCTCTAAGAATTGTATTTTGATAGTCCAGGTGATGGGAAAATGCTGCCGTAGCTTTTTGTAGACCCAGCAAAGGTGTATGGTGTTTGTTTTTGGTTTTTCCCCCCTCCTCTTCCCCCCTTCCTAAAGACATCACCTAAGAGTAAATCAGGTGGAAATATGGGACTCTGTCCTGGGCTGCCAGTGACTGCAGTTAATTATGATCTTAGCCTGCCAGCCCAGCACTTCTTACGAAACTGGGAAGGTTCCAGTCACTGTTAAAGCTGAAGGCTCCAAATGGTAAGGAAGAAATACGTCCTTATAAATGTTGACATTTTATATTTCTATGTAGATAAATAGATATGTTTATATAACTACTTAATTGTTATGACATCCAGCTGCAGTTTAATGCATTGTCAGGGATCAGTGCATTCTTGGACATAGTTGGTCTCATAGTTGGTCTTATTTACTGAGTTTAAATATCATATAGAACTGGACTTGACTTACCTGGGTTAGAAAATTTCCTAGTTCTTAGATTGCTTTCTTGATTTTTAAAAACAAAGTTACTGTAGACACTGTCCAACTTGTGTTTTGCTTTCTGAGAACATTGAAGCAATCAAATTTTGCGCACATCAGTGCTCCCAGTAAACAAATTTTAAGTTTCCACACTTCAGTCTGCACACTGGGAGCAGAACTGTATGTAGTGCCGTGGTATTACATGACACAGTGATAGAAGCGAGTTCCCAAAACCCCCAACCAGAACCCAGGCACAGAAGCAATTAAATATGCCTTTCTTAGCTAGGAAGTGCAGGAGGATGCAATATCTTTGTGTGAATGTGACGAGAGAAAATTGCATTCAAACTCTGCTCCCATCCAATAAATCTTACAACAGCCTAACTTTTCCTGGAATGATGCCTCAGGCAAAGCACAAGTGGCCCAGAAAAGGAGTTGGGGGAGGGGGAAGAAGGGTGCAGAAAAAAAAAAAGTTTTCGTGATTCTCTTTATCTATTGCTTTACCATAAATTGCTAGTTCTTTCACAGTAAGACTCAGAGCCTTAGGGCTTTATGTAAAACTTCCTAGTGACCGTATTAGACGTATCCTGTAGGGCAAAAAGAAATTATATCTTGCCATATCTTTCCATTCATATCACAGACATCTTAAAGATCAAGTATTTGAATGCTCAACAGCAAGTGACTCACTGTCAGTCCACAGTGTTCTTAAAAATTAAGGGAATTTTTGATATATTTACATAATGAATACATTCAGTTGAACGGTATTTTTCATGAAGTGATGAACTGAACAAAACGAAGCTAGTTCATTAAAGGATTATTTTTCATAAGCCTTGTTCTGCTTTTGGTTTAACTCTGGTTGTATCTTAGCCATACTGGACTAATGAACTGATTTCTCACTCTGTCGCTGATATAGTAGGCCAATGTAGGTCTCAGTTTGAGCACGTCTTAGGACAAGACAATGCAACAAATGTAGATGTAAGAGCATCGGTGGCTTTGGTGGTATTTAGTATGACTCAAGGACTGATCTATAAACCTGTAGCACGACTATTCTCTCAGAGCATTTCTTAGTGTTTTTTTTTTTTTTTTTTTTTCCCACTCAAGGCAGAGGGAGAGACTGACTTTGCGGCATTCCTTATTTTTTTTCCTCCCTTGTGACATATTTTTTGTCACATGTTCTGTCTGGAGTAGTTGCTGATTTAGGCTTGTGGCCAAAACTTAGTTCTTGGAAGTCAAGAGACGACTTCTGTTCCTAACAGAAGTGCTGATATGACTGTTTCTTGGTGTTTTTCAAAAGACATTTTCTGACTGGTAATGTAGCCCCATTTTGCCAGCCAGAGCAAAAGCGTGAGTGATGCTCTTACTCAAGTCTGTTGAATTGGGAAGTATTGACAGACATGGAGAGTGCTTCAGGAATATATTGATGGCAGCAACTGTAGCTACTCCGACTGTGCATATTATTAATGTCAGACAGGGAAAAGCCTAAAATTATGAGGAAGCTTTCTTCCTGCACCAGGGATGCATCTTTGCTGGTGTTTAATTTTTGCCCATAAGGGAAGATGTGAGCAGGCCCTTCCAGGAGCGTGTCGTTAGTCCTCATGGACAGGGCAGCAGTGCGACCATGGTGTAAGCCTTATCTTTCTCTTCCCCAGCTCTTCCAAATTCAAACAAAAATGTTTCCCAGTAATTATACAGAGGAACAGAAAATTTGGGATAGCTTTTAGACCTAAGAAAATTGTGCCATGCAAAAGGCATGCATTAGGATAACGAGACTGATGGTGAGTCCACACTCTGTCCTGTCTGCCACAAATATACAAACTCAATGCCAATGATGGTCTTGGCATTCTGGATGGGTTTGGCTGTTGATTATGGACCAAATTTAAATACTTATTTTGTAATAGGGAATTTTGTAATTCCACCTCAAGAGAGGTGGAATTGCTGAATATCTTAAATGGGGGAGTTCAGTAAAACTTTGCCAGTAGCCTTTGCTGTTTCTGACACTTTCAAACTGCATGCAGGAGCTTGGTTACAACATGGGCAGCAAACCTCTTTTTATGCAGTCTGTCTTTGCTTTCTGGTTACCTTTTTATGTCGTACAGCTTTCTCTGCTTTTAGACACATCTACTAGTTCCAAAATGAGCTAGACAGATGTTGCATGCAGCAGCATCTCCATGTTATACACTGCTCCTGTTGAACGGGGGGTTGATGCAGGTGTCTGTTGCTTGTGACAGAACTGGTTTTGTTTGTATTGCATGAAGTCATGGCTTCTTGGGGAAATCTGCAAGATAATTATTTTCTGGTGATAATGAGGTTGTTAAGTTCTGCATTTTTTGCATAAAAATGGATAGTAATGTAAATCAGTGCAAATCAAGTAACATAATACCATATTATAAGCTGAGCAGAATGTGCCCTGAATTTTGAAGAGTGGGAAAATGAGATATTAACTGTTTAGGGAACATATATTCCCAGAACAGTTTGTTTCCACATGTAATACCTGGTTTAAGAATTCGACTTGTATAATTGTTTTAACAAATCTTTGGGCTATGTTATATTCTCTGTTGATATCATCAAAATCTCAGCTTTTGTACAGATACAATACAAAATTGATTGCACCCTGATATTATGCAAAATAAGTTAAAAATGAAGCCTGGCAAGCAAAGTGATCCTTGGCAGCTTCCACCCTGCTCACTGGTGCCATTCAGTGTCCCAGATATGCTGGAATTCTGACAAGATGCAAGAGAGAAGGTTTAATTAGGCCACAGTTTTACTAATTCAACTAATCTGGGAGTTACACATCAATCACCCACACAATGCAGAGTGTTATTTCTTTCTCCCTTATTCCCATCTATTTGGGAAGTGCTCATGGTTTCATGTATGGCTCCAGGCTGCCACAGGTGTGAGGTTTGGAAGGGCTGATTCCACGGGACTCTGCTTTTTGCATATGCCCATGAACTGCCTTTTTAAGGGTCATGCCTTCCTCTAAATCTGCTTTCATCTCTGGTTGAGTGAGAACAGGTTCTTGCTAAAGTTCTTTCTAACTAGGGTCTGTGGGGCAGCCAAAATAAGCTACTGTACCCTGGCCAGTCTGGGAACTTAAATATAAATACTTAGATATTTCCGTGTTATTGAAAAATAAGAAAGATGCAAGTCCCGTGGACAAATACATGCCGTATGGATGGGGAAGTGGAAGTGGCTGTTCTGAGAGTGAATGAAGATGCTGGCCAAGTTTGAGGAGAAGCTGAGGTGCCCCACAGTTCAGACAATGGTACCTCCTCTGCTGCCTGGCTTGTGTAGTTTACAGAGAGCTCTGACCTTCTTTTTTACTGCCCTGTAAGGCAATGGCCTTCTCTTATTGTGGCCTGCTTTTGAAACTGGATTTGAGGATTAGGGTCTCAAATCTTAAGGCGTATGAGATATCTGGTGAAAATTGTAGCTAATACTATGTTTATCACCACCATGATGTTTTAAAGGAGAGAATACATGCAAAATGGGCTTTTGGTTCACAGTACACAGGTAGGTTGTTCTGCAGGACCTGTAAAGCAGTACTGAGGCCAAGCTATTTGGCAAACTTAGGTTAGTCCATTAACTAAGGACTAATTGTTCTTCTCCTTGTGTCAGAAGATGAGAACATCTTCCATGTATCACATCTGAACTTCCCACAATGGAAGGATGTCTGGCTAATGAAGTGTTGTGTTGCCAGGTGATTGCTCTTATCCACCTCATGGTTTTTGGATGGATTTTGAAAACTGTGGTAACCTTAATATGAGGAATATGTAGGAATACAGCTCTTTCGTAGAAACCAAGCATGCTTCCACAGATGCCAAGAGAAGTGCTCCTGCTGGATGCCCAGAAGAGCTGATCCCAACCAACATTTAAGGATTCTGGAACAAAACCAGAATGTACCTCTAAGATTGCATTCTGTAACCTGAAGAGGCAAGACAAAAATGTAGGGTAAATCTCCAACACATTTTTAATACCTTACAAATGTGGACTCTCAAACTTTTCACATGAAAAAGGGACAGTCAAGCTGTCTTGATGCTGAAATTGAGAAAGTTAAGAAGTACCAACAATTACAGGTGATGAACTCTCACCTTTCAGATTTAGATTTTTATCTCAAATCCCGTGTTTAAAAAAAAAAAAAAGGGGGGGGAGATATATTAATTTTCAGGGAAACAAAGATGATTTTGCCTGTTTTTCCTTCTTGGTACATTTATTGTATTAAATTGTAGATATCCCCTCTAAATACTCAATGCTAAAGCAGATTATTCAACAAAAGTGATATGAAACGTGGAGTATATTATTTCTGCTGACAAAGGAGGTAGAGGTGGGTGGAAGATTTTCTTCACAGCCTCCACTGTAACTTTCCTTTGTGGCAAGAGCACTAGACACTGTGTAGGAAATTCACTTTTAAGACAATGTCTGTTATGAAGTGCATGCAAGTCACTACCCTAGACTTTGTTTTAATTTAGAATATATATTAAAACATCTAATGATGCTCTGTGAAATTTTATTTCATGTTTTGGAAACAGAAAAAGTAGAATCTTATTATTTTACTATCTCTGAAACCTTTGTTGCTGTAAAAATCCCAGGAAGGGCGTTCACCTCCAAAATCCAGGGGGTGTTCACCTCCAAAAACGTGGCCTTTACCTGTTGTTACTGTGTGTTTAAAACTTCTCATGTGCTTAGAAACCACAAACAGTGTTATCTGTGTTTTCTAGTGTTATCTATCAATAAGTGGAGACCAGTTTGTATAGGCAGGCTTGTTTGCTGAATATTAGGGTATTTGCTTTCTGCCCCTTATACTTTTTAGTGTTTGGGAACCTTTTAATCTATTGAATGAGACTGGAAAATGCTGTCTGTGGGGGTTGTTTGGTTGTTTTTAAGGGATTTACTAGGATCTTCAGAAGCAGTTACTGATTTTTAATGGACCCACTTGAAAAAGTTACCAGGGATTTTAACTTAAGAACTCAATGGAAATCAAAGCCTTATGAAGCATTGCCAGTTAAGGACTTTCAGTTTCTGTCTTTGGATAAGATTTGACCTTTTTTAAAAATTTCAGTCTCACCTGTAATCTCAATCAGAAATCCATTTCTAATAAAAATACCTCAGTCAAAATCACATAAGTAATTAATTTAGGAAGATATAGTAAAGAAACAATGAGAAGACACGTTTGACCGAGATACTACAAGAATTTGGATTGCAGTAGAACTTGCTTTAATTAGTTCTGTAACACACAGTTGCCATACATGTTATCAAATGGTTAATGATGCATCAGAAAACCAATGCAGTGAACTGGAAGTACTACTAAAACTGAATATAGATATAGTAGACATTGCTGTAGGTCACAATATGGCAAAATCACCAAACAGAAAGCATTTGAATGCATGTGAGCTATGAACTCCAAAACTTTCATAGACCAGCTGCAATTTAATCAATTGCCTAATTTAGCTAATGTGTTAATCCTCTTGGTGAAAATGGAGGGAAACATCTAGTACTATGCAGAAGAGCTAGACCAGGAGAGAATGCTCAAGAGCTCAAAAACACATCGAGCTTGGTATAGACAGACTGAGGTGTGCATGTTTGGTCTGTTTTTCACCCATTCCTGATACATCTGTTATGCATCATCTTATACATGGACTGCAGCTATAGAAAGAACGAACAAATTAAGATGCTAGTGTCAATAATTATTTCAAGCCCACTGCTGCACAATGTGCTTTTCCCACAGAAGTAAAGGTCCAAATGGAAGAAGGTTAGAGCTGTGTAGCTCAAGTCAGTTTAATTTAAAAGGAACTGTAAGAGAATGAAATACATGTTGTATGTAATTAGCATTTTAATGCTTTGTTTCACTGTTCAGTTTTATGCTACCAGCACATGGAACATTCACTTAAGAGGAAGCAGATTAATAAGGTTTCCTGAAGAGTTCAAGGTCACAAACTCTCTGAGTGTTAAATAATGAAAGTCTGTATGTTTCTGCTTTCTGGTGTATTTTAAATATTTGGAGAATGAGTTAACTAGTTTTTCCTCTTGCTAAAACCTAGTATTTTAAATTCACTGTCACTGAAATACATATGTTATGTGAGAATATGTGTGTTGATTTATCTCTAGATATAACTAGAGGTTGCTGTTAAAAATCCAGAACAGTTTCTGCATTTGAAACATTGTATTATCCATGTTTGTAGCAGTGTTCAGGTGAGCCCTGGGTGGTATCAGAGGGCAGCATTCAAAGTTTTTGTAGAATATCCACTTTTTGGTGTGTTGTGCTCTGCCATTAGAGATGCCCTCAAAGAAAACTGTTTCTGTAACATTTGTACTGGTAATTTTTTATCCAGGTACTGTAATATGAAATCCTGGGGTTGCTGAGGATATCACTGCATAATATTGTTGTAAGAAAGCTTTGCAAAACTTTATTACAGACAAGCTTACCATAAATGGGATAAATCTCATTTGAAAGGTTGGTCATGGGTCCTAACATGTCCTTGGATAAGTGTGTTCTGAGCTTTCAGTTTATAAAGAACACCTCCTACACCTGAGTTTTAATTAAAGCAAAAAAGATGACTTCTACACAAAATATTTTAATGAACTGTGTTGCAGGTGAGCAAAAACTTACAATACCCTGAGAGCTTCAGCTCTTTTAATTGCTGTTAGATGTCTGACAGGCCAACTTCAGACACAGAACCATAGAATGCTTTGGGTTGGAAGGGACCTTAAAAATCATCTAATTTCAAACCTCCTGCTGTGGACAAGGACACCTCCCACTGGACCAGGTTGCTCAAAGTCCCATCCAGGCAGGTATTGAACACTTCCAGGGATGGGACATCCACAGCTTCTCTGGGCAACCTGTTCCATTGCCTCACCACCCTCAGAGTAAAGAACTTCTTCCTTATATCTAAGGCCTAAATCTACTTGTTTGTTTGTTTAAAACCATTATTCTTTGGCCTATCACTACACTCCTTTACAAAGAGTCCCTCCACAGGTTTCCTGTAGGCCCCCTTTAGGCACTGGAAGGCCATTATAAAGTGAGCCTTCTCTTCTTCAGGCTGAACAACCTCAACTCCCTCAGCCTGTCTTCATAGGAGAGGTGCTCCAGCCCCTTGATCATCTTTGTGGCCCTCCTCTGGACTTGCTTCAATAGGTCCATGTCCTTCTCGTGCTAGGGGCCCCAGAGCTGGACACAGTGCTCCAAGTGAGGTCTCACAAGCAGAGTAGAGAGGGGGAATTACCTCCCTTGACCTGCTGACCATACTTCTTTTGATGTAGTCCATGCCTATCTGACAAGTCTCTCTGGTGAAACGGAGGTCCTGTTTGGATGATGATACATTTGAACTCTTCCATTTGAGTTCCATAGCTCAAGATGAATGGACTTTCTAGTTTCTAGAGATAAAATCCGTATGTACCATTCATTTTCATATTTTTTTTCACTCTTCTGGAGTAATTTTTTTTAACTCTTGGGCAGTCAAAGTTACATGTTCCATAAATGTTATAAGGCATACTCTCTAAACTACTGAGATACTTTCACATAAAGGAAAGTACTGATGGCTCTGAGTCTATGAGAAAGTGTTTCATTATGGAAAGCTTTTATACATCAAGAATTTTGAAATTAAGAAATAGTTAACATAGTGGTTAACAGTAAGAAATAATAATTATTGTCTGTGTTGCCCAAACAAACTTCCCAGAGCTCCTGCTGGAGATGTTTATTAATCTAAACATACCCAGTATATCATTAAGGTAATTTCTTGCATGATTGATTGAATTAGTTAGTTATTAGGGGTGGGCAGGAGTACCTAAGAATAATGGGAGGCAGAGAAAAAGGGAAGAGAAATTGACTTTCTTCCAAAGACATATTAGCAAAACAAATGAACAATTTTTTATACGGTAAAATCAGCATTCATTTTTGCATGCCAGGGAGATTGCATCATGTAGAGCATCATGTAGGGCTGAAGGTCAAGGCCAATCTGCTTGCTTCATTTTTCCAGTGATCCATTATCTATTCTTGCCTAGTTGGAGTCATTAGTACTTGCAAAGAGGAAAACAAAAAGAAAGGAATATCAGCAAGAAGACTCTACATTGTATCTTAGCTATCATTGTACTGTGCATATACCACCCTAATCGAACTCAAGCACACTGAGTAAGCCAATTAGTCTTTCTAGCCACAGTAAAACAATTGCAATGAATAGACATGTCTCTACCATAAGCTGTAGAAATAATAGAAAGAGATGGTCTTCCTTCCTTTCTCACACTGTTGTCACCCAAATAGACTAGAATTTCTTTGGCCACTGAGTTCAGTACTTGTAAAAAGCAGAATACCACTTGATGAGTGTTTTTTGACTTTTTTTTTTTTATCCCAAATTGGAGACAGTTCCATATAAGACAAAAGATCATGTATTTGTGTTATATGTAGAGTCTGGAAGTGCTACCCATGGAGCTTTCTCTCTAAAGCAATCAATTCCATATGAGTGGGTTACTATTATTATATCTATGCAGATGCTGAATCCAGTTACAATAAACAGAAGCCAAGGCTGTTGTTTTCTCAGACAAATGCAGAAAAACTAGAGACCAGAGCTAGCTATTAATCTGGCCTATTAGTATGCAGACAGAATGACTGATTCTGGTTTCTCCTCCCAGATTCTCCATTTGTGTCTGGGCTGGTTTTCTGTACAGCTAGTGTATGTAAAAGTAGCCAAAACTGGTATATTACAGTTCTCTTAAAATAAATAAATTAATAAATAAAAAATACCAGTTCAAAAATAGCTACTTCCCATAGTCCTGATCTGAACAGCATCACATCCACTATATGCTGTGTTGGAGGGAAGTCAGCACTGAATGATGAACCCCAGTGGGTCTTCCTTGTAGTGCCATACTCCTCTCCAAAAACACTTTTTTTTATATAACTCTCTTTTCCTTTTGCCTTTCCCCCCCATTTTTGTACTTCCTTCAAGGTGTTGGTTTCTCTGGTATGATCCGATTCTGCTTACGTATGTTTATCCTATACCGGATGGCCCCAGTTTTTACTGGTATTATTTGGGCTATTTATATATGAAATACTTTGCTGGGTATCTCCATCCTTAATCTTGCATAGCTTAAAATTCACTGAAACAGAAATGAAGTCTATGGTGAGTTTGAGTGTTTTAGATCTTCCCTGCAACTATGGGCTATGTGAGGGATGAATTCAAACTCTTCTGTGAAATACCATGTAAAATTCTTGTTGCTGCCTCTATGGTTTAGAAATCATTATGCAGCTGGAAGTGTGAAGTATTAAGCATATCCTTTTATGTACTTTGAATTTATAGGGACTTCAAAGTCAGTCCTCATTTATTGTCTGGTTTGTTTCACTTCAGAAATGACTTGAACTGTGAACAAAAAGGAGCTGACAGTATTTTCAGATAGGCACTTTATAGTTATGCACTTTGTAACTATATGATAGGCCTGTCTCTGCCTTGAATGCAAAATTA
Source organism: Cygnus atratus (assembly GCF_013377495.2). Lineage (NCBI taxonomy): Eukaryota > Metazoa > Chordata > Aves > Anseriformes > Anatidae > Cygnus > Cygnus atratus. The sequence continues at coordinate 120,623,289 of NC_066362.1, forward strand.
GCTTGTTGATACGTGCTGCTACAGACAGAGGAACAGATGTAGTAATTCTCCTTTATTTACATGAAATCTCTAAAAAGACATTTTCTGGCAGCATGCTAGGAATAAACACAGTATCAAATATAAACCGCGCCATGCTGTGTTAGCTCATTCAGGTGTCAGCTGTGCCAGTTAGACATGGTCGAGAGCAGAAGGGGCTGCAGGCCTGGTCACAGCGCTGGGCTCTCCTGTGACAGGCCCGGAGTACTGGTGAGCCACTGGCACTGCTGGTCGGTGGGCACAGGTGGGGCTGGGACCTCAGTGCTAAGCCCTGGCACTGCAGCTCTGAGGATGGGAAGAAGGATGTGCCCTGCAGTCACACAAAGACATAACGCTGTTCATGAAGGCCCAGAGCTCAGGGAGGTAGAGGTTATTGGATATCCTGTTTTTTTTGTTGTTTGTTTTTTTTCCAAAGTAGGAGATTTTCTTACCTTCCTCCACTTCTCTTTTTTTCCCCCCTCCATTCATTTTCAGTGATTTAAAGCTCCCCTAAGCTCATCTTCTCTAGCTTTTTCTTCCATAGCCAAGAGGTTGAGGAACTGAACTGAGACTGGGAAGTTGTGGGGGAGAGAAGGATTGACGTGTTAGCATTGGGGGAGAGCCACAGAGAAGTTGAACATATCTTATCCGAGTGAAGAAGTGAAGTTTAAGTAAAACCCTGTGAGTCTTTTTGTGCCAGGAATACTAAAGCTGGTGAGCAGTCCTCAGCTGGCTGCCACCACCAGGGAAAGTTCTTCATGGGGGACAGCGCCCATTCCCCTTCTTCACTCCTTCTTGGTCCTCATGTAAAGGCTGAGGAGGTCTTCTGTTAGTCCTTCCTCTCTCTCTCCCTACTTCAGTTAACAGGTTTTAGCCAGTCTATTGCATGTTTTAAAATGTTCCTTTTTATTTCTGTCTCAGCTATTCAAACTTTCCAGTGTGGGGTTGAGGGCATTTATTCAGCTTATGTGCAAGCAGCAGATGCGTTAAAAATGAAATGCCTTGACTCTGAATTTCGGGCAGAAGTGGTGGGAGGAGACATAGCTAATTTAACTCAGTGGATGATTGATATGGATATGTCAATTTCTATTAATGTTCTTTTGAAATCACTGACGCAAGTATGTTTTTCCCCCACCCCAACAGAAAACATAAAGACGACAAATTCCCATCCCTTTAATTTGTGATACTTAGACACAGTTAAGCAAACTCTTTCATTATGGAGTGTCCTCCACAGGCTGGTGAAAAGCAGCTTCTGATGGTGCTCTTACCACTTTAAGAAAATCAAGATGCTCTAACAGAGCAATCTGCTTACTGCTCAAATGTCTAAAACAAAAAGCAAAAGTAAAAGTCACTTACAGGTAGGTCTAGATAAATTGCTTTAAAATCTACTGTTCCCTCATTAGACAGCCATTCATTGCAATGGAAAGAGCTAAATGTGTGCTGAGTATAAAAGCCATGTTTAAAATGAAACGGAGTTGAGAGACTGAAAGCATAGTACTGTTATTCAGAAGTAGCTTTCGAGCCGAGAGTTTCAATGGGAAGGTGCTGTTTGGACAGAAATCAGCAAACGTTTAGCTGAAGTGTGAATAATTCAAGCGTGCCTGAAGAACCGTGCTTTCTGAAAAGACAAAATGCAAGACTAAAAAAATCTTCAAACACTTGTATCAGCCTTAGAGGACAATGCGAGCAGCAGGATTTGAAACAGATTTGCAGATGCACTCTCTTTAGGCAGAGAGAATGCTCATTAAATGCAAGATGCTTCTGTGGCTCGTGTGTTTGCACGGAGGTATAGGTTTGCAAGACTGACGTATCAGATAAGGTCAGAGTGGTTACCACACCGACGGTGTAGCAGCTGCATAATAAATGATGGAGAGAATCATGTTAGGCATGCCCACCTAAGCTAACTTGAATCATGCGAAAGGGGAGCTGCTGGAATTCAAATAGACTTTCTGGTTCCCAGCAGTCGGCAGTAATAGAATGCTTTCAGGAAGATGACAGATGCAGGGGAAAGATGCTGTTTTGCACTATCTTGATTTGTTACGGCAGCCAACTTATTGGCGTGATGGAGTGACAAGAAAAGCAGCTGGCATGGAAGGTAGGATTATCAAAGCTATTGCATCATTATGAATGTAATTAGAAACTGACCATGACAAAGCATATGCTAGAATGAGCTGCCGCTGATGGCAGAGGATTTGTTGCCGAGGTCTGGAAACTCTGAAAACAACATTCCTTTTGCAAAATGGATTTTGCAGTTCGGTTTATGCTTGTGTTACCTTTTCTTTCCTGCTCGCCTCCAAGCTCAGGGAATCACTTGCTTGAAAGAGTGTCGTGTTAGAATGAGGCTGAAGAATAAAGTCTTTTCTAAGTCTGTGAAGCCTCAGGTAGATAGAAGCAAACAAATGTGAAACAGAAGACTGGCAGAGGCTCCCTCTGATTCACTAGCAAGCTCTGACTGATATATTGGCATATTCAGGAATCCCAAGGAAATGAAGATGCATGCACAAATGTTTTGGTATAATGAAAAGAAGATGTTATTGCAGGTCTTGGCTTTATAGTTAGTTTTTTCTGACAGGTTTTATTCCCCATCAGTTTTTAGCTCTTGACATTTATTCGGTTGTTCAGTATTATATAAAGAAAATACATCAATATCTCCTGCAGGGTTTCTCAACAACTCTAGCATCTGTTTCAGCTATTGAACTGTATTCACGTTTTGCCAACTTGATGCCTACCCAGCTGGTCTATCATTTCTCGCTTGATTACTGCTCTTAATTTCTCTGTATCAGCTTGTTTCAGATAGGATTTTGAAGTCTGTTAATGAGAAATGACAGTAACTGCTAAATTATTGAGAATTGGAGTATTCTTATTTTTGAAACATCAGAAAATCTTTGTGTGCATTTTATTAAATTCATATTCTGTGTTGCAGTGAGTTTTTTGTATAATCATTGAATTTAGCTGTGACTACTTTAAACCAGATAGGTCAGAAGCATAACTTCCAACTGACTATTTTAAGAAAGTTTGAGAAAATGTAAAGGTGCTTGCCTTAGTATGTGTACCTTTTTGATGTATGTTCCTTCCTCCTGCCCACCTTCCCCTTTGCAACATATATACTTTCTCTCTGTCATGGGGAGCAATCATTAAATGTACACGGTACATATTGAAATATATTTTATCACCACTAGGGTGAAACCACTTGGCAGTTTTGAACAGGTGATTTGAAGAGGTTTAAAACAGATGTTAGTTCTGTCAGCTGGATCGCCCGGTTCTAAGAAGTGTTCTTCTCGAAGTGTAAGCAGGACCTCTCTTCCCTTCCTTTTCAGAGGTACAGTAACCGTTCAAGCTCTGCTATATAGTTCACAGGATATGATTGTTAAATTATTTGGATTATTGTTCTATACAAAATGATTTATTTTAACACAAGATGTCTTCTTCAGCAGGTATATCACTTTTTCTAAGATTTCTTCCCCTAAGAAATGTCATACTGGATATTCACTTTTCTGACTTTTTATTTTAAATGACTTTTCTGGCTGTACTCTATGTAGTCTTGTCAAAAGAGGATCAGGCTATTAAACACTAAATGTTGCTGAGTAAAGCTGTAACATTTATAGAAAGACGGATGTTTCTAGATACACAGCAGTGAACCAGCCTTCAGAAAGTTTGAAGGTAAAGATCAGTAAAATTGATATACTGTTAGGTAGTGTGAGCGTTTCCCAGTTTTGATCACCTCTGAGAGGCATTTTAAATTATTTTATAAGTGCTGGGAGGAGAGATGTACTTACCAGTGGACAGAATTACTATGGGGTTCCTATAGCCAAAAATAGTTCTGTGGTTTTAATGACAAAAATAATATTGTTTTATTTCAGGGAATTTCTGTTAAGCATAACAATAATTTGTCCTTGTTGATGATGAAAAAACAGAGAATAACCCACATAAACAGCGTAAGTGCCATCATGTTTTCAGAGTAGCAGTACAACTGTTTTATATTGCTAGTATTATTTTTGTACTTCTGAAGCTCTGGTTGCTCTTTGTGATGAGAGTGGTGGCTGGCTATTATCATACTGTAGTACCTTAAAATTGTCTTTTCCTTGTGATGCCAGTAATTGTAACTGTGTGCCATATGTAGCCACCATCCATCTGATAAGTGATTTTATAGTTTTTCTCTCTTTTTTTTTTTTTTTTTTTTTTTTGTAGCATTTGATTTTAGGTTTTTCTTTCGCTGAGGAATTAAGCTGACGCTAGGTGGAGCTAGCTGTTGATTATAAATAGAGCTACGGTAATACAGGCCGGTCTAATGAGCAAGCTCCTGTATATAAAGATGACTATTGAAAATAACAATTTAAAATACGCAGAGCACTGAGTTGGACCTTTGCCATGATATTCGAGATCTGGTGCGGCTAAAGGAAGTAATTGCTCCTTTTTCCTTTTCTTTTATTATTTTACAAGATAGTAATCAAAGATGAAAAAATAATAGGAATAAAGCATCTATATTCAAAGAGGGCTGGGAAGCAAAAGAATGGAAATAAAAAAGAGGAGAGAAGCAGCAATGAGAGCCAGCAGATGTTTCCACAGTCAATACATGCAGATATTCAATTGTGTATTTGTCTTACTTAAGCCTGATGCAAGTTTTCTCTTGTTCTTACATATACATTCCCTTTCTATTCTGTGTTCCTGAATTAATGTCTATATCTGGTATTTTTCACTTTCTTTAGATATGGGACCACTGTTTTCAAATCACTTCTTGGAAGGGTGATCTAAAAGGTGTGCAGGGGTACAGGAAGTTCACTCTCATGTTGGCTAGCTATAATTAAGGAAAATGTAAAGAGTTATTTATTGAATGGTGTGGAAGCTGATTATATTCACTCCCTCACATGATTCAGGTTATTAATCCCAGTCAAGGATAAGAAATCTGAAGTTCTAGACTGTGCGACAGCACAAGATAAATACATTCACTTCCATGTAGTTTTACAGATATGTATCTCCAACATGCACATATGTTAGTTCAACAGAGAAGAGAAATCAGGATATATGCTGATACTTAGGTACTTGAACTGAAGAGGGAAAAAAAAGTGGGGGGGTGGGGGATACATACGTGTGAGATGACTACAGGAAAAGAGATGGGCAGAAACAGATTAAGAATATGAGCTGGAGCAGCCTGACAGAGCAATGATAATTCTCATCAACATCTGTTGAGTAAGGCACTTGCAAGTTCCATCAATGCCTTGTTCTTACTGTAGTAAAAAGGAATTGGGGTAGGGAGCTGCTCAAGTCAGTGAGGAAAAACGTGCACAGGAGGGAAATCTGCCTGATGCTCCAGAAGGACTGCAGATGAGCCTTTTTTGAACATTGTCCAGAGAAACATGAAATTTTAGTGTGGGGCTGGACATATGAGTTAGAATGAAGAGCTAAGAAGAAAGAGCTGGACGGTTCTAGACAAAACCAAATTGTCCTTGGGCCTGCTGCTTGTTGGAGGAATCTAGCAAGAAAGTAGCAGTGCCTTGTCGACTGGAAGAGATCTTTTTGGTTATGAGCTGCACAGCTGGTGCTTGATGGCACAAGTATTGGACAAGGTGGAAACTCTGTTTTAAAAATACTTAGTGTGGTGAAGTGTCTGACCGTCTCAGGCAAGGATCACGAGAAGCTAAGCTGGGAGAAGAAACACCTTCTCTCTGTCACTAAAATCTATCAGTTCTAAAATTCACTGGAGTAAGAAGGACAACAGGAGTAAAAATAACAGGTAAAGTGAGGAATGGAGGGGCTTCAGGTGTTCCATGAGACAGCCATTTGAAGAATGGGTAGTCATCAACTTGTAAAACATACATGGGGAATGCCATGTGTGGGAGTCAAGCTTGTCCAAAGGGATGTTAGTGAATAGGTGGATTTACTTGTCCAGCTTTCCAGAAAGATATTATGCCTAAACAAAATGTATCAATAAACTAAGTCCATAAATATTTTTTCCTTCAAGATCCAGAGTTCAAATTCTGTTGTTCGGGGGTTTGTTTTTTGTGTGTGATTTGTTTGTTGTTGTTGCACTTTTACTCTCTAATGGAATTAAAATTGCTAACTATTTGGGGGGCTGTATTCAATGATAAAGAATATCCTTTCCCTCCATTCCAGAGTAAGGTCACAGAGGACTAAAACACCTTCCTCTGAAATCCTGTACTTTTAATCTCCATAAGAAATGCTGACATTTCCAAAAGCTGCTGGTAGTAGCTAAGCACCATGTTAAGTTCCTGCGTGATGCTGGATGGAGTGAAGGGCAGGGGGAAGACTCATCTATCTGAACAGTTGCTGGACTTTGCTCAGTAAGACATTCAGAGAAGAATGTGAGAATTTTCTGAAGGCTGATATTATCTGTGTTCCTCTTCTCATTCTAGTGAAATCAGTAGGTACTCAGACCAGAAGATTACTGTATTTGAATTATAAATAACAAGAAATCCTTCAGCTTGATGCTCTGCTGCATGTCTTAGATGGATTTAGCCCATCTCCTTATTCTTATTCTGTGCCATTGACTCCAAAATGTCCAACTGATACACTGCAGAACTGTCGTGAATGCAGTCATTGTGGAGTCCTTGCAGAAATGTCTTGGATGTGGTAGTCACAGTAATGCAACCGTGAAAGAGGAATAACTGAAGGGAGGGACACTGTCTCAATTCCTGGCCGTTTCTGAAGGGAGGAGTCAGGACACTATAAGAAATGGGAGAAACATCAAACAATAATTGCTTTGTTTGCATCTTTTTAAAAACTTTTCCTATATGATCTGAGCATCTGTAGATCAGAATAATGATTTAAGTTGTACCTGTTTACAAAAATCAAAAACTTCCCTCTGCACTGCTTTTTTTTTTTTTCTTTTTGTTATCTTTAGAAGAGATTTTAGTCTTATTACAGGAAAATCAGAAGAGTAAAACAAGATTAGGCACATAGTGTTTTCATTAGTATCCTCGAGTTTCCCAGCTTAGTGTTTTACATTACAACACACTGTTCTTTACAAGGTTTTTCTTTAATTTGCATATCCCTAAAGACATTGCACATAGCTGCAACCAGTGTTCTGACTTTCTTGATAATGCAGGAACTCAAGATACTATAATTATCAGGGAGGCTTTTGGATTTGACCGCTGCTCACAAAGACTTTTTCCTCCATTTCCTTCCCTCGCACCCCTCATGACTTGTCACAACCAGGGAAAAAAGGTAGATCAGAAAAAGTTAAAGCAAAATTTGAACAAAAACTAAGCTTCCTGAAAATGTGTTTTCTTAATCTATATCTAGTTTCACTTTCTTCCATTTCTGTGTTCTTCTGATGCTTAGGAATAAAGAGCATGTAGAATTTCTTTTATGGGGTCAACTCCTTTTAGCATTCACTCCTGATCACTTATATTGATCTGTTTCCCTGAAACTTAAAAGCCACACTAAATAAAACCACCACATGCTGTTTCTCTAGACTTTCTTTTTATGAGCAGCCTGTTATTTTTATATAGCCATTATGTGGGTCACATATATTTTTGCAACAGATAACGCAAACAAAAATTCTGAAAACAGATTGATCAGCTTTGTCCTTTTTAGGAACACCGTTTATATATTCCCATAGTATGCTTTTATTCAACATTTTAATTTATTTTTACTACAAAATACCATTTATAATGGGAGCTCGTCTTTAATTTGATATTAATGGTCACACGTGATATTTAGTAAATATTCTCTAGGTACAAGCAAAAAAGGGCAAACTGAAATGTTCACCTATTTATTTAAACAAAGGGTATTTGCACTTTGCAGTCCCAGGCTGCTTTTCATTTGCTGTTGGTCCAGTATGAGATAAGGACTGCAAACATTGAAAACTGCAATGTCTTGATTTTCACATCTTGAGTTATTACTGAATCAGGTTTGATTGTAAAGTAGAAAAGTAAAGGTATTAGGTATCTGCATGTACCTGGAAAATTTTATATTTCTACTTTCCCCAGCTGTAACGGATGGAATCTTTTTGGATGGATGCTTTGATGAAATAGTTTTTGTGCCATTAAAATGGTGACTGAAAATTGAAGTTTGTGTTGCTAAAAGAATTTGTGGATGTTTATGGTTTAATGTCTGTGGTAACTTTCAGTTTAATAGTAAAATTGCAGACTTCTCACTTTTAGTGGTCTTGGTTTTAGATTACTGAAAAACACATGGGGTTTTTACCTTATGAATGAATTTGGTACTTAGCAAAATACTTCCAAAACAATAAAGTGAATTGCCAGCCCAGGTGATCCTGTGATTAAATCTTTGTATACATGTGCCTTTTCAGATATGTCTTCAGAAGCCAAGGACAGAAAGCATGTCACAGATGTTTGTAAATCCAGTAACTAATTATATTTATCCCTAGGTTCTGTTTTGTTTCAAAACGTGAGAAATAATGAGGATTAGGTAAGTGGCTAGCTAGGATGCATCCTGAACCAAGATCAAATCTATCCAAGACAGATTTGATGAGGGTCTCAGACTCCTAATTTAAAGATATAACTAAGATGCATAATTCCTAAATAGTTCTTCTACCTTGGCCCTGTGTGTAAATCAAAACCAGCACCATCATCCGCCCTTGGAACAACAAAGAACAAACATATTTTTTTTCTTAAGAGAATGTATGCTTTAATTTCTGTTGTTTTAGCAAGTTAAAAATACTTTAAATAATAATATCTGATTGTCAGTCATAAGACCTAATCCCACACTTTCCTTAGTGGCACAGTTTTTTTAATTACATGGGCCTAAATGGGACTTCCTTTTAATCATCAACATTGTCCACAGTGTTAAGGCAGATAATAAAGGTAATTTAACCACAGGGAAATAGTGTGTTGCCATAGGAGCTTCAGTTAAGATTATTCTTCTGGCAGCAAGTAAATTAATTTTGCAGGAGTCCTTAGTTAAACTGGTATTTAGTATGGAATCGAGTGACCTGGTTGACCTATCGAATAAACAATATCTCAAGTAACTCTGTTGGGCAAAGTGTATCAACTAGTTTCTTGTAAACCTAGGCAACAGAACACTGATTATTATTTAATTCAAGTATTTTATTATTTGTTACGACAACAGTGTATCTGGCACTTCATGAAGCATAGAGAGAATTGATTTCTTTGCTTCAGGGAACTACCTCTAATTAACATGAAGGATCTGATTTGTTTCCTCAGAAAGGAGAACCAGAATTACGGCTGCAAACTCTGGCCAGCTGTGAAGTTGTAACATATCTTTAACAGAAATGGGATTGAGTTCTGTGGTCCCTGTTAACAACATGACTTCAGGATTTTGCACAGAGTGCTAGAGATAAGTGTAGCACACTTTTTAATATCTTTAATATCTTTATTAATGATTTGGACAAGGGAATTGAGTGCACCCTCAATTTGCAGACGACACCAAGTTGGGGGGAAGTGTTGGTCTGCCAGAGAGTAGGGAGGCCCTGCAGAGGAACCTGGACAAGATAGGTTGATGGGCAGAGGCCAATGGGATGAGGTACAACATGGCTAAGTGCCAGGTCCTGCACTTTGGCGGCAACAACCCCATGCAGCACTACAGGCTTGGGGCAGAGTGGCTCGAAAGCTGTACAAAGGAAAAGGATCTGGGGGTGTTAGTCAGTGCTCACCTGAACATGAGCTGGCAGTGTGCCCAAGGGGCCAAGAAGGCCAATGGCATCCTAGCTTGTATCAGGAATAGTGTGGCCAGCAGGACCAGGGAGGTGATCGTCCTCCTATACTCTGCTCTTGTGAGGCCGCACCTAGAGTACTGTGTTCAGCTTTGGGTCCCTCACTACAAGAAGGACATCAAGGCCCTAGAACATGTCCAGAGAAGGGCTGTGAAGCTGGTGAAGGGTCTGGAACACAAGTCCTGTGAGGAGCGGCTGAGGGAACTGGGGTTGTTCAGTCTGGAGAAGAGGAGGCTCAGGGGAGACCTTATTGCTCTCTACAGCTACCTGAAAGGAAGGTGTAGGTTGGCCTCTTCTCTCAGATAAATAGTGATAGGACTAGAGGGAATGGCCTCAAGTTGTGCCAGGGGCAGTTCAGGTTGGAAATTAGGAGACATTTCTTCTCAGAAAGAGTAGACAGGCATTGGAAGGGGTTTCCCAGGGAAGTGGTGGCATCACCATCCCTGGGGGTGTTTAAGGAAAGGTTGGACGTGGTGCCTGGGGACATGGTTTAGTGGGTGATATTGGTGGCAGGGGGATGGTTGGACTACATGATCTTAGAGTTTTTTTTTCCAACCTTTATGATTCTACGACACAGACATACAATCTATTGATAATTCTGAGGTGCCATAGAAACACAAGGGTACTGATATTAATTGCTGTATTTTGTCCGAGCCAGAGTATGAGTATATCACTGGGAATCCTTCACAGTCTGTACTTGGAGAGAAACATTGAAATTGAAAGAGCAAGGCAGAAAAACATATGGAAGAGAAAAATTAGTCTATTACATGTGGGAAAGGTAGAGGTGCCTTTTTAGGGGACCAACTTTCTCTTCTGTTGTTTCATAGAACATGTTGATATTTGCCATGTCAGGACACGATAATGGTTTTTACCCAAGTAAGCAAACATCTCAGAACAGTTTTATTCATTATTATAATTTAAGAGATAGTATAAGACCCATTATTTAGTTTCTGTTGCAGCGTAGTTTTCTGGTTTAATACCTTGCCCCAGGATTTGTAGAAATACAGAGAGTGCAATAAAACAATTGAGGAGAGGTGAATCAGTGCTGAAGCTGTCAATTTTTGTTCTCTGGGATTTTATTTGGTCCCAGCTCTGTGTGAGTTTAAAGGAGAAAAACTAATATTGGTACTGCCAGACAGATCTGTATCGACAAGACTGGAAAAGCAACTCCATGTCCCCCTAGCATGGGTACCAAGTGGGCAAGCAGTAGCCTCGCTCATGTCAGCGTTCCCCTGGAGATACAGAGGTTCCCTTGGTGATACAGAGCTAGGACATGTGATAGAGGTTTGGGGATGGTGATACCCATTTCCTAAGCTAGTATATTGGATATAGATATTGTGGGAGCAGGGGCAGAGAGTGAGGAAGAAAGAACAGCAGAGTCTGTGAGCTTTTTCATCTTATTTTCTCTCTTCATCCTGTCAAGGAGGAGGAGTGGGAGAGCAGCTGGGTAGGTGTCTGGCTGCTGGCCAGGGTCAACCCACCACAGTGACTTTAGACAGGTTTATTCCAAGTGTGCTTTCCAAATGGTCAGGAGGTAATGACTCAACCTTGGTTATTTGTAGGGATAACTGATAATAGAATGGGTGAGTGTTGATTACAGCTCGTACTTAGTTAAAAAAAATAAGTAAAAATAGGTTGTAACATAAAACCCCTCTCTGTCTGAAGCAGGGAGAGTTACTCAGGAGTTGCTTATCCCGAATTTGCTTTAAAAAGATGAAAATCATCATGAAGATGGTATTATTACTAGTTTAAAGGTAGTGTATACAGCGTGCGCTTGAAGTAATACCAGGAGCATGAGTAATTAACATTTGGAAAACATCAAGTGTGTTGGCTTTGCTAATATTTTTGTGTACTAGGGAGATTGCATACATTGGAGTTTTTCATAGGTGGTATTTATAACGTACAACTGAAACTTGAGTTTTAACTAGCTCCCAGGGTGAATCCTTGCTTTTAGCTACTTATGAATGAAAGAGATGTGAGGCAAAAAATAGTAACCCACCATGGTCTGTGGCTGTAGTAGGCTGCACATTTAAAAGTATTAGAAGAGAGAAAAACATATAATGAAATGATATGTCATCAAAACAGTCACAGAAAAAGGAAGGGATTTTTTGGTTTAGGAAATAAAAGTTAGAAAGCTATTCAAATGGAGTTTTGTGACATTTCACAGCACATGGGTTGTACAGATGTCATCTATTTCTATTGGAGTTTAAAAAACAAGGTTACAGCTTTTGCATTGGTTCTTCAATCTGAGATTATTGATGAAGAGAACACGTGGCTTCATGTTGAGGAGGTTTTAAGACGTGTCTTACTGGGTTGCTAGCAGATGGGAGGAAGAGTAAGCTGTCATTTGTTGGAAGTGGTAAGCTATCTAACATAACAGGTTGTGTTCTGGAGGTTGTGTTCCTTTTCCACCGTTGCTAACATGATCAAAGTTTAAAACAATCCATTTTTTTCTTATAAAATTAAAGTTGTAATTATAAAGAGTGAATGGAAGTAGGATGGGGTCTATTCAGAGTCTAGTTAGTTCAAGAGCTTTGTTGGACCACCCAGCTGGAGTGTGCAAATTATATCTGAGGACAAACTTGTTTAAACATTAAAAAAGCAACAATAAAAAGCAAAATAAATCCCACTTAAATGGGGAGGTAAGTAAGGTAAGTAAAAGATTAAAGGATATTATGTGCAGGGAGTGTTACCTTGGCAGCACTTTATCTTATTCATTACTGATATCAGACATGTGACTTGGAATTAAAAACCTCTGTTTCCCACTATTGACTCTCAGCTTCAGACATTGACAACTTGTCAACACCAAGCTCCTATCTGCCTGTGCACTGCTGGGATTTCTGTTCCAAGATTTCACTGAATAAAAGGAAAACAAACAAACAAACAATTTGTTTCAATCATTAGGGTTGTAGGCCTTAAGGAAGTCCTTTTGATACAGCAGGAATGTAAAGGCTTTGGAATTAGAAAGGGTCACCATTACTTTGTCAGGGGTTAAGAGAGGTTTTATTTGTATTTGTTGGTCTTTGGGTTGTACAGCAGGCCAGTAATAGTTTTGGCCCACTTCTCAAATTTGTGAAGGGAATGCTATTTTTAGCTTTACGTGTAAGTTAGACAATAGAGTTGGACATTAAAGTAGATGTCAGGGTTCAGTGGAGACACCTATGGAAATATGGGTGTTCTTGTATAACTCTCCTGCCTTCAGTGAAATGGATTTGGGGAGGAGTGAGCAAACTAGTTACAGAAGGCCAGGTTCATGTCTTTATCTGTTACTTTTGTTGGTCAGTCAAAGATTATTTATGGAAGGCTAGCAGTACTTTCTCTCATTATAACCAAATAAATGAAATTACCCCACCCCATTACAGGAATAAAATGTTAATCTTTGCTGCAGATATGTTTTCAGATAAGATCTGTGATGTTTCTTTATACACTCTGGCATGATGTTTAGCACCTGTAAATCATTTGTCTCAGTGATTGCTTGCAAGTACACTGGAACAGTCCAATTCCTTGTAGTAAGTAATGAGCTCCATTGCATGAGAACATAAGAGATACTCATGAGTTATTATGGAAGTTGAAAATTCAGTAAGGAAAAGCTCATCTATACATGAAGCAGGATTAATTTCATTAATCACGTTCTTCTATTAGCATAATTTCCTAAAGTCTGGCTTGTTCATTCAGATTTTTTTTTGATGTAGTATTGCTTACCAGGATGCAATGTTGAACACTTTGACCATTATTATTAGTACTGCTACTAATTCAAGAGTAGAGTTTTAAATTCCTACTTAAGTAAGTCAGAGCATGTCTAAATCAGCGAGGGCTTCCTTTTTCTTCCAGGATAAATAAAGGTGGGGTAAGACACACCTAAAATTAAACTGTTCTCACATGTGTCTGTAATCATTGCTGGAAGAACATAGAGTCCCTAAGAGAAAAGTTGTATTTGGAAACTGGGTGTAAAGAACACATCAAAGGGGAAGGGGTCCATTTTTGTCTATATTTAGAAAATGGCTGTCTCTCTGTGCATTTCAAATGGTTCTCAGCATGGTGCAGTCATGGTGTATGCGTTCAGCTCAGAGCAAGAAAATGAAGATTCAAGCCCTCAAAGACTTGCTCCCTTGTAATCCTATTTACAGCCATTTAAGATCAGTACTGAAGTTTAATATTAAAGTAAATGCTGTTAGCTTTGGGAAGAAAACAGCATGAGAGTGAGTGAGCTTTGTCCCTTCAGGAGAGTGGATAGGAGAAGAGAAAAATCTTGAATAAAATAATTAAGAGAATTGTTTCCTTTTTAACTACTCAAGTATTTATTCTGTATTTCTGAACACTAAGCACTACATGTCGTCCAGCAGAACAGTCCTTAGAATTCTGATTCTGTAATGTTGGGAAATGCTGCATTCATATATCTGGGGTGGTGAACTGAGAAACAGTATTGACAGGAAACTGCCCAGGCAGGGAGATGCTGCACCACACTGAAACATGCATAAGATTCCTGACAGTGTTACAGGTAACTACATGAAGCAGTTATTCATCTGATTCTTAGTGCCTGAACAATGCAAGACATAGCGCTCGCTGTTCAAATATGCTTGGGAGCATTAAAAAGAGAGTGAACCCCTAAGCCCATCCTGGTGTTAATGCCAAGCTGTAACCTCTCTAGTGGTAGAAGCAGGACTTTCTACTTCTGTCTTGAAAGACCTATGGAAATTGGTGATGGAATACCTAGACTTGTTCCCTCTGAACAAATGTTATAATGAGTATCATTGGATGAATATGTTTTTGTCCTTTATCAATTCTCTGAAAATACAAGAAGAATATATCAGTGAAACTGAAAAGCAGTGCATTGAAAATGTCAAAGGAGGAGAACCGTTTTTATGCTGCATGTTTCATCTTTGGAGCTTGGTGCCATTAGATGTGAGGTGAAAATGTAGTCACAATTGCAAAAGCTCAGTAAGTGTGTTTAGGCCCTGGTTTGATCAAACAAAATCAGTTTATTCACAATTTATTTGGCAATTTTTTCCATCCCTTTGTCATCACGCATATAGGTGACTTCTATCCTCTGTGGTATCTGCTTCTATCTCTATCCTCTATCTGCTTCTATCCTCTAACATGTACTAAATCAGCCAGCAAACTGGAAATCAGGAACACTTTCTTCTTAGGGCTTGTCTAACAGTTATTTATGGTTCCCATGGTCCTTTAAAATGTCTAAAAGAATTTTTTTATTTATTTTGGTATAAGTATTTTGTGATTCCATTTTATTAATTAATAGTTAACTTTTTAAAAAGTGAAAATGTATTTTATTCTTGTCTTTCATGTTATGTTCCTTTGACCTTTTATTTTACTTTTTAGTATTTACTACATTTCCTTGCACTTTGACTCCTTTTTCATTTGCTTTCTGAACTATGTCTGTAGGTAATATTCAAGATTGAAAATGCCAGTTAATACTTATGTTAAACTTAACATATATTGTTTTCCAAAGATGTAAAAGAAAGTGTTTGGCTATTGAAACTCTCAAATAAAGGCTATAGCAACACACCAATTTTATGTATCACATCAACTTGTTTTGCATGCCACTGTCACCTGGCCTGGAGCTGTGTAAGATTAGATTCAAACCATGCAAAACAAACAAGACAGGTATGTTGCTACCACTTTGAACTGTGTGTATCACATTGACTCTTCTGTCAGATATACTTAATCTGGTAAATAACTGGTGAATGTGAACTATACTCACACAGACAGTTTTGATCACCTCCTAGCCATATTCAGTAGCTGTGGTGTCATTTTCTGTTACATAACAGTGACCAGTCTCTACAGCCTACCCACTCTGTTATTATCATTGTTGAAAATGAGTCATTCCTTAGCTCTTGGATGTAATTTAGATTTGTGTCTTTTCTATTACATCCTGAACCTTCCTCCTCTTCATCAGTACTCACAGCAATTGCTGACATCCTGGCTGGAATTACCCCTGTGGGAAGGCTCTCTCCAGCAAAGGTTGCTATACCTTAATGTGTTATTTGGTCCTTTAGTAACACGTAGCTTTTTTTTTGAGATTGCATGCATGTTCTAGGACATACAGGTAGTTGTTTGATAATGTGTTTTCAAGTTACCACGAGGAGATTTTAAAAAGAGAAGGAAGTCATCTTTGGATTTAGTTTCCCGAAGGCCTTATGTTGTGTGTGTGTGTTTTTTTGTTTTTTGTTTTTTTTTTGTTTGTTTTGTTTTTTTTTTGGTTTTGTTTTGAGGATGCCTTGCCTGCCTCTTCTGTGTAGATATTTTTAGTACAGCTGGGAAACTCAGTCATTGTGGCATAATTTCTCAAGTTAATCTGCTGTTACTTATGCTAATGATGCTTGCAGCTCTGTAGGTTTGCGTTTCAATTTGGTATATTGCCACTCCTACACAGAAGCCAAAGGTGACTTTATCCACTTGACCTGAGATGTTCTGTGAGTACATTTTGCTTTTCCAGTTCTGTAACCCCAGAACTCTGCAAGTGAGATGATTACATCTGTCTCAATCCCCTCATAGGAACATGAATTTACAACCTCAGATTTATTCACTTTGCTCCCTGGTGAAGTTCTAGAAAGCTTGTCTAGCCTTGGTAGAAAAATAAAAAAAAAAATTGTTTTATGTGGCAATTTTGGAAGTTTGGGAAAACTGAAATAAGGAAACATTGATATGAACAAACCTATCCATGTGCACATGTATTCCCTCTTCTAATGACATAATTATATTTCACATCACAGTAGAGTCTCATCTCTGCAGGACTCCAGGTGGTTTGCAAACATGGGTGCATTTTGAGCTCTACAAATTCTGGATCGTTAGGTGCTTTATTATCCCTGTTCCAGAAATGGAAAAATCACAGGGAGAGGTGTTTGGTGAACTAGCAGTTATAGGAGAAATTCATCACACAGGAACAAGAACTTCTGGTTTTTAACTTTTGTATCTTTTTGATACTTTTGATACTTTTTGTATCTTCTTGTTTCCGTCTAGAATACTGTCCTAAACATGGAGAGGAGTGAGATGTAGAAACTCTGCTTCTTCCTACTTCATACACCTTGGACTCTTGTAGTCAGCAAACTAGTTTGTAAACTAGCTAGAGCCTTACTAAATTGTTCAGCTTCTGCCTGAGCTTGGGTTTCATTAACATCATAAAATGCAGTTCTTCTTTGCTAAGTTAAGCTGAAGACTCAGTCTCTATTTAGTCTCTATTTAGTCTCTAATTAGTCTCTATTCTTCTGAAGTAATGCAGTGGGATATGCCACGTTTCTTCAAGCTAAAGCCAAACAAAAACTAGGTGGGGTGGTGAGGGGAGCTGGGTATGGATTTTGCTCTAATTTTTGCATCTTCTAAACTAAAGGATATGCTCAGCCCTCCAAACAAACTTTCTGTTAAATTATTTTTTAGAGTTGCACACATCATACTCTGGCTTTTGGTGACAAACAATTCCAGGTTTTCTTCTTGATCCAAATTGACAAGTATACAGAAGACTGCAGTGTACCCGTGCATACTCATCTCCATTCGTCCATTCCTGCTTGCTCTTTCTCCAATTAACCTGTAGGTCCATTTCAGAGGAATTCAGAAAGTAAAAAGGGGAGATACTTTTTGTTCTCCCAAGAAAAGCATTCTTGGTTTGCATGTTTCTGAGCCTGGGGTTTCTCATGATTGTCATCATGGAAAGCCAGGGACAAAGGTGTGTTTGTCCTCTCCTACTCAAAGCAGCAGGAGAGCAGATGTTAGTAAGAGTGGTGCTAATAATCTGCAGTAAAAATGGCAGTGTATCTGCTGGGAATGATCCCTGGCTCACCACATTTTCAACAGCTTTAGGGCACAAATACAATGTGCAGTGAAGAGTGCCATGCCAGCTTCAAATGAGCCAAATCTGGAACTGGAAGCTGTTTAGCTAAGTTGCATAGGGGGATGTTGAAGTTTTCAGGCCTGCGGACTCCTAAAGCGTGCTGCATCCTGAGGATTTGTCAGATGATCAAAGGAAACAAGAAAAAAAAATCCTGAAAAATGCTGTGGAAAATTCATCATTCGCACACAAACAGATATTGCCAACCAACTACATTCATAGTACTCTTTTTGCTGCTTGGAATACTTCAAATGCAAAAATCTTTTAAAGATTTTTAGTTTGAGGCTAAAAAACTAAGCTCTTATCACAGGTCTAGTAATAAGTAAGTACATGGGTGACAAAAGGAAGACTAGGGGAAGTGTGGGCCCACTGCTGAATGAGGTGTGGGACCTGGTGACAGAGTGTGGAAAAGGCTGAGGTACTTTGCCTCAGTCTTTGCCAGCAAGACTGGCTTTCAGGAAGCCCAAGTCCCAGAGACCAGGGGGAAAGGCTGGAACAAGGAAACTGTGCCCTTGGTGGAAGAAGGCCAGGTCTGAGAATGCTTAAGTGATTTGGATGTATGTAAGTTCAGGGACCCTGATGGGGTGCATCCATATCTATAATACATCTATAATGTACAACCTGATATGTTTCTATAGTGAAATGACAGTCCTGGTGGATGAGGGGAGAGCAGTGGATATTGTCTACCTTGACTTCAGTAATGCCTTCAACCCTGTGTCCCATGAGACTCTCATAGAGAAGCTGATGAGGCATGGGTTGGATGAGGAGACAGTGAGGTGGATTGAAAACTGCCTGAATGATCCCAGAGGGTGGTGATCAGTGGCACAGTCTAGTTGGAGGACAGTAACTAGTGGTGTATGCCAGAGGTCAGTACTGGGTCTGGTCCTGTTGTTAAACAGGATCTCCATTAATGATCTGGATGATGGGGCAGAGTGTACCTGTAACATGTTCACAGGTAACACAAAACTGGAAAGAGTGACTGATATGCTAGTGGGTCATGCTGCCATACAGAGGGAGGTGGACAGGCTGGAGAAATGGGCTGACAGCGACCTCCCACAGTTCAACAATGGGAAGTGCAAAGTCCTGCATCTGGGGAAGAACAACCCCAAGCACCAGGGCATACTGGGGCCCACCTGGCTGGAAAACAGCTTTGCACAAAAGGAGCTGAGGGTCCTGATGGACAGCAAGTTGAACGTGACCCAGCAATGTGCCCTTGTGACAAAGGGGATTAATGGTATCCTGCACTAGGCAAAGTATTGCAAGCAAGTGGAGGGAGGTGATCCTTCTCCTCTGCTCAGCATTGGTGAGGCCGCATGGCCTCACCGTGTCCAGTTCTGGGCCCCCCATTACAAGAGGGACATAGACATACTGGAAGGAGTACAATGTAGGACCATGTAGATGATGAAGGGACTGGATCACCTCCTCCTGTGAGGAGAGGGTGAGCGAGTTGGGACTGTTCAGCCTGGAGAAGAGGACACTCCAGGGGATCTCAATGTATATAAATACTCAAAGGGAGGGTGCAAGGAAGATGAAGCCAGGCTCTTTTCGGAGGTGACAGGACAAGAGATAGTGGGCACAGACAGAAACACAAGAATTTCCATCTAAAAACCAGGAAGCACTTCTGTGCCATGTGAATGAGGGAGCAGTGGCACAGGTTACTCAGGTTGTGGAGTCTTCCTCCTTGAAGATCTTCAAATGCTGCCTAGACATGGTCAGAGCAGGCCTGGGCAGCCTGCTCTGGGTGGCCCTGCTTGGACCAGATAAACTCTGGAGGTCCCTTCCAACCTCAGCCATTCTCTGAATTATAACCTCCAATGCAATATATTTCTTAATTTCTGCTGTGGCCTTTAAGTTCAAAGCAAACAAGAACAAGTTCTTTTTAAGCTCAGTTTCTCCCCAAATTGGCAACATTTGCAAAAGCAGGAACAGAATTGAATGTGTTTATGGCAGTCATGATAATTATGGAACACAAGATTAACCTAGCCAGGGAAGATAAATACCTTGCTATTCAGTGCAGTGATAAACTGACTTTGGAATGCAGCCTGACAGAGTGGCAGATGAAATTTGATTTTTTCTAGCTATACATAGCTCACAACAGGCCACTGTGATATTTGTTGAATCTAAATGTCCCAAGAACCTTGTGTTGTCTTTATAGCATGGGTAGTTATTCTTTTCTATTATTTTATAGACAAAGTCTATAGCTCTAATGCTGAAATAGGTAATAGGTAAAAGCCTTTGAAAGTACTGAACATAGGAGATTGGTTTGAGCTATCGAGCATGGTTTCTGTCTGAAATGTGAACTAGGTCTTTCTCAAAGACCACACATTCCAGGTCTGTTTGTCTATAAATTGAGTTTCATTTGTATTGTATAACATGTCTGTCTTAATAAAAGTAAGTAAATTTCTTCTAGGATGTAAGACCAGATTTGTCTGAGCTGTTGTTGGCTTCTGCAAAGCCAGGGTAAATGTATATAATTTGTAAAGAAAAAATACTGTTATTTTCTCCAAATTATGTAGGCAAGAGAGATGATAGGATGGTGGAGAAGCCGTAATAGTTACTAAATATTTTGCTCATCTGTTTCTTTGTTACTGAAGTACTGTTGACAAATATTTGCCCTGTTAGTTTACAGTGATGTCTTCTATACATGGAGAAGTTTCACAGTGATGTTAATTCATTTTCTTAACTAAACAAAAACCTTTTGACAGAAATCAGCACTAAGAGATATCTTCAGTAATTTCAGTTAATCATGGAATCTTTGCTTCAAGTCTTCAGCATCCTGTCACCGATATTTGATTCTTTTGTGCTGAATTTTTGTTCTGTAATGCACTCTTCTTTTTCCTTCTGAGTTAAGAGATGGCAAACAGATGTGTAGCTGAAGCACAAGAAGAGGGGTTACAAGCATTGTGTTCTTTTCCTGAGCTCTGCAGTCTTTTGCTGCATGATTCAGACAGTTTAAGACCAGGGAGGATCACTGCATCGTTCAGTCTAACCTCCTGTAAACTAGACCATTACGTTTCACATAGCTACCCCTTTGTTGATCCCAATAACTTCTATTTGGATAAACTATGGGCTTCAGAAAGACACCCAGGAAGACAACAACAAATGCAGAATGCATTACTACTCTTGGCTGTTTTGTTGCATTGCTTAATCACTGTCGTCTAAACAAATATGCATTTTGTAGCTGAAAGCTTGCATGAGTATTTCAGCTCAGTCAACTGGCACACTATGCTACAGAATGTCCCATTCTTAATTTTTAGCTTGACTTTGTTGGCTTGACCCATTCATTGACTTTGACTGATGTGTTAGTTGAGGACTGTGATTTTTCTGTCCCAGGCCAATGTTTTTCAGTGACCTCTCCACAGGTAGGTCTAGCAAGTGTCAGTCTTTGTTTTTCAAATGTGGATTTTCCTGGTTTCTGTCTCTTCAGAGTGGATTTCCTCTCCTCTCCTTGCATTCAGTGTGTGCCAGCTACACACCAAGTAGTGCCTTACACCTCCTCTTCAGCTGTGCATAAATACTGCACTGATCTGCCACTCTTGAACTTGGTCCTGTGGTGGCATACCAACACTTTCAATTATAGTATTAAAGACCTGGTATTTGAAACATACATTAGTAACTGGTACTTGAAAATAATTTCTCATCAAGAAACTGTGACCTGTTACTGATGGAAATGATTAGAAACTCCTTTCAATTTGTGTCTTTTGAGGAGAGAAGGCAACGGAAGGGTTTAGGATGATAGAAAGCCTGAATTAGTGTATTTTTAACGAAGGTTACAATTCCTGAAAAGACAGACAAATGCTATTGCTTGGCAAGTTATGTCTGAGGTACTGGCTTTGGATTAGCAACCTTATTGTTTTTCCTTTGTCTTTCATTGCCTGCACCTCAGCCTGAGGCTCTGTCTAAGAACACCTTCCACCTTTTGAGGTATAACCAATTCATTATGCTTTTGAACTTCGTTCATGGATGCACAGACAAATCTGGCAAACCTCTTAAATTGGTATTTTCTTTCATTCCAAATAGCGTTACACACATTGCTTTTTAAATTTCATACTCCTGCTACTCATTGTAGAATAATGGCTTTCTGAAATACAGTTTCCTTCAAATTTAGAAGAGAAACCCTTTTGAAGCACTTCCTATATTTTTCTTGCTTCTGGTGGTCACTGCTCTGTGTGTCCTTGTTCCATTCTGTCCCACATTTTGGTGGGAGGTGAAGGTATCCATATGGGGTTGTCTGTTTTGGACATAGACACTTTTTTTTTGTCCTGGCATACATGCCTCAGGTAGGTAAATGCATTAACAGTGACACTTCCATTAATCATTAGAATATCCTATCCCGTATTACTGTTACTGTAGTATAGAGCATTACAGTATAGAGATTGGTACTTCTGCTAATGATTAGGTGTTTTTAAGAGACGGTACTTTTAAGAAAAAGGCTAGCAGATTGTTTAACTGGTTTCTGAGAGCTTACGGACTAATGGAGTTAACAGCACTATTGTTTGCTTTCCTTCTAGAATTTATTTTGATGCTGGTTACTGCCCTGAACAGAGTTTTGAGACCAAAGTTTACTTGCTGCTGCTCACAGTTCATGTTGAGTCTTGATTCAGCAAAACTCTTGAGTATTTGAAAACTCAGTGTATGACCTGAGCTTTGACTTGAGTGCATACATTTTTTAGGAAGAAATTTTTTTGCTGAGGCAGTCGGGTTCATAGAGTTTATAAACGCTACAAGTCAGAGGCTTTCTTCTCAGAAGCTATAAGCTGTGCTGCATTCCAATTCAGCAATCATTTTTTATTCATGCTCTCAATTGTCCAAATAATTGTCATGTCTTTTATATTCGTGGTGTCATAATGCAGTATGTAATGTAGTGTGCTTTTTGACATGATGGTCAAAATGTGCTCGAAAAATACTTGAGCATTCAAGACAATTGTTAGCAAAGCCCTTTGTGCGTCTTTTAAAGTATGTATGTGGGAAGTGCTTCTGTTTTAAAAATACTTGTCCAAATTGTGTTCTTAATGAGGAAGTCACCTTGGCAAGGTTCCAGCTATGAAACTCAATGCAGAATCGGGCCACTTTGTCACAGAAGCAGCTCATCAAGCTCCTTGAAGTGATTTAACTCACTTAGTGCAGGTATTATGTGATACTGAAGCTGACAGGTTATTCAGTCTGGGCAAGACTAATCAAGGGGGGTTTTTGATTGTTTTTGGGGTTGTTTTTGTTACACAGTAGTCTTCATTAAAGGTCAGGGATTTCTTTTGACATAAGCCTCTGCTGCTCACAACAAATTTTATTTGAGATGGCAGTTTGTAAAAAGACTTATCAGTACGCCGTCAAGCCTCTCAGTTCCTCACAGTCTTTTGAGGTTGCTGTTGAGTTTCACTATGGTTATTATCATTCACACCAGTCTCTTTCTATCTTGTCCTTTGGAGGCTGATACTAGCTCACCTTCAGTGCTCTGAGCGCAGGTTTGCATTCCCTGACCACCCTCCAGATAGAGTAAAAACTGAGCATGCTAACACTGTGATAAATGAATAGATCTTACTAGGTGTAGTAGCATGGTTTTAACAGCCTGTTTTGATTGTTTTTGTAGTTGAGTAGCTCAGCTACTAACTAGTGCCATACAAGTTCTATTTGAGTCAGAGCATTGTTGGAGAAAAGCTTGTGTGTGCCTGGAGAGCGGGCAGTGGGGATTTGTTTGCCTCAAAGACCACGCTGATATACCTCAAGTGTAAGTTTCCTTGTGCTCTGCCTGTCAGCACCAATTACATATGGATTAACTTTGCAGACAGGTCTACTGACTGCAAAGGTCAGTGCTGGTCTTTCCTGAAAATTAGTTCTTTTCAGAGAAGAGAAGTAGAAATTTCTCTTAGTGGCAAGTGGAGTTAGGGGAGGAAATGGCCCAAAGAAGACAGAGGAGAAGTAAGGCTGGGTGAAGAAAAGCCAAAACTACTTGTGAAGAAGAATATAAGAGTGCTGGAGAGATGTCCCCAGGCAGGGGTCACTTTCCCACTCACAGGTAGATGATGCATCTGGGAAGTTTGCATCTGGGAATGTCAGGAGTCTATACCTTTGTTAATGTGAATTTCATGTGAGGCAGAGGGGAAAGCGTCTTATTTCAGTTTACTTCAAAGTCCCAGCTGAGTAAAAGTATTTTGTGAATATTTCAGTCTCACAGGACTTCTACCTACCAAATAGCCACCAAATGGAGACTTTCTCTTTAATAACATATCTTCCTTTAACTGCAGCTGCTCCAGGGCCAGATATAGAATGATTACATTATAAATATCAGGTTTCCAGGGTAGACCATGGCAAGCTAAAATGTCAGTTTGCCTAGTGCAAACACTTGACATATGTTGAGTTGAACGAGGAGTAATGAGGTTGGAAACTGTCTATTTGCTCCTGGTCATCTCTCTTTAGAATTTTTTTTCTGGGTGAACAGTTGACAGGGAGTAGATGACTAGCACTATTTCATCTGCTCTCTTCAGAAAATATGCACTGACTTAATGTGCAGGGAGCTGAGCTGCTAATGCTCTGTGTGAACTTGTCTCATGGCTGGGCTGTCAGAATTATTCTACTGTTGCTTTAATGAACTAGATGTAAGGCCAATTACACCTTATAGAAGTTGTAATGGTTAATTAAACTGTAGCTCTTAGTAGTTCAGACCTGAAGGCTACAGAAACACCACATGTATATCCAAAAGTGAAGTGAGACTGAAACACAGGGCTTCTTTCTCTTCGTAGATACTTTGCTTTAATATGTCCAGATGAGATAAATGGCTGCATAAATTCGAGAACATTTCCTTTTAAAGAGACAGGGAGCTTGCTTAATGATTCCCAACCTGCCCCTTTCATTCCTGTTTCTAATGCACCGTCACTTCCACCCTTCTCACATCAAAGAAGAGATGAAAATGGCACCCTGCAGAGCTCATGAACACTGCTCTGAAAGTGCTAGCAATGAGAGGTTGATTTTTAGTTTAATATGAAGCCTGCAAGCAGCGGCTGCCTGATTTCTGCCCTCCCTTACCATCTCCTCTCTCTGGGGACGCGTGTGGCTTTGGCGGTGCTGCAGCCCTGCCTTTGCCTGGTCAGGGCTGGATGCCTGGAGGGTGTAGGGGCTGCAATACCTCATTTTGGCCACTTTTTTTTTTTTTAATGTCTGAGCTGTGCAGATGCGTATGTGTAGGAAGGGAGGACATGTGCTAACACCTTGTCTTTGGGACTTCTGCATTTCTCTCTGGTTGTGGTTTCCCCTTAGCCTGGCAGCCAGGTGTTACAGAAGCATCATGGTTGGCCAAAGGGCCTTGAAAACAGAAAACCTCCTCCTCCTCCTCAAGCTTCGGCTTAGACCACCTCTGTCATGAACGGAGGAGGGGGTGTATGGCTATGGCAGCCCAAAGGAGGTAGAGGTGTGCAAAGAAAACACCCGAGGGTGAGATGGAGCCCACCTGGCTTTAGGCACTTAAACTGGGACGTGGTTTAGAGTGAGAGAGAGGTGCCACCATGACCACCTTCTGGAGCTTCTGCCCTCCTTTCTGCAGAGCAGCGTCAGTGCTGCCTCTGCCTGCAAGCAAAGTCCCCTAGGTAGGACAAGTCCAGGATGTAGTTTAGTGTCAGGTCAAATGGCTTTGGTGGCACTGCAGGGGAGTTTCCATTTAGGTCCTAAACTCCAACAAGGTCATTCACAATGTTTGTATCTCTCTCAAAAGCACAATATTACAACAGCAGGGAAAGAACAATAGGGTAGGAAAGCAAGATGGACTGTGTTGGTGTAGGAAGAGCTTCCTAGGTAAATCGAGCCACATATTCGCACTGTTATTGCACTTACATAGGGAAAACATTTCAGTAGGTTATCACAAATTAAGCATTTAAAAGGCATATCGTTTAGCGCCTCTGTTTTCGAAGAACAAATTAGAAGCTGAGGAGCAGAGAGGCAGGTATTTAACTGTAGGTTGAAAGTTATTACAGTCATGATGGGTACCAAAAAACCCCCTCAAACCTCAGAATGAAAACAAACATTTAATCTAGTAAGAGCTGGCTGTTTTCCAATCATAATCTTTCAGTAACTGCTAGAGAGAGGAGAAAAACACAATCCCAAAACTACAAATCACAGATATTGCGCATGATGACTACATTCTACAGCAGTATGGCCAAGACTGGTGGCTCTTGTTTTTAATTAATAAAAATGCCCTTTCTCTGCAACAGGAAATAAATGGCAGTGTTTTCTATACAAGCTATCATTGGTAATATTTGGTATGTAAGTAACAGCTTTCTTCAAAAAAGGCAATTAAAAGTTACTAGGAAGAGACAGGTTTATTTTCCAAATGAGAAAAATGTTTTTTAACTTTAAATTTTCTTTTTGCATATTGTACATTTAAGGAATTTGAAATGTTCTGTCAAAATGAATAAATAAAAGATGGTAACTAATGCTGTTTAGTAGGATATTACATATTTTGATAGTAGTATAATTTCTTGGCTTTTTTTCTTTCCAGCAGCGTTATTAATTTTCAATCCCTTCTGCTCTTTGTGGGCTATTGTCCAGTGACCTAAAAACTGAAATGTGTTACAGATTTTGGACCATTACTGTTTATGCATATTGGGAGGGCAGGCACAAGAGGTTACTATTTGAGGAGTGAAGTAGTGTCATGTTTTCTTTCTGTCTGTGTGTGTTTGTATATAAGGTATATGTGTGCGTATATATATAAAGTGTATGTGGTGTAGTTTGTCTTCTGCAAATAATTAGATGTGGGCTTCTGTTTAGGACTGTTGAGTCTGCTCAGTTAGAGCAGGAACTGATGAGAACTTGAGTTCTCATAATTTGGTTTTCTCTGTACCTTTCCCATCTCTCTAACCCAGAGTCATCCTCTGCTGGTGTAGAGGCAGGGTGTGCATTTCCCCCTGAACTTTTGCATAAGAAAAGCTGATTTGTGGCATAAGTGGGAGTTCACTTAACTGTTGCCTCTGACCGTGGTCTGAGTACATATGTAGACAAGACAAAAAAATAAAAAGTGTGGTGTGTTGTTTTTGTTTGGTTGTAAGTACAAAAACTTTTGTATATAAGTACAAAAGTACATATGGTCAGGTACCCATGATGCTGAGGAGTTTAAGCAGTTCAGGGGCCTATAGTCAGTCTGTGGCTGAAGAATAAAAGCCCAGTGGGAGCAGCTAGGGACTTGGCTCTGAACACAGGAAGCAACTAAGTCAGTCCTGTTTATTAAAGAAATAAGAAGAAAAGAAAAAAAGTCAGATAGTCAGTCACTGTCAGCCTGCATGTGGCCAAGAACATTGTGTTCGAACCTGTGTCATTGCTGCTCATCAGAGGTCTGCCTTCAGATAACCTGCAGACCACAGAGCCTGCTCAGTTGGGCTTTAAGCTGTGGTTATGACAGGGCCAAAGTGGTGCAGCAGACTATACAACTTAACTTCAACTGTGTAAGCATTGTTAGCATAATTAGGAAAAAAAAAAAAAGGTAAAATACCAAGTTACGAATTATGTAGATCCTGCAGATATTATTAATCAGCAGGTGCCAGAATAGTTTTCTTAAAAGAATGCATAAATATTTTTTTAAAATCTCTCTTGTTTTTATATGTGATTAGAGGAGGCCTTGTGCAATAAAGTATTGTTGTTTACTTGCATTCGAGTTGCCCTCTTCCTCCTTTAACCTAAATATGCCAAAGAGAAGCATTCTACATACCTAATTTGTTTCCATTAATTTGTGATGATTTGCTTATTCATAATTTGTTGCCTTTTTCCAGCTGTATCCAGATGCTTAAATATTAACCAAGAGATTTTCTCCAATTTCTCTTTTGTTGCCACATGAATATCATTTTGAATAATACATTTTTGATTTCCGTGTTTGAAAGATGCTTGGAAATAAACAGTTTTGAGCATTAGTAGCTGAGAACACAAACATCCAGCCGCCACTTGTTTAGATAGATGTTCTTTTATCTGAAACGCAACTGTTTGATTAGTCCTATTTAGAGAATGCTAGAGGCATCGATGCTGCATGAACACCTTTCCGCTCTTTAATGAACACTTGTGTGTCCTCCAGCAATACCAAATCAGTCTTATTGTCTAAGCCGTTAACGCGTAGCTCTGTTAAAGAACCGCGTGTGGTTTGTTGTGCTCGATTGAGCTTTAATTTGTCAAAGACACCCAGGCCCCCCGCTCCGCTAAGACCCGCAGTTATAGCACAACCTTAGCACCTTCAGCTGAAATGCCATTTTGGAGTTGTTCACCTGCATTGCAGAAAGGAGAAGGGCACAAGGACACTTACAAGGCCGTTTGTCATGGAAGGAGTAGCAGCACGTGAAATCAGTGGCAACTGTGCAGTAAAGGAGGGGTATGTTCAGTGATGAAAGGGGCCATGCTGCACTACAGACAGGCAGAAGGGGCTCCCAAGGCACGTATACAGGTTTGGTTTTTTTGTGTTGGTGTGGACTTTGTTCCTAAGGTCAATAAACCCAGATGTTATCGCTAGTAGCCCATATGCACACAGAAGGCAAAGCATCTGACGCGATACTGAAAGCAGTAAATGAGTTTACCTGTATAAAGATGAGAGGTGGATGGGCAATTAGGTGCGATAACCAAGTAATCCAGTAACCGTGTTTACCCTTTTAAGCAGTATGAGGGAAAAAAGATTACGTTAAAAATAAAATAGAAATTGGTCTGGTATACAGAAGAGCTGTTTTGAAAGTAGGGAAAAAATTATGCCCCCCTGGCACTCTCTATATTGAGAAAGTGAGACCATCAGAGGATTCAAAGAGAGTGACTAAAAGAAGCAATAAGATTTAGAATAATTAATTCACAGACACTGGGTAGAATGTACACAATCAGCACAACCTATTAGAAGTTAGAAATATTTGTGCTACTTTTTCTTTTCCCGTATCAAAAACACCTGACTGAATGGTAGCATCTGACAGGTTCATGTTTTCAGTTGTTTTCTATTACAGAAGGCATTGCAATAATTAATAAATTGACCGATACAGTTTACCTTTACAACAGATAAGTAATGGCAAGAAAAGACTGTGTGTGAATTAATGAATGCAGTGTTTATATTAGCCCTGCAGGGCAACACTAAGGAAACATGCAGATTAATGAACAGTTTAATATCCAGGAAGTGCAAAACAGACTGGGTCTATAGAAATCCTAGAACAAATGAGGATAAATATAACTTCAATTTCTTATTTGACTAATTCTACAATGCTTTGAGATTAACCTGTTACTGTGTGTTTGTGTGATTAACCTGTTATATATTATGATTAACCTATTAGTTAGCACCTGTAAATCATTTCTCTCTGTATGCTTGCTCTAGGCTTGTAGACAGAAAAGCAAATTGTTTCCTCATGCATATCCTGTGACTTGGCTCTGCCTGTAATTCTTTCTCTGTTCTCTGGTTCCGAAACTGTGCTGAATTTTGGCTGAGTTTCCATCCTGATCTTTTGTGCCTTTGTCATTCTCCCCTGTGACTCATGCAGCTCTTTGCTCAGATTTGTAGATTGTCTGAGATATTTTATTCTTCTTTGGATTAATTATTTTTAATAGTGTTTTCAGGTACCACTGAGTGAAGTTTGATATTCAGCTTCAATGGACTATTAAAATATTTTAATAATATTTTGGCTATTAAGGACTAATTTAAACATTAGTTAATGGTAGATTCTTTCAATGAAACCTTTTTTTTTTTTTTATTGCAAAAATGAGTTTTTCATGTTCTGCATATTTCCTTTCCTCTGGATGTTTCTTTAGAAATTAGACAGTGTTGTATAGTTTCTTTTCATGTAACAGCTGTATCCAGGATACTCAGCAAGATATTATGTGCCATCCACAGCATTTTTGTTATGTACCAAGGTTTTGTTGTGAAGCTGACATTGCCATTAGAGTAAGATCAGTGTGCTTTAGTCATCAGATGACTATTACAATTATTTTATCACTTTTTTTCTCAGCAGAGTAACTGCTTTCTCATTGATCCGGACATACAACTGATAGATGGATGTAGGGAAGGGCTGTAAGCAGCAGGCTCCAACTGCATTAGATTGATGTATCAGGCAGCTTCCAGCTGGGTGTGATAGGAAGATTACAGGGCTCCAACTGTATCCCTGTACAACTCAAAGTGAGCTCTCTAAAATCTACCCAAAAGATTCAGCATCGTCATTTTCTTGAGAATTTCTCATTACAGCAGATGCAGAAAATACTGGAAGTGAAACCTTAATTTGCAAAGACATTGAACTTCAGCACATCGTCAGTATACGTACTGCAATTGTACCTGTTTGATGAGATTTTGAAACAAAAATAAATTGAATTACATGAAAAAACTTCCCTCTTCTGCTTGCAGATGTGTAAGATATCTTCCTTAATAATCGTAACAAGTGATGTTAATAACAATGTTATCCCAGGAAGCATGCAGTGCCACAGAGGAGCAGCAGGTGCCAGGCTCATCCATATGGACAGGGTGCCCTAACCCCCTGCATTGTAGCAGGGGGGAGGTTGGAGGTTCTGGGGTGGGGGTCAGGAGGGAAGGTGCTGATGTCAGAGGGGTGAGTAGGATGGAGTGGGACCGCCAGCTCCATTTACCATTGCTTGGTCTGTGGTACGATGACACTTCTTGCACATGAGTTTACCTGCTCTTTGAACCCACTGGTGTACCCATTATACTCATGCCTCACTGGAAGCCCATGCTCACACACTGGACACAGGCACTGGGGGCCTTAGTATGCCACCTGCAGCCTCTGACTGGCAGCGATCCCAATCACAGAGGTTTTTCTTAAAACCCTACAGTAGTGTAAATGTGAATGGCATGTTGACCGAAGTGTGTAACAAGAACGTAATGGCAACTACAAAAATGTTATGCAAGTTTTCTGGCCTTTTTGGGTGTCCTTTATAAAATACTGTTTTCAGTGGCTACATTAGTATAAACTGCCTCTGCTTGTGTGATACATCTAAAAGAACACCAGTACATAAAATGATATAACTTTCCTTGTATGCTTCCAGTCAAGTTTTAAAAATCATTTTTGTAGTGCAATTTAATGTTCGTAGAGGCAAAATTTTGTAATTAGATACTAGTCACTGAAGATTAATCGAAGAGAAACCAATGAAAATATTGACTAGTTTGTGTGTGTTAGAATGACTTAAAGATTTGGCTTTTCTTCCTGGACAGCCTTGTATTTCATCCTGACTTTAGGACCTAGCCTCACTAATGACTTTGGCACAGTCTCATATAATTAATTTTATATGAAATCAACTGGTCCAGGGCTCAGAATGAACCCACATGTCCACATTGTTTGTACAAAAATAGCAGCCTTAGGATAATATTTTTTCTCATTTTTCGCTTCTACAGATTTTTGTTCTTTTGCGCTTACCGCTTGAGACTGTGCTATTTACTGAATGACTTACATACACAGATTCCTGGTTTATTTGAGGCTCTGAGAAAGAGAAGGCAGTAAAATATGTACAAAAGAAATACTGGCATAGTGTAGTTAATCTGTTTGAAAAGGTTTGCTTTTTTATGATTAAAAAAAAAAAAAAAGTTCTGGTAACTTAGTACTGCAGTAATTTAATGTCAAGAATTCTGTGAAATCTAGTAAATACTGAAAAGATTTACTAGAGTAGATTTGATCTTGGCAGGATCGCATGGGAGACTGCTCTGGAGGCCAGAGGGGCTTGGAGCACAAGGACAGTCCTTTCCAGCATATTGGAAATCAAGCAGATCAAGCAGGAGGTCGACTTGGGTAGCAAGGAGCTCCAGGCAGAGCTCACATCAAAATGAAGTACAACCAAGGGGAAAGCAGGCAAGGGCTACAAGGCAGAGGTACAAAGGCTTTGCGGAAACATGCATGGGTAGAGAAAGGGTTACAGGAAACCCACAGCTTAGCTGGCGTTGAAACCAGGAATGAGGTGAGGAGAAGAAAAATGCAGGCCCACTACTCAAAGGAGCAGGAAACCTAGTGACTACAGTATTGCTTACCTCAGCTTTTTCTGCGTTGTCTTGGTTTCTGCTGATAAATTCTGCCCTCACCTCTTTTCTGCTCCTGAGCCAAGTGGCAGAGTCAGGGGGAATGAAGTTACCTGCAGTAGAGGAGGTCAGTCATGGAGCTTTTAAGCCCATTGGAAGTGCCCAAGTCCAAGGGACCATCAAAGAGTTCTGTGGATGCTGACAGAAGTTGCTGCAAGGCTGCTGTCTGTCATTGTCAAAAGACTGGTGTTCAGAAGAGGTTCACCATGACCAGAAAAAGGCAAACATTGCATCCATCCTCCGGGAGGACAAGGAGGAGGATGCAAGGAGCTACAGGAGCAAATCCTCCTGGAAACCACTATCTGAACACACAGAGGTCAAGAAGGTGGTTGGGAATGGCCAGTGTGAATTTTGCATAGGCAAGATATGCATGACCTTCTGGATGGCATTCTCTGATCGACTGGCTGTATGGGTAAGGGGAGAACAGCCAAGGTTGCCTACCTTGATGTCAGCAAGGCCTCTGACACTGTCATCCATTATGCCCTTATAGAGAAACTGGTGAGGTATAAGCCGGTTTAGTGGACTAAAAGGTGGATGGAAAATTGCTGAGAGGACTCAGGAGATCCTACTGCTATCTATATCTACCTGATGTAGAAGGAAGGCTTAGAAAACAAGAAGCCAGGCTCTTCTTCAGAGGCATACAGCAAAAAGAATGGAGACATGAAGGAAAGAGACATGAGATGCAACACAGGAGACTGAGATAAGGAGTAAGGAAACCGGTTTTCTCTGTGGGAGCCATAAAACAGTAGAACAGGGGCCCTGAGTGGCTGTGGGATTCCCTTGTTTGGCCCTGAGCAACCTGCTCTAGTTGATGCTGTTTTGAGCAGGTTGTCAACCAAATGACCTCCAGAGGCCTCTTCCGACCTGAATCACTCTGTGATTCTCAGTAATTTTAAGGAGTACTGAACCTTTACTTCACTCTTAATTTTGTGCAATTTCTGAATATTTACAGTGGTGTAAAACAGTGAAGTATCATCTTAAGACTCAGTCCTAAAGCACTGGTGAAGGTGCTCTCTTTCTTGTAAGGCACTAACCAACCCTTTTTTATAGAAGGCCCTATGTGTGTAGGTATTACTTGATCTGCATATAAATCTGCCTGAGATGACAGTGTCATTCCTCCTCTGTAAACGTGCAATTTCTCACTAGGTAACGAGGGCTGAGTGTGTGAAGGTAAAGGAAAAACTGAGAAGGGGAGGGTGAAGGCTGAGGGCTGCAGCAGAGGTATCACCACCCTTCCTTCTAGTGGCATTTACAGCAGAAGTACTGAAATTCAAAGTGAAGGCAGTTTGCTGAATTTTCTCTACTTTCTTTGTGAGATTTGAAACCCCAGACTTTTCTTTTGTTATACAAAATCTGAGCTAATTTAGTGTGCTTTGAATAAATATCTGGTAAGACTGTTGCACCAGGTTACAGTAATTGCAAAGAGAGAAAAAAAAAAAAAAAAGACTTGTAAATGCAGTAAAAATGAACTAGCTTCCAATACGTGCACCTGATTTTCTTATTCCTGGAATACTGTTTCTAGCTTTCCTGGAATATAGCAACCATTATTTCTGAGAACATAGCTGGAATGAAATAAATATTTTGCCACACAACTCTTTTGAGAGTAAAGTTCATATAAAAAAAAAAAAAAAAAGGAAGAAAAATATAACAATTTTCATAAAGTATCTAAAATTGATTTTCAGGTATGTATATAGGTGATAGCTACGAATTTGAGTGTTTGGGACAACTAGTGCAATAGAGGGTTATTTATTTTTCTGTGAATGTGAAAAATTTACTGAGTGAAAAATGACTCCTAATGATGCATTTTGTGGGTATACATCTCTGAAACTGGTTGGAACTGAGCATGTCTTTAAAAGTGAACCCAGAAACGTAAAGGCTTATGACTCCTTTGTTTTGTTAGGCTTCCCTCCAGCCTTCAATTGAGTACTTTATAAATGTTTTGAGAAAGATGTTATACTGTCTGGGGAGAAAGTAATAAAAAGAGTTACTAAAAGCAAAATGTTTAAAAGAGAAGTTGATTTAGTGCAGATGCTTTGAAAGTGATATTTAAAATTAATGGACTAACAATAAATATTTGAAAAGTATAGTTTGCAACAAAAATCAGCAGTAACCATGCTGAGCTCTCTAAGAAGAAATTTAATTACAGAGATTTATGTTTGCATGACTGACTGTCGGATATTCTTTTTATGGAATATTAAGTTTATATTCTGTGGGTACTCTATTTGTTTCACTGTAATTTCTGGCTAATTTCTAAACACAGGAGAATTAGTTTCAGTGGAACAGTAAGAATGAAGTATTAGTTTAAGTTTTATTGAATTATCATGGGAGACTTAATTTGGCTCACATTTCTGCCTAAGGCCCTGCTCTGGGCTTTATTTATCTTTTTAGTTAGTTCCACTAGGACTGAATAGTATATTGCCTTTTCCTGTTAGTAATTGCTGCAGCGCTGACATCCCACATCCTGAGAATGTCTTGAGAAGAGCAGCATCCCTGTTAGGTTGAGTGGAATTTTTCAACATACATAGTTACTTATGTGCAGAAGCGTTCAAACTTGAAGCCCAAGCATCTCCCAGGGAAATAATTCCCTATCATCACTGTAAGTATGTAAGGTCTTTTAATTATGCTGAGATAAATTGACTGAAAGAAAATAATCTACTTTCAATCATAAAATCAGGCTGGTCCACCAAGGACTAAGCTAGTGAGTTTATTAGGTTGGAGACGTAGGTTTCTATTTGTACTTATGGTCCTAAAAAGTTCAGATTATAAATAAATACCCTCAGTCTGTCATTCAGTAATTCTGCACCATCTGGCAGAATTCCAGGCAAATTTATAGAGTGCTTTTAGACAAATATGAGAGTAAACTAAAGCTGTCATATTAGTTCATGTTAGCGCTGAGTAAACTAGTTCAGACTCGATAAGGATCTGTATTACATCCATTCTGAATCCTGGCCAATTTCTTATTTCTATAACTCAAGTCAAGTTCAAATCTTGATATTTTAAAACATTTTTTACTTCTGGCAGACCTGGAATTCCAAGTGACCAAGTACCACATTAGACTACTTTTGTAGTAATTTAGCTGTGGAAATAATTTGGATTTTTAAAGGAAAGGTCTTTTTTTTCAGCACTGAGAGCAAAAACGTCAGGTACAACATAGCTAACAATCTGGATAACTGCATACATATGGTACTGCTTCTGTGTTTGGTCTGAGATCAAATCATTTTGTACCTGTAAGACTATCTTATGTAAATGTCAAAAAAGTGCATCTTTTCTATTTGGGGTATGCATATGTGAGTAATTTAAAACTATTTCTGTGCAGAACAAATTCTACAAACCAGGGTAATCAGAGGTCATTGGGACAAATAGCTGGAGCATGTTTTCCTGTACAAGGTATACCTGAGAACCTTTCATAAACCTTCAAAATGCTGCCCTTGAGGAACTGTTATGATTGACTGTAATAAACAGGCTTAAAATAACAGACAATTTCCATACATTTTGAGCTGAAATAGGGCTTGAGAGATTAATATTTGAGTTTATCATCTCATAATAAAGTAATTCATTGCATAATAACACAAGAAGGGGACAAGGCATCTGTTCCCAGTAACCTAGTCAGTCAGAAGGCATAATGAGAGGACTGGCACACTCCCCTCCTTCATTGCTTTACCCTCTGGCCAGGGGCTACACCAGTGCTGGCCCTTCACAACTGCTGGGCTGGTACAGCTGAGCAAGAGGATGGGATTATATCGGTGGAGCAGGACAGGGGGAAGGAGTTTCCAGGTGTCACCTTGCTGTATGCTGTGCCAGGGTTGTCCCATACTGTGAAATAATTTTACAAAAGGAAAAATGCCATGAGGAGCTTTTGTGTTTTCAGTGGTCGTCTTCTTCAGTTTCCAAGGTTCAGCCAAAGGCAGCCTTGGTTTTTATTTCTCCTTGCCTGTTAAAGATTCAGATGTACTTTTAAACTGAATCGCCAACAACTGTTTTGCAGAACATGATGCAGGACTGAATGAAGACTTATAGTCCCTAATGTCCGATACAGCCTTTGCCTTAATGGAGCCACTGCTGTCTGGTTTTCCAATTAGAGTGGCCCTGTCTCTTCTGACATCTCTGCAGGGGAAAACAGATTGATTCATCAGCAGCAGTTGATTTCTCAGCCTGTAAATCTAGCAAGTCTGAGGAAACTGCTTTATTAAAAACTAATGGCATACCATACCCATCCTTCAGAGTGCAAAGTTATTTTATTATTAAGCTTCTCAACAGTTAAATGAAGGAATGGTTTCTTTCAGTTTTCATAGGGTAATGACCAAGAAACTCACTATTGTCAGGTGGAAATAATAACTTCATTTTCCATTTGCTATTCAGTAATAAATCGATTTGGGGAGGAGAAACTACAACATGCAGAGTATTCCAGTGCAAGTATATGGATTTGGAAGTCCTATACTTCACTGATCAGATGATGATGAAAAAGCACTATAGCAGCTCTTGATTTTTAAGGTTCTGTTTCTACTTACAAATGCTGTTAGAATGGCACAGCCTAAGCAGAAAGACAAATTCAAATCACACATTTTACGTAATAGTACTCATTTCTCTAAGGATCCGAAATGTCCCATTCATCAGTTCTGTTATCTCTTGGCTTGATGAGCACTTAAAGCTGAAACATGTAGCTAGCTTAATCTACTCGGAGATATAGCTCTTTTGGATACGTAAATTAGGACCTGCACTAAGGCAACAGTGTAATTTCTTACACTGGCTCAAAGCAGCACTGACAAGATTAAGGTTTTTTTTCTTTTTTTTTTTTTTTCCCCTCTTGTTCAGCTAATTAATTTTTGAAACCCTATGTGTTTTTTTGTGTTTTTTTTTTTTTTTTCTTTTCTCTTCCCTCCCTATGTAGCCTGAAGGAGGGAAAAAAATATCCCAGAAGATCCTACCTGCTGAAATGGACATTATAATCAATTTTGTGTGCTTAGCAGGTGTTGCAAATGGATGAAAGAGGGATATTAATGGTAAGATAGTTGTAGAAATGAACAAATCACAAGTGCAATCAATCTCACTTGTGTCTTCAGGGAGGAGTGTACTGCAGGCTTTAGCATTAACACGAGAGCTTGACAACTCAAGGTTACTTCAGTTTGAGAAATAAACCTATGGGCAACAAGCAGTGGCAAGATCATAGTACAGCAGGCTGATCCGAGGGGGTCTGCTTGGGGCAGGACCTGGCTGCTCAGGGCTGGGTCCTGGGAGCTTGTGGAGTCCCTGGCCTCACTGGGCAGTCTCAAAACACCTGGGGCATCAAAACACCTGATGTTGATCTTAAGGATAGGAAGAGTAGCATTGGGAATACTTGGAAAGAAAAGTGTAAAGATGCTCCTTTCTTTTTTTTTTTTTTTTTTTGGCTTTTTTTTTAAAAGCTTAGTTAATATGCCTTTGAGAAAAGTAGTTACAGCTTGCCCTACAGTCCTTGTTTTGTTGTTGAGAGTTATGCCTGTGTGAAGATGTATTTGTTTTCATCAAAGATGGTGAGACCCAACAGATGTAGGCGGAAGATTAAATAACAAAAAGCAAGGAAACAAAAACCTTGTCTTAAAGTACATTTTTACATATGAAACAGAAATTTCTTTGGGAGGGAAAAACCTCCAGTTCTCTGCTACTACTTGGAAATACTTATCAACGCTTTTTGTTCTTAAGTGTCATGGGGTCTAAGAACCAGTTAAATCTGACATAAATTAAATGTTGGGGGAAGGTCAGAGGAAGGTTACATCTATCCCTGGG
Source organism: Cygnus atratus (assembly GCF_013377495.2). NCBI lineage: Eukaryota > Metazoa > Chordata > Aves > Anseriformes > Anatidae > Cygnus > Cygnus atratus. The sequence goes on from NC_066362.1 coordinate 120,660,564, forward strand.
TGAGCAAGAGGTGGGGCTCCTGAGGGCAGGGGAGCCAGGAGATGTTCCTTGGGGACAGGAAGGTCAGTCCATATTCTCAAGGTCCTGTTGCCTCTGGTCTGTGACCAGGCTGTCAGGCGTGAAGGTGATGTGGAGCCTAGTGTGATGATTTTGGTGGGATTTATGTGTAAGCTGCAATACTTAGCTGCACAGGCACACAGAGGGGCAGCCCATTGTGAAAATAAGTTTGGATGCCCAAGGAAGTCACTACTGGAAGGGTTTAGCATCTGCCTGAAGTTGGCTGGGTCCTGCTCTCAGCCGTTTCTGGCGATCGGGATTCAAGCTTACTGAACCTGAGCCCCTCCGTGTTAATCAAGAGGAGAGCTGAGTATGCTTCTTGTGACTATTTTGCACCTGATATTTTACAGACAGGTAAAACCCTGGACTTACAGGTACAGCACTCTCACTTTGCATGGCTGTAGTTAACTTTTAAAAATCATCTCTGTATTTTATAAATTAGGGTCCAATAAACAGTAGCAGCATCCCCTTGTCATTTATAGAAAAGTAAGATGAAACCTGTACTCCTATCTTGAACCTGGCAAAAATTTAAGACCAGCATAAATGTTAGCATAACTTTAAAGTTTTAAGAGGACCAATACAACCAGTTGCAAAGTGTTAGCTGCATCTGCAAGCAATTAATTAATTTAAATTGAACAATGAACCACTTCTTGTAGCTGTACTCCCTGGTTTGTGGCAAATTGATTAAGTCAGTCATATTAATGAGGTCAGCCTGTGGTAGGATATTTCTAATTCTAGAACTAGTGAAGTCTGAAGCTGTTGAATTAGGAGTCTCCATCTTCTGCTTTGGGGTTATGAAAGCCTTATTGAAGCACCTGGTAATTTGAGGAGCTGTAAGAATTTAGCACAACACTTCAGCCTTTGTCAGCATGGCACTGTGGGCACCTGTGAAATAAGTGAATCTCAGTGACAGGACTTTGGTTTCTGGCAATACTCAGAACATTGAACTAGTTGCTGTTATTGGAAGAAGTTGTGGTGTTTTGAGGCAATTTTTATTTTATGAAACTTCTTTCTCTGAAGCTCCTGGTACTGTGTGCATGTGACTAAATCCAGACCACATTGCAGAGGGAAAGGGAAAAACAAGATCTTCACCTATAAGAAGTAGAGTTGTTCTAAAATAGTGCAAAATAATAGAATATGGTTTTTGTTTACCTTAACATTTAAAGATCTTTTCTTCAGATGAACACAGAATCTAAAGGAACTTGGTCAGTTTATACAGTTAGTACTTTTGATGTAATGCAATCAAGATAGGAAACAAAAAAAAAAAAAAAAGTGTTTGCCAGTGGCTAAGAAACAAGTGTTGTGTTCCTGTGCAACCTTCTGAACTTCCTTTTGTTTCTTTCACATGACCCAAGTGAAATCAGGGAGTTACAGGTTATTCTGAGCTGCAGGAAAAGGAGATACTATTTTTAGTAGTAATAAAATCTTTTTTGACCCATACATTATTTACTGTCTGAGAAAAGGCAAAGTGTACAGATATGTCTTGTATGCCTGAGTGCCTGTTTTAATTCATAATTATTGATCTACCTATCTCCAACCTTCTCCTAAAAGTTAAGCTCTGTATAATTAAATGAGTCTGTTCTAAACCTCATGTACAATTGGGGGCTGTTTATTTGCATGTTATGGCCAAGAAAACTTAATAACAAATGTACCAAACCCCAGAGCTCTGTGCTCATGATTTTACTCAAAATTGATGTTGAGATAGCCACTTGTAAGCCTTTGATTGAAGGCATGTGTACATTCTTTTAATTAAGATGGCCTAGAGTTTTAGGGGCTTAACAGTTTACATAAAGGAATTTTGGGTGGGAAAAATGGAAGAAAAGATGCTTGAATAAAAACATGCGACTGCATTCTATGTACACTGACATAATTTGTATGCATGTTATCATTGGACAATTCAATTTCACTTTTACTTTAAGAAAGTTCTAAATAAGTTGACTATTAAAAGTAAATGAGTTTAATGGCTGCACCATTACTACGTTGACCTGGAAGTGGGTGACTAACCCAGCAGCAAGCCCCCTCCCAGGCATGTTTACTTTGTTGTTGTTGTTTTTAAAGATTGAAGTCCTAATTCTTGGCTTTGATCTCTTTTGTGTTATGAATAAAAGGTGGGAAATAATGTGAATATTGTTTTCACATCCATACTCTCTGCCTTAGTGGCTAAACTGAACCATTTTGCTTTAAAACCCTGGTTCTGAAGCTGCTGTACCAGGGGAAGCTTTACAAAGCAGGGACGATGGAGCTGACATTTGAAGAACTGGGCCGTTGTGTCATGAGGTAGGCCAGTAGATGTCAATCTAAATCCTACGGAGAAAAGCAAACGAGTCGGAGAAATGCACTGGTGCTGTGTTTGCCCTCCAGACCTGAAACATTTGTTAGGTTTAGGGAGAGAACAACTTCAAGAAACTCGACTTGAATTTCATTTTAGCTGTTTTCAAAGGTGGTGATATTTTAAGAGAAGGTACTACTTTGCGGTCATAGAAAATGTGAGGCAAACAGTGTGGTGCCTGTAAGCAGCTCAACTCTCCTTCCCCCTCCCACCCCAATAAACCCCAAGGAAGAAGTGCATGAAAAGAGCTGAATGGTGGTGAACTGCTTTCTGCAGCCAGGCCAACCTTGGCCTGCCTCTGGCCCTGCCTCCTGCCCTCCTCCATGGCAGGGAGGCTGGTGAGGAGGGGGCCAGGGCCGCGGCCCCCAGAACCTAGGTGTGCTTCCTGTCTCCTGAGTCACTGCCCAGCCTCTGTAGTCTCCCATGGCCTGCCTCAGGTTGTCAATGGGAAGCCCTGGCCATGTGTCACCCTCAAATGTGTTTTGAGATTGTCTCAAAATCAGCCACCCTCCCTCTACAGGCAGGGTTAAACATGGGGCAAATGGTGCAAAAACTAAATGTGCATAGTGTCACTGGATACCTCTGTATCCACTGTATGAGACAAAAAAAAAAAAAAAAAAAGGGTTGTATTCCAAACTCACCATTGTAGGCAGAGTATTTTAAAAATATTTTTAATATTTTAAAATAGTTTTAACATTTTCAGGCACCCTGCAAGCTAGACAATTAGCTGCTGAATCATCTGTGGCTTTTTACTTATGGGATGGAATAAACACAGGATGGTTCTGAAGGGGTGTTTGTTTTTATCTAGAAAAAAATACTAAATGTAGATACAATTTCTAATCTGGCAGCCTTCCGTCTTGCTAAATCTCAGAGTGCACAAAGCTGGGCACGCATACTTGAGGATGACCGCAATGACCCTATTCTGTTTCTAAAGCATCCCCCAAGTGAGACACCTGGAGAGGGGCAGGCTGTTGGCAGGACTGAGCTGCAGCTCACTCCAGCTTGCCCATCTTGGCATTCCAAGCTGGTGGCAGGGGTTGAGGTTGGGGCTGAGTGGCTTTTGCTAGAACTGGAGAAGATAGCAGTTAGCAGGCTTTCAGCAGATGCTGTGGGATTCTAGGTTGGCTTTACTTCCACAAAAGAAAAGAATGATGCAAAATTAAGGCCAGCAATTGTGCAGATACCAAAGTGCCAGCTTATTTTATGAGGGTTATCATGGCAGGCATGGGAGTTTTTTGTATAGCATTTAAATGTAATGGGAAGTTCTATCTAAATATCAGCATGCCTAAAACACATGCCATATTACTACTTTTGTAGGAGTGGTTAGAAGTAATCAACAGTTTTTTAAATAGAAATAGTTTACTAAGTAGAAAATGTAAATTTCTATGATTTACAGAGGCATTGAAACCTCCTGGCATTTCTGGATGTTTTTGAATATGCTTTGAATGTGGACTTGTGCATTGCTGACAAATTTTGCTGGATCATTACAATATCCAACAGGAGTTTTCAAAGAATGTTTTAAAGAAAAGGCTATGTTTGTAGTAAACCCCCTAGTGATGTGTGAACTTTCCTTAATCAAAGTGTAGTACAAGTGATGGCAGAGGAGAAGCAACACAGGAAGAGAAGTTCCAAGGTGCTGTAATGAGGTTGGCAGGGCTTTGACGATCCCTGTGTTTACAGAGAGATGTTGGAAATGCTAGCAACCAGAACTGCCTGGAGATAAGAGATTTTTTTTTTTATTATTATTTTTTAAGATAATGTGAAAATGTAAGTATTTTGAGTGAATGTATAAGATCTGCTACTGTTACTGAAAACAGTAATCTCACTGTATACATATGACTTCGGCTCTGTTGTTCTCTGCTTTTGACTTTATTTCTTTTGGAGTTTTTTGATTTTGAAGACCTAGTTTTGAGGGTACCTCCTTCTCAGGTGACTGGTAGAAAATGTTTATGATCCACTTCAGAACTTAAAGACTTTAGCCTCCTTATATCTCTGAAATAAATGACATAGTGTAAAACACGATCACAGATCTTTTAGAACGAGATGACAGGATGACAGTACGTTACTCACAGTTCGGATGACTGCAATAGAGAACGTAATGAGCCATAATGCTATTATTTTTCACGTTAGAATTTTAATATTGTGTTTTCTGCAGCTCTTAAAATATCATACATTAAGCATGTTTCTGAAGCCACTGTGAGTTATGTATTCATAGTGTCATTAGAGGAAAACAGTCTGACAACCACATGGAATGATGAAAATCCATCCTACGGCCCTTTTCTGTTCTTGCATTAAAGTTGTTAAAAGGAAACATAGCAGACTGGAAGGACCTCACATTTAAAAGGTATTGTGGTCATACCTCAGAGGTAATAGCTTGATTGCTTGTGCTGCTGGCTGGGTTACAGATGTAGTCTGTAGTTCTGTAGTGTCTGGACTTGAGTGTACAGGAAGATAGGTGGCTCTATTCACCCACTGTCACTGCCGTAAGGGAAAATGACAACAGGGAGATGCTTGCTTTTTGTGTGTGACATTGAGTTCTTAGTGGGAGCCTGGGTAGAAAAGGGGAATAAAGTTTGCATCCTGGGAGAGATTAAAAATAGAAGTTTAGGAATCCTGGAACCAATCTTTTCTGGGGGAAGGGAGAGTATTTTTGAGCCTGTAATGATCTCGACTGCATATCTTTATCACAGATACCTCGAAGCTGTCATGCTAGAGAGCAGAGTGAAAATAGTGTCAACAAAAAAATAAAATGAGAAATTAGTCTTCCATCAATCCATCCCCTAAAGTCATAGATGATGTAGATTTTGTCTTATCTTAGTACCATATACTAGGGAGGTAAATGGCAATAACAATAGGAGACAGCATATCTGATGCAATTGAGAAACACAGTTTAAAAAACTACCATATCACCCTTATTTGGATGAAGCTTCTAAAAAAAGCTGAATGGCAGGGTGGCCTTTCGGTTGGTTAATCCCAAACTGGAGATTACTTTGCATGAAGGAGAAGCAGCAGACTCAAAATATGAAAAATTTGCAAGTTAGTCAGTATGCAGTGGCTTTCTAGGACCTGGTCTTAATGACACCAGAAGAAGAAAAGGAGAAAGAAAGAAAAAACAGAAAAGAAACTTCTGGAAGGTTGTGCTGTCCGGTTGTCTCCAGAGCCAGGTGCAGCCCCGATGGTGAAGGAGGGTGGCTGGGCTGCTTGGTGGGGTTTTGTCCAGTGAGGTACTGAGCTTTAGAGAAGAAGGAGGCCCCACTTCCCAGCTGCCACATGTCTGCACAGCATCTCCTTGGGGTCCCCACTCCGGCATCTGGGGCTGGGGCACTCAGCCCTGTGAGAAGGAGCGGGAGCCACCTCTAGCAGGGGCTGAACCCAGCACCTTAGAGCTGATGTCACTGCACCAGCTTATTAATGCAGTGTCACGGCAGAACAGGTTGTTCCATGTGTCTGTTAAGAGGATTTTCCTGTTTTACAGTGTCAAAATCCAGCACAATTTCTGGCTTATTTGCACGGAGGCATAATCAGACTTTTTTACTCAACCACATCCCCAAAGACAGCTCTCTGTTGGTGTTCTCTTAAAATAAACCAGATCTTTAATGAAACCTCCTGTAATGAACTGCACTGTCACTGTAATTTTGTTTATGAAAAAATATGAAAGACATCAAGGGAAATACAGTATATGTATAATTTTATTATAAGAGGGCCTTCTGCCAACATTTGAAACCACAGTTCATCTCTTTGAGAAGGTGAACTATGTTCATGTGCAATGGAATTACAGTTCAGTTTATGTTTCTTGGAAACTTAGTACTTAAATTTATTTTATGACAGCTCAGATCTCCTTAAATGTAAATTGAAGTAGATGTGCAAGGCTGAGATAACGGCAGATGCGTTCTTTAAGAAATGTTATTTTCGTTTTGAGTTTTTTAATTGTCTTTTGGCTATTGTGATTGTATTAACACTAAGTGCGTGTTGTACTTTACAGAGTGAGTGTTAACTTGATTCTAATTAAGAAATGTATAGATTAACAGAATTATATTGTGATCTTATATAGTTCATAGTTGCATTCTGCTGTATATATACAACAATAAAGTTGAGTAGGGCATATACCAAGCTACTGTGGGACGAAGAGTAAAGCAAAACAAAAGTGAGGCATAAAAATTAAAAGAATAGTTTTACTGAGGAAAAGCCATATATAGCCTACAGCCTCATTCTGCTGCCGTCTCTGATGTAAAACTTGTTTCATTTCTTCAAATTTATCCTCAGTAATGATTAGGGGATTAAGCTCTGATTTTAGCGATAACTCAAGTTTCAGTGGGTCATAGGTGAAAATATGTCTTGCAATCATTTTAGCCAAACGTCCAGGATTAGATCTGTATAAATAATTAAATTCCTGGGTGTGTCACACAATTAAAAAAAAGGGTGGGTGGGTGGAGAAAAATATAGTCAAGCTTTCTAGATTTTTTTTTCCTGAAAAAATCAAGAATTGGCATCCTTTGAAAAGCTCCTTACAAAAAAGCATTCCAGTGATATAATTAATCTAGCTCAGAAGCGTCATTTGGAAATTAAATATGAAGATGCTTTATTTAGAAAACATCAAAACAATCTCAGGGAAAAATAAAAGCAGCTCCTGTGTTTGGGGACATGAATTGCACAATTCAATGAAGTCCGCACACATTGACAAACTAGATTAGTATGCATTTTTTTAGCGTTGTTTTCTGTTGTCTTTTAAGTTGCCTGCATGTCCCGGGCTCCCCATGACCAAGCAGTTTTGATCCAGCAGCCACTAATCGTACCTGTGCAGGAAGCAGAAGGCGCTTTGTTTTTAATTCCTTTTTTCTTTAGGATGGCGTATGCTCAAGCTGGATCATGTCTGCTGAGGGCTCTGATTTGAGTCTGTTAAAATCACTGGAAGTCTTTCCATTGATTTCGGTGGGCTTGAGCAAGTACTTTAAGGAAAGATTAATACTGCTGCCGCTGCTCATCCTCTCCTGGCCTTTGAGAACAGGGAGAAAAATTGAGGTAGGTTTTGGGGAAGGAGCTGGGTGAATAGAGCTCTTTGTTTTTGTCAGTGGTTGGGAGGTTGTAAGAATAGGGTAAAAAAAAAATCAGTGATTTCTGGTATTTTATTCCATAGTTTTAGTGCTGTACACTTGAAGGAATAGCTCAGGACCCAAGTGATAACCTTAGTTCTCCCTGGCACTGCCATGCAATTGTGTGTAACCTGCCTGTAACCCAGATGGGACCCTTCCCAGCATCATGGTGTGCCTGCATTGAGGGTGAGAAAATAAAATTGCAAGATCAAGGGCAAAAAGATAGATAAAATGTCTTCAGAAAAGCAGCATAGCCCATCCGCGAAAGGAGAGAAGACTCAAGGCACAGGTCCTCCCAGACAGCCTTGGGGAGGAGGCCAGCTGGGGCTGGTGTTGGGCAATACTCTGAACAGGGAGGCCAAGGCATTTGGCATAGGGTTAGAGCTGGTATAACCACAAGGTGAACTTGTGCCAGACCCCTTAAGTCCTGGCAGTGACCCCGCTAACATCCCTAAAGCACAGCAGGATGAAACCCCTCTACAGCGTGCTGTTACACAAATGGTGGCTGGGAAGTCAGTGGAACTACTCACTGGAGTACTGATTACTCGCATGAATAAACGGTTACTAAATCAAGGCCATAATTGTCATGCAAGTGGTTAACAATATGGACAATGTTTCCCTCCTGTTTTTTGGACACGGTGTTTTTAGTAGTTTTTGGCAGAAACTTCATTTTAGGAGCCAGCACAGAGGCTCGCTGAGTTGGATAAGCATTGCCTGTTTATATTTGAAGGCACCTCTGCTCGTTCCCTCTGTGCAGCCATGCTCTGTGGTTTCCATACACATATAGTATTTGCATCAGTGGGTTTATTTTTCATTGTCAATAGTATAACATTTTTTATATGGGAAAACAACAACAACAAAAAAAGAACCATTAAGGGTGCCAAGTGGAGAATGAACCAGAAGATTGTGTGATGCCTTGTTCTGGCTGATTAGTATTTAACAAGAACTGAATTTGTACAGTTAAATGAGATTCAGAACATATTTTATTGTGCACATAATCATACGTCAGAGGAAATTTGTTAACTTTTCCACTGTTAAGACATTTAATGTGTGCAGAACTGCTAACTTTTTAGCATAGGAAGTCATAGAGGAGTATGAGTGGTGTTTCAAAATGTGGTACCAAAAACATATTTCTGTACATGTAGCTACTTGGCATGATACTAGAACAAACAATTGAAAATTGTTAATAAGAAAGCTACTGATATTAAAGCTAAAAATCACCAAACATGATTCTTTAGTAATAAAAACACCAAGGAGAATTGAATTAAAATGAGATACGAGCACAATAAACTGGCACATTGTACAGTTAGTTTATTAATTTTGATCTCTGTAGCATATGGTAGTTTCATGCAGCTAGGGGCTATGGCCACCTGTTAATACTCCAGAGTACAAAAGGAGAAAGGATTTGGTCATTCACTAATGAAAAACACAGTGAGTTCCATATTTTGATTAAAAAACATTTTCTTCTTTTAATACCTTGAGTGCATTTTTTTCCAAGTATAGCTAACTTTCTAAAATGAAAACAATGCTGCAGATTTTATGGTGGTTTATTTAAAGGAAATCTGAGTTGTTTTTCCCATGTTCCTATCGAGGCTTTAGAGAGTCTAGATTGAACAACTAGCTAGCAGCAACACTTTTCTATTGAAGGAAAAGGCATTTTTGTCCCCCTGCATTTTAATAAAAATCATTTCTGGGTTGTTTGTAATAGGCCTTCTAACATAAAATGCTAACGTAGTGGTGTGTATAACCATACTGTTACTTTATGTGAAATGGCCTGGAGGTTCCAGAAACCCTTCTGGTGCTCATCTGAGGACAGGCACGAAGCCACCTCTCTCCAGCCAGTGGGCAGGTGCTCAGTGCAGCCACAAGAGCTGGCACCACGGGGCGGTGGGAAGGAAGGGATGCTGCTCTGCCACAGGGACCAAAGCCCCAAAGCCCTGGATGCAGCTCCCTCATGGCCTCCCAGAAGGAGGTGGACCCAGTTTGCAGCCGGTGGAGTGTATATGGTGGAGTAATGGTGCCATAAAGCCATGGCTGCCACGTGTCGCTCCATTAGCAGGAATTTGCTACTCACTGCATTTCTTCTCTTCTTGCTTCTTGGACGCTCCAGAGCCATCTCGTGTTTGTTTATCGGTCATTATCCGCTTTGAAAAGAAGCATTTCTTGGAAAATGCATGTGCGTGGAACCAGTTGATGTCTCACGTGGTGTATTGTTGCAATGCTGAAAGACTAGCAGCCTGGAAGGTTTGCTTTTTAGACCTCTATCCCAAACCCAGGGGCACAAGGAGATAGGGCAGTGCTGTAGGATGAAGCACAGATAGGGTGGAAGGGAGGGAGTGGGGCTGTTCTTGCTGATGAGCAGTAGGAGAGGCGACGAAGAAGGCAGCATTGTGCACCTCGCTTGGTGGAGGTGGCCCAGTGGTGCAGGGACCTTGGCTGATCGCTGGGCACCACGGCGACATACTGGTAACAGGTGGCACTTCAGAAGTTTGCTGCCTGTTTTGAGTTAGTTAAACATTTGCAGCTGGAGCTCTTTCAACCCAGAGCTTTGAGATGTTTATTTGTGGGGACCACAGGGCTGGCACTCCAACTAAGCTCGAGAGTGAGTCAGAAGTGTTCTCCTATAATGATTATACTTTTAAAGCAGACTCAATAGCTTTATCTTTTATGGTGGCAGATGTGAAACATACTTTAATTTTGTGTGCTGAATTATTCAGATCACTGTGGACATGTCTGTGTATTATTCATTTACAGTTGACACACTCCTTTCTCTTCTTTCTCTCCTTTCTCCTTTTCAATTTTATTTTTTTTAAATTAAACTTTATTGTGTTGCCCTGTGATTATTTCCTGAACTAGGGATGTTTAGGGCACATTACTTTTCATTTCTATTCAGCTTCTACCAAAAAAGGGAACAATTAATATTCCTGGCAGTTCAGTCTCTTGTCCACTGTAAATTAAGTTGCAGCCATCAGCTCATTTTGCACAGGCAACTGAACAGCCATCCTGCATTGCTCTATTAGCAGAAACACTATTTGCATGATACATTTGAGCATGAATAGTTAGGAATTGTGCAATACAGTTGGTTGACTGATTGAGAAAGAATTTGACGTTTCTTACAGAGATCAGAATTGTAACCAGTGCTAATGGTGGAAGCTGAAATCATACTGAAACGATGGAATGTTTTCATAGGTGTTAAAGCTTCAGCTAAGTGTTGAATTTTTTGGGTGGACTGATCATAACAGCTGATGGAAGTGATGGTAACATCTTGATGGCAAGAGAGACAACAAGGGTCTTAAAGACAGGTGCCACCACAGCAGAGCCAGGATAGGCTCCCTGGACAAATGCTTATCCCCTCAAACAGAGGGGCTTGTCCCCTTGACTGAGCCCATCAGAACAGCAGCAGCTTTTCTGTCCTCTGTCCTGTGCTGTACCTGGTGGGGAGAAGGGTGTGGTTTCCATTTAAAAGCAAGCAGGAATTTATACCTCTCACTTTTCATTATATCATGTTGTGCATGCTGTGCCTACAGACTTGTTTTTTAAAAGAGAATATGCCTGAGTATGTTCGTGCTTCTGTAAAAAATATTTCAATTTCCAGCTAGAAGAAATATATTCTAAAACCTGTTATGGTGTTTCCATTAGTCAGTTCAGAGACAGAAAAAAGTATTGTAAATAGTATATACAATGTGTAAATAAACAGAAATTGGAAAGAATTACCAGAGAGCAGGTGCCACTTTCCAAGCAAGACCAGAAGTTTTTTTGTAGCGTAGCACTGCCTGTTTGACAACTATCGGTAGAAAATCCTTCCTGAAGGTGATCTCTGTGGGCAGCAGGCACCACGGTGACATGGGCAGGTCCCAGCACATGTCTGTTCTGCACTCATGGGAGGACATCTGGGCACGTGCTGGGTTGGGGGCTGCACTGAAGCTTGCCTGGAGCACTCCACAGCCTGTCAGGGACTCTCTATGCTATGGTCAGTCCTGTGTCTTAAATGTCAGCTTTGCTTCCCTTTGTAAAGGAAAAAGATCACAAAGAAAACAAGCAAAAAATTCCTTTTGTTGTAGATCTCCTGGTCAATAATTCCCCATTACCAGTGTTTTGGCTGATAGATCCTGTTTGCTTCTCTGTGCTCTCCACTGATTTTTCTTACCATTGGCACCGATTTTGAAGACTCTTGCCCTGTCGCGGGTACACATTAGGCCCCACAGTCCTGGAGAAGAGCAGCAGAGGCCACTGGCTTCCTACGGACTGGGAGGCCTGGGCTGTGGTGTGGTAGCAAGGGCATGCCTCCACTGAAGGGGTCCTGCTCAGTTGCTTAGATGTCTCCTTTTCTTTTTTACTCCCCCTGCCCCCAAACACTCCTTTTTTTTTTTTTTTTTTTTTCCCCTCAGTATACAAATTATTTTATCTCTCCATTCATCCCTTCCTCTCTTCTCTGTGCTTCTTCTTCAGGGGATGAGGTGTTTATTGCTTACCCCCAAATGCCTGTTCCATTAGCACTCAGATTTCTTCCCTTACCTGATGCTGGAACTGAGGAGGAGCAGCAGCACTGGAGGGGCACTGCAACTGCCATCAGTCTTCTGAACTAGATCTTTCAGCAAAAAAGGCTTTGTTTATCTTTGTTGTTAACATCTGGGGACTAGAGAGTTGTAGTGGTAAGAGAAATATGTCAGGAAAAGGGGAAATGTTTAAGAGAAGGCTTTGAAGGGTTTGCACTGGAAGCAAAGCAGCAAGCTCTTGTTTTCGCTGTGCAGTTCCTGCAAGTGTGCACGTGCAGAAGTTGCACTGAATGGGCTGGGTTGTCGGATGCTGACTTGGATTTATCAGCATCTTTACAAGTATGCTTTTGAGGTGAAGCATCCCTGTGTGAGCTCTGTTCCAAACATCAGATACATTACTAACTGGAAGTTTGCCAACTTTTCAAAGTACAGCCTAGTTCAAAGTTATGGTATTTGAGCTTCTGGAAAATCCTAGTATTTTGCATTCCTAGCCTTTTCATAGTATCGTAGAAAGGCTTGGCTTGGAAGGGACCTTAAAGATCATCTAGTTCCAACCCCCCTGCCATGGGCAGGGACACCTCCCACCAGACCAGGTTGCCCAAAACCCCATCCAGCCTGGTCTTGAGCACTTCCAGGGATGGGACATCCACAGCTTCTCTTGGCAATTTGTGCCAGTGCCTCACCACCACCTGAGTAAAGAATTTCTTCTTAAAATCTAACTTAAATCTACCCTCTTTTAGTTTAAAACTGTTCTCCCTCATCCTATCACTATCTACCCATGTAAAAAAAGTCACTCTCCATCTTTTTTATAAGCCTCCTGTTAGTACTGAAAGGCCTTCTCTTCTCCAGGCTGAACATCATCAGCTCTCTCAGCCTGTCTTCATAGGAGAGGTGCTCCAGCCCTCTGATCATCTTCATGGCCCTCCTCTGGACCTGTTCTAACAGGTCCACATCCTTCTTGTGCTGGGGGCCCCAGACCTGGATGCAGCACTCCAGGTGCTGAAGAACAGAGGGGGATAATCCCCTCCCTAGACCTGCTGACCACTCCTCTGTTGATGCGGTCCAGGATGCAGTTGGCCTTCTGGGCTGTAAGCTGCTGGCTCATGTCGAGCTTTTTGTCCACAGAACCTCTAAGTCTTTCTCTGCAGGGCTGGTCTCAATGAGTTCTTCTCCCAGTCTGTTCTCATATCTGCAATTGCCCTGACCCGGGCGCAGCACCTTGCACGTGGACTTGTTGAACTTCATTAGGCTCACATGGGCCCACTTCTCCAGCCTGTCCAGGTCTCTTTTGATGGCATCCCTTCCTTCTGTTGTATCGACTACACCACTCATCTGGGTGTCATCTGGAAATTTGCTGAGGGTGCACTCAATCCCTCTGTCCTTGATAAAAATATTAGACAGCACCAGTCCCAAGATGGACCCCTGAGGGACACAACTTGTCACTGGCCTCCACCTGGATGTAGAGCCACTGGATGGCCACAGCCAGAGTTGCAGTCAGTCGATTCTGTATCCACTGAATGGTCCACCCTTCAAATCCCTCTCTCTCCAATCTGGAGATGTGGGATGTCATGTGGGACCATGTCAAAGGCCTTACTGAAATTCAGGTAGGTGATATTGGTTGGCCTTCCCTTGCTGACTGATGCAGTCACTCCATCATACAAAGCCACCAGACTGGTCAGGCACAATTTGCCTTCGGTGAAGCCATGCTGGCTGTCTCAGATCACCTCCTTGTCCTACACATGCCTTAACATTGCTTCTAGGAGGATTCATTCCATGGTCTCCCCAGGCACAGAGGTGAGGCCCACCAGTCTGTAGTTGCCAAGGTCTTCCTTTCAACCCTTTTTCAAAATGGGAGTGATGTTTCCCTTTTTCCAGTCACCGGGGACTTCGCCTGACTGCCATGACTTTTCAAATATGGTGGAGATTACCTGTGTTTCATTTGCCCTTACAAACTCTTGCATGTGTTGCTTCTGCCTCAATTATATTTCTTTTCCAAAAATGCCTAGCAACTAAGTTGGCCAGTGACAATCAATTTATTCAACATTTATTCAGCATTTAGAGTATAAGGTAGGGAAATTGTCATAAAACCCAGTGCTGCAGATAATTGCCTGGGCACTCTGATTCTGAGCCTTACACCTTGAACCACGTGATCTACTCATATATTCAAAATTTATAAACCCATTTATAACATTTGTGCTCATAGTGAATGAGCTGTAGACTAAATATTATTTTAATAATACAGTGAATTAAATGTGAATAATTATAAGAATAATTTGGGCTAATCATGGAAGGTTCATGAATAAAAAGGAGAAAAATTGTCAACTTATTCACTGCAAGTTGGTTGCCTCGCTCTGACACTAATTAAGTTCAAGGCTTTGGGTAAGTAGTTCTGGGTTGCTTCATTACATGGCGAAGTGCAGCTCTGACCCATCTGGGATGCCTGAGCAGCAGCACGTGGGGGAGCTTCAGCATCTGACTGCAGGCTCCAGTGTGCTTCCTTTGCTCGGAATAAATCTCTGCCTGATTACTGTAATTAGCCACAGGTACTTCATAACAAACGCAAATAACCTTCCAATTATATGATTGGAAGAAGAGAGAGGATTTCTACAATGCATGGCTCTTGGTGGTTCTGTAAAAAATCTCACTTCTTTATTTCCCAGTTTATATTCACTTAGAAGACGAGGTCTGTCCTCATTTTTGTATAATTACGCTGCCACCCCGGTCCCTTACCCCACTGTGCTGCATGTAGCTCTCAGGCTGAGACGGTTCATTTTACAGCAAGTAGCTCATTGTTTTTACTTGCCACCTGTCACAGAAGTGCATATGACAACAGGCATTACACCGGTTTTACAGGGCTGTACAGCAAAAGCTAAACCAAGTGGGCACCAGCTGATGGCCCAGTGGTCACAGGGGGCTTGTGTCCGGGCAACCCCCCAGCCTCACTGGGCAGCCCCCAGGGGAGGCTCCTCCCGACATGAAGCTTCCTGCCTCTCCTGGGCAGTGTTCGGTCCCCTCCAGGCTTGACAAAGCCTCCAGAGCCTTCTTGAGAGAGACAAATTGTAAGAGAACAGAGTGGGAGCAGCTGCTGCAGTGAGCCTGGTGGGCAGCTGGCATGGGCACCGTCACCTTCCCTGCAGTAAATAATGGCATGATTGAATCTCCCTGTTCTGTGGAAAGTGTTTCTGACAGCATAACTGAGCATATCAACTTTTATTATTACTCTCTCAATCTCCGGGCATGTTTTTAATTTTTTTTTTCTTCCTGTTGTCTTTTTGCCTGCTTTTAAAGTTCCATTAATATGGACTGCCCTCAGTCCGTCTGTGCGTTAATCAACCAGGTGTGTGTATGAATGTCTCTACAGGAGGAAGTGGCAGAGGCTGGGGGTGTTCTCCCTTTTTCCCCTACCTCCGCATCCTATCAAAGAGATGGTCTACATTTGATAGAAGACTTGATGGGCTTTGGCATGTTATATGTGTTTGAATTGTCCTCTGAAACTCCTATTTATTATTTATTTATATGTTTGACTCATGTTATTTCTGTATTATATAATGAAAGCTCTGAATTTTTGTTCTCTCTGGAGCTTGGAGAAATTTTTAAGCTGTTAATATTAAAAATACTTTGCTCAATTAGAGGCACTTCTGCTAAAATTAAAAAAAAATGGCAAAAAAAATATTTCTTGAAGAGTTCTGGAATGTCTCATGATGTCTGTCTCGAGGATGCATCCTACTGCATTTGCACAAACTGACTGCTGTTTGTACATAAGACAATTTATTTTTGGTAATGCTTTAGTTATTGAGGAAAACATTTTTAACAGATGCTTTTAAGACACCAGGAAGAAAATTAAAGCTTACAGCTCTTTTGTCAGAAGTTTGTTGTGAAAAAGAAATTCTTAGGATAGACTTTTTGCAGAATGGATCAGGCAAGCGAAACCAGGCTTAATGCTTGACAACCCCAGCCTCTCTTGAACTTGAAACTTAGGATATTTTTGGTGGAGCTTATAAATCTGTACCTTACAATGGCAGGCTATTTATTTTTAAATACCATACATGAGACTGAAGGAGAAAGCAGCTGGAGAACATAGGAAGAGAGATAATCTATAAGGGCATATCTGCAAGTGGAGAAAGGCAAACAAAAATCTACTGTGTCTTTTACAGTGCACAAATAGCTTAACCCTCATCTGACACTTTCTATTGAGCCCCAAAAGTGCCCCTGCATAAGATCACACCAGTTTCTAAGTTAAGGCAGAAGAGCTTGCTCACACTAGGGTGTTCATGAGGAGTCAGCCCAAAGTAATTAGTGAGCAGTAAATTCAAATTCAGTCTTACTCTGCACAAAATCTCCTGTGTGGACAAACAACCATGATAACTGGAACATTTGATTGTCTTGAAGATAAATACACAGCCATAGTCTCAGACTGCTATGTGAATATTCTGATGACCTATATGCATAGGAAAACAGTATTGAAGGGATTTAATTTTGAGATAGCCGATGGCAACAGTTTAGCAGAAGAGCATACATAGCAATTAATATCTTTCAGGCAATTGTGTATTGCTTATAACATGTCCTGTGATCAAATCATGGTTAGTAATCTGGAAGTAATGCCCTGGAGGGGCACATCAGTGAAATTTGCTCAACTATATTAGGCTCTGAGGCCTAATAGTTTAAGTATGATGTAGGGGACAAGCAAAATATTCCTGTAGTAATCCTGTCACGCCTTCTCAATGTTCTCTTCTGTAGCAAGAGATTACCCATTGTGCAATAATTGATAAAGTTGATTATGTCAAGAGAGATTTCCTGAGCAAGGATTAGGCACAGACAATTCAAAGATTGATAGATTAGCAGTTTCCCTAGAAAATAAATTAAGAACTGCCACCACAAAGAGTACGTATAATGGTTCATGAGTTGTATCATCCATCACTGAATTGTGACTGGTCTGATGTCTGTACATTAAGAAGCTCAAAGCTGTTTTATGCAGTTTGTCAACCAGGAAGGAGAATATGTTTATCCCATAGTGAATAAGCACTGGAATATTTTTCTGAGCTGTAGCTGTGTGGAAGTTTTCAGTGTTCTTGAGCTTTCCCCTGTTTATACATTTAAACTAAGGTACCTAGTAGCCTATGCCAGCACCAGGTATAGCAATCACCCTACTTCCATCATACTTCCTATGGCAACGAGTCCTGAACATTTACCATTTCCACCATTTACCATTTCCACCTGTATTCCTTGTCTATCTGTTCTAAAATATCTACTCTGAAATAATACTATAGTTGTATATGTGTGTATATATGTATCTATTTGAATATGTATATATGTATCTATACATATCTATATATGAATATATGTATCTATTTGAATATGTATACATACACCCTAATCTGTATGTATGCTTTGCTGTTCATTGTCTTGTGTGGTTTTTTTTTAATCACCGTATAGGGATGGTTATTTCTAATGGATTGTTATTTCCTTCTGTTTCTAATGAAGCCCTTAAGAGAAGCGGAAGGCACACAGTTTTAAATAAAATAAAACACCACATAATTTCAGTTCCTCTGGTGATGGATGCTGGAAATGCAATTAACCTCTTATTCTCCTATGTCATATATTGAATTCCATAGAGATGTATATGTATGTGATGCATGTTATGGGTGTTCAGACAACCCTATTCCTTTGTATATGTGCAGGTAGGAAGAAAGGAAAAGAACTTAACAAACATTATGTCAATAAACAAAACATTTTGATACAGTGACTGCATAAGTAGGAAATTTTTGAAGTAATATCATTGAAAGCAACTAATATAACTTGAGAGTTGGGTAGCAAAGGTTAGCATGCTTTTTTAATCCATGAAGTCTCTGAAATGAAGAACATTTTTGATTCCTTGCAAGATTTTGGAAATGTAAATTAAGAACTTCTGTCTCACATGTCTCTATTTTTAGTATCTGGCCTGTCTCCTGAATGTAAAGGTATGATGAACTCAATACTCAAAATCAATTACAGCTTTGTCAATGCTGCATCATGTATTTATGACTACATTGCTATGTTTTACAGACTTCTGTTTTACAGAATTATATGTTTGATTCTTTAAAAACTATGGAAAAGGTGAGCTAATGTTGTAACCTTTTTTAATAGACAATTCTTTTTTCTTGCTCACACTGTCATCAGGGGTTGTCACTTACTAATATGTCCAGTTGCTTAACCTAAAACAGCAAAACCTCTCATACTAGGAGAAAAAAACTAGAAAGTGGAAAACCCACAGGAACCCTTCCATTGATGGTTACAAAAATGACATACTGTTTTCCCTCTCAACTGAAATGAAATACTGCCTCCACACTGAGACTTTGAATGCCGATCTTGAGCTGTGAGCATTTTCCCAGCTATATTTAAACCCTGGAAAGCAGGATATATGGTAAAAAGGTTGAAAGCTCTTTAATATTTTGTCATGCAAATATTGCTGTACTAAAACGCACAGCACTATTAAATTCAGAGGTGGCTGTAACTACAAAAGATGGAAATAATACCAGTGATTTAACCTGTGTTGTACTATTCCCATCAAAGCTCATCAGCAGCATTTTGCCTGAGAAACACTGGGACAGAGGTAAGAAAGAAATCACCGAGTCCATCATGGTGAAAAGAGCAGTAAGACACTGTCTGCAGTGTGCCACTTGGTGCTTGAAGTGGGACACTGTTAGGTGACGTGGCCAAGCCCTTTTTCCACTAAGAATGGTCAAGCTCCTGTGGGGTGTCTGAGATGACTGGCTGCTGGCACTGTGCTCCTGCAGGCTGGGGTGTAAGCTGAGCTCCCAGGATAGCTTGTCAGCAACCAGATGACACAAACTTCTGGCATCCACAGCTTGCAGTAGCAGAGTCCCATAATTTAATAGCACGTTATGTGAAGAGGTACTTCTTTTTGCTAGTTTTGAACCAGTCACCTGCTGATTTTCTTTCATTTTTCTTCTCTTTCCTATCCAGTTCTTGTGCTATGAAAGACACTGAAAAATTGTTCTCTGTTCATCTTCTCTAAAGACTCGTCATTTATTACACCTCAGTTATGTTCAGCTGCAGTTCTTTTTTTTCCATGTACTTTAAGTTTATACAAAATGCCCTGCTTGGTCAGACCAGTGGTGCATTTAGCTCAAGATTATTTTTCTAGCAAATAGCAAATGAAATGTTAGTCAGGTAACACTTATGGGTCTGTCTACCTTCTGAGGTCCATTTCCTTATCTTTCCCCAGTGTCTACAGTTATTGTGTTAAAATGTTAGAAGTTACAAGACCCTGTGCCTTTAGTATCTGTTTCTAGACCTCTTGTTCGTTAATTTATCTAACCCTATTTTAAATTAGCTGATAAATATCTGCCTTCATAACCTCCTTGGGTGACAGGATACAGATGTTGGTAGCCCAGTGGCTGAAGAACCACTTTCTTGATGTGTTTTAAACCAATCTAGGATATGTTGTGTTGAAAGATTTAGTAATTAACTTCCTTACTCACCCCCTTCATGCTTTTGAAGCTTCAGTCATATTTCTTCTGAGCCATCTCCTCTCCAAACTGAAGAGTCCTAGCTCTTTGAGTTTCCGCTCTTCAGACAGTGGCTCCAACCCCACAATTACTTTCAGTTGCTCTTCTCTAACTCCACTGCATTCTTCTGGAGACTTGGAGACCAGTTCTTCACACTGTAGTGTATGAATACACTACAGGTTTCTGTAGCAGCCACATGACCTCCTCTGATTTGCTCCCAGCACACATGGAGATGACCACCATCTGGGTTGGCACTTTTTGTCTGCTCCACACATGGAGCTGATGGCTTTTGCAGAACTGTCAGTGGTGACACTAGGACCTCTTCCTGGACTTGTACCTGACTATCTAGGGCTCAGCCTCTTGCTGGCATTGTTGAGATAATTGGTCCCTGGATGCATCGTATCTCTGCTTTGCTGTGTACCTCCCCTGGGCAATCTCTTATTCCTTGTCAGGTTTAGAGGACCCAATTTCCATGCTCATTCACACTCCCCTCACATTACCTTGAAGACTCCTCTTAAGTCATTCTTTGTAGGAAAGCCATTTCTCTCTAGCCTTCAATCATTTCTGTTGTCCTTACTTTTTCTGCTATATCATTTTAGTGATGGGGGAAGTAGAACAGCCCACAGTATTCAAAGTATGCACATCTGAAGACTTTAAATAATGCCATAATGATATTTTGTATGGTGCTCTCTATTTTAGTCATAGTAATGGCCAGCATTTGATTCACTTTTTGACAGCTTCTAAGATGGAGTTGATATTTTCATAGACTTTTTATAAATCACGATCTCTTTCCTGAGTGGCAATAACTAGTTCAGAGCCCATGCTGAGTACAGTACGTAAAGTTGAGATTTCTTTTTCTCCTCGTATTCTCAATATTGGATTTCATCTGTCTTTTTTATCACCTATTTGACACTCTGAGACTCTGCTGCATCTCTGTGCAACCAACTTTCATTTTTATTTCCCTGAATACCTTAGGACCACAAGGAAACTTGAAAGTTATCTCCGTTTTTTTTAGATACGTGTAATGATCTAAATGTACTTTATATGTTAACCAGTTCTGGAAGTGATTGCTGTGAAACTTGGCTGGTGATGTACGTTTGAGAAAGCTAAAATCTTTGGGCATTTTTTTTCCCCTCTTTTGTCTTTTAACGATTCAATTTTTTATTTATTTATTTTTTTTTTATAAGAGAAAGTGGATCTTTTTTTCTTTAAGGTCTTTAATGAGAAACATTTTCAGTAATGTTTTAAACTGTACAAAAAAGGTTTCTCTTCACTGCATGCCTAGTGACTCCTTAAAAGAAACCTATCAGATAAGTAAAGAATGGTTTCCCTCTGTAAAACTAATTTCCCTGCTACTTCCTATCTATGTCTATTAATTCTATTCTGTGCTATAATTTCTGGAATTATAAACCAGTATTGTGATTGGACATACTGGTCTTTTAGTTTTAGAAGAGTTATTTGAAAAATGGGTGTTGCACTTGGTACTTTTCATCCATCTGATGGTGAAACAGTTTATCACAGAAGCTGTAGTACTTATTGGGGGTTTTGATGTATTTTGTACTTGAAATACGTATCATAAAACTATTTCATGTTTATTTGTATATTTTTGTTTCACGTGTATTTTTTCCAGTTGTATTGGTAGCCTTGATTTGACTTTGCATCTATATTCTGGTCAAGAATGACCTTACGAGAAGATCAACATAGATGTATTTATAAAACTGGAAAGAAAAAAAGGCACCAGAATGATTGCAAAGTGACAGAATTCCGTAATCTGAAATATTTTTTTCTAGTTTTATAAAGGAAAAAAAAAGTCATTGCTTCTGCTAAGTGGTAGGGAAGAAATCTGGTGCTTAAACACAGGCCATGTGAAATGTTTGACAGTGGCTAGAACCACCAGCTTGGGCTGGTAGTCTACGGTCTATGGAAGACCTGTACCTTTCAAGAGAAGCAAGTATAGGACAGGCAAATTACAGTGAAGCACCAAAGCTAGTATTAGATGAATAAATTCAACAATCTGCACCTCTCCAAAAATGTTTGCAGAGCTTGAAACCAATACTTAGTTTTTCTAATCCTTGTGATGCTGTTGTCTTCCATATGGGACAAGTTGTTCTCTATCTTTACATGGATTGATTCATTTTAGAATTTTTTAAATTTAGCCTAATCTCTCAAATATTAATATACCAACTAGTTTTACTCATGTAACATGGATTATCCATGATTTACTGCATAAAAATAGTCTGAGTTGCATTTTGCTCATAAGAAAGCTCTCAGACCATATATAAGAGGATCTATAACAAAACCTGTCAGTTATTTCTGTTTCCATATTAATAATAAAGCCGACCCAGTTCTGGTCTTTTGAAACTTACATGAAATGTTTTTTTAGAGAAACCAGTTATTTCCCCTCAGCACACAGTCCCTTTGGACTTTTGTCAACTCTCAGGTCTAGTCACGTGAGCAATTGCATACAATATTGCATCAGCAACTAACGTGCTCAAAAAAAATAGTAAAAAATCTGCAATTCTGCAATTTAAAGTGCACTGATGAAATTAGATGTTTTAAAACAATTAAGATTTGAAATCATTCCTTACCCAATGGACTTATAAGGTTTTAAAACTCCTTAAATAGATCTACATGTCACTTTAATAATTAGGTGCCATTTGATTGTTGTGTATCATTAAGGGTTGAAAAATATATACTGTTTAATAAATTCTTCCAGTGTCTTTTTTCTTTTTTTTTTTTCTTCTTAAAGCCATCTCTGAGTTCAGTGGATTTTACATTTTATCTCACTGGTATCAGAATGTAAATCTTCACTGGAATATACTTAGTCTGATTAAAATCAGCTGGCAGTGTGAAGGTGCACTGTACTTTTTTTCACTGATAACATTCAGTCTGTGTTTCCTTTCTTATGTTACATTTCAGATTAACAATTAATTTAAGTTGGCATAGGTTCACTGCAATTAGACAAACTAGTAAGTAGCTGGCTGTACTGATTTTCAAGTCTTCTAAAAACTGTCAACTTTCAAAAGGTATGTATTTGTGTCTCCATAAAAACTTGTGTTATGTATTTAAATATTAATGTATTTATGCAGTGATAATGACTGTTGCAGTTTTATTCAGAAGATAATTTGGAGTTCTGAACCCATCATTTCGATCTGCTTTCCTGTACTCTGACTATTAGCCGTGAAACTATTTTGAAAACAGAAAAATGCACAAGCTATTCTCTACTTATCTCTGAAATGAGCTACCTCTTAAATTGTTTTTTAATGTGAGTTTGCTATTCTGTTGTTTCACTGAATAAGATGGGTAACTTTTCTAGTAAAAAAAATAATGCATTTGCAAATAAAGTAATTTTTTCATCTTTCTCTGTACTAAATGGGAGAAAATTTTTCAGGCTTTGTACTTAAAGGTCAGGCACAACCTAAACTCCTTGAAAAAAAAAAAAACAACTGTTATTTAGCCAAAACACTTTAGTTCATCACTGTAATTGATCAGGAATTGAGCATCACATATTCTTGGTGATAAGAAGATAGAGTACCTCACTTATAATGGAACAAATAATAGATAGATATGCCAGTCTTTTGAAAGGACGTGATTATCTACTGTTGCCACACTGGAAATCAGGTGCAACTCTTAGCAGTAGATAGAAAGCTGAGATGGAGAAAGGCCTTTAAATGCAGAGAAAAAGATTTTTTTTTCCAGTTTTTGAATTTTTTTTTTTTTTGGTATGCTAGAATTCCTAGTTAAACATTGCATTAACAAAATACACTATCTAGTGTTACTTTTCTAATCACATAAAAATATTAGGAACAGCCTACATGGTAAATATGTGATCTCATTATTATAATATCATGGATCCTATATATATGAATTTACCCAAGACCAGATTAATTTCTTTTGGGACTAATGGATGGAGATATGTGTTTTAGAGGTATGTTTTTAACTCCAGCAGTGTACAAGAAATACACCAATAGGAATAATTTTAGAAAGGAATTCCCTGATGAACTAGATGCTGTCTTAGGACAGTAATCTTGAGACTTTTTTCAAAAAAAAAAATAAATAAATAAAAAATCTTTAGAATAGAACAGTTCTAGAATAAAACAATATTTAGAATAGTGCGGTTGGAAGTGAGACCTACCAAGACCATTAAGCCCAACTACCTAACCACTTCAGGGCTGTCCAAAAGTTAAAGCACATACATTATCGAGGGCATTATCCAAATGCTTCTTGAACATTGACAGGCACTGGGCATCAACTACCTCTCTAGGAAGCCTGTTCTAGTGTTTGACCACCCTTGTGGTAAAGAAATTTTTCCTAATGTCCAGTCTGAACCTGCCTTGGAGCTGCTTTTTGGAATTCCCACACATCCTTTCATCGGTCACTGGGGAACAGAGACCAGCACCTCCCGCTCCATTTCCCTTCCTCAGGAGATTTCAGAGAGCAGTGTGGTTGTCTTTTGGCCTCCTCTTCTCCAGACTGAACAACCCAACTGTCCTCAGCTTCTTCCCTGCCTCTAACCCTGTTACCAGCATTATAGCCCTCTTCTGGACACTTTCAAGTATCTTAACATCCTTTTATGTTGTAGAGCCCAGAAATGCACACAATATTCAGATGAGACTATAGCAATGCTAAACATAATGGAAGAATCAACATGTTAAAAATTATTTTTATTACATATATTATGTTTTTTATTATAGACTCAATTGCTTCTTATTAGTGGGAAGGTTTTCCTAGTGATACTGTTAGTAACAATTTGTAGACAGTTATTTGTAAGGCTGACATCCTGACTTTGTGCCTTCCTGATTGCACTGGCCAGTTTGGCAAGGCATCAGATTGCAGCACTGGTGGTATCCAGTACATCTTTTGTTTTAACTGAAATTTTCTTTGGTTTTATTTTATGTGGGTTTATTTTTACATTCTCTTAACACATTTTTGTGTTTAGTGTCCTATTTTTTAATCATAGTTCACTTGCAGCATCATCATTTTGCAATCATCTTGACATTTGTAATGTCAACTCTGCAGACTTGCATTAACCTTATTTTGCCATCATCTTGATGTACTAACCTGCATATAGACCTGTGCAAAAATAATTTAACATTCATCCTAGTGTGTGCAGTAATGTCTCATTAGACTTGAACTAACAGAATTTTGTCATCATAATTTGCTGTCATAATAACACAGCCTTCACAGATTTAATGTGACAGTCTTTTGCCACTGCAACTAAGGCTTTGAGCAGTTGTCATCCAGGGGCACTTAAGGTGAAATCCATGTAATTAAAACACACGCACTTAATAGTCCTATATTTTAAGCCATTTGTCACATATCTTAAACAATAATTAATCATGCTAGTGTTTAGCACTTGTTTAGCTTATGTTTTCTTCATTTTCTACACAGGAAAGAAAAAAATGTGGTTGAATGATGAGTGACTGGCAGAGCTGCTAATGGAATTTAGGTCTCCAGATTGTCTTTTTACTCTTGTATCCATGGGACTTCTCTTCTTTATCTGCACAATCAATTTTGTTTGAGATGAATACAAATTTGAAATGTATGTGACAGGCTGTGTTAACTAGTCTGTAATTCTCGTTTTGGAGTGCTACAGAAATACTGAGGTGATAGGGGTTAGATTTCTTCTACTGCAAGGGTTGAGATAGGCCAAATGTACTTAGTTACATTTGAAAGAATTTGTTGAACTTTTTCATATAGAATCCCACTAAAGGGGACAACATCCCTGTGCATATGTTTTCATGTATGTAAGCGATCTGGTACTCTCACCATTTATCTTAATACCAAATGTAAGTTGGCTTTACCCAAATAATGTCCCTCTCCACAGCACATGTGAAAAAAATTACACTGGATTGTTGCCATTTTGCACACTGAAAGGAAGCAGCTATATATCCCGTTGCCTTGCCTTTCCAGACTAAACACGTCATTCCTTCAGTCTTTTCTTTGCAAAGAAACCTTGACTGTTTGATATCTGTAATGCTAAGTGCTCTCCTATTTGTCTCTGGCTTTCATAGTGTCATATCAAAATTGTCCATGGCTGAACCACTGACTGGAGCAGAGTAAAACTAGGGGAGTACAGGATGGGTGACAGGAGTACTGCTTAAGCAGCTGGAGGCCGAGTTGTGTTTCCCTACAGAAGTCTGTGTTTATGTTAGCAGCAAACACATTTGCTATGCAAAATGACCTTGAGTTGTTCTTGGCACAGCTGATACAGCTTGCCTGCCGACTTAGGTGAATTCTCTGTCTCCTATGTATGGATTGCTGACTCTGTTTCACAATTAACTCTCAGTTCCTTATTGATATTCTTTGCAATCAGCTTGGCATTTTTCCTCTCCTCCTTATGTATTGTATTTGCTTTTGTTCTTTAAATACCTGCTTCTTTTCTGAACTAAATTTGGTTTTGTTTGCAGTTGTTTGTTTTTAGCCAGAGGAACTTCTTTGCTTCCTAATGGCAGGTAGGCACCTAGACAGTGTTTTCAAACATCTTCCGATTATTGTTCATGTTTTTCTGCTTCAATTCTTTCTCCTTACTGATTAGGGTTTGTAATTTGAAATTGGCTCCTTTTAAAAGATGTATAGAAATGACATACATATTTTACCAGCACCTGTGTGCACGTGGTCCCTCAGTAACATTCATCCCTGCAAGTGTGTGCACAAAATTGGTTAGTATTTCACTATGTACATGCAATGTAAGTAAGAAAGTTATTTGTATTTAAGCGACCACTGCTTGTGGAGTCCGGGATCAGTTCCACTGTAGATACTGGTGCTGAACGCAGACTTCCCTTGCGGGAGTTGCAACAGCTTTCAGGATTGGGTACATTTTACCTGAATTTTGGAGCACCTCTGCAAACATAACTCTATGGAAATTTTTCTGCCAAGATATGGGCCCAAGTGTGACATGCTGTCTCACTTCTGGTCCCTGTGCCCAGATTTTCTTCTTGGGTTTTGAGAAGATGGAGAGAAGAGGAATAGTCTTACCTTGGTTTCTCATGTTTGGAAGACACAACCATGGGTGGGTCAAAAAAAGAGAAAGCCAACAGCCAGGCCTTCTCCCCCAGAGGGCAGTTTGGGGCAAGAGTCTATTTTAGATATCCAGGCAATCTCTGGAGGATCCTCTCTGTAGATTAGGTGGGATGCTTACAGTGGTTGAACTGAGTTACATGCCTAACAAGCCTAGAGAAAGGGATATTCGTTAATAAGATGTTCTCCCTTCTGGTCATTTGAGCCTCTCTGGAGGATGAAGAACAGATATGTTGTAGGTATAACTGAGTAATTTTAATTCTTCTTCATTACTTCAACTCCTACCATGTATATATCAGTAATTAAAATCTTCTTCTCTTCTTTATACTCTTAATACTAGTTTTTTGTTGTTGTTTTTTTAAATTTGCTATCTTTTCTTATGGTTTCCTTTTGATGATTCAGTGCATCTCCTGAGCACTCTGGTCCAAGAGGCTCCTGTTTAGATTGATTTCACTTCTGCTGCAGTGAAAGTTTCTGAAAGTTGGATGATTGACAGGATTTGAGAATGAAGATCTACACAACACAAGCTGTTATGCGTATAGGAAATGGAGGCAGCAAATCCTGCCCTGCTAAATCTGCTTGGGACCCTGCCCTGAAGAGAGTTTCTGTAAAAACAGACCACCACCAACAACAACAAAACAATGCTGCTTCATCTTTAGTTGAAGCTTTCAAAAACAGGTAGTCATTATTACTGTTTTTCTGGATGTTACTTTTGTTAAACTAGTAAGAAGGGTTTCCAGCTAGATGGTCTCCAAAAAGAGGATGACCCTATTCCAAATCAGCTACAGCATGAAGGAGATAGATTGCTTGGGGAGAGCATAAATACTGTTGTGAAATAAAATGCTGGTCCATATGTTACAGAGTGGTTTCAAACAGAAGTATTTCATGATATAGAAATGTGTTGAGTGGAAACTGGATGGTTTATGACAGCCACTTGCAAGTGAAAAGGCTTTGCCTTTTATTGCATTATATTGACTGCAAATTTTCAGGCTATAAAGTGGTTAATATCTGCTACACTGGAAGACAAAACTTACTGCTTCCTTTAGAATTAAAAGCAAGTGCTTTTTTGTATATTTATTTGTTTTTGCCTTTCTCTTTCTGGTCTGCAGATCAAATAAACATATGGAGGAAAAAGAAAAAAAAATCCTTGCAACCTGTACTAATAATTTCTACATTTTGAAGTAAAAATAGGATGAAAAATGAAAGTAAGAATTCTGCCTCAGATACTCATGTTGGAAAGACTTTCTTCTTCTTTTTTTCTTGCTGATTTCACAGGAAAATCAGAAGCTTTGTGTTTACTTCTGTTGTGATAAAGCTGTTGATTTTTTTCCCCTCTGTTGCTGACATGCAAGTGATTTTTTTCATTACAGGAAGTGAATAATAAAAAGACTCAGAGCCAATATACCACCAGATCAAAACCACATGCTGTGCATTAGTGCTTAAAAGATTCCCATCCCACTTTTCTCTTCACATCAGTCCCAGTCCCTACAGCTAAGCACTTCTTCCCACACAGATAGATGTGATAGATTTGCAAATACTGGCAAGAGCACAGAGAGATCATGTTGTGAGCCTAGTGGTTGAACTGAGTGACAGGCTTGGATTGTTTTATTTTATTTATTTATTTATTTTAGGTCAGATTTGGCACAAAGTTAAAAACAGGGTGGAATAAAGGTTGAAATGTTTTCTGAAATTATAATCAAAATATTATGTCTTAGGTTTATCCTCTAAGCACTCTGCCTGATGTTGAGTTGGCAAACAACATTTGCCATTGGGATGTTTGAGAAGTCATAAGAGGTTTGTAAATCAGTTTCACATAGCATATTACCTATTTGTTATTTTCTTGTTTTATCTGTTCACAGGAAAAGAGATGCTGTTAGATGGTATAAATGGCAATATGGTGTGCTTTTTTATTTATTTGTATCATAGCAAATTACAGTGAGATGGAAGATTAGTTACTCTGTGGAGTACATGAAGTTCTCATTTGATTTATTTATGTCTAACTGGGGACCTGTCCTCCCATATAAATTATTCTGGCTACTGTCATATTTCTCAAGTCAAGACCATAATTTTCCATTTGTGTCTTTTCTTTTTCTTGACAGTCTTGAGTTTCAATGTAGCCCTTTAATATGTTCTAGGGGAAGGGGACAACCTGAGAATGGGATTCACATGCCCGGTCTGAGGTTTAACCCTTATCTTCAAGTCCTAATCTCTCTCTGGTTTATCCTGCTGAGACAGTAAACTTGGCTGCCAGACTTGAATGTTCAAATCCACTTCTTTTCTAGGGTCACGCTGAGGTATGCTGAATCAGATCTCCTAAATGGTCCCTGGACAGACAGTTCATTGTTGGGCCTTGTTTTCAAATTGTTACTGGGTTCTTCTGAATTGTCTCCAGTTTTGCATTACTGTCATGCTCTTACCATTAGAAAAGAGATATTTTCAACTTTATCAGCACTTCGGTTTTGAAAGGACTTCTCAAGCAGCAAAATAAACAGCCTCTGTATGAAATGTTTGTTAATGGATAGCTGAAAATCACCCTAGCCATTTCAGCAAAACAGACGATTTTCTTTCATTTAACCCATTACTGTTTGTGAAAGAGGAAGGCAACAGTAAACTAGAGTTGCAACTATCATTTGAAAACAAAACAAAACATCTTTTATTGTTCTAAATTTCCAAGATTGCCCACCATCCCTGTGACTGAGGCTTGCTCCTCTCCCCTCTTGTAGCAAGGGCCTTGCAATCTCTGAGCACTCAGCAGAGGTGCTGTCAGCTGGAGCCTGCTCCTTACAGCATCTAGAGGTAATGGTGAGATGGGCAGCCTCCAGGGAGGCTGCCAGCACTGGTTGGGTACCCAGAAATTACCCGACACAGATACACAGCAAGGCTATGGCTTGCTTTCTGTTTTTGAAGAGATCCTGAATTTTTAGTGCTGGTTCAGACAAACAAACAAACAAAAAAACAACCAACAAACAAAAAACAAACAAAAAAAAAAACAAAAACAAAAAAACACTATAAACAAGCAAGGTTGGTGTGTCAAAATCATAAATTCAGTTCCACGTTATAGATGGAATATAAATATACAACATGCTGGCCAGTGGGCACAGACAGAAGGTGCATAAAACTTCTCAGTAGAGTTGAAGTTTCTGTGTATAAACCAATGCTGAAAGTAGACTTTAATTTTTAAAAGCTTCTCAATTATCTTTAGCCCCTCAAAAAAACAATCATACAAACAAACAAAAAAAAACTACACAAAACCACAATTAAAAAAACAAACAGTAGGTTTGACCACTGACTTTAGTTATTTCTCTCTATGGCGCGATGAACCTTGACTCTTTTCCCATTGAGTGACAGAGCTTCAGTATCAGGAAGGGAAAACCTTTCTGGGATGCATGTTTAGCACCCCTGTGCAGGCCCTGCAGCTCTGAATGCCCCCAGCAAGAAGAGGAGAAGGAAACCTGGATTTCCTGCATGTGGGGGATCTTTTAGTTTGTAAGTCATTCTGAATACTACCACCAACCACTTCTTTGGGCCGTTATTTAGGAGAAAGTATCAAGTAGCTCTGCAATTCTTGCAGAGCCAGATCAGGGTCTTCTCTAGTGGTCTTGACTGCGTTACCAGAAAAGATGACTGTTCCACATCAATTTTGTGGGCTACGGCTGAAGTTAGGTGTAAGACAGACTGCAGAGAGAGCTGTGTCAAGCCTAAGACCCTCAAGGGTCATACTCAGAAACAGAGATTTAGGCACCTGAATTTTTTCTATTCAAAGTTTTGTAGAGGAATTTTGTCACCTTAAAAGATTGAAATGAATAGGAGTCAGGAGGGTCACAGTTCCAGCATTAGGGACCTACCTTCAGGATGGCTTTTCCTCTTGGTCCTTACATACATTGCTGGGCCTCAGTTATTAGCAGTATGAGTTATCGAAGGTGACCGTAAACATTTTAAAAGAACTTTTGCACAATAAGCAGTTCCTCTCCCAAGTTTCCTTGATTTTCTTCTCCCTCAAATAATCAAAATGCTGCTGCTGTCACAGAGTGCTCTGCTCTGCTACAGATTATTTTCTACATCAGTTCATGACTTGCAGTTCCTGTGGACTGCAAATTAATCCGTAGGAGTCTGTTGGCATGTACTGTACCTCCAGGTTCTCCAGGGTATTAATTTGACTATTGATGTAGAAAATGCCAGTGGCCGTAAAGGTATATTACGCACTTTATTTTTGTGTTTATTTTTCTGTATAATCCATGAATTTACTTACAAACATGTAATCACCGTGACTGGGTGCTTAGTCTTTAAAGTAGAATAACATATTTTTCAATTTTGGGGGGGATAGATTTAAAAAAAAATAATGAAGAAAGTAAGCACATTATTTTAAATTATTTTTCAAATGAAGCCTTGAATTAATAACATGATTCTTTGTGACCTATCTCTACAGGCCATATGTACTGTACAAAATATATACTCTAGAAAGTAGCCATATAAAAGTCTGGATTTGTGTGGAGGAGCCACAGTCCTGTTCCAAAGTATTATGTGGATGCCTGTTTTTAATTTCTCATAGAAACTATGGGTCCGGGACCATGAGAAACCAGAGCCTTGGGACTGATGCAGGGGAGGGGGTGAGCCCAGGTCCCACCTGTTTGAGACACAGAGGTTTTGGGATTTGGGAGTTAAGGAATGTTCCTGTGCTTGCGTGCACTGTGTTTTCTGCAGCTTGTTCCTGGGCTGTGCCTAGCTGCAGTACTTGCGTGGTTTAGTTGGAAGTGGAAAGGTGGAAAGGTCACATATAAGTCATTGGTTTGTTTTGGTTTGTTTTTTTTCTGTAAGTAGGTACAGACTTACCACAACCTGTGTTTGTATTTACACAGTTAGTTTGGAAAGAACATTTTTTTTTTCCTCCTGACTGGGAGAGTAATTGCAATCCCAAAAGGACAGAGCTGCCGCCCCTCTCCTAAATAGGGAGGCTTCTGTCTGGGGATGGGCTAGGGGTCATTTGCTGGGGAGGGGGAAATCTGGCCCATAGGGGGCTCCAGGCAGCTGGGCAAAGGGGTCAGGAAATGTCATCGCCCCACTCCGCCGTGTTAAATGCTCGCTGGAAAGCCCTAACACATAATTTAAATCCCTTACACATGCCACCCTGGAAGCAGAGCCTTATATGTAGAGTGCATGGGCTGTCCTATTATGGGAAATCAACTTTGTTTTGAGGGAAGCGCGGAGTGCTGCTTCTGCGCAGGTCCTGGAATTTGAAACATGTAGGGGCCTCCAAAGAGCAGGGCATGAGTTACGGTGCCGGCCGGGTGGCAGCAAGGATCTCCAGCTTGCTGTGCCCGGCACGGACCCTGCTGGCTGTCAGCTGCATCCCGCCGGGGCTCTTGCTGCGTGCTCCCCCGCAAACTTGCCGGGGCTTATGCAGGGACGCGTGTGTCATTCTGCGGGGACAAGCCTAATTCAGCGACTGGAGCGGCAAAGTGGGAATATACTTTGCCAAGAAACACTTTGCTGTTGTTTTCTTTTTCCTCTGTTTTGTGGAGAGATTCATGTCTGCTCACGTGCTTTGGTATGAGGAAGTGGAAGATGATTGTAAGTACGAACAGACTGACATGATCTATCCCAATATTCATCCTGACAGAGCAGCAGAGTGCTACGCAGCCCACTAACAGCATGCATTTTTAGATGTTTGCTTTCAGAGTCTTCTAAATAAGGAGAGCACCGGGGAGGGGGGGAAATAAAGAGAACTTTGTGGTCTCTGTTAGGGGGTAAAGTCCAGCACGTTATATATAAAAGCAGTGTTCCAGAAGCAGTACCCAGCTCTCCTTTGAATAAAAATAATGCATTTCTTCCTGAGGTTGACCACTTATTAAAGTGTGGGGTTAAAGAATAAATAAATATTGAGAAGACAGACCGATATAGCTGGAAAAAAGAAGTGTCATTGTTATAATAATTTGGCAACACATCAAAGGCTTAATCAGTTACTTTGAACTTTAATGGCATATGCAGTTTCAGTGCCTCATATTAGCTTAGGCAGTAAGGGATCTCTTCTCTCATCACTGAGCTGTCTGGTAGCAATGGAGGGAGGGGGTGGCAGCTCTGCTCCAAGCGAGCAGCAGCTGATCTCTCCCATGCGCTTCCCAGAAAAGAGCAGGCATGTTTTCCAGACTCGCGCTTGTTTGTTAGTTTAAAGCTATCCTTTATGTGCAGCAAGGAAAAAAAAAAAATGATGCCAGGAGTAAGAGAATGAAGAGAGCCAAGAATAAAAAAATGAGAGAGGGTTTTAAAATCCATCTCCCACACTCCCAGACAATCTTTCTTCTTCCTTTCCCACCCAGGCTCCCAAAACAGATTGTGCTGAAAAAAATCCAAACTGTCAGTATTGTCCAGACTTAATCTGTGGTCCCCACCCCCTGCTTTATAATCTATTTTTGCTCTTCCACTTTCAGCTTAGTCCTCTGTCTGTATAGTAATAGCATTCCTGCTTTTCTGTTATTTTTCTGAAGCCATACACACTGTCATTTTCCCCAATAACATATGATGGGCTGTGTGGTCACTCACTTCTCATGAAACTTCCTGAAAATAATGTTAAATTTTGTTGTGTTTGACAAGAAAGAAGCTTAAAACAGAAAATGCCAGCATGCAGGCATGGTTTTATACTATAGTTTAGTTTTTTTCAAAATGAAATCAAATTGCATTTTCTTGGGCAGCAAATAAGACTTAAATCAGCTTTGTGCTGCTAGGAGAGGCTCTGCAGTGGACCCTTTACTTGTTGGACATAGTCTGACAGTTCAAGAAGGGATAGAATTATGAGTTCAGCATCATCACATATTAAATAATTAGGAGGCAGATCACTTCTGAAAATACTGGGGGTGGGCTTGGGAAGAAGCACGGTCATAGGGTTTTCTTAAGGAACTCTCCTCCTGGTGGGCAAGAGATCCCATTCTAGAACCAGTGACATAGTGCCCAGCCTTTTCTGCCAGTCCTCTTTTGAGAGGAAAAAGGAGGATTTGTTATCTTCCTTTTTCCATCTACTCCCTCACCATGAAGGCAGTCACAACATCAGCCCAGCTGCTTGTCCCTAGCCTTGAGGAGGAGCGGGAGCTGCGAGGGAAGTTGGGTGGGTGCTTGCTAAGTAAGGGTGAAAGATCTTTGCTGCTTAGCACAGAAGTTATAATTGCACCCTGAGAAACGTAGTAGGTGAAAGAAAGAAAAAAATAGCTGTGTTAGAGCTTTTGAAAAATATGAATAGCAAACCAGAGTTGCACCCAGCAGCTGAATAGCATTCATGACAAGAGCCATTAAATCGCTTGCTAAATTATGTCTAGATATGAGTCTAACTGCGTTCATATCTAGACTGAAAGGGAGCTGTCCTAGCACTTCTTGGGAATTATTTAGCTGAATTGATTTCCTCACCTGTATCCTGACTCTTCTAAAGGACAAGGCATTCTTTTCAATGTATTTTGGTATCATGTTGTGAAGGTTTTTTATACTCGCATTTCATTAAAAAAGGAAAGCCCATATCCGCACTGTTTTACAAATGTATCCAAAATAATCCTCTCAAATTTATCCCCAGCCTTCACTTGAGATGTGTCACTTCTCCCACTTTTTTCCTGCACTTGATTTGCTTCTTTCTCTGTATCAGACAAAAACTGCTTGCTCTTAGAGCTGAGAGCAGTCGTTTACACCTCTGATTTTCTTTTTTTTAAATCTGTCCTCTCTCATTTCTTAATGTCCCCTCTCAAGCCCTACACCCACCTCTGCCCTTTTCTTTTCTTCTCTCCCCATGCCCATGCCACAGCAGTAAAGGCAGGTTCTCATTTTCCTGCTTTCTCTCACTTCTGTTGAGGATGACCTTTCACAGAGGTATTTATTCCCTGCTTTGAGCTTTATTTTTCTTTCTTGAGTCGTTCAGTGTTTACTGAGTAGTTCAGCCTCTGTTAGACTGGAAACTCCTTGGGGCAGGGACCATCTTTTCCTAGATTTCTACAGGTTCATTGACAGGGACCCCCAAATAATAAAGTGGCAGGGAAATGAGATACTGTAAATTTCATTTGGTTTTAATTAAGATGAGATTACTGTAAACTTTATCTCAAAAGCCACCCTCCCTAGGGTATTCAGTATCATATGCTGTATTTCTTCTTCTGGCAGATATAATCCTCTTTCTGTGTCCTTGGTCTCAAATGGAACCAAATTCTGCTCTCAGTTGCACACAGGCATCCTTTTTCTGCTTGGATTTGCACAAAGTGGTGACTAAAAATAGAATTAATCATCAAAGCAGGGGCAGTGCAGAAAAGAAACTAATCCTGCCTGAAATGTAGTGGCCACAAGGACTGTCTTACCAGTGTTACTGTAGCAGGGGTCCATCTAGATTCAGGTTTTAGCTCAGGTAAGGAGTTCATTCCTGAAGAGAATTCCCTGATGCCCCTGCTTATTGCTGTGTGTTGGTTGCTGTCCCAGAGTGCACACGCTGCATCCCTTTGGGAGGAAGCCAAACAGAGGGATGCTCTCTGAGAGCTCGTCTGATGTGCACTAACACAGCTGCTCCAGAATGATCCTGGCGAGGCACGCACACATCAGGTTCTTCACCTTTCCTAACTCTTCCTGCTGGGCCACGTGACATGCCATGGCCCAAGACAACTCAGTGAGGTGGGAAGAGGACAAAAGCAAATGTCCTTAGGTCGTGGATGTGAGGAAAGAACTGATGGTGAAGCCTGTCCCCCTACTCTCTTGTTGGCTCCAGTCCAGAGTCTGCCCCTCACCCCTGGTCCCCAGTCTGCCCTAGGGCATCGCAGCCAGACCCCGCATGCTCCAGGGCCACTCTCTGGCAGGGAACTGCAGCCAGGGAGCAGGAGTCCAGCAGCACGGTGCACGTGAAACTTTGGATCTTGTGAAAATGCCTCCCCTTGTTATTTTTGATATTTTATTTTTTTTAAGGAAAAAAGATTTGTTTATGTTACTAGTAGAATATAGTTTACTGTATAGTTATTGACCAGATAGAGTTATTTATAAGTGAAAAGGTAAAATATTGAGGGAGGGGGAGAGGAGAAAGATTAACCCTTAACTAATAGTGTGAAATTATTTTAACCTCAGATTTACCGAAGAGGGTAAGCATTTTTACATGATCACCAGAGGCAACAGGATTAAGCTCATATATATTTGTCATGAATTACTGATAGACAAAATCACATTCAACTGGATTGTGAACCAAGCAGCCTTGATTTGAAAAGGCTGACTTGTTGATTTTCGCAGTACATTTTCAATTAAATGTTACCCCAAAGCTTAATCATCATTTAGCAGGATAACCATTGTACTGTTATAGCTAACCACTGAAAAGGCCTCTGATAAATTTAGCAGAACTTTATAGCATTACAGTTCTGTTGAGGAGAGTGCACTTGCAATAATACCGTATCACTGTTAGGGGAGGCAGAACAGCACCGGGAATTTTAAATAATTGTGCCTTATCAAAGACTGAGCTTTATGGAAAGCAGAAATAATGGTTAGCAGACTGTGGCTTTGCAGAGAGGCTTGCCAGCTGGGCTGTGCCGGAGAACACACTCGTTCATCTTCCTAGGAAAAAATGTGGAGCAGAGATGTTTGTTTTGGTTCACGGTACTCACTGCAGGTACCACAAAGCCTTGCACTCTGGGTTACTTGCTGCATGTGCAACAAATTGGAAAAAAAAATGATGATGTGTTTTGAAGGACAGATAGGCTGAGTTTTAAGAATCATAGTCTTGCTTGGTTCTGATTGCAAGTCCTATTTCAATCTATGTTTGTTATTTAGAGCACGAGGCTGATAATTTCTGGGAGGTTTTTGTTCCTTTCTCTCTCTGTGTTTTGTAAATAGTCTATATTTATAAGCTTATTTTTTATCATTTGCAGTCTTTTATTCCTAAAGGCAAAATACTGTTTGTAAATAGTGCAAGCATGTGTAGAAGAAATACTCTTGTTCAAGCAAAAGGGTACGTTCTTGTAATTTTGAGTATGTGCTTATAAGACAATGATTAAGATAGCACATTTCTTAGAAGTATTTTTAAAGGGTCATCATCTACAACTGATAAATTCACATGATACAAGTCAAAAAATGATAGTTATAAAAGCTTCCTCATAGAAGACGTTGCAAAAGTATGTAAGTCTTAAGGGTGGTTCGTTTTCTGCAGTATTTTGCTATGTTTTACACTTGGGAATTCCTTTTTAAAGAAAAAAAAAAAAGGAGAAAGAATAACATCTGCTGTTTGTAGCCTGAAACTCTATGATGCATACAGATATGATCTAAATGAGGATGCAAACCAAACCATTTTGCTTACCCTGCCTTTGCTAAAAGATCCAAGGAAATCTCCGGGGACCTGGTGGGATCATAAATGCCATGGAACAAGAGCGCGCCGTCTACGTCAGTTTCAGTCAGGCTCATCAAACCCTCTGCGCCTGCTTCTTTCGACCACTTTATTTCTCTGGCTGTCATTAAGGTCTGAGAAAGCTGTGGGTCTCTCGCCCTCCAAAAGCATCCCTATAAAAATAGCAAACCCAGTATCTGATATGCTTAATATAAACTTAAAAAGAAGGCAGGCCGGCATTTCCTTGCAGTGTGCACTGGGCTAGCTTCGCGGTGTTGTTCTTCAGGAAGACAGCTAGCACGTATGTCTTGCAAAGCGTGGAGGTTGCCATCACTAGGGGGACTGGGGCTGGGTTTCTGCTGACCTTGGGCTTTCGATGCCCATCTGGGAGCCTGCCCGCTTGCCGCCCCCCATGGGGGTTTGCCACCTTCCAAAATGTCTGCCTGCCGCCTCTGTCTGAGCGTCTGCACGCACGCACACTTCTCTGTGAGGCAGATTGTCCAGGCGTGTGGCTTTGAGTTTTGTGTAGCGCAGGGGATTGGAGGAATTTAAAGGGTGATTGGAATTTGACATTTCTGCCTCTTTATTCTGAAAAATACTTTGATTAAAGTGCTGGAAGGCTCGGCTAATGGAGGCGTTGCTGCTATTTCAGATATACCGGGTATGTGATTTGAAGGCAAGCCAAATCACAATGAGACAGAATAATGATGTCCTTGGTTTATTTTTCACTTGGCACATTCAGGTTTTGATTGGATTCGGAGCAAGGCAACAGTTTTCTCTCCCAGAAAGCCGTGCCGGTCCTTGGGGGCTTGCAGCCTGCTGTCAGAGCATAGGTGTCTTGTGAAGGTCATGGACTGCAGACGCAGGAGAGGAAGAGAAACACCAAACGGGTGGGGGAACAGTGAGAGGAAAGAAAGGAGGATTTCTTTATTGTACCTAACCATGTGCAAGCTTCTCATAAGAGACACTTCTGTAGCGAGACCTATTACTGCTTTGACCCAGCTAGCACCCTGCTGATGGTGTACATATCAGAAGGCTTGTGGAGAACTCCGGCTTTTCTGCCCATCTGTCCTGCCTCCAAGCCTCTTTCTGCTCATCACATACAAATATTTCAGTAGTTCACTTCACCTTGTTCTCTCATTCTCTTCATTCTCTCTTTCTTTTCTTTTTTCTTTTCTTTTCTTTTCTTTTCTTTTCTTTTCTTTTCTTTTCTTTTCTTTATTCTACTTTTCTCTTTGGAAAAGACTATTCATGAATTATTTTCTCTCTGAACAAAGTTCAGAGCTTCCCAGCTGTTGCTAAGGTGGTAGAAAATTAATGCAGGCACTATATCTTCTAAAATGTTGGTAACATTATATAGTTAGCATTTTTAGAGGTCTTAAGGAGCATCTTGTGGAGTGTCTGGATGATGGACACTGAAAATAAGCTGATAGGAACCTAGGAGGCATTCTGATATAAATGGGTGATGCTGAAGATGTGAGAAAATTTGTGCCCATTTCCTTGGTACAGAGAAAATACTGTTAGACATACAGTTACCCTGCAGCATTCCTGGGCTTACAAAGCCTCAGCCAGCTCCCCAGCCCTTCCTGGCTGTCTAACCTATCCCAAAGTTGATCAACTTGCAAGGAAAACATGAGGACGTCTGTTGAGGACAAGGAGTGAGAGGGAAGGCCGCACTCCTTGCTACAGAGACCAAGACGGGATGACCTCCGGGGCAGTGATCCTGCCCAGTTTAAAAGGGGATCTGTAAACACCTCATTGAAAAGAAGGGGAAGAAACTCAGAAGGTGCTAATCTGTGATGAACCGATTGTGAATTTGCAAGTAGCTGTACTTATTCAGATGAACTCAGTTTACACTTTTTTGTGTTGTGAAGATTGTTAGCAGCCCCAAAAGAATTAGTATTTTGCACTGGACTTCAGGAAGACAACTGTGTGTACATATATATATATATATATATTAATTTTGACATGATTTGCAGTCAACCTTCTTACCATATGATTTAGTACATATTTAATGCTTATTCCCTGCCCCACCCTTTTTACACCACATTTTTACACCAAATTCTAAGGCCACATTTATAAATGCTTGGTAGACTGATGGTTACTCACTCTCCAAAAATGTAGAAGATCCAGATTAAAGTGTTTGCTCTGCTTATACTCTGTTTGCAGAGGAGAAAAGCTTCAGTTGCATTGGATGTCAAATGGAAACCAAAGGTGAAGCCAAGTAACTTTTCACAAAAAGGAATTCTTGTTTTCTTGCCAACATGAGAACAATTCCTTTTATAGTAATCTGTAAAGGACAAGTGCATTATAGTGTTCTTCCTAACAATTAAAAAAAAAAAAAAAAAAGTTCTGGAAGCTCTAACAGAGCAAGGGGAGAAACATAATACTATGAAATAAATGGTGAACTTAAGGAGCAGATATCTCACAGTAGAATGTAAAACACTTGATGGGAAAAGAAGCTTTGTAAGCATAAGAAATCATCACAAATCTGAATTTTAAATATTTTCCTTTAATTGTTTAAGATTCTGTGATATCGACATCCTTGTAACTGAATGATACAGGATGGCTCTGTGATACTGATTTAAATTTAAAAGGTGTTGCTTTAATCAGTCCCTTCATCTTTATATAGAGCCTAAAAGTTGAATTTGTACCTAATTACACCTTATTAGTCTATTTGGAGTAAAAGATATCCCCAATGAAGTGATATTTCCCACCTGAATAATGAAAGCTTAAGAGACTGTAAATTGGGGCAGCATTTTGCTGAGAGAAATCTGTTAGATTATGTAGTCTATCTCTACTTCCTGTCCAAAGGAAGGCAAGTCTATTCAGAATCAATCCTCAAATCCTTCTATTTTTAGCACAGTGACTAGCTTAAAGCTGTTACTCAACTGTGCGAAAAGCTGTAACTGGAAGCATGTTATGTTCTGAAACAAACTAAATGATTCTAGATGTTCACCATTCTGTCCTGTAACAACAAACCTAGTCTTCTTGGGGAAGAGCTGCTGAATTGTGAAGCACAAACTCTTCTTACTGATGCTGCTGTCAGCTCTCTTTATTTCTTCTTTAGTCCTTTTACCGCTTTCCCCTTTCTCTGAGTCATGCACATCCACTGCTTTACTGCTTTAGCTGCTTTAAATAAGCTCTTTCCTCCTCCAAGAAGGCTTGCTAATTTTTGCATATTATCTTAAGCTGACTTAACAGTCATTTTGCCAAGTCTTCCCAGCTGTTGCTACTGCTGAATTGATTAATTTTTTCTCGTGATTTGTTGTAGGGAAATGTGAAGCAAGTTTACTTGACCTGTAATCCTCCCCGTAACTGAGGAAAGGATGTGGTTTGAACAAGGACTTGTTCCAAATGTGGCCAGAGTTTTTTTTTCCCTAAATCTACCTGTTGTAGGCACAGAGGGTTTTTTTGCCTCTTACATGGGAAATTCTTATCTAGAAAGTGAAAAGCATCTTGACCCTAAACAGTAGCCAGGGAATTCGGTTTCTCCTTGTGCCATAAGTCAGTCTGTGGAGCTTTGTGACCAATGAGAAGCTCCTAAGAGGTGTGGTGGCTGTCTTGGAATGCTTCCAGAAGCTGTTGCTCAGCCTATAAACTGATGAAACTTCACAGAGTCACAGCCCAGCTGAGTCTGGAAGGCACTGCTGGAGATCATCTAGTCCAAATTCCCTGCTCCGAGCAGGGTCAGTGAGGACAGTTTGCTCAGGGCCATGTTGACTCAGGTTTCAGATATCTCCAAGGATGGAGACTCCACAGTCTCTCTGCACAGCCTGTTCCAGGGTGTAGCCACCCTCACAGTATTTTTTTTTCCTTACTATTTTTATGTGAAATGTCCTGTATTTCCATGTATGCCCATTGTTTCTCGCCTGTCAGTGGGCCCCAAGGAGAAGAGTGTGGGTCTGTCTTCTCTAGTCCTACCAATCAAGTATTTATACACATTGATAAGATCCCACTGAACTTTTTCATCTGAACAGTCCCAGGTTTCTCAACCTCTCTTCAATGGAGAGATGTTCCAGTCCATTAATCATCTCCATGGCCCTTCACTGGACTCTGTCCCGTAAGGTCATGTCTCTCCTGCACTGGGAAGCCCAGCCCCAGACTCAGCACTGGATGTGTCTGACCAGGGAAAGGAAGGATCCACCCTCCACCCTCCACCTGCTGGTGATGCACCTAAATTATAAACTGTATTTTTAATTGGAAATCATTAAAGTGCAGGGGAAAAAAAAAAAAAAAAAAAGAAGAAAAAAAAAAAAAAAGAGAGAGATTTAGCTGCTGCTTAAACTATTAAATAGCATGCCCTGCAATTATGTGAATTTGTAGCACACTAAATGCTGTCTGTGTGGTAACATGATCTTCCCAAAAATGGTCAGTATTTTACTTGGAACTTTTTGGAATTTAACATAAAATACTTGAAGTGAGTTTTTCTTTACCTGCAGGATCTGAAATGTGGATTTAGAATAAGAAATCAATCAGAAGTCTTCTAGTGGGAAGGGCTCCCATCTGGGAACCTGAGAAACCTGAGTACTCTTTATTTGGAAGATGGACTTCTATACAGCAGTTTTTAATTCAGGGAGAGGGTATTTTTAAGCCAAAAAGAAAATATACTGTATGTCACAGCTTCCAGGATTCCTTAAGTTGATCCTACTTCTTTCAAGTTATATTCTGTTTCAGTTTTGCAGCCTGTGAATTTGCATCCTCTCTTTGATCTATTTTATTTTATTATAATCCTTTGTATTCTAATTTGCAAACTCTGAAGGCTATTTCTTGGTCTACAGCTATATCCACAGCTGCACCCATTCATGAGAAGTTGCTTTTAGAAATCGTGTATTTCTTTCTCATGCAGAAACAGCACAACACTGGAATAGTTGCCCGAGGCCTTTTCCTAATAAACACCAGAGATTACTGTTGTTTGTTTTCTACACTGTAAAAATCCCTGGATTTTTTTCGTTGTCAGTTTCTTTTAGTGAGAATGCACTCTTGGGAAGTTGTACCTGACTTCAGAATATGCTGAGAGTTTTCAATGTACTCCATATTTTATACTGTCTGGAGCATACAGTTTGAAATAAAAATGAATGTCTCAACTGTTTGCTTTGTAGATATATACCACAGTTAATGAGTCTACAAATGTTAATTGGCTATTAATTGCCAATATACTGTGCAAAATCCTGAGGCCAGAACATGATTCTGAATTTGTAATCATTGTAAGAAAAAAAAAAAAAAAAAAAAAAAAAGGTTTGTTTTGTTTGTTTGTTTGTGTAGATGAACGTGAATAGTGAAATTAGGTTGGCAGAAGACAGTAAGAACATTTTTTTCTGTATGAAAGAGAAGTTGTCATTACTGTGGCCAGGGCTCCTGGCTGGGAACAATCAACGATGTTGCAGGAAAGAGGAGAGACCCAGGGATGAGTCTGTGAAGCATCAAGCACCCTGCATGATAGTGGTCACAGTTATTAGCTATTATGACAATTGTGAAAAGATCTAGTTATTTTGAAGGGTATCACAAGGTACATGGTAACATGATAAGGTAGGGAATGAAAAGAAGATATTTTAATAATTATAACAACAACTCAGTAACAAGATGCATATATTGGAGAAAATTTTTCAAAATGGATGTTTATGAGGAAAAAAAGGGAAAATGACATCAATTTGGTTTATGTCAGTATATAGTTTACTCCACTATAATTCAAATAAATTAATAATCTAACACTATCATAATCTATGTGAAATGAATGTACAAATCATAATTAATATTGATATAACAATTGAAAGCACTATTTGTAGGAAATCATATGCACACTTCAATTAAGCTGTAATATAAATGCAATTTAAAATGTAACTGCAGATTAAGTGTAACACTCAAGCCTGACTTCATGCAGAGAAACCTTTTCATAGGGCCCTAACTATTAACAATATCATTATCATTTTTAATAGACAAAAATGTCAGTGCTGTTAGACAATCAGAAATGCACCAGAAAATCAGCGAATCCCTTGTTTCTGGTGCTACCACAGCTAGCATCCTAGATTTACAAAAACAATTACAAGAACTTGTTTTGATGATGCAAATCATAGAATCATAGAATGGTTTGGGTTGGAAAGGGCCTTAAAGACCATCTAATTCCACCCCCGCTGCTATGGGCATGGACACCTCCCACTAGACCAGGTTGCTCCAAGCCCCATCCAGCCTGGCCTTGAACACCTCCAGGGATGGGACATCAACAGCTTCTCTGGGCAACCTGTTCCAGTGCCTCACTACCCTTACAGCGAAGAATTTCTTTGCAATGCCTAATCTAAATCTACCCTCTTTTAGTTTAAAACCATTACTCCTTGTCCTATCCCTACACACCCTGACAAAGAGTCCCTCCCCAGCTCTCCTGCGGGCCCCCTTTAAGTACTGAAAGGCCACTATAAGGTCTGCCTTGAGCCTTCTCTTCTCTAGGCTGAACAACCCCAACTCCCTCAGCCTGTCTTCATAGGAGAGGTGCTCCAGGCATTTGATCATCTTTGTGGCCGTCCTCTGGACTCGTTCTAATAGGGTAATAGGTCCATGTCCTTGTTGTGCTGGGGGCCCCAGAGCTGGACACAGTGCTCCAGGTGAGGTATCATAAGATATCAAAGAAGAGGGAGAGATCCACCTGCTGGCCATGCTTCTTTTGATGCGGCCCAGGAGATGTATTTCTTGGCTGCAAGCACACATTGCCAGCTCAAGTCGAGCTTCTCATCAACCAACACCCACAGGTCCTTCTCCTCAGGGCTGCTCTCAATCCATTCTCCACCCAGCCTGTATTTGTGCTTGGGATTGTCCCAGCCCAGATGCAGGACCTTCCACTTGGAAATAAATGTTATGGTAAATGGTGGATGCCCTTCAAAGAGTAGGGTGTTTTGGAGACAGTAGAAACTGATGGAAAAACAGAAACAGGGAGGCTGTATGAAGCCATGTGGGAATGTGTGGGTTAGAGGGAGGAAAGCAGGTGGACAGAATGCAGCCAGAGAGGCTTGAGGAAGGAGTAGAGATGTGAGCAGGAGGTGGCAACCATGGAGCTATACCAAAATAATGCACATTTGCAAGAAGCTTGCATGAGAAAGTAAGGTGCAGAAGACCTTAAAGAAATACAAGTAGGAATAGTAAATATGGGAATAGTAAATATGGGGGGATATTTTAGCTGTCTTTATTTCTCACCTACATGTTTGTCACTGTCTTTTCACACTGGTTACCAGGTAGGTTTGCAAGACCTTGCTGCTGGAGTTACAGCTTTCACAAAGTGAGTGTGATAATCAGCACGAGAAAACCCAGGTTTCTAGCTCAGAGCCCTTCCCAATTCTTCCCTTCCCAGCATGACAGGTCTGTTGTATGTTGCTTCAGGAGGTCTATGTGTAGTCTAAATCATCTTGTTCTCTGTCTAGAGTAAACCATATGCTCGGTTGATGCAGCATGACATAAATTACAGATTGTGCATAAAATGTAATGGATCTAACTCATCACAGCCTAAGTTAATTTAGAATTTGCTTGCAAAACAAAAGTTTCAGTTTAGTTTTCTTAGCTAGCTGGGACATCTGTATTATACATCTTCAACTCTCACCTGTTTTGTGGATAGGCAGGACTTGGTATAAGCTTGCTTTTTCTCATTCACGTTCAGAGGAGAAGCCTCCATAGACACCAGTACTCACGAGGAGCCTTTAGGTGGCTGTGGTGCTTTTCCAGACATGTCATTGCTGCACTGCCTTCAGGTCTCTGTGCCTGCTGCATCCACCTGGGTTAGGACACATCCACCTTCTCCACCAGAGACTGTGAGCCATGGAGGGAGTGCTGCCACTGTGATTTGGGATAAAGCCACAGCCTATCAGACCCACGCACTCTTGAAACAGAGATACATTCATTGGAGACTTGACCGAGGGAAGAAAGGAATGCTGCAGTTTCACGGGGGCCCCGTCCGCGGCAGTCGTCCCG
Source organism: Cygnus atratus (assembly GCF_013377495.2). Taxonomy (NCBI): domain Eukaryota; kingdom Metazoa; phylum Chordata; class Aves; order Anseriformes; family Anatidae; genus Cygnus; species Cygnus atratus. Next base: position 120,705,326 of record NC_066362.1, read on the forward strand.
GTGCTGGCCCTATTATTCATTGTTCAGATAGCAGTGCCCTTGCCAAACCACCCTGCCAACTATGTGGCTCTGGGTCTCTCATGCTAATGTATTGTCACGGTTCTCCCTGTGCCCCTTTCCTCCCACCTCCCCAGAAATCTGGAGTCAGTTTTTGCATAGTTTGTATAAAAGAAGTTTTGGGACCTTTTACTGCTTAGCACGAAAATCTGGGAAAGTTGAAAGGAGATTGATTACCTTTCTCAGCAGGTAAGGGGACCACTGGCACATGTCCTGCTCAGTCTCTTTCTTCACTCTCTTTATTGTCAGTAACTTGAAGTTTTTGAAGTAGTAATACGAATTGGTGTGGCCACTGATATTGAATCCTTCTGTTCCTTTTTTCAGAGAGCTTCCTCATTACTGCTAAGAACCATCCCAGCAGTTACACTGCCAGGCTTGACCCCAAATCATTGGCAAGATACACTAATCCCTTCTCACTGTCTGAAAGGATCTTACTCCCTTGCTGCTTTAGAAAGCTAACACCAGAACAAAACAAAACAAAAGACTATCCTCTCTGGAGCCGTAATCATCAAGCAACAAGCAGGAGTTACCGTGGATTTTATTTCCATGGTATAGATAATATTGCCTCTTGATCTGTGAAAATGACTGTTCTCACCTATAGTACTTTGCTGTTTATCTCCAAAGAACACAAGTCTCTCACTCTATGGTGAGGCTCCTCTGAGCCAAGAAAAATAAGCTAAGTACTCCCCATAACATGTTGGGAAAGTCCAACTGTTCCTCATCTTCTTCCTCAAAATCGGATTTGGAGACATTCCAGTGTCTTCAGCTGTGAGGCAATTTTTTTTTTCTAGTAAATCTCTACTTCCCAAATCATTCTCTCTGACTGACCATATATTTTTAATTCCTCCTTGATCCCTGTAAACTCCTGTCTCTTTTCTGTAGGGATTCTCAATTTCTCTTGCTGCATTCCTAGTCCTTCTTATTGCTAGCTACTTGGATGCTGAGGAAGCAAGCAGGTGATAGAGAAAAATGTGGTTTTCTCCTGGGAATCCAATTCATAACCTCAACTGGGATAAAAGATGTGTTTCAATCTTATCAGAAATAATGATCCTTGCATTTTCCTGTATAGTGAAAACATCTTGTAGTGTGTTTTCCTAGAGAAAGTTGGAAAATTAGTACTATTTTCATATTTAATATATGCTGCATTTAGTGTTACAATACTATGAAATATTAATACACTTACAAATCTTTTCCCCAGGCCATTTCCCATGAAACTTGACTGACTGCAGCTTCTCTGATTTACTAATTCATATGCCTAAGTCTAGTGCAACAATGCCATGTTCAAAGATTTCTTTTGATAACAACTTTGAATTGAGTCATACTGTGAAGAATTTCTGGGATGATTTTCTCTCCTTCTTGTCTTGTGCTTGCAGAGAGGGTGACCTCATTGCCTGTTCAAAATTACTGTTATTTGTCTCCAATTAAGTTCTTGCAACTCTGTGCTGCAGTTCCTTTAAACTCTTGAGAACCTGCAAGCCTGCTGTGGACAAGATGCGGGAATTTCCCGGTTCACCCTTGGATAATAATTTTGCTATTCAAAGATCACTGTGCTTGGTATACATGCATAATAATAAGTTTCTCCACAATGGCAATTAGTTACAATGAGGAAAACAAACAAACTAACAAACAAGCAAAAACTGCAACATCACCCAGTAAGGATCTTTCTTGGCTATTTCAACATCTTGGCTAGAGAGTGAGGCTCACTGGCCTTGCCAGCACACTTCAGGGCTTGACTGCCTTGAAGAATTGGCTTCTGGGAGGCAGGCAACCAGTCTCTACTCAAAGCCAACAAAGAAATTATTTCTTTTGACGTGTTCCTTGTTCTGTGTGATTTGGCCATAAGGTATCACTAGATTATCATTCCCTTTGTCTTTTTTTTTTCTTTTTTTTTTTTTTTCTTCCCACTAATTCATGTATGTTTCTCTTACATACATTGGTAACAGAGTGTTCTGGTTCTAAAATAGAAGCACTTTCTCCTTCTTTGTAACTACCCTATGAATGACTCAAAAAAACCTTTCACAAATAATAATTTCTATGATTTAGAATACTGAACTTAAGGAAAATTTGCACAGAGGTCATGTGTATCTCAATCCACAACTGATTTGAAGATGCACTTGCTAGGTATGGATTCACCCTTTTCCTGTTAACGCAGATGTATTTGCTTTGTTCAAAATTTGTAGAATTGTTTCAAGGGTTATGTCAAAAATGTGTTATTATTATTGTCATTATAGCTTAAATGTTATATGTAATTCAGTTTTTGTAGTTAAAACTTTATTTTGCCACTCGTGGTTTCCCTGACCAATGTCTGAGTTTGCTTCAGACATCTTTAGAGATGTTACCTACAACATAGGTAACTCTGTGCACATTTAACAATATAATATATGTATATGTAATACATGTAATATATGTATATGTATTTGTATAAGCATTTGTATGTGTAAGAGAGAAATGCTGTGAATGTAGGATGCTCTCACCCTTTTATTTACTGCTAGGTCCATATTTAGTTGCAAACGGAGAAAGACCTAAAATCCCATCATTACAAAAACATGTAGGAACTGTACAGAGTGTGAAACTGTACTCTCCCTAGTGATGAAAGTAAAACTACTGTGCCAATTAGCCATGAAAAGGCTGTTGGGGGGGGGGGGGAATCTAATTGCTGTCTTCAGCTGCCTAATAGGTAGTTATGGGGAAAATTAAGTTAAACTCTTCTCAAGGGTATACAGGGAAAGGATGAAACAGGTTTCAAAAATAAAAATTTTGACAAGGTACAAGGAACATTTTTTTTTTACTATGATGAAAGCCACCAGCTGAGCACTAGAGCAGGTTGCCCAGAGGGTCTGTGGAGTTTCCTCCCTTGGAGGTGTTCCGAACTCAGCTGGACATGGCCCTGAGCTACTTGATGTAGCTCTGAGGGGAGACCTGATTCGAGCACAGCATCGGGACAGATGGCCTCTGAGGATTCCTTGCAACCTATATTATTCTACAAATCTATGTTTGCTTTAGGAAGAATGATGTAAGCATATTTAATTTAGAATAGAGATATAGCTCTGAAGATTTGCTAAGGAAACCACTGAAAGTCTGGGTAGTCCTATAACTTATCAGTTGTCCTTGTAACTCATCAATTGAATGAAAATATTATCCTTGAAAACTATTATTTATTTTGATTTGATTATTCTTTTTTTTTTCTTTTTTTTTTCCACAACCTGGAGGGTTTTTTGTTTTGTTTTTTATTATTTTTTTTCCTCAATTATACATATAAAGAACACATATTCTAGCATAAAAAAAAAAAAAAAAATCTGTACCTAGTAATATGATCAAGAATGAGCCCTGACACATTTAGATCATGTTATTTACTGGTACTTATGGCAGAAGGTTCTATTTTTTTGTTGAACAGTGATTATGCCCCAAGCTCTGCATAGGTCTTTTTCTCGATCTGCGGGCCTTGTACAGGCCTTCTGAAAATAGTTTCCACTGCACACAAATAAGACAGATTTGACCTGGACTAACTGGAGCACAGACTCCTAATGAGCCAGATGGATGAACATTCCCATTTGGCAGAAATTATAGTTACAATGTTTGCCACAAAAATGTCAGCAGTTGCCTTGGTTTTCGCCTAGAGTAAAGAAATAATTTTACTCTTGGTCCAGAGTGGTTGAGTAATGACTGCTGTGAAGCATTTCCCTTCTGAAACCCCATCTTCTGTCATTACCAATTTCCCAGGGAGGGTCCAAACCTGTAACTGTGAATGAGATTCCCCCATGAACCTGCCTGGGAACAGCACCTGCCATCTAGCCCTGAGCTGGTTAAAGGACGTGACCAAGAACATTGCTGTACCACTTCGGTTTAAGTAGGTGGTCTCCAGAAATGCTGATTTAATGAGATTTACGTTCAGTGGGGGAGGCAGATTCTTCTGTCATGTAGTTTTGGTGTTAATGGGACAGAAGCTCTCTTCTTTCTACCTTTAAACTCAATTTTCTCTTAAATTTATTACGTACATTGAATGTTGGCTTCACAAAAGCTGATGGGTATTATACCTCTACCTCAAATTCACTGATCAAAGCCTTGCCTGTTTTGCCCATGATTTACTCTGAAAGAAGCATGTAGGTGGACTTGTCAGGGAGGTGTGGAGGATTTTATTTCATTCATGTGCCTTGGATGGAACGTGGGGAAAGATCAGAGAAACTGCTCTCAGGTATGTGTCAAGCAATACTTTGCTGAATGTAGCACTGAAGTTCCCAACTGTCCCCTGCCCAAGCATAGAAAGCCTCTCTGTGTGGATGTCCAAGCTGCTCTGGCCTGGCAGAAAAAGAGTGTGGCCATCCCTGGCTGACCAGCCTTGTGAAACACTATCTTGGTGCTGCCTCTTAGACAAATGTCGATGTTCTGTGTGCAGCTTAAATAGATGACATTCTCAGTGCAGCTCTTTTATCACCACCCCTTCTGCCATCTCATTCAACTTCAGAGAGCTTTCCAGTGGACTGAAAGTGCTTTCACAAAGCAGGTAAAGGATGGGGCATCTGCCACATGCATGTCAGCTGCCCTCACCCAGATCTGCTGTGTGCTTACGCTTGTGTCATCTGCCTTCCAAGATGAGCAGGGGAGCACTTCTGAAATAGGCTTCCATTTGTTTTGAATAGGTATAGATACATACAAAAGCATGGAAATACACTTGAAAGACTGAGTGTAATAGACGGGATTATGTGCAAAGGGATTGGGTTCTCCTACTTAGACACTGAAAGGGAGCAGGTCTGTACCCCGGGGCAAAAATTCCTGCAAATTCACTGGCAAACTGTGAACGACACATAAAGGCCATGTAACTTAATAGCTGCTCTTCCAAGTTGAGTTTTGACCTTTCTGCTATAAAAGGCAATTCCTTAGAGTTTCCAAAAGTACAGTTCATTGCTCTTTGGTTTAGTGTTACAGAGCAGTGTAGTAAGTGATAGACCTTATTACAGTTACTTTTTTTTCTCTTTGCAAAACCGTTATACACCTCTTTGACCTTTACAATAAAAAATGCAAATACAGTTGAGCAAATGTTTCCAGTATTTATTTCTGTTATTAAAAATTATAAATGAGTGTTAAACCATATGGACTGTATAAAGCTTGTTTTACTTTTTTTTTTTAACTGTTGTTTTGATACTTTCTCTCAGTTCTCCTTCATCCTATATCTTACTTTGTTCTTAGTCCTTTTCTTATTTTTTTCCTCTACTTGTGTCCGAACAGACTAGAAAAGAATTTTCTGTACACCATGGGATTATATGACAAAAAAAGCCTGTAAAGCACAATAAGTCAACCATGTAAAATTGATAAGGTATTTTCAGTTTCCTACGGCCCTGGGCAGCCTGTTAATCCTTTCCTTCCGCTTATAAACTTAAAACCTCAAGGTGTTTTTGTTTGCTCTTTTTTCCCCTCCTTGAGCCTGTTTGTTTAAACAGGAACCTATTACTAAACGGTGTGTATATATGAAAACCAGAACATTGACGAATTAATGATGGAAGCAAGAAGAATCATAGAACTTTTTGATTGTTGGGAGAACAAAGCAATTTGCCCTTCAGGGGTGTGACCATAGTAAATGCATCACTTAGCTGTTTCCTATTATTAATCTTTAGGGAAAACAAAAACAAAAAAAAAGTCCTTTTCCTTTTCCTTCACCTTGTGGGTGAAGTTACCTGTGAGGGCACGTATATTGGTTTTAAAGGTGGAAGCAGGGTATCCATTGCTGTCATTGTATCTATTATTTTTGCAGTTTCATTTTTCCTGAGGGGAAGAAGAGGGTGAATTTTGTGAAAAAGTGAGATAGCACTTGAAATCAACACTTCATGGGCAGGTTTTTTATTATTTTGTTCAACCAAGTTCTTGAATATTTGGACAAGCGCACACAAATAATGGTTCATCAGTTAACTCTTGCTCTGACACACAGTCTTCTGCACTTTATGAAATTTCCTCTGCTGAAGTAAGTGCATATAATTCACTTGACTTTAATTGAGAATCTGGATCAGGGTTTGATCTCTTTTTAGAACTTGTCCAACTTCTCCCTTTATGGCCAACAATGTAGTACCACATTTCTTCTAGCTGAATACATGTGCTATAAATAAAAAGTAACTAATGACCTTTAAATAGTTACCAGTGGGCAATTTTTAACTTGTTGTAATAGTTTCAAGCTATTTGGATGTCCTGGCCTCACTGCAGTATGTAGCACATTAACGTTCCTGAGCCTACAAGGACATTTACTATGAATTGCAACAGTGTTTGCCTCAGTGGTGGCTTACCAGCCTTTCACTTAGCCTTCTGATCTGGGTGACCATACAGTGTGGTAACAGTAAGGAGCTCTGTAAAATAATGCTGTTGTGGGCAATCTACCAGAAAATAGATTTCAGTCAACAGCTACCTCCCGCGCCCCTCCTCTGCACAGACATACACACAAAGCATGTTCCCTGGAATTTAGAAACTGCCCATTACTGGCTGGTGAAATACACTGCAAACCACAATAGCTGCATTAAATTTCAACACATATGCCATCTGCATCTAAATACAAAATAGAGGTTGCAGGCTAAGATTTAGAAAAATGGGAAAGCCTATGTTCTGACATAATAATGTTGAAACCAGCTTTATACAGAACAGACTTTCATGCTGGGAATTTTTTTTTTTTTTTTTTTTTTGTACAAATAAAAAGCTATTAAACTGTCATTGGAAATGATGGTCTTGTTAAGTGGTAATCCTCAACACCAGAGGACAGAAATTGAGCATGGTAGTATATAGTCTCTGTACATACACACTTTGCTAAGCCTGTGGAATGACAGAGTGGCAAATATGTTGTTTGTTTCCTGTTTTAATTATATCTTTATTTTCTGAGCATGTTGCATAAATTAATTATAGTTGGAGCAATATTATGGAATACAGCATAAAAGGAGAGATCTTGAGTAAGGAATAAGGGAAGAAATAGCTACTTCCTTCAAAATGCCTAATAAATGACCTAAACTTTACATGGGGATAAATATGTGATTAGAATTGCTTGAGTTTATTGAGAAAAAAATATCAACAGGAGGCCATAAATCTTGGGTTTGTTATAAAAAGAGCAACTTTTGTTTTATTCTTTGTTACTTTGCTTTTAACAAGGTTGACCTTTTTATTTTGTGAAAAAGGATTCATTTCATTTAATTTGTTTCATTGTGCATTTCATTTTCAGTTTGGATTTCCAAACTCAAAAGCAAGCTCTCAAAAGCAGTTCTGGGTTTCACCAGCCAAGTGTCTGCACGCTGGAGGATGGTAGGGTGCTGCCACTCTGACAGTATCATTGTTTGCCACCTCCTTGAGTACTGTGCAGTGCTGTGGTGTCTGTATTTTTTGTTGACATTTGCACTTGTTTACAGAAAGCATGTTGTGAAATGGCTGTAAGGTATCGCAGGGCTTTTTAAAAATTCATCTATAAATCAGAAAGTGTTTTACTGTATATTTTCCCTGCATGCTGACTGCATAGCATGCAGCTGAAGACACTCTCACTGTAGCACAGAGTGTATGCATTGCTCTTGTTTGCCAGCACAGTGAGACCTTCGTGAGTTGCTGTGCCGGGGATGGCTCATGGCACTGCCCTCATCCCGAGAAACATGGATTGGCAGCAGCCTCATCACTGAAACTGGAGAGGTTGCATGCGTTGAGCGTTGCATGCATGAGCGTTTGAGAGTTGGTCTGAGCTTTAGCATATGGTTGCAGTAGTCTTTCCCCAGAAAAGCCCAAGTTGAAATTCGAGCTGATTGCCAAGTCTGGCAAATTGAACCAAACTGTTATTGCTGTTTTCTGATGTGTAAAAATAGGCACAAAGTTCAGAAATAATTTCCCTGTCCCCTGTGACCTACATGAGAATCTGATTCCCCACAGATGAAAGATGAGGGCACTAACAGAATCGTTTAGGTTCAGGTAATCAGGCAATTCCATTGGTGCCTTTGTGTTGGTTTTGTGGTTGAAGGACTTCTCTCTTAAGAGCTTTCTGTGCTACACTGGAGTAGAACAAAGTAGAGTAATTTTTTCTGTATCCCTTCCTTGTCAAAAACAGTGAGTGGAGAAGTGACCTTTTAAAAGTGCAGCATTGAAGAAATGTATTTTGTATGAACTTTTTTTGCTGTTAATAAAGCAACCCTGTCCTGCAGAAGACAGAATATAGCATATGGCTATGCAGAGAGCAGTGTAGCACAGCACAAAATTTCTCGAAAATCATGTTTTGCTATATTTGCCTAGAAATACACAGATTTGGTTTTTAGTACCAAAGGCAGGTTGTTCCTCTTCAGACAATTAGTTAATAGGCATGTTAACATGAGCTTGTACATTTGACGTATGTGGGAGCTTGTGAAGAGAGCAGTGAAACTCAGGTTTGCAGAAAAACATTGTAATTTCTGTTTTGGTGGAAACTATGGAAAATTAGTATCGTGAAAAGCTTGGCTGTTTGCATTTAGACTTTTTTTTATTTGTTTGTTTGTTTTCCATATTTTACATATTAACATTTGTGTCAGAACCAAAGCCCATCTGGACCAATATCCTGGCTCTGATACTGGCTGATCATGGAGGTAGGGAGGAACAGTGGACCAAGTTGAACTTATTGAGATACCTCTTAAGTTCTTCTTCCCAGTTTCCCAAACTTTAAGGACAGTCTCCTTTGGAGTTTCATTGGTTTGATTTTCCTGGAATACAATTCCAAACCTCAATGAACCCCCTAGTTAAATTTTCTTACAGTAGAGCTCAAGCTGTAAATGCAATTATGTTTTGGTATTATATGTCTGTTTAAATATATACAAAAGTGATGAAAAGTCTATAAGACAATGTAATAATTGCATTATGCATAGAATTGGCTTGAGCAATAACACTGCATCAGTGGCAATGTGACATTAAAACCTAATAGTTTGGTCTATGCCATTATAACTTAACCTTTAGTTTTTATAGTTGAGATCAATATCTCACTGATTAACTATTTTTATGTAAAAAGTCCTTGAAGTTTTTTCACAAAGCAGTGATTAGTTTTTTAGTAAGATTTTCACTAAAGTTTCAACCTCTATGCCTTAGCAGAGCTATTTTCAGTAGTGTATGAAAAAATAAACCACAAGAAAAAATATTTTAAAAATTGGTTTAATTAATGTGACACTGGAAATAGCCCCGAAGACAAGAACAGGTCATAGTAAAGTCATGATCTTCACTGTTCTCATCGTTTGATATACTCACAAAATTAATTTTTACCAATTAGAATATTCTATTCAGCATTGCTGTATAGCTTGAAAACTGGCTGAGGGATGAAAAAGAAAAGGCCAATGAAAAATTAGCTTAATCATGGTTTTTGTTTGTTTTTTTTTTTTTGTTTTAGGGAGGCTTATTGTTGCTTTCTGTGCCAGAATCAGTAATGATTTACTCAACAGTAAGGATTCCAACATTGTTTTGTAATTTTCTCTAGTTTATTTTCTATTTGAAGATAAAACAATGGGTAAGAAACTTAACCTGTAATCTTGAGTTAAACCAGTGATTTGCAGGAAACTATAGTTAGGACTTCCGCACCGTTCAGGGTGGTAGCTGTCTTTCCTTGGATTTAGATTTGTTATGAAGGATTTCTGTTTTCACTGATCTGAAGCCTGCTGGTATCTGATACCTAGTCAATGATTTTTCTCAATCCAAGAAATAATCTACACTAGGGAAAAAATCCTGAGTAAACATAGTCCATGGCATAATGTTTTCCTGTCGTGATTGCTATGCTATACTGTTCACAGCTGCCATGTGCAGATTCCAGTAGAAGATACAGGTACAGATTTTGAGATATGAGGGTGGAGTAGAAGCACCATTCAGTAGATATGAAAATAAACATTGAAAAACATGGGTTGAAAAGAATGACAATAGGCTGTAGTATGACAAGCAGTTTGACAAAGTTGATGCATTTCACGATGTGAACTCTGGATGTTTCAAGCCTTATGGGTGCTCAGGGGATGGAGAAGATCCATCACAACTGATGGATTATCAAAAATCAAAAGTAAAACAAATAGATGAACAAACGAAATAACTGAATAGATCATCAAAAGCCATTAGCTTGTTTTGTTTTGTTTTGTTTTCCTCAGAAGTTCATATACAGTAAGATGTTGCTGCATTTTGTAAATGTGTGAAGTCTGGTTCAAGAATACTAACTTTTAAGGAATGATTTTTTAAGTGTGGATTTTCTCTTTTTGGTGTAAAAAAAAAAAAAAGAAAAAAAACAGGTCAATATGAAGTCTGAAATGTAGAAAAACATGCAGTGGAACCTGGAGGGTAGGAAAAAAAAAAAAAAAAAAACACTATACATTTTAAAGTTTGAGATGACATAACTGATGTTGACTCATTTCAGGTAGACCACATGAAATCTGATTAAGTGGAGTGAAGAGCAGTAGAAATGATTAGAAAGTAAATTTCTGGTGAAGGACTCAGACTTTTTGTTGCAATAGTATTTGTTTGCAATTAAATTTGCAATATTAGGTAGGTAGGGATTCTGGGGAGATGTGAGAATAAGAGAGTGCAGGATGAATATCAATGAATTGATATTGACAGTAAGTGAAAAGATGAGGTGTCCTGATACTGACGTTATTTAGTTTTAGAAAGATCCTTGGAAGATTGATAACATCTTGCATACTCAATTCCTCGAGACTTTCATTTAGGCTTGGGGAAACAACAACAACAACAAAACAAACGTACAATAGGGAAAAGCTGTGTTCTGTCAGGAAGACAGGTGGATCAGCAAATCGGTCTTTGCCATCTGTATGTGCTGTCATTCATTTCTGCCTCTTGCTGACAAGAAGAGCTTGGCCAAATGGTGATGCCAGTTGCACATCCAAGACTTGAGGGTAAATGAGAACAGAACCTGGCTGCCATCCCGATCTCTCTCCCCCTCTTGCTCACAGTCAGCATCTGACTTTTTTATTTCCTGTTAGATTTTTTCTTTGTCATCACCCCCTTTGCCTGCACTTTGCTTGAGTTTTCAAGATAGCGTATAGATTCCCTGCCTCGTTATCAGCTTCCATGTTACACAGATCTATTGCCATTTTGCTCTATTGTCCAATGAATGCTGAGAGTTAAATAAATACAGCGTCAAGGCAGAATAATATTTTAATCTGTCAAAATCCTCTGTCCTGTCTTCCTTTGTGGTCATCTCTGTGTACATGAACCTTCATTGTTCATAGGAATTTTTGACAGCTGTTCTTGATTGACAAAAAGCTGTGCCAGGACTTCATCATGATAGTCAGAGGAAATTTGTCATGCTGCCTTCATAGCTTTGACCTGCAGCAAGTGCAAGTGACTGGGAAATAAAGATTGATCTCCTTCCTGAAGCATCCTATGTGTATTATTTTTTTTCACCCTTCATTTTACTTCTCCTTTTTCTTCTTTTTTTTTCTTTTTTCTTTTTTTTTTTGTTTTCATAACATTCCTCAGTTGTTCTTTCAGTTTTTCCAGTCCTTTAGTGAAATACTTGCTCTTCCTCATTTTCCTCTGTGTACAGAATCACAGAATCATCTAGGTTGGAAGAGACCTCCAAGATCATCTAGTCCAACTTCTGACCTAACACTAACAAATCCTCCACTAAACCATATCACTAAGCTCTACATCTAAACGTCTCTAAAAGATCTCCAGGGATGGTGACTCAACCACTTCCCTGGGCAGCCCATTCCAATGCCTAACAACCCTTTCCGTAAACAAGTTCTTCCTAACATCCAACCTAAACTTCCCCTGGTGCAACTTTCGCCCATTCCCCCTCGTCCTGTCACCAGGCACGTGGGAGAACAGACCAACCCCCACCTCACTACAGCCTCCTTTAAGGTACCTACAGAGTGTGTTAAGGTCGCCCCGAGCCTCCTCTTCTCCAGGCTGAACAAGCCCAGCTCCCTCAGCCGCTCCTCGTAAGACTTGTTCTCCAGACCCCTCACCAGCTTGGTCGCCCTCCTCTGGACTCGCTCGAGCACGTCCATGTCCTTCCTGTAGCGAGGGGCCCAAAACTGAACACAGTACTCAAGGTGCGGCCTCACCAGAGCCGAGTACAGGGGCACAATCACTTCCCTAGACCTGCTGGCCACACTGCTTCTTATACAGGCCAGGATGCTGTTGGCCTTCTTGGCCACCTGAGCACACTGCTGGCTCATATTCAGCCGACCGTCAACCAATACTCCCAGGTCCTTCTCTGCCAGGCAGCTTTCTAACCACTCATCTCCCAGCCTGTAGCGCTGCCTGGGGATGTTGTGCCCCAGGTGCAGGACCTGGCACTTGGCCTTGTTGAACTTCATACAGTTGACCTCAGCCCATCGCTCCAGCCTATCCAGATCCTCCTGCAGAGCCTTCCTACCCTCGAGCAGATTGACACACGCACCTAACTTGGTGCCGTCTGCAAACTTACTGAGGGTGCACTTGATCCCCTCATCCAGATCATCGATAAAGATATTAAAGAGAACTGCCCCCAGTACTGAGCCCTGGGGGACTCCACTAGTGACCGGCCTCCAACTGGATTTAACTCCATTCACCACGACTCTTTGGGCCCCGGCTACCCAGGCAGTTTTTAACCCAACGAAGCATACGCCAGTCCAAGCCAAGAGCAGCCAGTTTCTCGAAGAGAATGCTGCAGGAAACGGTGTCAAAAGCCTTACTGAAGTCAAGGTAGACCACATCCACAGCCCTTCCCTCATCCACCAAGCACGTCACTTTGTTATAGAAGGAGATCAGGTTCGTCAAGCAGGACCTGCCTTTCATAAACCCATGCTGACTGGGCCTGATCGCCTGCTTGCCCTGCAAGTGCTGCGTGATGACCCTCAAGATAATCTGCTCCATGAGCTTCCCTGGCATTGAGGTCAAACTAACAGGCCTATAGTTCCCCGGGTCTACCCTCCGGCCCTTCTTGTAGATGGGCGTCACATTTGCTAGCCGCCAGTCAACTGGGACCTCCCCTGATAGCCAGGACTGCTGATAAGTGATGGAAAGCAGCTTGGCCAGTTCTTCCGCCAGTTTTCTCAGCACCCTCGGGTGGATCCCATCCAGCCCCACCAACTTGCATACATCTAAGTGCTGTAGCAGGTTGCCAACCATTTCCTTGTGGATTGTGAGGGCCACATCCTGCTCCCCATTCCCTTCCACCAGCTCAGGGTACTGGGAGAACAACTGGTCTTGCCATTAAAGACTGAGGCAAAGAAGGCATTAAGCACCTCAGCCTTTTCCTCATCTCTTGTAACTAAGTTTCCCTCCACGTCCAGTAAAGGATGGAGATTCTCCTTAGTCCTCCTTTTCGTGTTAATGCGTTTATAAAAACATTTTCTGTTGTCTTTAACAGCAGTAGCCAGATTGAGCTCCAGATGAGCTTTGGCCTTTCTAATTTTGTCCCTACACATCCTTACAACATCCTTATAATCCTTCTGAGTGGTCTGCCCTCACTGCTCTAGAAAATTTTTCCTCCTCTTACTTATCTAACTTACACCTTACTTTTCTCGTTCTGTAATTTTCTCAGTCTGTGGGTTTCACTGCCCATGCACATGCTTCCATAGCCATGTCAGAGAAAGGTGTTCTGCAAGGTCATATACCGTCACTTTGTGGCCCATGCATAGGAATGCAGTACAAACTTCCGTTTTCTATTCCTTTATTCTATTTCCACAACTTGTTTCTGAATCATCCCTGACAGACATCTGGGTGTACCCTGGGGACCAGGACACAGGCAGGTGCTCCTGCTTGAGAACTTGAAAGATATCTGGGGATCCCAGCTGGTACCCATCAAAGTCATCCTGAACTAGCCAAGTACCAAAGGCAAGCCAGTACCTGTGTTCTTTGTGGAGTCAAGATCTTAACCCCACTGCTCTTTGAAGCAAATGAATAGATATTTCCATATATCTCAGGAACATAACTGAATGTTTTAACCATTCTTTTAGCTTCTGTAAATAGGGTAAGAAATGAAAATAAGACCTTCAATACAAGTGTCTTGCACACTAATGAGATCTGCAAAGTGACAAGAGATAGTACAATAGTTCCTCAGTCCTTTGTAAAATGCCCAGAATTTCTACCCAAGCAATAAATTAAATTTATCTGTTAAATCAGAAGTCTTTTTAAAAATTAAATGCAAAGGACATTTTTAGTAGCTTTTTTATTATCACAGAGATACTTTTATAGTGTTCTCTGAATTATTATTATTTTTTTCTTCAATGTCACTGAAAGTTCACTTGAATCAAACCAGATCTGGTAAAAGAGAATTCACTTTCAGGCTGACATTGTACACTGAGATTTAGCCTAAATGTATTACAAAGTAGTTACTTTTTATTAGTACTGTTAGATTGATCTTAACTAATTTTGGCCATCTAAAATTAATCCTCTGGGCTCCACTGTAGTCAAGAGGAAAAAGAATGGCAGATCTGAAGGGTGATCCATTTCACCTGTAACTTAAATATCAAGGGTGAGATAAATCCTTCTCTAGAGGTACCTGTTCTTCTTGTCCGAACATAGAGTGTGCCTAAGAAACTATTTTATCTTACAGTCACAATTCTGAACTGGCCAGTTTACCCCTAAGTGCCTATGTTTGTCATACTCTGTAGTGTGTGAAGAGAAGGACAAGGTCTGTGATGTACAGGGGACCAAAGGAAAGACTCTCCCCAAGAGACATAATTGTATTAAAGCCCCAGAACGTATTTAGTAACTTTGTGTGCTGACATTTCCTGGTCTGTCAGGCCATCCTGCTTCACAAGTTTACATGATTACTAAGAAGAATGTGCTTCTAGACAGCTGGTGCAAATCACAGGTGCCTGATTTTTCCCCTTTCCAAGCTTCTTCTGTGCTTTTACTCTGCTTGGCTTCCATAATAGGGGGGGGGAGGGGGGGAATCTTGTTGTTATTAATGCATAGAGTGTATGTAGTTTTTCTTAAGAGGCAGTTAGTCCCCATTACACATAATTGACCAATTACTGTGTCAACACGGAAAGTAAAAACATGACCCACTTTGGTATTTCCTAATGGTATTGTATACATTTTTTATATGTGCTAAATGAGTTACTTATTTTCCATCAAGGCAGGATACTTAAGAAGATAAAGTATTCTCTTTTAGTTTAGCAAATCTTGTGTATATATTTATATGAAATGCAGATGCTTTAATATATATATATGTATAATTTTAAATTGTAATTTCTTAAGGATATTTTTCTTAACCTCAAACCACTGGGTATTTGCCGCTTGTTTCATGTTATCTAGGAGCATAAGTAGGAGGACAGTGGAAGTGAAGCACTTGTTTTTTTTATATTCTTATGAAAAATCTAAGGGAAATATAATCATGACACATTTTGCTAGCCAAAATTTCACCCTATCACAGAACTCCAGTGTTCCAGACAAGAGTTTTGTCGTAATGGATAGTTTTAAACTAAGAGGACACCTTAGGGCATTGTTTCTCTGTAACTAGCCACGTTTTTCATCTCTTATTTTAATAAGTCATTAGATGAATAGGAATGTGAGTTCAGTGCATAAGCAAGGCTTTGATTTTTTTGATTGAAATTGGAACTGTGATTTCTGAAACCTCATCAATTTGAAAGTCTCTTAATAAGAGACCTGTATCAACATTTCCAATACTTTCATTGGGTGATTTCACAGGTTAAAATATGAGCAAATAAATATTATTGATCTCTTGAGTTCATAAATTTAGCTTAATTTAAAGACAGAATATAATGTGGAAAAAATGTAAAAAGTAAAGATATTTTTTTTGTGTGTGTGTAACACTGGATTATACACGATTTTTCTTGTGTTTGTGAGAAAAAAACACAGAAGTAGTATCCAAGATCCATCATTCTGTGTTACAATTCAAGTCAAGGTGTTAGCTGTTAGTTATTTTTCTGTGGATCCAAAGATGTAAGTTAAAGTTTTGCACATGCAAATGATATCTCTGGCCAGCTGCAATAATGTGTATCTTGTTTTAAGGCTGGACAGACTTATCCCTCTCTGGTAAGTTTGTTGGCTTCAGACAATTTCATTGCCTAGAAAGGTTTTTTGTTGGACCACATATTGGATTACAGTTGGTGCTTGGTCTAGGACACCCTAGTGTCAGGACACAAGAAATGCAAATTAAAACAAATAAAATCAACCTCAACTTAGTAGAAAGGGAGCCTTTCAAATTTTTTTTCTTTTCTTCCTATGAATGTTGTTTTTATCTTTTTTATTTGAAGATGAAATTATAGCTTTTTGTATTTTCTGGGGTGTGTGTGTGAGGAAATGTGATGACTTTTTTTTTTTTTTGGCAACAGAGAAAAAGAAGTGTAGTGTCCATGGTACTTTTTTTTGTTAGAAAAAAATATTAGTGATGTAAGATGCATTAAAAATCTGTCAGACATCTGTACAATGAGAGGCATTGTGTCCAGGCTACAATTAGAAACAAGTAAAGAATTAAAGTTTTCTTCCATCCTGTTAACTACAAACGCCAGAGAGAAAAACATGGTTAGTTTACAGAGTGTTGCAGAGTTGACTAGCAACTGAAAGCATAGATGGCATCCATAGCTTTCAAGGTTCCCATTGGCATCCATGTGTCAGTGCTTTATGTGTTTCTGAAGAGATCATCCCAGAAATGCACTTTTGATCATTATGGTAAGGAGACCATAAGTAGCAGGTCTCATGGTGCCCTGAATGTTGTCATGGAGCACCAAACAGTGCTTTCTACCTTTTTATCTCTTGTCACCTTTACCTCTGCCTGGAATGAGTTATCTGGCACAACAGAAAACATCATGCTTAATTGTGGGCTTGGAAACTGTCTGAAAGAGGTTGTTCTATCTAGTCCTGTTTTTTTTTCTTTTTTTTTTTTTTGTCTTATTTTCTTGCAAACCTCTTTGATGCTGAGTGGCTGCAGTACTCAGGTAGCTTCTGCTGATAATAGTGTATGCATTTTGGATGTGTTTTTCTTACTTTAAATACAACATGGTATACCTAACACCGTATGTGTTCTAATGTGCATTATTTTTCTTGCATTAGGGTTTATATGTAGTAAAAACCTTCATTTCCCAGTAAGCAAGTTCATGTAAGAAGACCTCTGTCTTCCACCAGCATTAACTGAGATGTATTCTGAGAGTGAGTGGCACAGAGAAAATGAGTTGTGTGAGGTAGAGCCAGAGTTTTCCTTGCACTCACAGGTGATATGTTGAAGTCAAGCTTGATGCAAATTGGCATAGCAATGTAGGAGACTCACACTGCGTCAAAGTCTGTTCACTGTCATCAGCTTGGTATTTCTTATAAGGACTGAATTTTGCCTAGACAAGACACTGTTTCCCTTCCTGATGATGCTGCAAAATATGTAGTAATTAAGTTTGCCTGAAGTTAAGCTTGCCGCTGTCTTTTTAAATCTGATTCAGGACACATGTAACCCGTATTTCCTGGATCAGAGAAAGTTTAGAAGAACTGACCTGTAAAATGCTATCACAGAACTAGCCACAAATACCTCCTTGAAGTCAATGGCAAATGTCTGGAAGTCAGTAACAAGGTAGTCATTAAGTTAAAAGGGGTTAAGTTTCCATTAATTTTTCATATAGGTAAAATTAGCCAACCAAAGGAAAAAAAACTAAAAAAAACAACAACAACAACAACAACAAAGCAAGCAAACAAACAACAACAACAACAAAAACAGAAACCACCTGTTTCTGCATAAATTCTGTTATCCAAATCATAATAAGTGCTACCAAAATACTCAAAGTAAGTCCATGGAACTTTTGCCTCCCTTATATGCTGCCCTGTCTGTTCAAGGCACTTGCTATTTGGAAAGCATCAGACTCAAGAAAATAAAACACAAAATGTGACTACTTATTGGACTTGGAGCATATTTTTTTTTCAAAACTTCTCACCAAAATTTGATTTCTTCTGAAACCGAATGATTTTTTCCAGTGTGAAGTTCTGGATGTGTAAGGAAAATGTAAGTTCAAATTCCTTATTTTATGAATCCACTAGTAACACAAAATTTTAACATTATCAAAATGAGACATTTTCTTATTGCCAAATGAGAAACTAGGGAAGCTATTTAATTTCTATGCTATTATATTGTAGTGTACACTGTTATATACACCAGAAGGATTTTTTTTCCTGTCTTTAAAAAAGGCTTCCTAGAGTGACCATTACTTATAGTCAGTTTGTTTTTTATTTCACTTTTCACATTAATAAAAAGTGTTCAGAAATAAAGAACTTTATTAAGAAAGTATTTTAGAAATACTTTGTAGATAATTTAAAATAAAGCTAGTCCTGTCTGTAATTTGTAAATATGGTGTTAAACTCATGCTTTATTGAGATATTGGGAAACATTATTTTCCACTGCTAGACAACTGAATTCACCTCATAGCAATTAAAACAGTATGGTTATGTAATTGTAAAATAATTTTTGGGATAAATCATTTCTTTAAGTAATGATACTACTATGATATTCTCTCTCTTTGGATCATTTTGACTTTTAATATACAGTTTAGTTAGCAGAAGGCCATTAGAATGACAAAGAAACCTTTAAACTTTGAGTTGATCTGAGCGAGCATTGCCTTATGCTCCCTGCAGTACTAATGACAAACAGATATTCTTTTTATTCTAAATAAAGCCAATCATGCCAGTTATTAAATTTTTCATGTGCAGGCAGCTGGGTCAAATGGAAACTTCCTCTTAAGAGAGAATTAGAGAAGAATTGAACTTCCATATAGCATTTTTTAATTTTAATTTATTTTATTTTTTTTTTTAAGAAAAGTGGAAAGAAAAACAGTTCCTTTTAATTAGTACTATTTGTGTAATGATTGAGCAGGAATTCTTTTTCCTTTTCTTTCTTTCTCCTTCTCCTTCTCCTTCTCCTTCTCCTTCTCCTTCTCCTTCTCCTTCTCCTTCTCCTTCTCCTTCTCCTTCTCCTTCTCCTTCTCCTTCTCCTTCTCCTTCTCCTTCTCCTTCTCCTTCTCCTTCTCCTTCTCTTCTCTTTTCTCTCTTTTTCTTCTTTTACAGTTTTATGACATTATTATAATTGTGATAGTTATTGCTTAAAACATAACTTTCCATACACAAGTCTGGAAAGCAAAATAAAAATTTAAATAAATGGAAAGTAAATTTTTGTAATTATCTGTTCTGCTGAAAGCTTTTATAATGGCGACTGAACCTGTAACTGATAACTGTGCTATGCATAAGACACAAGCTTCTTAACAGGAGTAATCTCAGGCTAGGCCTTGTCTTTGCGTGCTGTACAAGATTTTTGAATATGAAACCCTGTGGATAAAAACAATGTGTGCAGGATCGGTGTGGTGTCACGTGTGGTGTTGGTTATGATTTTGTATGCAGGTGCTGTGGTCGGTGAAGTTGATGAACAGTAACTGCATATGCAAGTATTCAGGGAAGCACTAAATTTCTAGGCAATTTACACTCTCATGTGCTCTGTTCGGAAACTCGGCTCTCAAATTACAGCTAATGAGCAACAATGGGTGCGTTTGTGGGTATGAATAAAGGGATCAGAGAGGAATTTGCACCATCCAGCTTCAGGCATATTATTTAAATGCCTACATTGGGATACTGGGCTTCCTATGCAGTTACTGGAGGGGCAAGAGTTTTCATCCCGAGTCTGTATCTAAACTATGCAGCAGGTTTGCAGTGAGGTAGGCTGTGGTGTTGTGGCTCCCTGGCTGTGCAGACAAGGGATCCAGCTGCCTTGTGTGTGTGGTGGTCTCCATGGGGCCAGAGGTCCTTGCCTCCTGGGAAAATGGATGAGTAGTAGGAAACGGGGCGCTATACACTCATGGGTCTTACTCTCATATGGAGTTGAGATCTACTCATGTGCTCAAAGGGACTCCAGGGTCAGGAAATATTTCTTAGTCCCCATAGTTAAGACAAAGTCTAAATTCTTCCCTTTGTGTTCTATTTGATATGAAGATTAGTTGGGATTCTCATTTATATGTCCAGGCTGGGCAACATGAATACCCTCAGAAAAGTTATGTGTGCCAATACAAACTCAGATACAAATATATTGCAATACAGCATGTTGCCATATGAGACATCTTCAATATAATTTTGCATAATTATCCACGTAGAATGACATCGTACAGATTGACATCACAATTGGTATCTTATGTCTGTTAACGTCAATGAGGTTGGCAACTAGTAGATTACTTAGAGAGTTTAAAACAAACTGTAAGTGCACTTGCATGATAGATCATTATTTAGTTATGAACATGAGCCTTAGTCTGATTTCATTATGCAGCAAATTTTCCTGCAATCAAATTTGTCCCTCTTCTTCCCTCAGGCAGCAATTTTTTATAAAATCGTGAAAAAATGTAAGTTGAGACATGAATTGCAGAAGTGTGGCTGGTTGTCAAGAAGTGAATACCATGTCTTAAATTTTAATTTATTTCCATTGTAGTTTAGAGTGTTTTCATTGTTTGGTTTCCTGTTAGGTTTCTAATCACAGGATACCTCATTTTCAAATAATGGAAACATGGACTTGGGGTATGATTTAGGCTGGAAGGTGTGATGCACCAATAAAGGGGTGCCTGGGGTTTCTTTTATGTTCTGGGAGTAACCATGCAATCACTCAGGGAAAACAAAAGTCAAGTGAAAACAGGGAGGAAAAAGAAAAGGAAAAAAAAAAAAAGACAAGAAAATGAATGTTTGTTTAGTTCTTCTCTACTGCAGCTAGACAAGTAATTATGTTTGATTAATTCTTTAATTAATCTCAATAACAGGAGTACACAACTATTGTCCATCTCCTGTGAGCCACCCCTCTGGTATCAGTTTCCCCTTTAATGTCCTCACTCTGTTTGAGCCACAGCAGGTTGAATCTCCTCTTTGGCAGCTGGCATCAGGGCCATCCCCACTGTTGGGGGGGTTGTGGTCCCCAGGCAGGTGATGGTGGGTCTGAGTCCACACCAAGAGTAGGTAGCTCCTTTGTTTATGCCTCTTCTTACATCTCTGCTCAGTCCTATCAAACCAATTGCACACAAATTTGGTACTCGTGGTGGGTGCCAATTAGTTGCTAGTGTGTATGTGCTAGTGTGTCTTTGAGTTTGTACAACACTTGAACTCTTTTTCTCCCTTTATCTCTGCACGAGCCTGCAGTGTCACTGCTCATTCTGTAAGATTTAGGGAGGGGGGAAAACCAGCAGGCTGCACGCTGTTGTGGTGGGGCTTCGGTCAACCTGCACAGCACGGTGACTCAAGCCAAGACACAGCAAGGAATTCCACCCTTTGAGGGCACCCCAAAGGTAGCTCCGTCTTGGTGGGCTGTGTCATCCCAAGTCCTGCCCTTGCCTGTGCAGCACCTGCCAGAGGAACCTTTCAAGGTTATTGAGTCTAAAGCCTGTACACAGAAGGGCTGCTGATGATCTACATCATACAGGTTAGTCTTCAAACATAACAAATGCTGAGATCAAAAGGAAAACCAGGAAAATCTAATTTATAATGGGGCTGCTAATGCATTTTTAGCAACAGATCTCATAGCAGACTTCGGGCTCACAGTCTTCATACTGTCATCTTTCAAGAGATTTTGTAGCTGTGAATTTCAAATAATGAGCTTATTTCAAGATTAATTTCCACAATTCAGTGATAGTGTCTGTAGACTTATGAAGGAGCTGGGACGGTGTGAGCTGGTCATTGAGATGTATTTTTCTGTTTCTTAGGGAGGGATCTACTTGTGAGGATGAGACCCCAGCCAGTGCTGGCTGGGGCAAGGTGGTGTCTCCTAACAGCACTGGGCACAGCTGAGGAAGCCCTTCTGAGAAAGTACAGCTCAGGAGGGAGATTTAACTCTACTCACGGGAGGGAGAACTGATATGAAAGGTATTGAGAGTCTTTGTCTGAAGAGAGGGATGGGTATCTTAATTGCAGCAGTGTAAAGCTGAGCTATTGTTTCCTGTCAGTGCCTCAGATGAGGCCATATTATGTCGGCATCTGCAACCACAGAGCAACACGGAAGCGTGCTTTTGGCATATGCTGAAGTGCCTCTATATCCCTCTAGTTGAAGTGGCTAGCACTGAGAAGTAAGCTGTGTCAGCATATGCCACAAACCTGAATGCAGGCTCTCCAGGCACATGGCATATGCAAAAAAAAAAGTCCTGGTTTCAATTGTGTTGTGGTCCTCTCTGTTGGCTTGGTGCAGACATTTCATCTGGGACTTCTTCTGAGATGTTAGGAAGGAAGGAGTCCAATCTAGGAGCAAAAGGGAGACAGGACTTCAGTTACTACACACTGCTATCTGATCAGACTTACTTGGTAAAAGGAGAAATAAAATTAACTCATTTTTAATAAATCTGAGCATTCATCACCAATTATAAAAAATGTCTTTAGCTGTAAATCTGAAAATACTGCATTGGTTTCAGAGGAAATTTTTTTAAAATCTGTTCTTCCAAGATGAAGAAAATGTTGAAACGTAAGCTGACCCAGTATTGTAAGTAATATTAATCATATTAATATTGTCATATTAATAATGAATTATAAATTAATAGTAGCAAAGATTTTTTGTTTTAGTTTCAATATATGTCTGTGCATATTAGCTACATGTGTGCATGTGTGCCTAAAGGCTGTGTATCTGTAATATATCTAATCACATTATCCACATAAATTTAGGTTGAGTGAACACTGTACTTAGCATTTTTCTTCTGCTTTGCCATATATGACTCCTTACAAAACAGTTGGATTGTCATATTGTGTCTTCAAGTTGCCAGAGGCAGCAAATCTATAGCATGTTCATTTATTTCAACTGTTTAGCTGTAAAATATGGCCTGTGCAGCAGATGAAATTATGCCCAACAGTTTTAGAAAAGAAACAAGCATATGAATCAAACAAACAAACAAACAAAAAAAACCCTTTTGGAAATTCATAGTAATAATTACACATTCTCTCCTATTTCCAGACCTAATTTGCAGACAGAATCTGCTGAATTAGTGTTTTTATTCATTTTAAGGGTTTGACATATGTTGTACTTACGACAGAATGTTTCCAAGCGTAAAAATGTCTCAGAGGAAATCAGAACAAGCCGTGTTACCTGTGTAGACCAGCTTTTAAACTGGGTTACATGTTCATGAGCTGACAAGGCCAGGAGGCATTTTGGAGAGGAAAGTGGGAGGGGAATCATTCAGGGTAAAGTAGGCATCCTGACAGATGCTGAATACTGGAAAGGTTCAATATCTTAAGTGCTTGACCCGCCTGTTCCCTCTGGACTGAAAAGGTACGGTATAACGTGCAAGGCATATAGTAAAGGTATTTACAGTTTTATATCTGCCTGTCAGTAGTATCACCCTAGAACATATTATTTTCTGGTAGTATTTCTCATTAAAATACATCTTGAAATTTATGTCAGCTTTGATTGCATTATTTTACAGTAGGAAACTCAGTTTATACTTAATCCCTCACTGTGAGCAACAACAATCAAGCACTGCAACAAAGATAGTTATTCTCCAGATAAAAGAATTACTACCACGTTTTCAGAAAATGTGTCACTCAGTGTATATGAGGGGAGGGAAAGGGGGAGTAAAGTTAGGGAGACACTGGGAAATGAAGGAACAGTAAAGGATTTTTTTTGTTGTTATTGTATTTTGTTTTATTTTATTTTATTTTAATTTTATTTCATTTTATTTTATTTCATTTTATTTTGAACCATGGGATTACCTTAAGGTCAATCCTAATACATGCTAGAGCCAGGGAACATTTATTTTCTGTGAATGTCTAGGGTATTTTAATAGCCAGTCTCCTTCTCTGGGCTTTTCATCTTTTTGATGTTAAAACAGGTACACGTCTTCTGGAAGCCAGTTCACAGTATGTTTTGGTGGGATGCAGATGAGAATATGCTTTTCTCCGGCAGATTTACAGTGTGCTCATGTCACTGTGCTTGGCAGGAGCACACCTGGATACCTCATTGTTCTCCAATCATCTGTCTCATGTCTGCCTCAGAAACCATGAATTATTCACGTCCTTTTAGAATATTCCTCTGGATTTTCTGTGTGAGACCCTCAATATTGTTGCTTTAAAGTCTGAAAAGTAATTTTAGGGATTTTTATCATACCACTTCTGCAAATATTTTCCTGTGGTGCAACTTAACCCTTTACATGCATGAACTGTTGTGTTTTTGTTTTCTGGTGTTTTGTTTTCCCCAGGAGCTTCCTCTTGCTTACTGTCATTTCCACTGAATTTATTAGAAGGGTGTTGACTGATAGCAGTGGGATCATTTAGAATTTAGTCTACCTAAAACCAGCTGCTTATCATTTGCGTAACATCTGTGCTATATGAGTGCAATGGGCTTTTTTATGATGGTTAAGATTTTACTTTTTATTTGTGTTTTGCCATTTCTCCGCTATGATTATAAATTTCCCAGTAGGTCTCCATTTTTAGTTGTTTTTTTGTGTGTGTGTGTGTGTGTGTGTGTGATAAAATCTCTGTATTATTAAGTCTCTCTGAAGGATATCTCTTAATCCTCATGCCCCTCTATTCCAAAGCTATATGTATTACTGTAGCTCAGCAGTAAGTACAATTCAGCTGGCCTAGTGTCCAGCAACTAAACTCAGGCTGAAATCTCCTGCTGCATGCTTCATATGACACTAAGCTGTCATTTTAATCCCTGTTGTAATGAATCCCACACATTCAGAGCGAATTGCATTATATTGCAAAACTGGTTTAACATTTTCTGGCAGAACAGTTTTCCATTGGAAAAGGTTGGGTTTATTGAAGCAGAACAGCTTCAGAGGTTATTTTCAAGTCCTTCATTAAGAAGGACTTGCACCAACATAAGTTATGAGGGATTTTCCCTACAGGTCTTTACTGGATGTTTGTTAGACTGTGGACCTTCTGTCCATACAAACATGCAAAGAGCCTGAATTTCATCTGATCAAGCAAATTTAAAAAAAAAAAAAAGAAAAAAAGAAAAGATAGCTAGAACAAACGAACTCTGTACTGAGAAACAGTCCTTGGCCATCTGTACTAACTGGGTACGTGAACAGACACACGCGGAGTACATTCACCCTGTTGGCTGAATTGTGGGACATGGATGGAATGAGTGCTTAATGAAGTGTAAGTAATGGAGATAATTTCAAAAATTTAGCAGTGGAAATTCGGTCCAGTTTAGGCAGACTTTCATACTATTTATTTCTATCTTTCACATTTCAGTCAATTTTACAAGCTTTCAGGTGTTGCTGCCTTTAGGACACACTGACTCAATACAAATTAACAGTTTAACAAGAGAACCTAATTTACAGTGTAGAGCAGCATTTAATGGAGAATTCCCAAATTAAATTTTATTATCATTCTGCACAGAGCCCTGATGAAGTGCTTCTACCTCTGGGAATGGAAAGCAGCAATGTGCACACACACACAGGATTCTGCGAGAAGTCTTCCCTGATTTTAGTGCCCTAGGACTTGTAGAGGCTACTTCTCCCCAGGACACCAGAATGGCAATAATTGAGCAACTTGTTGGCAAGAGATGTGGTCAAATTTTTTTATTTTTTTTTTTTCCCACCATACTAATGGAATGTTTTGGAGGAGAAATTATAGGTGGTATTGAAAAGCAACTGGGACAAGTCACAATAAATAACACAAGGGTGTTTGGTATGCAGTGCCTGGGATGCAGGTATTCCTTTTATTGTGTATTGTGGACCACTGAAAGCATTTGGATGGCAGGGGGAGGTAGGTTATCTAGGCATACCCTGCTCTCACATAAATTTCATAATCCTGCTCTATCCAGTAAAGAAGCATGAAGTGAGATGGTCTTCTCCTTACCGTAGAAGTCTATAACATAAAGCTGTACCTCCAAGGTAGTCACTTCAGGCTCCCATTTATTCAATGGAGAGAAATAAGCCCTTCAAAGAGACTTCAAAGGAATGATTCATTTGACAATAGATAACTGCTCTAGGCTAATATTATTAAGGGAGCCCAGATGCTTAGTTCAGATAAAGAGTTATAGAGTGAGATCAGTCCTGAGCCAACTGTGCTCGTTCCTCTCCACCAGCTGAAAGTGGAACTTTGGGTGACTAAGAGGTGGATACTGCTCTGCATTTGGTCGCATCAGTCCTAGTGTTTGTGTGGCCCTGCAATTGAAACTTTTGAAGTGTGATTTATTTCCAACTAGACCTTGTTTTCCCATTTAAAAAAAAAAAAAAAAAAAGTCTTTGCTCAAAAGAGATCAGAGGCTGAAGAACAGGGCTTAATACAGATTACAATAAGAAAACAAAACAAAAAAAAATTGCTTAGTATCCTCTTACAGATAAGGATTAAAACTGGAAGTTTAAAAGAACAAGAAATAAGTATACCAATCCCATCAGCTGAAGTCTGCATGTTGCAAACTCATTTCTTATAGATAACTTGTAGGTAAGGTAACTTTACCAAGTTTTTGCTGGAAAAAGCATCATGCAGGAGACTCCCTAGGCCCACAGCTGATGAAGAGACATATGACTGTGTATCATTTTATGCTTATTTTGATTCTATTTTAAATGCAAAATCTAAAGGACTCAAGGACATGCACATCATTTGTGATACTCCCTGCAGGACACTGTGTTCATGAAGCAATAAATAGTTTGTATTCAGTCTCACAAAGATGTGTATAATCCAGGCTTTTATGTATATAATCCAGGCTTTTTTGTCTCTTTTACATACTGTATCTAAACATTGCAGAGGGGCTATTGAACATACATAAACAATTCTTCTAGAACTAGGTATACAGCACAATTCACTACATCCAGATAGGTTAAGAATCTTAAAAATAATGTCTCTGAGGGAAAGGACTGTGACAAATAGAAACAATTCAGATGATTCAGTCCCAGCTATGTGTTAGGAAGCCTAAGGTTCAAACTAGAATAGAACTGCAGATTAATTAAGCAAGAAAGCTAGGATAGTAAAAGCAAATATTGTTAGCAGTTTATTTAACAGTGAAGACAAACTTCATGACCTTCGCTGTTAATGTTATCTGTTTGTGGTAAAATAGTTATATATATATATATATATATATATATAAAATATAGATATGTTGGGAGAAATGAATCTATCTATTAGTAATTCTATCCTAGAATTAACATAGCAATACTGGACAAAAAATACCAGAAGAAATCATAATATTTCTAGAAACTGGAGAGACACGTACTAGAACATTCAAAATATTTTCCTGCTAAAGACGAAAAATAGCATACAGAATAGCAAGCTAACATACTGATTCCCAAATGGGAATGCAGTAGATAGCAGACCAAATTTAGAACTCACCTGAGCCTTTATACAGAAGACAACTCTCAACCTCAGGCTTATTCTTTCTTTTGGTCTCATCCATCAGTGCTTACTAGTGCTTCCTAGGTTTTCTTGCTGAAAGCCTAACTCCTGAAATTTCCAGCATGAATTTGACAAAGGCATAGGAAGTTTTAAGGGCATATCATTATTTTTCAGTTGCCTGAACCCAAATTCCTATGTCAACAGACACTAGCAAGTATGTTTTATGTTTTTCTGCTAGGTGGGGGAAAAATAAACAAACAAACAAAAAACACAAATGAAAAGTATTTAATGGAGAAGGGGCAGCCACTGAATGGTAATATAGCTATTTTCTTAATATAATTAGTTCTGAAAGGAGTATATAGTGAAATAAATCGCTGGAGACAGTAAATACAAGGAAGACAAATGGGCAAAAGCATACAGTATGTTTTGAAATAAATCCAGTTTTATGGTATTTGTTACCTGGGAAAATACTTCATTCTGAGGTACCAAAAACTTAATTAGGAGTAATCTTTTCAGTTGTCTGTAAACTGCAACATCACCCTTAGCAATGACTGAGAACTGATCCATGCTGCAGTTTGTTTAAGCCAAAGCAAAGTTTCCCTGACTTGAATCAGCACTAAGTCACGCCCCAGCTGCTTCTGTATGGAGAACATATACATGCCACAGGTGGAGGCAAACACAAAGTTTAGGCATTGGTGGGAATTTCTGTAACTGAAGCCTAGATTTAATCCCATATTTCACTTCATTTACAGATTTTGCTTTGTGAATCACTGCTCAAGCTGCATAACTCAGTTTCTCATTCTACAAATGGGAAACCTTGCTACCAAATAGAAAAGACAGCCAACACAATCAAGTAAAATAATTGAAGGGTATTAGGTTTTACAGTTGGAATGGACAACTGACAGAGCAGGGAACTGAAGGAACTTCACTATTTATTAGTTACTTAATAGTTCTTTTCAATGCCAGCTTTATAGAAATTTTTATTCCTTCAGGTTCAGTGATTCAGGATGACATCCTAACATGAGATTTCTTCATACTTCATTTTATTTTTAAAAGAAATCATTATTTAAAAAACATGCATTGATTGTCTCAAGGAAAAATAACTTCAGTAGTGATATAAGTGGTCAGCATCGTGCTGGTTAGAACACCAACTTGTATCACTCTTTTTACTGCTTTCCATTCTTGCTTCCATAAACAATCCTTAACAAATGAAGGATTTTATTATTCTAATAACTGAAATATTTTTTTAAACATTGCCATGCTTAAAAATATATTTATATTTTATTTTTTTTTATTTTGTAATTGAACAAAATTGTTACATACTTTTTAGCAGTCAGGAGCAAACTAAATAAGGGGATGGCATAAAAGGAAGTATCTAGGAAAGGAGAGAATGAGAGAAAGGGAAAAAAATATTATGACTAATTATGAATGGTACAAGGAAGAGAAAGCAGAAGTTGTAGCTTTATAAATTTTAATGGTAAAGAACAAGTTGTAGCAGATTTTCTTAGAGGTAAAGAGCCTTTCTTAGTTTTGTTCTGCATAAAGCTGATCATGGAGCCTTCGTGAAGCCTTTGCCATGACATCAAGCAGAGCTGTGCCTGGATGAAGATGAAATGATCAGTCATTGTATGGGGAGATTAGTGGTGTATTTTAAAATGGATTCACCCTCAACATTTTCTTAAATACAAAATTTAAAATCTTTTGTGTGCAAGAGTTAAAATACCTTATGTAAAAAGCTGGTCTGCATAGCTGTCCCCCGAAGAGAATCGGAAAATGTTATCTGTGAATATTTTATGGAAATTTACTTTTGATTTCATAACAGTGTAATAAAACGGCATTGTGTAGATTAATTTCCACATGGAGCTCCGAGGCCTGGGTGAACTTTACCAGTTACCAAAACACCCCAGTCTGATTGCTGAAAATTTATACAAACATTGTTGGTTTAAGCATTGGTTTAGCTGTTAGTTAAATGCATTTGCTGCACAACGTAGCTGTCTCTGGTATCTTCTAAAGAGGAGAATCAAAGTGAAAGAAATTTTGATCTAAATTTTTCATGATCTGCTTGCTCTCCTCGTGTCTCTGTCAGACTACAATTGATATTTTTGTATCTCACTTGTGTTTGTGGTCCCTTGTGGGTGAAGTTTGTCATTAAAAACAGCTTAATTGGCAACAGGGGGGAATAGTTCACTTTTACCTTCCTGAAACTTTTAAAAAACAGTTATTTACTTAATAAAGCACAGTTACATAAAATTGATTCAGACTTTTTACCAACTTTTAAATCTTTTATAAAATCAATTGAAGTAATTGGACTAAGTGATAATGACATATTTAATTTGAAATATTTTTAGATTACCCATAATTGATTTCAAGACATTGACTGATTGCTGTAAAAAGCTTGGTTTTAAGCAGCTGACAGGCTGATGACAAGCATTAATGGATTTTTCAATGAAGAATATGAATTGGAGAAGGACTTTTGTCAGAAAAAAAAATGTGTTTCTGCCAAAAAAAAAATGCATGATAGCAAAGGTGGACACTACATCACCGAAAGCACCCTGAAAACAAAGTTTAAAACTTTTTGGCAGAAAGTTTAATGGACTATAAACACAACCGTTGTGCTTAAAAACAACAGATTTGAGGTTTTGTCATTTCTCTCACTACTAACCCACAAATATGAATCCACCAAAAGTATGTAGACTATTTACAGTACTAAAAAGAAGGAAACAAGCACACTAAGAGAGATGCATAAGTGCCAGAGTAAGCCTAAATCAGCTCTAGAGGGCAGGAAATCTCACTGCTGTTAACGATCCAGGACACAACTGTCCTTAGTTAATGGCTTGATCTTCAGTTAAGGGCTTGAGTTTGCAAGGTGTTGCACTCTGGTTTACAGTGCTTCTGCTCTCATGGACCTACCTGTGGGTAGATCATTTCAAGAGCATCTGTGAAGACAGAAAAACTAGGAATGCGTACCTATATTATTCTAATATTTCAGTTCCGTCAGGAGACTAAAATTGACTTGGCTATTTCAGTTTTTGAAGTTAAGTGGATCAGTAGAAAACTCATAATATCTGGTAGGGTCATAATAAAGACATTCGATGATCTATGGTAAAGGTGAAAGAGTTCTAGATTTTTAATAGTTCTGTTGGGCTGGAGAGAGAGGGGTTGACCCTAACTATAAAGGAATATAATAGTAAAATACAGAAATTTTTGTTGTATAAAAAAATAAAAATAACTGGAAATAAGTGTTTGATGAGAGAATTGACAGTGTATGTGTGCAACAGTGACTGTCCTTTATTCAGTATAGCTTCTTGCAGGACAAATTAAAGCAGACAAAAATTGAGGGAAATGACTTCAGGCATGAGAGACATCCTCAAACATTTCTCATTTTACTAAGGCCATTGAAATCCTGAGTGTGATGCCATTCAGTACAGTCATCCACAAACAGATTGAAGTTGAAAATGGAACTTAATTTATTTTTACATCTGGAATGTCAACAATTGTCCATTTTAAAGGAATACAGACTAGATGTTAAAATATTCAGAAAGCAATAGCTGATTTTGGATATACCAGTTTGCTGTCTCAGCTGTAACTCAGCTGTATTTCACATGCTGGCATTTACTGTAAGCAGCATATCATGAAATAATCGGTACTGTAAGAATGTGTTGCAGAGCATATCTTGGATAACTTTGTACATTCCAGTATCAGTTAACCGGATAATATTCACAGGTCAGATTTTCTCTTTTCCTTATATACACATCCTCCAAAGTTCTCTGCATTTTTGTCAAATCTGTGCATCTCTATATTTCTGTAAATACACATGTGTATATATATATATATGCACACGAGGTTTGCTGGAATGGTGACTCCCAGTCCATAGGGTTAGAGCTCGATCATGGCAAGGTAGCTGTGTCCCATGATAAAGCAGTACTGATGTCTGGCGGGGAACAGGGAGCTGCTGTTCAAACCTAACATTGCTGGTTCATTGCAGTCTAGCTCAGTTGTTAACAATATTACTATTGCTTCATCTGACATGAAAGTGTATCATCTGATACAATTAATTATTGCATTTCTCTATTCTTATAGCCACCTTCCACTGGTAAATCTGGGTTTGCCCTTAAGGCGCTCAAAAAATTCTTGACTCCGCAGCATTTAGCAGAAATTCCATATTTGTTGATTCTTCATTTTCTGCTATTGAATTTCAGTCCGTTTCTATTTAAATGGTCCTGAACATTGTCTAATTCTTTTTGTCTAAGATTTCAATCTGTCTTTCCTGACAGTGATTCTCTCTCTCTCTTTTTTTTTTTTTTTTGGTCATCATTTGATGTCACTGGCATGAGCTGTTTGTGCAAACGTCACTAATGCCTTCTGTCCCAGGTCTGCTTTTCAAAAAGCTACTCAAGTAAACATCAGCAAGTGATTCTCTTTTGTTGCATTAATTGACATTTGCCCTTGTTCTTACTGGCCTTGTGATTCTTTTACGAATTTTTGTGATTCTTTTACGAATTCTTTTTACGAATATTTTCTCAAGGTTGACTTCCATTAAACTTGCCTTTTTTTGTAGCTGCCTTCCACTGCTAGTCAGCCAGAGCTTAGCTACTTGAGTCACTGTCAAATGCTGACATTCAGAGACTAAATCCATTTCATTTCTTTGCCTAGAAGTTCAGTTATCTTCTCAGAGAAGGATATCAGGTAATCTAGTGCAATCTTCTTTTTGCAAACTCATGATTCATTTTGTTCCATTTTCCATTTACTTCTATATTTGAAAGCTTAAAACCAAGGCTATATAAGAAAACAAATTCAATAAGGAAGATGAAGTGGAGAAATAACTTCAGATAGTACCATATCCACATTTGAAATATAAGACAGTAGATATTGTAAATTCAGGCTTCTTCTAAATGTCTGTCATATCCCATATGCATAAAATGGTTAAAACTAAGGCATATCTTTAATCTCACATTCACTTTGATTCCTGTGCTATACAGAACAGAGAAGCCAAACATAACAACTGTTATCTTTCCCTTTCAGTAAGTAGTTTATGTTTTTTTTTAGATTTTGAATTTAGTCCATGTCTCAAAAGGGAAATTTCCTGTATAGTCATGTATCCCTCTGTATTTCTGTTGCTTCTACAGAGCTGATAAGTATTTTCTTGTCAATAAGGGTAGCCTTAAAATATTTGCTATGCCACTGCTCAGTAAGTCATTCCTAGATGTGTCTCCTATCTAATGGATCTCAAGCAAATATAATTAAACACAAAATACTGTGAACGTTTAGGAAGATACAAATTAAGCAATCAAAATTCTTCAAGAACTTTTAACTATGCTGCAAATATTTGTTTAAAGACATTAATACAGAGCTTTGATGATATAATTTTTTTTTCTGCTGCCATTGCCTGATACTGTGGTTTATTCTAACAACAACAACAACAAAAAACCTCAATGGCAACATTAGCCCAAGGCTAAGTGGCTTTGTGGAAAAATAAAACAAACAAACAAATAAAACAAGCTGGTTGGGGAAGAAAATCATCAATATGAAATGAGTTATTTTTTTCCCTGTTGTTACAACACAATTTTTTTGCAGAGCAGCAACTGTTTCAACAAGGTTCTTGGGGTAGGAAAGCTTCCACATTCCAAGGTGTTCCCGTCACTACTGGCAAGGAGAAAGAGGACTCCTGTCGAATCAACTGAACATTTTTGATCTGTTATTTCTACATACAGCTATTTTGCAAAAAAATCAATTAGGAAGATATTGGCTTAATTCCAATGAGAATATAAATAAGTAAATAAACTGCTAGTCATCAGTTCTCTTCAGCAATAAATGATCAAGCTTTACAGAAAGGCACAGCAGGTTTTCCATCACATTTTCTTTAAGGCAAGTATTGAAAGTCAGTTAATGCTGACAGCTTGCCAAAGGTGCTTAAAAACCTGCTTAATATATGCCATAGTCTGAAGAAGAAAATGAGCTGTCAGTACGTGCTATTTTTTTTTTTTTCCTGGTCAATATTTGGTAGCTTTTGGGAAGAGAGAAGCTTTTAGATGCTAATGTTCTTTAATGCCTGTTGTATTTACTTCAGTAAGTCTACTCCCGAAATGGGGGGAGGACGGGGTTGACAGTTACAGTACACCAGGCATTGATCCACTTAAAAGGGCATCATTTGGTATTCTCAGAGATCTTCCAGGTAGTCTGTTTCTAGCTAAAATGACATTCTCATTTCCATTTGCCATTCGATGCAAGCATACTACAGAGAGAGTACAAGGACACAGCCAAACCTTTGTTTTATGCAGAGTTATAACCTCCACTTCATGTGTGAGTTGGAAGGTAGTGGATATATTGAGGGGAGTGAGAAAAAATGATTATTTCTTTACTGGTAGGAGATGTGCATTATGTGACTTATTAGTCTGCTGGGGTGCTGTGAAGCTGTGCTAGTTTAGGTAACAAGGAAAGCAGTGTGTGAGTGAGTGCATTAATGCTCGATTCCCATTCCCACTGAATCAGAGCATTTCCCTGGGAGCACTGAGCTCCATGCTGTCTGTGTCAAATGACCCCGCTAGGAAACAGAGCAAGCAGGGGGCATTCAGTCCTGCCAGGCCATAGGGCCTGGCCTCATCCATGTGTCGGAGTCCTTCAGCCCCTTTGAGGCCCCTGCTTCTGCTCACTCCTTGGCTGGGCCTGCAGGCCCCGTGCCCTGTCTGAACTAAAGAATGGTTGAGTTGCTACCTAAAAGAAGTGAAAAATAGTGGTTGAGGAGCAAAAAGGAGGAGCAGGGAGCAAAAACACAGAAAAGGAGACCAATAACTGCATTTTACTAATTCTCAGTATAGTTCTCAAGCAGAAACCTAAAACTGAGCAGTTGGTTGGAGCAGTATGTCAGCATTTCCAGTGACTGGAAACTTTCTTCACACCTTTTGACCTACTTAGTGGTGAAGATTTATGTGTCCATTTACAGCTAGAATCTCACCTAGTTTTAAAAGATAGAAATGTAAGATTGCGCTCTTTGCTTTTAGACATACTTGTTATTTTAGATCAATGAAAAGGAAAAAAAAAAAGGCTCTGAAATGTTTGTGTATGATTAACAATTTATCAAGTTGTCTTATAGCTACCTCCACTCGTTTTCTACATGTTTAAAGGTTTGCAAAACTGGTTATAGAACTGAAGAGAGAAGTAAACAGCTCATACTTTCAAAATATAACTGTAGGCATGTCTTAAGTCCTTATTGTACAAGTATTTGCAGACATTTAACTTTAAATTCAGTAGGATTACTCATATGCTTAACATCAAGCATGTAATAGATAGGCCATTTTACAACAGGGACCTAAATGTGTGATTGGTATAATACTGATCCTCAAACTGGTTTTGGAAAAGTAGAAAACATATGTTTAGATGGCAAACTGAGGAAGATACAATTCCTGCTGGTTTCTCTCTTCTTCTTAATGCTTTACCTTCTGCTTGTTCAGTAGGAGTGCTACATTTAGCTTTCATTAGGTCCCAGGCAATCTTCTGTATTAATTTTTTTCCATTGGCACTCCCTGACTGGAATAAAATTCTCCACAAAGTTTTCTGTTGAGATACGTGAATGCTAAAACAAAATAGGCTATTAGTGGTATGTGAGCTCAAAGTGACTGTAAAGCTGCAAACCCCTTCTGTTAGTTGTTTTATTGCTCAGTCTTAATTGCACTGTATATGTGGGGCAGTCATTTTAGCAGTCACATTTAGTGAGTCATTACCATGTTTTGAACAGGATTCTAAAGATACATCCAAGAGTAAGCTATGTTTGACAAGGATGATGTCATTGGAAATATTCCATAAAAAAAGACATTCTCATAGTAACATGTTATCCCTATGGTATTTGAATGTCTGTCTCTTTATTTTAAAATGTGCTTATGGCAGTTTATCAACCCCAAAATGCTGGTTCTTAATCTAGACCTGGGAACAAGTCTCAGAAAAATTCAGTCTCTGTTAATTAGTCAAATTCAGCCCAAAGTGTAAATGGACCTCAGTCAGTCTTAGGTTGTTTAATAATTATGTAATTACTATTCCATTAATTCTTTGCAGAGAGCTAAAGACATGACCCAAAGTCAAGTGAAATCTCTAATGGAACTGATTCCTTAGTGTTAAAATTGAGTAGACTGACTTCTTAGTAATACATCTTGGAGCTTTTGTACCAAATCTGTAGTTTTAAACTAGCCTTACAGCTTTTTTTTTTTTTTTTTTTTTTTTTTTTCAGAAATCTATCCAATCATGACTTAAAAATCTGGAGAGAACACCAGAACTTGAAATACTTTTTTTTGGCATTGTTCACTCTTAAAAATGTGCGATTTGTATTCTTCTCAGCTTGTCCAGCTTCATCTTGCTATTATTATATATTTTTTTCTCTCCTTTTTTTTTTTTTTTTTTTTTTTTTTTTTAAGTCCTGGAGTGATAGCTGCCTCTGATATTACAGATTTCTTTCTACATGGATATTTTCAGACAATAATTCAATTCTAGCCTTCTCTTAAAAGACTAGATAAGTTAGGGAGCAATCAAGTATTGTCAAAATAAAAAAGGTTTTCCAAAGTTTTGGCACGAATAAGATTCAGATATGCCAGAGCTGCCCAGCCTGTAATTTTAGAGATGACTTTCACTCTTTAGAATAATGAATGTGATCCAGTGTCTGCCTGGTACTTTTTCTTAATTGTATGATAAAAATTCAGTCAGTCTTTGTCACAAGACTGTTTATATCTGGTCATATGTGCACAGCACATATTTGTTCATGCATCAGGGGATGATCACACTTGTCCTTATATGATGCCTCCATCACAGGAATGAAAGTGAAATTCCCATGTCACTTCAGATGCGTCTCTTTAAAATAGCTTTTATACTGATCTTCGTAAACCCTTTGTGTGGGAAAAAAAAAGAAAAAAAAAAGACTTGTGCAGACTAACAGCAAAATTTGAGTTTTGTATTAATCTCATAATCTCATAAACTGAAAATATAGATAGAACATGAAAATACTGCATGAGGCAATCATTGAATCTATTTGTAGTAGGGTCTGTGTTAGATAGATACCAATCCCTATTTTCCAAACATACGTCTCTGAAAAGAGACTTCAGGCAGAAGAAAATTTGATGAACCACAAATTGATTTTATTTATGAAGCTCCTTACTGGATTGACAGCATTGGATCAAAGTTTCAATGACTATGAAAATAATGGAATTCATTCCTATTTGCTTTGTTACTTACATGTCATGACTCTTTAAATATAGTAATTAATGAATTAGGACTAATTATTTTTCTAAAACTCTTAAATATAACCATTACTTGATATTTCCACAAATCTGTTTTCTTGCAGTTTAAAAATAACTGTTTCCATCTACTGGGTAGCAAAGGAAAACAGGAAGAGTAAGAAGAAAAGAACTACATTTATCAATGTATTATTGCTTTTTGCTTGAAGATAAAAACCTCTGAATAATTTCTTTGCTTGGATTCAGGTCCAGTGTCAGCATTGATTTTTGTGTAATTGTGACTGAATTGATGACTATTTTAGTGTATTTTACAGTACTCGTCCTGGATAGTATCTCAGTTTGTGTTATCATACTGAGCATTTGCAACTTTCGTTCTGTATGCAGACTCGGGACTGTTTAGCTAGTTAGGATCAAACCAACAAATCTTTGGCAAGCATTCTAGCAAAATTATTGTTAGAAGGTCTTGGAGTTGAAGGCTTATTGTGAAGATTTGGAGTTGAGGAGTGTGGGAGGGGAGCAATGTAAATAGTATTCAACTGAGCACCATAGCTCATTCTGTCTGGA
Organism: Cygnus atratus; assembly: GCF_013377495.2. Taxonomy (NCBI): domain Eukaryota; kingdom Metazoa; phylum Chordata; class Aves; order Anseriformes; family Anatidae; genus Cygnus; species Cygnus atratus. The sequence continues at coordinate 120,742,327 of NC_066362.1, forward strand.
AACCTCAGATTTGTTGTTTTGTTTCAAGAGATTATCAGCAAGTCTGAGATAGAGCAATTCAATTTACACTAATCTTAATGGTCATTTTAATTGAATTAAGCCTTATCAGTGAGGTGTATTCTAAGAAGGTTTAACTGTACTGCAGACTAGAGCTATCACTCTAAACGTAATCAGGTAAGAATTCACCAGGTAAGCAGTATGGGGCTTGGACTTGAATGAGAGAATGAAGGAGAAAAATATTCTGGGGATTTGGGTCCAAACCAGGGCTCCAGAATAAGTGAGTAATCTGCTGCTAGAAATGTGCTACTTGCTGCTTTCTGCATGTTTGTCATTTTGGTCATTCATATTTTTAATTTCTTGGCATAGTATATAGCTATACTCTGGGATCAGACTAATGGCACTGGTCAGTGGAAACCAGTACGTACTCTAAAGCAAAAGCAAATTACTTGAAGGTAAATATAGTTGGTTTTGCTGTTACAGTAGTATCTTTCTCCTTCTTCAATAAGTAACTGTGAATAAGTTTTACTGAAAACAGAATATAAATATTAGTTCCAATTTTCTGGTAGAGTAATTAATTTTTGTTTCGCTAAAGACAGACTACACAATGGGAATGCAAAATTGTCAGGAATTTCAGGCAAAAGAATAAGAACAGAAACCAAAGAGAAAACAAGGCCAAAAATCAGGAAAGGGATTAAAGGGTCTCTATTTCCAAAGAAATACAGAAAAAAGCCTATGTCATAAACTGAAGGTTAGGGAAAATGTATGTGCTTTCCTTGATTCAAGTGGACTGCAAAAGGGCATGGGTTTGCGTCTCATTCGTCTTTCCTGAGCAGCATAGGGAGCCCTTACAATGAGGTCAAGCCTTCAAGGCTTCCCAGAGATGTGTACAGCATGGGCCCATCTTCATGAGTGGTCTGGTTTATAATTCATCTTGGCAGGGCCATTCAGTTGAAAGCAAACACCGACATACACTGGGAGTGCTGAAATACCCTGGTTCTTGTCTTAGCTGGCATAAAGAACTGCAGGAAAAAAACAGTGCTTTTGAGGGGTGGTGTGCAAAAGACGGTGCAGCAATGATTTGGGAATCTGGTGGGAATGAGGAAGTTGAAATTGTGGTTTCACTCATAAGCTGCCCTAGATGTTTCCTTGTAGCACTGAAAGCAGAAAGTAAATGTAACAGTCAAGGGATAAGGAAGAAAATGAGGAGCAGCAGAAGGGAGAGTCAGTAAGGACTGCCCCAAGGAAGTTTGGAGACCTCTACCACTGCCTGAAGAAGCACAGGGCATCAGAAATGTTTTACATGAGAAAGCAGGGACAGTAAAATTTTATAATAATTCTTTCTATATAGCTTGCCTAATTATTACACTATCCAAACTCCATATAAACATTAATTTGCAGAAAATTGGGATTATAAAACTCAGCAAAAATGTGATTTATAAATTTATCAGAAACAATTATATCCAGCAGACAATTTCTGTATCTTAAGCTTTTCTGACAGTTGTCTGCAGATAAGGTTGGCCTTTTTGGCAGTTCGGTAACCTTGGAAGTTGACTGTTCTGTGAGAGTGGGTTTGCGTGGAGATAGGGATTTAGTAACGTTTCTTTTACTTTATCACAACGCCAGCTGACAATTGGACAAGCTTCAGTACATTATGCTATATCTGATAATATCCTTAGTTCTTATGTGCACAGTTTAAATTCAATATGTATGGTCTTCCAGGGCAGAAACTGCTTTTTATCTCCATTCAACCAAGTAGACACAGACACAGACACAGATTTCTAGGTTGGAAGAGACCTCAAGATCATCGAGTCCAACCTCTGACCTAACACTAAGTACTCCACTAAACCATATCGCTAAGCTCTACATCTAAACGTCTTTTAAAGACCTCCAGGGATGGTGACTCCACCACCTCCCTGGGCAGCCCGTTCCAATGCTTAATAACCCTTTCGGTAAAGAAGTACTTCCTAACATCCAACCTAAAACTCCCCTGTCGCAACTTTCGCCCATTCCCCCTCGTCCTGTCACCAGGCACGTGGGAGAACAGACCAACCCCCACCTCACTACAGCCTCCTTTAAGGTAACTGTAGAGAGCGATAAGGTCGCCCCTGAGCCTCCTCTTCTCCAGGCTGAACAAGCCCAGCTCCCTCAGCCGCTCCTCGTAAGACTTGTTCTCCAGACCCCTCACCAGCTTGGTCGCCCTCCTCTGGACTCGCTCGAGCACGTCCATGTCCTTCCTGTAGCGAGGGGCCCAAAACTGAACACAGTACTCAAGGTGCGGCCTCACCAGAGCCGAGTACAGGGGCACAATCACTTCCCTAGACCTGCTGGCCACACTGCTTCTTATACAGGCCAGGATGCTGTTGGCCTTCTTGGCCACCTGGGCACACTGCTGGCTCATATTCAGCCGACCGTCAACCAATACTCCCAGGTCCTTCTCGGCCAGGCAGCTTTCCAGCCACTCATCTCCCAGCCTGTAGCTCTGCTTGGGGTTGTTGCACCCCAGGTGCAGGACCCGGCACTTGGCCTTGTTGAACTTCATATAATTGACCTCAGCCCATCGCTCCAGCCTATCCAGATCCTCCTGCAGAGCCTTCCTGCCCTCGAGCAGGTCGACACATGCACTTAGCTTGGTGTCATCTGCAAACTTACTGAGGGTGCACTGGATGCCCTCATCCAGATCATCGATAAAGATATTAAAGAGGACCGGCCCCAGTACCGAGCCCTGGGGGACACCACTAGTGACCGGCCTCCAACCAGATTTGACTCCATTCACCACAACTCTCTGGGCCCGGCTATCCAGCCAGTTTCTAACCCAGCGAAGCGTACGCTAGTCCAAGCCCCGAGCAGCCAGTTTCTTGAGGAGAATGTTGTGGGGAACGGTGTCAAAAGCCTTACTGAGGTCAAGGTAAACCACATCCACAGCCCTTCCCTCATCCACCAAGCGCGTCGCTTTGTCATAGAAGGAGATCAGGTTCGTCAAGCAGGACCTGCCTTTCATAAACCCATGCTGACTGGGCCTGATCGCCTGCTTGCCCTGCAAGTGCCGCGTGATGACACTCAAGATAATCTTCTCCATGAGCTTTCCTGGCACTGAGGTCAAACTGACAGGCCTATAGTTCCCCGGGTCTGCCCTCCGGCCCTTCTTATAGATGGGCGTCACATTGGCTAGCCGCCAGTCAACTGGGACCTCCCCCGATAGCCAGGACTGCCGATAAATGACGGAAAGCGGCTCGGCCAGCTCCTCCGCCAGTTCTTTCAGTACCCTCGGGTGCATCCCATCCGGCCCCATCGACTTGCGCACATCCAAGCTCCTTAGCAGGTCGCCAGCCATTTCCTCATGAATAGCGAAGGCCACATCCTGCTCCCCATCCCCTTCCACCAGCTCAGGGCACTGGGTATCCAGAGAATAACCGGTATTGCCGCTAAAGACTGAGGCAAAGGCGGCATTAAGCACCTCAGCCTTTTCCTCATCCTTAGTAACTAGGTTTCCCCTCGCATCCAGTAAAGGATGGAGATTCTCCTTAGTCCTCCGTTTCGCGTTGATATATTTGTAAAAGGATTTTTTGTTGTCTTTAACGGCAGTAGCCAGGTTGAGCTCCAGATGAGCTTTGGCCTTTCTAATTTTCTCCCTGCACAGCCTCGCTACATCCTTGTAGTCCTCCTCAGTGGCCCGCCCTTTTTTCCAAAGATTATAAACCCTCTTTTTTCTGCTAAGCACAAGCCGCAACTCTCTGTTGAGCCAGGCCGGTCTTCTTCCACGCCGGCTCGTCTTTGGGCACGTGGGGACGGACCGCTCCTGCGCCGTTAAGATTTCCTTCTTGAGGAGCGCCCAGCCTTCCTGGACTCCTCTGCCCTTCAGAACCGCCTCCCAAGGATCATACTGATGCATATGTATGACCAGATCTCATCATACTGCTACAGTAATAGCAGTCCTTGAACATTCCTGAAAAAATGAGTCAAAACCTACCTAATTGTAATGGTGAAATAATTTTGGAAGGAATTAGGATCAAACAGATCTTTGTTGTACCTTAAATTTTAGGTGTATTACTCCTGAAAACACCCCTGGCTCCAAAGATTTATTTCTCATATATTTATACACCAGTTTTCAGGCAGATTACAGTGGGAAGCACAGTAATAGCTCACTAACATATAATGTCTGTCATCCTCCAACTTCGGGTGGATAAAAACCTTTGCACATATAGGTAATTTGTTTATGTTTTATTACATCTATGTGGCAAAATTTGCACATTTTGATTTTCTGACCTAATGAGGCAGTCTTTTACTACCACAAACAAGACATCAGATTGAATAGAAACATTTGGGTTAGGTTTACATACAGTATCATCAGGGAGCCCAAGCTGTGAATGCATAGAAGAATTGTAAATGGAAAAATGACAGCCATCTGGTGTAAGGAGTTACATTTTGGGGTCATTTGAGATGTTTTCAGGGACCGCAACTATGATATAGCAGTAATGATCTTCTATTTTCTATTCATATCTTCCTATTCAGAACAAAAAAGTCAAAATGTTGTTATAGCTTGTAACTTAAGAAAACACTGTTTTAAAAGCAGTGTACTTCATTGTCAGAGTCTGCTATTGCTTGATAACACTGGCAAGAAGAAGCATAAGGCAGAAGTAAAAAACTGGGGAGCAGGTTGATGAAAATAGAATTCTGTGGTTCAAAAATATACGCACAAACATCCCGAAACCTGTGGGCTATAAGGGTACATTAAAATAATATGTATCTACACATGTGTGTTATATATAAAGGATACAGAAGTATGAGGAAAATATTCCAAAATGTAGAATAGTTTTATGTGTATACACTTAGAGTATAGGGACATGCTCTCAGTGTTGAGCAAGGCCCCTTGAGCACAGTACAAGCGAACAGCTATCTTCCATAATGCGACACTAAGCAGCGCAGATGTTGACTTTTGATCTTGAAGCAAAATCAATTTCCAGTGGAGTTTTGCCTTTGACCTATGTAGAATCAGGATTTTTGCATGTGATTTTATCAATTTATCCTTTCTGAAAGCCTTTGCTTTTTTTTTTTTTTCCCTCTGCTCTAGCTATTATTTTTCTAATCCGGGATTATCAAAAATCACTTCAGCCTGAAGAAAATGTGTATCTCTGTATAAAACCCATTCAGTAGTAACAGCTCTCAATTATAGAAGAATAGAACAGGTTTCCTTTTAGAAGGCTTCTTCTCATGAGCTGTTTGTAAGAACTATTTATATTCTCTGCATAAACTCTGATTTTCTTGCACAAACATTCAGGTTTCTCAACTGTGTTCCAAATTTCCTAGGGAGACGAAGATAAACAAGATCTATTCTCTGATATCAAACCACCTACGTGTTGTTTTTTTTTGCTTTTCAGTGGCCACATCACCTGTAACAGTATCTGGTCCCTCAGCTTCTCCATATAACACCCTCCTTCCCCAAGTCAACCCCTCGCTGAGTAGTGGGGGCAGAGGGGCTTCAGTGATGTAGGAGGAGGGAAAAGACTATGGCAACAACAACAAAGGGAGAAGCTACTGAAGGCTCAATGCAGGTGGGGTGGGAGAGGGGGTCCATGAGCGCTCTGGGCAGCCCTTCCAGCCCCCGAGCTGGACAGAAGTCAGGGAAAAAGGATTGGTGTCCAGTGTCCAGAAGATAAAGCTGTCCAAAACTAGGAGTCCCATGTGGGGTATGAATCCAAAGGTAGGCTACAGTATGCAATATGGTATATTGTTTTTTCCCATCAGCTGATTTGTAGCTAAATTTCATCCATGAAGTGATGGGTTGTGTGTGACAGAAGAGTTTTATGGTTCTTTTGGATGCGGGAATGAAATGTTGCAGATCTTCTGGTGCAGATAGTTTACAGATTGTAGCACTTCCTTTAAGAAGAGGTTGTTCTCTCCTTTCACTGAAAGTACTAAATTTTTGAATAGCAGTAACTTTGTTTAGGTGTCAGGTAACCTAAGCAATGGTGCTTAAATGGTTAAGAGTATTTTTTGTTGCATCAGCTAATGATCCCAGTCAGGATTGTGCCTATAAGCAAATGAAGCCCTACAGTGGAGGCTGGGGAACAAAAGAACAGAAAAGCTTTTGATAAATGCCAAACAAAAATCGTTAAAAGTAACTGCTTTGGTGAAATAAGAATTTTCACAAATGTCTTGCTAGATGAGGCCTGTCCTTGTATTTCTGTGGTGCTGAAATACAGAACAGAGGTGGAAGGAACTGCTCTTTGCAGTCTGCCCTTTTGCAGAGCAATGAAAAACAATTTCTGTAAGAATGAGTAGATTGCAGTAATAATTGCTATTTCTTCCCAACTAAACTAAGAAATTGAGCAATGTGCTCTGATTCGTGCTAGAATCCTCTGTACTCTCAAACCATTATTTTATTGTGAATTATTAATTTATGTAACTGAGTAGGTTTACTCCTATTTTCTCTCTTTCATTTCTTGATTGCTTTTCATGCTCATGTCAAATTCTTCTAAGTTTTGAAGGTCTTGGGAACAGACACTGTCTCTACTCCTATGTTTTTACAATACCTGTTTTTCCAAGACATGGCTGTTACAGAGTTATCACAGTTAAAAAGAGTCACGTTATCATATTATCATGTATCATGTTATCACTGTTATAAAGAGTAAACAGGTAAATAATACAGAGATGATCATATCATCCCTATTTATAATTACTTACTAACCTTGTTCTGTGTTATGCCAGTGCCAGAATAAGCTTGCCATCATATACATTTTCAGTCATGCACAATTTCTGCCAAAATTTGCTTGAAAAACAGGCGAAAGAAAGAAAACATGCAACCTAGTGCTTGCTGTTCTGCTTGCGTAGGAAGTTTGAAATTGCCTTGTAGAAGTGCATCAACGTGTTATTGTGGCATGAGGTGCTCTCAGCCCTGTTGTAGGCACCAAGACATTCCCAGTACTGTAAATTGAGTATTCTGGAGAAAGTGCCCAGGTTACATCTTGTGCATGCAATTAAAAATAAAAAATAAAAAAATACCTGATGTCTTTCTTTCCAGCACCCTATTTAAATTTATTAATTTTATTTTCTCTTGCAGCTGACACAAAAGAAAGTTTAGTAATTTTAACAGACCCATTTATGAATATGTCTAGTATATATGATGCTGCCTGTCAGCTCTATTTGTCAGATCCACCATGAAATGTGGAGTGGCTTATACAGAAGATATCCATATTCTTAGGAGAACGGCATTCTTGTGGACTTCTGCTTATTTTTTTAAAGGTCAGGGGTGGCAAAAAAAAAGGAGACTTTTCAGGCATGTTGACATCTCCTTCATGTGAAATCAATGCCTACTGGTGTTTTTTATTTATTTATTTATTTATTTATTTTTTTAGCATCTGGATTTCCAGATCTCTACTTCTATTTTCACTTACTTTTGAACTTTCAATTTTTGCAAGAACATAACTGTCAAATTTGCCTTTTTGCTTCATTTGATGGTAGCAGGCTAACTAGACAAATAAACTTTGTATTTAACACTTCTGTTGCACGTTTTTGGGAAAAAAAAGAAATCTTGAGAAAGGAAGTTCTTATTAAGGAACTCCACAGAGGTGTTAGCAGGACCCAGGACCATGAAGCTGGACCTTTCCAGCAATGATTCCGCCACTCTCAGTGCAGGATTCAAAGGGAGGGAAGAGTTGTGGCTCACCATGGTAAGTCTGGGAGAAGACACCTTAAATTCAGAGCATAGAGAAAGGTTCAGGCTCTGTCTATTCCCTCACAAACACCGCTGCACTGGACTGCTGTCCTGAAAACAATGAATGGTGCTTTTTTTTTTTTTACTTTTTTTTTTTTTAGGAAGCTGACATAGAGCTTGTGATTTCTTTTAAATTATTTTTATTTTTTATGGTTCTTGCCTGCTGTCGAATGAATGAAGACTAAAATCTTTTTTATCTATGAAGATTCCAAGGTTTCTGATAATTCGTGGTTTTACACTGCACACAAAACAACAAAAACACAACCAACAGTTAAACTTAATGAAATCACCAGATTTTAGAGATCTTCAACTGCTTAAAACCAGTACCAGAGTAACCTGGAATGGAGTGGTGCTAAATATTTACTGTCTCCACACCTGCTGCCTCCTGGCTGTCATGGTTTTATGCTGCACTGTGCGTGACAGACCACACGCTCTACAGCCCAGCTTGAAATACTAGAATAAATCTTTCCTTGATCAACGCTTTGCCCCCTGCTTTCTCTCTACACGTTTTTAAAACCAGCCTGTTAGCTAGTAAAGGAACTTTGAATTCTTTTTGACATAGTCTTTAAAGTTGGATTAGGAGAATTTTCTAGGAGAATAACAGTAATGTAATAATGAGGTTAATTGAAATAATAAAGACCAAAAAAAAAAAAAATAGAGAAGAAAAATGTTTGTTTCCCCCCAGCCTCGTGGTTATGAAATAAAAACCACAACCCTTTCAGGCATGGAGCAAGCATGCTGGTGAAGTTTGCTGAAAGACAGCAGATGGTGTTAAAGTTGGTTATGGCAATATGTGTTACCCTCTTCTTTTAATTTAGAAAAGAAGAAAAAGGAGAGGGAGAGGGAATTGTACCTCTTCTATTTTATCTGCTTGTGAGAGCGAGGGAGGAATGTACTGCAAATGGCAATACACTGTCATATACCAAAAAGACGTAAGCTGGTTTCAGGGAAAAAATACGCAGAGTAGCAGGCGGCCTTTTTTCCTTAAGGACTTTAAGTCTGTTTGAGTAGGACTGTAAGAGCAGGAAGAATAACCTCCCAGCCATACAGAAAGGCGAAAAGCGACTGCTCCCCAGGCGCTCCTCCTGCGCCCGACGGGCGGCCGGCGGGCCGGCCGCAGCAGCCCTGCCTCGCAGAGATCCCGCATGACGCCGTCGGCCCGCTGCTGCCGGGGGGGCTGAAATCTCTGATGAGGAGGGAGCGTAATCAGGTAGATTGAGCTGTGTAGGAAGAAACCATTTCTGCGACCAGGGAGGGCGTGCAGCAGGCGCTGGCTGCCAACCGCAGGAGGGTAGCGTACTGTGGTATGAGGCAGCGAAACCAGGCGTAATTCTCCCATCGGCTCCTGAAAAGGTTGCGCTCCCCTCGCTCCCGTGAAGCTGGAGGCAGGTTACGTGGGTGCATTGCCTGCGCCGGGCAATGAGTCTCCCTCCAGGTTCTCCGTACTTGGCAGGATGTGTTAGAGAAAAGTACCTACAGGGAAATCAGCAAAAAGCTTCCCCATGAAGGTAGCAGGGCTCTGCCGTATCGGAAATGTCTGGTGATTCGTCGGGTGAGTAACAGCTGAAAGGCATACGGCAGACATTCGCAAGAAGGAGCAGCAGCAGTGCGACCCTAACGATAGCATTTAGGTCAGTTTGCTGCCTGCTGGGACAGCCCCGGCTCGCTGGGACACAGGGTGCCTGCATGGGGTGGGATGCGGAAAGTTTGTGCAAGGGACTCCCAGGTGAGGGGCAGGGCGGGAGGGAGCTGGCCGAGGGGAAGAGCGAGCTCGGTTCTGTCAGATGGCCCTTCCTTGCCTAACTTTTGTTTGGTCGGATTCAAAACTGCTTGCAGAATATCAACAGGGTGTTAATATGGGAGGGAAAAACAAGCAAACTTTTGCATACAGATTTTTTTTTTCCCATGATGACGGACAGTACGGTGTGTTCAAATGACAGTGCTAAGTGTTTGCACGGTTGTAGGTAACAGATGCTGCCTGATCAAGGATTTCATTGCTATACTAAATGAACTCCTCGTTATGAAAGACAGCAGAAGGATGTAAAGTTCACTGCAAACAAATTTGGACACGGTCAAATGAATTACTGTACTGGTAATATAGAAATAGGTTGAAAAGTGGGCCATCAGGCAAAAACAACCTTGCATTCAGTCTAGGGTAATTGCATAGACTTGTCTGTGGAGGATTGATTTGGAAAAGTAGCTGAAGAAACTTCATATCTTTCAAGCCATTTGGAAATAAATCTTGAGAGAATACTTGACTGTATATATGTAGTACAGTGCTTCACTAAGGAAAAAAAAAGAAAGAATGCTAGCTTCTGTTATAAATAGGTACCTTGATACTTTATAACAAGTATTATTCTATCCTTCCTCCTAAAAATAAAAGGAGAATATGTATTTTCTCTGAAACAAGCAATATTTCAATGTCTCATGAAGAAAAATAACAATAATAAAAAAATGACATGGTTCAAAACTGAAGTCTTTTCAGTGCATTTCAAAACTAATTTTATTTTCTCTTCCCACTTTTGCACCCTTTCCTAACTTGGAGGTATAAAATAATGGTTTCTCCATCATAAGGCTGTATAGTGTTGTCATATTGGCTGTTTTTATAAATCTATTTTTATTGGATTGATTAAAATGCAATTCCCCATTATTAAATTACTTCTATTAGTCTTCTGTTTAAAAGAAAAATGTTTTGGTCTTATTTCTATTATTTCAACATTTGAGCTTTATTCATAAGACACATTTCTCTGAAAACTACAGAGGCCAGTTAATGGTTTATGAGTTCAAGCTGAGTTGAATATAGCTAAGCTCTGTCTTGCTTGACATTTCATCAAAAGCTGTGTTGATTTGCAATGTTTACGGACCTATTTATTGAACCTTCACAGCTTGAACTATGCCACCAAGCTTGTTGACATTGCTGAGTTTATCTCTTGGTGCTTGTGCAATCTCAGAAGAAAAGTTTAGAGCAAATGAGTTATAACAAACTTGTCACAGTTCATAAAATATGTAGTTAGAACAATGAAGTTGATCTTCTTGTTCATTGACTGCAAAACATTAGAGAAATCTGAGTAGTCTCCTGCAATCTCATCTGGGTAGGTGAGCGTATGTCCTCCTCTGCGATATTAGCTTCCAGATTTGACTGTAGCTTCTCAAGTGCATTAAAAGGCAGCTCCTAAATGGAACAAATATTTTCAGTTCATAAGACTATTTGTATTTGAAAACAAAATCCAACCATATTGCAGCACAAAATAACATCATTATCTTACTTCCGTATATGTCTTATGTTGTGAGGAGTGATCTGTCAAATAAGCAAACAACAAATTGAATCAGAGGCTCATAAACACCATAAAAAATCATTCAGCTTTAAACAACAAGTGCATCCCATGCTCTGTGTTACTCTCCTGAACATCCTGTCTGCATAGCCCCTATTTTTAGACAATAAAATAAGATATATTTTGCTATGTAATCTGCTACTATTGCTGGATCAATAGTGCACATTATCATGGTTTCAGACACTTCTCTATGTAGCTTGAACAGAAATAGATCAAAGATAGTGCAACTGCCTGGCATCTCTGCAAAAGCAGCAGAAAACTATGTACTGTTTATTCAACAACGGTAAAATGCATAGTTTAAGAAGTCTTGGATTAAGTTTTTGTTTTTGTTTTTGTTTTTTTTTGAGTTGCAGGGGAAGCTGTTTTCCCATGTGAACATTCTCATAGCTATCATTAACTGGGTTAACATGGTTGTTCATTTTCTTTTTAGAACTGTGCGTATGCAGCTAGGGATAAACATCCAAAAGGGGAATTGCAGATATACCCATATAAATATATACATAAAGGAGAATTTTTCCATGTAGTTGAATGGGCTTTGATTGGGCTCTAGGTTCCTTTTCAACAATGAATGAATAAAGAGTTTATGTTTTTCAAATAAAAAGTAATTGCTTATTGATTGTTAAATGCAAATTGTGTTCTATGGGCACAATCAGAAAAAAAAAAAACAAAAACAGAGAAATATGCTGGAGTGGTAGTGGTGGTAATGTTTGCTTTGCTTAACTATAGCTATGTAACTTAGCCTGCTGAATTACCTGCGTAGACTCACTAGGCTCAGGTTCTGGACAATAGTGAGCAATAAGCTCTTTCTGCAAGCAGGTCCAAGCAAGAAATTAATGTTCGTGTCTTGTTTCCTCAATTGCCTGTGAATTAGCAGATTAGCCTTCTCACTTAAATGCTTGACTTTGGTTACTGAGAAAGCCCCAATATATTTGTTATAATCTTTGTATGTATAACTACAAGCTGTTGGCATCTGATTAGAACATGCTTATGTAAGCAGTTACATAAAATACATGCATTTTTAAGAATGTTTTCAAAGTGAACAGCTCTCATAGTTACACTCTGTTTCTTAAACTTATGGATGAAATGGGGTTTGGAGAGGGCATTCAAACTGACAAAAATTCATCACAGGAAATTCTGAAGTTAAAGGTGGTCTGTCTGCTTGGGAGGGGCAACTGAAGGGAATCTGGCAACTGAAACCCACAAATGCTAGAAGTGTCTTAAAATAATTGATCTTCGTCTGTCACTTGTTGACTAGATTTGACTAAAAAGGTGATACATATTTTTCTGTTTACTGTATTCCTAACAGAATGAAGAACTCATGAAAATTTCTCTCTTATGTAAGTTTTATTAAGCCCATCTTAAGCAATCAGTATTTAAATTATCATAAATTGATAGTTCTCAAATGCAGTGTTCAGCTTTTCTTCCAGTTCAGCCCTGCTTTTTGCCAGGCACTTGATGTATCCACTTTGATTGTGGCAGATGGGGAGTTTCCATCTCAATACTCATTATAGGAATAACTATTCTTACCAAAATATCTTACTAAGTAAAAGGAAATTCTAATCATTCCAAGATTTTTTTTTTTTATTTTGATTTTGGTTTGTTTAATAGTTAATTTTTTATGCCCAGCTAAATATAGTGATGATAGATGCAGGTGAAGTTTCAGAGGAAAACTTTTTCTTTTATGCAGTCTACTCCTCATCCGCAGGAGTAGGACGTCCATCCCATAAAATTCAATTTTAAAGTAAAGATTATATTGCATGTTAGAAAGCATCAATTCAGATAGGTCATAAATACAAGCACATTCAGTGCATAGTTTAGGTGAAAGGATATTCTGTTGTTACTGAACTAGCTTCTCAAAGGTTATAATAAAAAGGCCAGGCTATCATTTTATCATTAAAAAGTAATGGAGATAGTTAAGGCTGATCCTCAGCACTTTTTTTTTCTTTTTTTTTTTTTCCTCAAGGCAATTTCTCTGTGCGTACAAAAGTAGATTTAAGAAATTCACTTTCAATAAAAAATAAAGGGACAAGCATACTGTTATGGACCTGTTTAACAAAACAGACTAATGCTGACAATAGGTTGTTTTTAGGACTACTCTAGGTCAAGGGAATGAAAGAAACTTCCTGAAATATTTGATTTCCTGTGAATAAAATTTAATCAGCCTAAGAGAGTAATTGTCTGCCTGTTTCAGACGATGATATGGGATGAGGGGGAGTAAGCAAGTTTCTTGAGGAAAATGTAAAATAAAATTATGAAAATAAGTAATTGGAGGATGATTTTTCTAACTACCTCTGTGGTATAGAAAGAAATGAAAGGAAACCAAAGGAAAGGAAAGGAAAAGTAATATGGGGAAAAAAATAAAAATAAAGAAAGCACCGAACAATAGCTTTATAACTTTTTTGACAGAGATAACTATCTATCTTCAGGCAAGTTGCCATCGTGCCAGTTTCATACCCGTTGTAGTGAATAAAGGCATAAGTTCTCTTTTGCACAGTATTTAAAATATAAATGCTTCAGGCAGAGCCTGTTCTTTCTACCCTTTTTATATTGTCTAGAACAGTAGACACCAAGGACCTTAAGTGCTAGTAGAAAGCGCAAACATTATGAATAATGCAACATACAATTTAAAAAAGAATAGCCACCTCAAAATCCTGGTAAGGAAAAACTGGTAAGGATGGGATGGGCTATGAAAACTTGACTAGAATATGTGAAATGGATACATGGTTTTCCAGGATGGTAACAAGGGAATCTTCTAGTTGTGGATCTTCTGCTGACAAGTTCAAGCATATATGATTCATTTATTTGTTTGATTAGGTTATTTTACATTTTTATGAGGCTTTTTTTTTAATTTACTCATTTTTATTTTATTTTTATTTTTTATAATCTCTATCTAAATCTTCCTGAGATAAAAGTACCAACATAATAAGATGAAGTCATCTGAAAGAAAACTGGGTGGCCATGCATAACCTTAAATGAAGACATACTGCTCTTTTACAAGTGGTCTACTTGAAGTCTTTTCATAACTGTGCTATAGCAATGTCATAGTTTTGAGATGTGTTGTTCTTTCATTGCTGAGAACCACAGTCAGTGGAAGATGCCTGGTCACATTACTTCAATGTAGTGTCTAGAAGTAATCTAGAAATGAAAATCCTTTGCTCTCACTTCTTTTCTCCACTCGTCTGCTGAAAACTGTTGCTTTTGAGAAGACAAATGTAAAGCCTCTTTGTTCATCCAGGATTTGTTCTGAGAAGGTAGTGTTAGGTCACAGGAGGCTATGTTTAGAGCCAGGTTTCTGGGTTAATCTCTACATTTATAATATCAGCTGATTTTGTTTATACTTTTTATACATGCCTCCAGACTGAAACAAAAATTGAAAAAAAGATGTGTACATCAGTGAAGAGCCTGTTAGCATTTTTTTAATTTTAGAATGTCCTGAGTTATTCAGAAATGATGAGGATTAAGCAAAATGCTCCTTGGTAGAATTAACTGTGACCCAGAAAAAAACTAAAGGAGCACAAATACATAGGGAAGAGATTATGAATTTGGTTGTCAATATGATTAATATATTTGTCACCTATAGACAGGAATAATTGGTAATTATTGGAAATTGGATGGAGCCTCTTAACCCTGGTCATTCCTTTCTTTCTAAATGGTTCAGAAAATGTAGATATTGTGGTTCTATCATTTAAACTATGCACTACATAATATGTATTTATTGCCTCTTCTAGATTCAATGCTTTAAACAAAAATATTAACCAGATTAATTCCTTGTTAAAATACAGTCTTTATCGTGTGCAACAGATCTGACTGTGATCTCCACTGACTTTTTCTTCAGCTCAGGCGTCATACAAGCTCCAAGCAGCTGCTCTGAAAAGCTGTAAATTGGATTGCCATGATGATGGCTGGTCCTGCTCTTTCCTCTCCCAGTCCTCCGTTCAACAAGGGCCTGCTTTGGGTGGGTAGTGGGATATGAAGATGCTGCTCAGTTGCCAACAAACCTGTGTCCTAGTCACTCAGGTCCATGGTTTGGACTTTTGCCAACCAGCACAGTTGAACGGGACGGTGGAGGGACGAGCAGGGCAGTGGTAAGACTGAGAACCATTCAGAAATCCCCAAGAGTCACTCAAATCCTCTTAGCTTTTCCACATGCTGGACACAAAACTTACGGCTTCTCAGAAGTTGGGACCTTTCCAGCAACAAAATTCGATTTTGTGTCAGTGATGAGAAGAAAATAAATTACTTTATCCCTCATCTTTGGAGAGCGGAAAATAAATCTTGGTTGTATTCCTGAAAATCGTTTGAGTCAGCTTCGTCAGATCTAGTAGAGAACTGAAGACTTACAGACAAATCAAATTGCATTTTTCTTTCTTTTTTTTTTTTTTTTTGGTGATTTGTCTTTCCTGTGGAAGGTTGAGTTTTCTGAGCAGTGAGTTCCCCAACTTACTAGAGTCATATTTTATCATCTTGATGAAATTCCCACAATCTCAGAGAGATCTTCGTTGCATAACTAATTCAAAGCTTGTTAGCGTGCTGCATTGCCACATAGCTGTGGATGTGTCAACAGAGGTCTGTGACAAAAGGAGATGCGAGGAGCAAAGCCCTCAGAGATGTCAGTAAGATCACTATGGATTATGTTTAGAGTAGTGTAATAGTACTTTCCTGGGAACATTTACAATTAAATTCTTAACTATTTATGAAGTGCAGCTGGCAAAATTTTGTAACATTTTGTATTGGAGTGATTGAAATCCTGGGAAACTGAGCAAGCTCTTCAGTGTCGAACAGATGAATTTCTCTAGATTTTTAGCATGTTTTCTGCTTCAGCTGGGTTTATACAATTCATTCCCATTTTTTGACCTAGCAAAAGGAATCAGGTAAACACTATTCAGGGTAAACCTACTATTGTCCTCATTTTAATTATTTAAATACTTATGGAGAATTGGTATTGGCAGGTAGTAAGTTCCATCTCCTCGTAACAACACAGTAGATGTTCCGGTGACTTGTAGTATGAGTTGTCAATTAATCTATTCCATTTTGTGGAAGCAGAAGGACTATTTAAACATGTTGAAATATCTTTTGGTTATGAGAAGTTTTTCTACCATTCTCTTTCTTTGGAAATGAAAAGAGAGATAATTTATTTTCAGATAGTAGAAGAAAAATTGTTTGTAGAATTTTAGTAGCATGGTAAAATTGTGTCATGAACACAGGTCAGCAGCACACCATCAAAAAGTGATGCTTTCTCTCAAGCCAGCTCTCCTGAGACTCACCTGGATAGTGGTCTCTGCTTTTGGGATTCCCCACAGACACTGGCATGCTAGAGCAAGTCCAGATCATTGGGGGCTGGAGCACGTAGCATCGAGGAGCTGGATTGATTCAACTTTCACAAATACAGCCAGGGGATTGAGGAAGGGAGGGCCAACTACAACTACATAACTGAGGTTTGTAGAGAACAGGGAGTCAGATGCTTCTCAGAGGTACACAGTGATAGGAAAAGAGACATGGAACATGAGCTGAAAGAAGGGAAATTCAGGTCAGGTATAAGGAAAATTTGTTCTCAATGATCGATCACCGGAAAAGCTTGTACAGAGATGTCATGGTTAGTCCTTTCTTGGAGATGTTCAAAACCCAAGTGAACAAAGAACTGAGCAATCTGCTCTTGCTGACCCTTCTCTGCAGAGGGGACTTGGACCCAGGAACCTTAGGGGGTCCCTTCCAGCCTCCACTGTTCTGCATTTTTGGTACAGTGTTAATATTAAAACTTTAAAATTGACTTCTTTTTTTTTTTTTGGATGAATGCAAACACTTAGAACAATAATGCAATTTCTGTGTCTTTTTAGTAATCGATATATTTCTGGATTGAGTGAAGAAAATTGTGAGGAAAAAAAAAGTCTGAAAATCAAATAGCTCTTCAGAAAGCTGCTTATGATGCTAGCATGCTTATTCACTTATTTTATTTTATTTTATTTTATTTTATTTTATTTTATTATTTTATTTATTTATTTTAAGAAGTCAGGGACATTTCAGTCTCAGGCAGGTTTTGAAGCAAAATTTCCAGTTATGACGAAGAAAGGATAAATAACTGTTTTTTAAAATATGTGTGAAAAAACTGTTTTTCAAATTCTGTGATTACTTACTATTGCTACTTTGCTCAAGTAGTAAAACTGGTTTAAGTATGATCAGAACGTACAAAATAGAGGACTGAGTGTGTGAACAGTGGGCAGTAAATCTTTCTGTGTGAAGACAGACATCACTGGTCTGCATTATGTTGAATCTTAGGAGCTTAACCCAGATCAGTGTCCTCAGCAAAGGCAAACATTTTGTAAGGCAAAGGCTTTGAAAGAAATTTGTTACCAAAGTCTTCATCTTTTAATTTTAGTTACTTAGCAGCTGGTCCCCAGTCTAGCTAATTGCATTATAATGGTTTTATGCTGAACCAGGTGCTAAAGGGATAACATTTTTCTTTCCTGGATAGGAATGAAAAGCAAGAGCAATGAAAGAAAAACAAGGAAAGATAGAGCAATGCAGTCTCTATTATGTTTAGAATTCTGCTCTGTGGTTGTCCCTGTGTTAAGCTATGCCACAAAGAAACCACAGGTACTAGATTCTGGTTTTATATTAAATAAAATAAAATCATTTTGAAACTCCTTGGGAAATAGAAACAATAAGATCTAATTGGCAGAATTTTGTCAGCGACTTAATTAATAAATATTTCAACCTTTTTTCTATAAGGGAAAATGATTTATGTCCCATCATTACAAATGCTTGCTATAATGCACTAGGTTGTTTCCTTTCCTATTTATTTGTCTTTATTAAGTTGTTCTTTATATCTGCATGGCTAGACCTATGCAGTGGTCTAATTTGTTATGTTGCATAGAATAGTTTTATGAGAAGGATGCAATCTGTCTTTATGGCTAATTGCAGGGGCAATCATAACTCATAAAGCCTATGATCAGATTATGAGTTTCCTCAGGAAACTCCATCCGTGCCAGCATCTTATTTAAAAAGGAAAAAAAAAAAAGACTGGAGTTCTGTTGCATTTTCAGTCAGTGCAGATTTGCTGTTATTGAAGAAGTCTACAAGTCTACTTCCTTTCATACGTGATTGTTCTATATGCCTTGTTTGGGAGCAAAGTAATGTTGTAACAGCACACTTAAAAAGCTTAAAGAGTACTTCTAAATTTGAAAACAGAAAAATGATTTTTACTAAATGGAACTTTAAAATTAATAATCACCTGCTATTAAAATAATATCACTAGATAGCATCTCAGTCATTTTAATTATTTTATCTTACTACAGAGATGATGCAAAGTATAATTTATTAATAGTTATATTGCTTTCCTGTGCATAGTAACACACTAGAATAATTTATAATTATTTTTAAGAGGTATCTGACCTTATTAACAGGAAAAAAAGAAGTTATTACTAAAATGCTTTTGTCTGTTCATTGATGTGCTAATTTGAGGCTATCAGGCTCAGTATTATGTAGAATTTTCAATGCTTCCTGTAATCTTAAATTTAAAACCTATAAAAGGACATCAGTTATTTCACCAAAATGGTTTTGTATGTCTTCTTTTAAATTAACTGCTGGCTAAAGAGAATGAGTTTTGCTTATGGGACTAGTGGACATTAAGAGCATATTGAACATTTACAGAATACGTTTCCTGGTAGTGCCTGAGCACCTAAGCGTTAGTCTTATGGTTTTCAGGTCAGGTCAGATACCAACTAAACCTTTATTAGAAAGAAGGCTTATCACTGGTGTTAAAGATGAATAGTTGTGTTTTTTTTTTTTCCGTTGTTGTTTTGTGTCTTTGGGGGGAGAATTGGAGTTGGCAAATTAATTTAGAGTAAAGCTTGTCTCAGGTCCTTGCATAATGGCCTAGTGATGATCAGCAACCAATCCTCCAATTCTGTCCATGGCTACTTCGAACAGCAATTAATCTGCTGCTTGTGTAAACAAGTAGGAAACACATTCAAATAATGACAGAATAGCCCCTGCTAAGGTCATTATTACACTACATTACTCTTCGCTTGCCTCTTTTTAAAGCTGTGACAGGACCTCTGTGCTCCAGCTTCACAAACTCACATGTTGAAAGAGTGTTTGAAGCTTTCTGAAAGGTGCTTTCACTTTCTGAATTGTGACTGTTGGCTGAAACTCTTGGCAAGCACCCAAGCCGATGGCAGGGGAGGGCAGAGAGGGTGGTATTGGGACTTTTCACTTATGTTAGGGGAATTCAGCTTCAGATAAAGACCCCAAACATAAACATTTTGTCTTCCGTTACAGTCGGTGGAGGTCTTGGACTGGATTCAGTTGCACACACCTAAGTACTTAATGTTGTTTTAAGCACGGCGAGTTGTACCTGCCTGGCCCCAGCTGTCACTGCAGGAGGATGAGGCTTTCATGTGCCACCATCCTGTATGCAAATCCTGTGAAGGTGCCAGTGGTCCCATGGCACCACAGAGCACCAACTCTCTGAGCATACCCAAGGGAAGCCATCAATAGGAAATGCAGTCTCAGAGCCTGGAAAGCAGCCTTAAAACAGACACTTAGTGGCTGTTCAGCTCCCTTGGGACTCAGCAGATGCTGTTGCTGGGGTCTTGGTTTATTTGCCAGCACAGAGTCATTTCATGCTGTTTGAGATGCTGTAGCATCTCCTGGTTGGCTTCCAAATGCTGATGCAGAAGAGCACATCACTGCCAGGTCCTCTGTTACAAGTGCAGTGAGCCCATCTAAGATCTCTCCAGTGCACTAGGTGCTTAAGTGGGGACAACATTCTTTATAGTCTAGGCATCTTCATCACGTCTAATGAGTTTTTAGGTACTTCTAGAGTGGACACCTAAATTAAGGTTCTAATTTCAAACTCAATCCCACTCCTCGAGTTGTTTTCTTCAGTTTTAAGAAGAAACGTTTTTCTCTGATTTATTTTAGTGTGACTGGAAACTTGTAGTGCAAATTTTCAGTCATAATTTAGGGTAGTTTTTTTCTATTTCTCAGTTTGCAAGCCAAAAAAAGAGAAAGGGAGAATAGGGGAAAAAGGGCAAGTGAGCAAGAAAATATACATAAACCTGTACATGAGTTTTTGGGAAAAAAATCCTTGAATAGACAGAAACTTTTCCATACCTGTATAGCACAAATAATATCAACACGCCTTGTGTCTTACCTCTTCTTCTTATAAGTAAAACAGTTTAATTATCATTTCTCCCCACGAAGCAACCAGCCTACAGTTAAATGCTATGAATAGCCCTTATCCCTCATGAATGAGAATTCCCTCCTGCTATTAGTAACTGTCAACATGCATGATTGTTTCTGCAGTAAAAGTCTTGGTAGAGTTCCTCATTAATTAGTTTGTGTACAAACATGACTCTACCTCTGCCAGTGGGAATAATGGGATGCTGTTACAGGTAAAGCCAGAGAAAATCTGACTAAAGTAGATGAATCTTCATTACAGCCTCACCATATGACCTTTATCAGTATCTCAAGCTTCAGTATGCACACAAGGTTGTTGCCACAGATTTGTAGTGATTGCTTCAGATACTTAGGTTTTTCAGTTATATGGATAGACAGTTCATTTTCATAGATTCTGCTTTTCACCAGAATTTATTCTACATTTTTCAAAAGTTGTCTTGCATAGCCAAGAATTGAGAACTCACACTGGTATATAACTATACATGATAGTGTGCAGCTAGTCTTTCTATAGCCAAGTAGTTTAGTAACCAGTGATTTTTCAGAACTAGATTTTAAAATTGGTAGATCCCATGCCTTTTCTTTTTAAGGTGTATTCTGATAGTCATTATCCTTGATGCAATACAAAAGAGAAAAAAAAAATCCTACAGGAAGAGTAAATAGTTTGACTGGGACAAGTGTCAATGTAATGTCATGGTATTTATGTCAGCATTTCCTCCAAGTAATGGGTGTCCATCATAACTACTTACAAGATTACCTTGAGAACTCAAAGGAGTATTTGTTTGTTAGGCTTCAGCTACGCTGTATTGTCACCAAGATATTGGATCCTGCTCAGATCTAAGCCTGCTTGTTCCTATGTGATTCTTCCAAGTGTCACTTTTTGCTCACACTGTGAGATAGGTGGCATCCCTACCTGAGAAGCCTTTGATTTCAGAAGGTTTTTAGGTTAGTAGGATAGTATGGTTAGCGTCATGTTGTTTCACTGCTGATAATCCTCAAATAATTGTTTAAACTGAGTTTTTCCTGCATCTGAGCTGGAGGAAGATCTGAGTGTCAACATGACTCCTGAGTTGACCTTTCTTTGGATCCAGATCTATGGTGCCTGACCCTATGAAGTTGACTTTTTTGTCATGTGTAGCTGTGAGTAACATTGTCAGTGCCTTGTTGACCACAGAATGGATTGGTCAGCATGAGTTATTTTCCTACTTTTATATCCCTGTGTAGTAGTAGTGAGCATCATGATGCACATAAGACAGCTCCAATGACCTGCCTCCGTACAGTGCACTAATTCTTCTGTTAATCTCTACCGCAATCATGCTCCAATTAGGCAGGGATTCTCATAGGTGCTTGTCCAAATTAACTACCATGTTATAATAATAAAGTAGACCAGAACAAACAGATTGAGGCAGATGAACTATGTATGGGAATCTCAAGATTGCTTTAAATTCCCAAAGAGTAATGGGCATCTTTGATATATCTTCAGGCCCTGTTCATTGGGGAGGTAGGGGTTGAAATTGACACCAAAGCAACGGAATATAATGAGATGCACTATTAAAAAGAAAAGGACTTGTTTGGTGGGGGGAGAGGTGTTTGTTTATTATGATTTTTTTAATTTAGTTTTATTTTTTCTTGTGCAATGGGAAAGAAAAGGGGAATGCTATGGTACATCCAGTTTGTTGCTGTAGTGGGAGAGTTTGGGACAAATAACTGTTGCAGGAGGGTAAAGGCAAATTCCTGCTCCTGAACAGCAATGAAACAGTACTGCTGAGCTGACATCCTTGGTTGTGCAAGGCTGGGCTTCAGGCACCCCTGGACTAAGTTAACTTCCTCATGACGGAAGTGAATGAAGCATGCAGAAAAGGAGGCTGTTGGAAGTTCCGGATACTGCAGTGTAGTGGTTGCAGAGCTACACTTTAAAGAAGAGCTACGAAAAGTTGTTTAGCTGTACTGGTTATTTCTCTTACTGAAGGCTTAGTTGCAATGTTTAAAAATTTATAATTCCATTAATAACAAGTCATTTTACTTTAACATCTCAAATTGTCATTGTTCAACTATTGAATATGATGGATTTACATGCAAATGCATTTTCATTCTAGTGCTGTATTCATCTGCATTATATTAGAAGCTTTGCTATGTCAAGTAACCCTTTTAGTGTTTGAAGAAATATCTATCAAAATGGGTTAACAACTTCCCAACTACAATTTTGGGAAATGTGAACTCATTGATTCTTTTGCTCAAATTGTTATTTCATTATTTCATTATTATTGTTATTTCATTAAATTTTTCCACTTCAGAAAAACCTATTAAGGTGCTCCGTTATATTATTTTCAAAACACCATGCTTCTTCCAGTATTTCCACCTTCAGAATTTGGAATCATCTTAGGAAATATTTCTATACACTCACATACCCAAAAAAAAACCCTCAACGTTTTCATTAAAAAATAAATAAATAAAAAATACAGCCCAAATTTTGCCCTAATTTGAGAAGAAAAAAAGTCTCATATAGATTACGTAGTGTGGGAATCTAAACTCTCTTTTCCACCTAACTGATATTAATTTGTGTGTTGGCCTCTCCTTTTCAAGTTGTATCTCTTGTAAGCAGTTAGCCTTAGTTTTTTGTTGTTGTTGTTGTTGTTGTTTAGAAATGCTTCTACTCTAGTAGTATGATTTCTCAAGAGATTTTGTGAAATAATATTAAAAGTTACAATAGGCTGACATTGTGAAAAGGTGATTTTACTGTTTGTGGATTAGATTCCACAAGTGGTAATATGAAGAAGTTGAAATGATGCATGAGCAGTCAAGCTCCTCTGTAAGGAGGAGCTGTAAGTGTAACTCCTTACACTGTAAGGATTTAAGAATGTGAAGCACTTTTATGCAGATTGTAAATTGGCTATTGTAATTCTCCTGTCTTCACCAGTTGATGTAGTATCAATTAGCAAATATAGGTTTTAATGCTGCCTTTAATATTCATGCTTCTTAATTGCCTTTGTTAATTGAGAAGAAACACTCCAGTGCAGAATGCTTGACAGGTAAGAATTATTATCTGCTGCTTGTGTTGGCGGTTGTCCAGAGAAAAGTAGGTTACTGATACACAAGTATGTGCAAAGATCTTACCCAAAGATCTATTATTTTGGCTATGAGCTTCTCTATTCTCAACTCTTGACAGAATATCTGAAGAACCTGTTTTGAGGACTCAGATGTGCAGATTAATTTACAACAGGGAGCAGGCATACAGAGAGTTATTTTAAGAAACTGCGAATGTACAGTTATTGTACATAATTAAAAGAGTTGAAGGAATGGCTGAGACTAAAAACAAAAGAGGCAGTGTTATTCATGGTGAAACTTACCTGGTCACATTTTATTAATTTCTTTCCCAAATACGCCAAGTTTTATTTGTATATATGTTTGTCTTTGGGTTGTGTGCTTATAGCCCTGGGATACCTCTAATGCTCAGGTGTTTCAATTTTTTATGTTGTCCACACAAGTGTGTTATATTATACTTTCTTTATACTTTCTTCATGATATTATAAAATTGGCCTGTATTGTTTGATATACCCTTAGAAGCACTAGCCTTTTATTTTATTTAAACATTTTCAAGGGTCTTCTTTTATTTTCAGCCAGCTTGAACTATTGCTTTCATATAGCTATATATGACTTTAAAGACTATGAAAGAATATGCCATAAAAAATAAAAAATAAAAAACACACTTGAGTGCCAGCTGAAAAAGTTACTTAGAAGGAGGTGCTCACTAAAGCTAATTGGATTTAAGTTTGTGTTTCCTTTTCAAAGAGCTTTAAGATATTGATTTATTTAAATGCTTTCAAAAATATTGGCTTAGCTCACTAATGCTAAAAACTAAGGCAAACTTTTGTATAGTAGGTCTAGTAAGGCATGATTAATGCCTTTAATGAGAAATGCTTATAAATGAGGTTGTGGGTCATTATTTGTATTCGAAGGATAGGTTCTTAACTGGAAAAGGTGGTCATTCTGTGTTCTGTTAGGAACAGAAATGCCTTGATTTCTTAAAAAAATGTTAATTAAAACTAAAATGTTAGTCTTTCATGAGAGCTGTAAAATAAATTGAACTGGAAGCAGCTTATACAGGAAATGAGACTTATCAGTTAATTTTATTGTCTAAGGTTTGGCATCTGGGCTGATAAAAGCCTTGCTTATAATTTCCCTTTTACATCTCTCAGGGTTAACAAGTAGGAATTACACCAGCATCGTGTGGCATGAGCCACAAAATCCTGCTCTGCACCAGATGGACTTCAGAGGGATAATGGGAGCAATATTGTCCCCAGCTTGGCAGCTGTTGCATGGACTAAGCTGACCAGCTGTACACCATGGGCTTCTGTGAAGGATACTGGAACAGTAATCTCACACTTCGTAGAGTTCATGGAGTGTTGTGAAGGATGGAGAAAAACGTCCTCCTCTGCACTCATACAGCAACTGTCCATAAGGTGTGAATAACCATGGTACTGCTTGGTGCTGTCCCTTCAGCTGGCATTTTGCTGTCGAAGCCCTACTTAGGATTTTATAGATGTGTAGCAATTCTACTGTATTCTCAAATCAGAACAATTTCAAGCATCAAGAACCAGGGATAGTTAGGAAAAGCAGAGAATAAGACAGGCTGATTAATAGAATGTTAAATAGCAGCTGGAAGAGATGCTGTCCCACAGACTCTCCCAAGTGCAGCTCTGATCTGATTGCTGGTCAGAGTAGCCTGATTGTGAAAGGGCTACTCATGCTGAAAGGATATTTGAAAAGTCCAGAGGTCATGACTGCTCCTTGTGATCCATCAGTGACTTCAGGTGAATAACAATTTAGCCAATTTGGAGATGCTGTATTAGGAAAACATCTGGGGGAAAAAATAAATAAAATTGTTTTTAGACATTATGTTTCCAGTAGTGACAAAATACAGTAAGGTCTGGAGGTTAGAACAACACTAAAGATTATGAAGCTATATATCAAGCTCAGAGTTTATTATGGTTAGAACATTTTTATTTGAATCATTTTGTTTTGTTGGTGCACCGCTATATACTATGCCATGTCAAAGATCACCTGTTGTGTTAGTGATCATATAGTGCGAAGTGGTGTATCTGCCTAGGGAGATTATGGTTGTACTTCCAGTGGAAGATTGCCCTGTATATGTAGAAATACCAGATTGCCAGCTCTACACCATATGCATTTGCAGCTGGTTACAGTGTTTTGGATCATCTGTAATTTGAAATGCGTGGCTGCTACAGAAATATGATATCAAGGGCATCATGCTGTCAGGCTTACCGGGAAACACTTCCAGATTTGAAAATATACATCTTACAAATTTCTGTTCTTCCAAATTCTGTTCTTCCAATTTCAGTTCTTCCAAAGTCAGTGTTATTTTGTTCATTTCCAGTGTCAGAATCTAATGAGTACCTCAAAAAATAACTCCAGGATCCCCAACAGAATTTATCTGAAATCTACTGAGCTTTTCCTGTTTATTTATGGAGGGGAGAAATTACTGTTGGGTTAATGTAATTCAGAAAATTCAGATGTTCTGGACCATGGATATAAACAACCTTTCCCTCCCTCCCTCCCTCCCTTCTTTCCTTTTTTAATGGTAGTGAACATATTGTTAAAATTGTAAGAAGTTTTACAATACCTTTTTAAAGTTGTCCTTAGTTTCTGAAGAGTTCTGTGAATTCCCTTAAGAGCTTCAAAATGTTTTACTCCGTATATTGTTAACCATATGATTAGATTGAAATTATCAGGGCTCTTTTTAGGCTCACTGCTTTTGTGAGCTCTGAATTTATCATATTAAAATTATTCTACATGTAAAATACATGTGAAATCACAAGTTATCATAGTAGAAACCAAGAGGTGACATTTCTTCTAAATTCTAGAAGTAAAGTCTTGTTAGTGGTTTGTTATCCATTTCATCCTTGCAACTTCCTTGGCAAGATGTGATGACTCATGGTTGTTTAAGTTGTCAGCTTGGTATTGGAGCAGAACAGCTTCACAAATGTCCTATTAACCTATCTCATAACCCAGTGCCAAAACACTTTCATCATCAAGTCTATTCCAACACATTAATATAGCTAAAGATTTATAGTTTTATTACGCAGTGCACAAAAGTCAAATGAATTTCTTGGTGTCAAAATTAATTTCCCGGAAATCATTACTGAAATCACCTCTTTCCACTTCTGTTCCCCCTACCAATAGAGTTTCTACCCATCTAAATTTTGGAAGGTCCCTGTTCCTTTTTACTGACATACATACAACTGCCAGCAACCTTTCTGTGGTCAATAATGTATGTTTTAATCTAATGGCATATTAAAGTTCAATGATTTCTTGTGGGTCTCTTTTGGGTAATTATTCTAATGTGATTGTACTGTTTCTATAATATTACAATCTTAAAGAGAAGTAGACCTAGTCTATCTTCTTCCTTAAGGCAAATGTATAGAAAAGTTAAAGAAATGACTCATTGGTTCCATTTGGTGCTCAGTTTTCAACACAAAATGAAATAAAATATGCCATGTGGTGAGGCATAAAGATATTCCTGTTTGTAACTGCTAGTTGCTCTTTCCTTTGGAATGAAGACAGAGCAGTTTGTACTAGAGCTGCTAATTAAAAAACAGATATGAAAGTAGCACAGAAATAAGTACTAAGATGTTCTAGAAGTTGATTAGATTAAAAGGCGACCTTAAATGGTTAGGCAGCTTGGGCAGATTGTTTTATTTGGATACACATTTGCTTTTGTCTTTTTTTTTGCCCAAAATTGAGTAATTAAGACCACACATATAGAAGAAATTTCAATAATGATTTAAAGAATTTAGCATTGCTTATAAGCCACTGTGCGTCTTGTTTATGAGGTTGAATTGTATTACTAAAGTAATGTAACATGCACTGCTACTCCAAGTACAGCGTCTATTTTTATTGCTGTTCACAGTGCGGTTAAAATCAGAGCAGAAATCATTCTGCTATTTCTAAAAGCAGAAATAGTTTTAAAAAATTATGTACTGTATAGTGGTGCATTTCTACAAAAATAACAAATGGAACGCTGATATTTTACTTTAAGTAGTAATGTTACTGAATGTTTTTTTTTTAATGTATTTGAATCACACTAGAATACATACATTAATGTAAATAAGGATTCTTTATAGTATGGAGCATAGGATAGACTTAATATGAAGAGGCATGTATTAACAAATTCAGATAGGGAAAATCCCTGAAAAGAGAACTCATAGATAAGACTCTTAGTACAGAGATGGTCAGAATGTAATTTTTTAATCTTACCAAAAATTACTACACTTTGTATTGGGTTCAGTGTTCATTAGAACAGAGCAAAGGATTTTCAGAACCTTATTTGAAAACTGAGAGCAGCCTCCACTATTTGTAGACTTTCGGGTAGCTCACTCAGTTTTACTTCTCCGCTTTGCTTCATCTGAAACACAGTCTTGGGCCATAGCCCTGCCTAGCCAATCCATCTCATTATTTCTTAGGAAAAAATAAATATTTACTTGGCCAGAGTGAGAGACAGACGGCTTCTGTTGCCCAAAGCTTAAGGATTTCCCGAGGGATGGAGATGGCTGAGGTTCAGGTGCCTGCTCAGAGGCACTTGAAGTACGGTCTTGAAGGTCCTATTCTCCAGCACAGAATTATCTTCTCTGAATGGAAATGCTGTCAAAACCAGCTAGCCCCAGAGAATTTCTGTGAGTGAATAAATCGTCATGATTTGATATCCAAACATCAAAAATTTGGACATAATTTTTTAATTGGCTCTAGATGGGGATCACAGTGAATCAGCAATTAAACACAAGCTGTCAGTGCAATCCTGTTGGTTAAGAGTGTAATCCCTGAGTGTACAGATAGGGAAATTGTCAGAAGAGGCTGGGAGATGCCTGCTGTTGGGAGTAACAAGGATAAGGGAAATCACCCATCAGCTGGCCTGCCAGTACATCTCATCCAGGTCACTGGTGAGACTGGCATGGAGCACACACTGCCTGTCAGGTTGCCAAGGGATGTTAGAGCAGGCGAGTGACAAGAACGTGAATGGAAGAAAAGGCTTCAGATGAGGTCCCTGGTTACTTTTATTTCAACGCAGAAGGAGGCCTGAATAGTTCATATGACGATATTGAGTGAAAAGTTCTAGCTGATAATTGGGTTTTCCCCTTAGAAAAGATAAGCATAAAAGGAAGGATGAAAATGAATTTTAAAAAATGGAACTGTAAATAAGGTGTTCATTTTTATTTATGTATTTTTAAATCAACAAAGATAATTAACCACTGAAACTAATGACAAGGAGATGTTATAAATTTTTCACTTTTAAATGTTTTCCAATCAATAACAATACCTTTCTGAACAGTATCTGCTAGCCAAACATGAATTATTTGGCTCACTATAAGTATAAGTAGGTGAAACTTAATGGTCTGTGCGCAGGTTGAATTAAATGATCAAATGGTCCCATCTGGCTTTAAGCTCTAAATCTATTTAATGAGTGAATTACATTAATATCCACAGACTTTTATCAAGTTGAATGTTGGTTCTCTTCAAAAGAGCTATTAAAGTTTCTGAAAGGGGGAAAAAACCTACCTTCTCATCCCAGTTTCACCCTTCTTCGAGTTGATGGCAATTGCCAGTATTACCCTTAACACAGCTCCATGTGCTGTTGGTTGGAGAATGAGATCATTGTTACCTTCAAAGTCCTTCTCTTATGGCAAAAGTATGATTATATTTTTGCTAGGTTTCATGATAATTCCTATTTTTAAGATGGTGTTTACAAAACAGTACCAGATGAGCTAACATTTTCTAGACTGTTCGGCTAGTTCAGGCTGATTACTTTTACTTGACTATTTTGAAATCTCATCTACAGTGTCTGAATCATTTCTCAGAATGAGATAATGAAGAAAGATGTATTTATTTTCCCCCTACCCTTGTTGCCTCCCACTAACCAAAATAAAGCACTGCAGTCTTCCCAACAACAGGGATCCAACTGTGCTTTCCTTGTCACTTTTCTGCAAGGTGAGATACCACAGGGGCCTGGCAGAGAGAGGAAATGCAAGCAGAGTTTCTTCTTGGCAGTCATCAGAAGACTTCTTCTTCAGCTGATCAGGTGAAAAAGAGACTCGTCAGGCATGAGATGGGAGGAGGTGTCAAGTGGGAAAGAGATAGTAGATCAGGAGATGTTCATCTCCCAAAATACAGCCCTTCCTTTCCAGTAACACAGGATGCTAAAGAGAAAACACAGATGTGAATTGTGTGGTCCAATTTTGATGCTTCTTGAGTTTTTAATGTCTTAATACTAAATCCTCCTTTAACGTAATCTTTACAAATAATATCCATCAATGGGTTTAATCTGAATTAACAGAAGTGAACTACTGTATTAAAATAAAAAACCAGAAAATGACTGTTTTGCAGTAAGTTACTGTCAGGTATGCCTCAAGCAGGTAACTGTTGGTATCTAACATAAGTTCAGCATACTCTGCTGGTGGTGGCAGAAGCTAGGAGTGCTGGTGGGGAGGAGAAGCTGGGCCTGCCAATTCACTGAAATGAGAAGCTGGTCACTAGCTCTGCTCTTTAGGTAATGAGGAGGAAAGGGAAAAGGAGGAGCAAATAATGTGCGACGTAAGAGAAGTCTTCATATAGGAAGAAGTCGAGGAGGCTTGAGTGAGTTTTCATATTGTCTTATTACTCGTTTCTTTATCGGGAAAGCCAATAGCTAGTAAGAGGAGTGAGCTTTGTACAAAGTCTGGCTGTATATTACAGCCTTAGTTAGCCTTAGGCTGTATATTACTCCTTATGTTGGGAAAACCATTTTCACAACAGAAAATAGATTTTAAATTAAACAAAAAAATATCTATTAGCTGTGTTTATTGGCTCTTTTAGAAGAAATGATGACGTTACTTTGGTAACCTGGACTGAAAAAAATGAGTTACTTATGAATAAATATTTACATATTTACTTTGACTTCAGGAAGTTTAGGTCACTGGGTTTCTCGTCAGTCTCTTGCAAAGACCTTTCAGGTGAGGAAAGGATGAGGGCTGAAATGGAGTAACCCAAGTCTACACCTGAAGAGGTGTTTTGTTTCTTGTGATCTGTTATATACAAATAGAGGGGTTTTCAGGCTGTGTGAGATGTGTTTTTGTGAACTTGAATGGGTTATAAGTTTACATAGATTTATAGGGTATATGTGTTGTGGTGTAGAAGTAACCTGCAGTAAGATTAATCTTGGGAAAAAATAACAGTTTTTCACTGATTTGAGAAAGGAGCAGATGTCTCCAAGTTTCTACGTGAATGCAAACACTAAGTTTTGCAGTATGGAAGATACATCCTGAAGGTTAAACCTGAATACTGAAACAAACTGAAGCCATAATGGTTCCTAGTTCTTTGCTCTAAAAAATATTGCAATTAGTGAAAGGATACATCCTGAAATATATAAATGCGGTGGTGCAATGGAAGGTGTGTGTCTGTGGTGTGTGTTGCATTGCTGTATGAGGTTTTCTAGTTTTTGTATTCTGTTTTAGGGCTGTTGAACGGAATTGGTGGTAGAACTTTGTCTGGACTAAAACTGTTATTGGTGGCCCAGCAGGGAGGGAGGTAGCAACAAGTGCAGGCCTAGTTTGGCTAGAATGTGGTCAAAAGTGCAGGTGTGCCTGCAAAATGTGGTGTGACCTCTTGGAAAAAACACCAGCCACCACATATGTGTCCCCCAGATGCTGTCAGACACCACAAAAGAGCAAGACAAAGACACCTCTTGGTGTTCCACCTTACTTGGGCCAGTGATTTTTTTTTTTTTTTTCTTCCCCTCTGGCCTTCCTCAATCCAACTAGAAAGGCAGTGTGAGGGAGCATCTTTATATTTTTTTTTTGGTAGTTTTCATGGTTTTTTAATAAAGTTTATATATTGTGTTTATACGTTCGTATGGCTTCTGTAACAGCATGAGCAATGGCATATCTGTGCCATTTATAATCAACTATATCGTGTGGATGTGTCAGCTTTGCCAAATTTAAACCAGTGTTTTTTTGTTTGTTTGTTTGTTTTTTTGTTTGTTTGTTTGATGGTGTGCTTTTTATTTGAACAAACCTATGAGGGTGCTGCCAATTACATGTATACAGACTGATGCAGTTTCTGGTCCCTTCACCTTTTTTCCATAAAAGTAAGAGGATTGTTCATGATTCCTAGGCCTTTTTATGTGATTTATGAGACTGAGGGTGAAAAAGAGAAAGGAGAAAGTAATAATATAGGTATTATATTGTAAAATAGGTGGATTTAACTGTGTTGCCACCAGCTTCTAAAAAGCATAAGTCTGTGCGTAAGATTTCAGCAGTCTCTTCCCCTTTCCATCCTGATCTGCTATCCTAAATTGTAAGGGGAAAATGGTGTGACACTACTTTCCTCCATACGTTCTACCTTTACTTCCTATGAATCAGATGTAGGTTAATGATTTGGCTGTAAATATAATCCATCTTCCAAGTTCCTCAGCTTTATCACTCTGTATGTCTGATAAAGCTGTAGGTGGGGAAAAAAAGAGATTGCTTTAATGGCTGTTGAGACATTTACATGAAATGCTACAACCAAATTCTAGCATTTATAGTACTGAAATTATCTGTGCTCTTTTATCCTTGATAACTCTGAACAGATTAAATGGGCTTTATGGGTTTATTTTTAAAATGGAGGCAGATGTAAAGTCAGTGAACGTGCGTGTACATGCAAATATTAATACTGTATAAAGTCAGCAGTTCATACTTTTAAATGTTATATATCCTCTGCTGAATATCCTATGTTAAATTTTATTACATCATTTATAGTATGAAATTGCTAGGATATAACTGGGATGACTTCCTGCCATTAAATATTCTATGGCTTTTTGGCAGGAGTTAGGGGTGTTAACCTCAATCGCCTGGCAAAAATCCTGCTGTGATAACTATCCTGTGTATTTAAACGGTGCCCATAAGATTTTATCCAAGTTCCTCATTTCTCTGTAAAATTACAATATTATTGGCCCAGAATGAAGTTCAGATCCAATGGGGTCTGCATTGTAGTGGTGGGCAGGAGACATCTCTGTCAGATTGCTTTGAAGAATTTTTCATTGAGAGTGCTGTATAAATTTAAACTGTTAGCACCAAAAATAAATCAGTAATTAGAGCTGATGGGAGTGATGCAAAGCCATGTGAAATTCAAAATTTAATTTGATACATGAATATTTTAAAGCAAATATGAACACGTGCTTACTTTGGATTGCATTAGCTCTGGGCAGCAATTTGTTGTTGTGATAGCGGAAATAAATGAAGGATTTATAAGGAACTGGCAAAACCATATCCCTGCATTTTCTACTGTAGATCAACGACGAGCATGGTAGAGGTTGTTGTATGCAATACTATAGATAGAGGTCCACCAGATAATTTTCATAGAACAATATTAAGGGTAGCTTTATTTTACCTATGCTTAAAAATGTGCATAACAATTGCATAAGAAAAGTTCAGTCCTTTGTACTGGAGATTGCAAGCTGACAGGGATGCAGGGGAAGAACTGAGAGAGCCCCACAGCAGCTCCAAAAGAGGCTTTGTGGGCTGCTGTTGGCGCGAAGGCTTCTCAGCCCTGCCCCTAAATGCAGCAACTACTTCTGTGCCAACCGTGCAGAATGGTACTTATTCATCTGCTCTTACTGTGGTGTATTTCACTTATATTATCCAGAAAGTTATTTAGTGCATGCCAAAACCTCACTGATTGCATTACAGTGCATTTTCAGGGCGGGGGAGCAATTTTAACCATAAACTGAACCTGCTCTTCATTTTTTCCTTTAAATTCCATTATCCATTTAAATTGGTTATCTTTGTTTTTATTTTTAGCAGCCTGTTGTGAATGACAGCTGTGTACTGTGAGCTTCCTCAGTAATCTTTAAAGAAAAATACCGAGTTGTTTAATCATACTTCATTTTGTTTGCAGCCAGTAATTGTTAGCTCGCTAGAGGCTTGTGTGGGGGTAGACAGGGAAGCTAAACTGTCTTTAAACTTGAATAGATTTTTTTTTTCTGGGGTGAGTTCAGAGAAGAAAAAGTAGGTCCATTTCGTATGTATCTGGCAAGCTGTTCATTATGAGATTTTGAAATGTTATAATTCTCCTTATCTGTGATGGATATCATTAATAGAATGGATGTGAATGGGCAAAATGATGCGTGTCTAACAGTTCTGTTTCTATTTTTGTTTGGGTTATTTGATTGCTCTTTCCAGCAATGGCTCCAAACATGTTAAAGAGCAACACTATAGGTTTCTATTGCAAATTGTTAAACCTGAGTTCTGCTAGCATCTCATGCAGTGCGCCTGTAGTACTTGGAGAAATCCAGATTTGTGATTAGGACTGAGACTCAAAATGAAAGCATTGATTTGATGTCTTTTACAAGATATCTGAATTTGGATGAAACATTTAACATTTCTATGACTCAGTTCTTCTAACCAGGCATATGTCTATGATCTTTTTTGTTTCTCGTTTCTGCTGAAACTACAGAAATTCACTCTCAATGTACACGGTATAAACAAACAGTGCCTAACTTTGTGTGTACATATGTACCTACCAAGGTGTGAACCATAGTTGATCATTTTGATGCACTGTAATACAAAGCACATCAGTTCTAGAGTTAGGAGTTGGGTGATGCATTACAAATGTGGTCAATATTACACTTCTATTAAAACACTATTAAAACATCAAGATTTAGCAATGTATTCCACTAGCCACAAGCAGTAGAAGCTCCCTGAAAAGAATGAGCTAGTCGTGCTTAGCTGACATTCTGAGAACAATGTGAAAAAGTTAGCTTTCACTTTTATTATTGAAGTTCTTCAATATTTTTGAAAATGAGTTGTGCATAGTAAAAAAAAAAAAAAAAAAGTAGTAAAAGTAGAATATCTGTCAGATTACAAGATGTTACAATAAAAAGTACAGTGTGGGAACTGCTGAAACAGTATTTCAGATTCAGAATGTATGTGGTTTCATATATTACAGACATGTAGAAAAGGGAATTGTGCTGTATCTGAAGAAGGATTTAGAAATCAAAATGTGCTAAAATCAAGATGAAGCTGCTAAAAGTTGTTTCAGTTGTCTGAAAAGATTGAGTATAGGATACCTTCAAGAAATTAATCGGGGGAATACAAGTATGTTTAAAAAACAGTTAAACTCCTCTGTCAAGTGTTCTGTCAGAGCAGACTCCTGTATTGCCCAAATTTTGAAATGGATGATTACCTAACTTGAAGTGATAGCTTCTGCAGTGGGTCTTATTTTCATCACACAACTTACGTAGGATTCTTTTTTCTGTGCCAGTGACAGACTTCATCCTCCCATATGTCCCTGGGAGGTTGCCTAGAAGGTCACAGCACATCTGTTGATTTGGTGAATAGTTCTTACTCTCAAGGCGATGCCAGCCTGTAGCACAGCTGAGGGATGTCGGGGCTTCTTGTGAGGGCCCTGGAAGGTCTGTGGGGGCAACCAGCAGCCGGCTGGGGTAGGGGGCAGGTATCTGCCCTGCACTGCTAAAGAGTCCTGACACCTGCACCAATTCTACTGGGAAAGTAGCCTGACAGGCAGACGGTGTAGTGAGGAAATCAAGATGTCATAAGAATAATCTGTCTCGGGACAAGCTGTCACTGCCTCTGATGAAATTGCTGTGTGCGCAGCTGCCCATGATGTATTTTGCTGTGCAAGGTCTATGAGAGCGATCATTCACCACCATGTTGATATACGTGTTTGTCAGTCTTCATCATCTGAGTTGGATTTAAAACATTGTAGGGTTGTTGAACTCGAAATAATTTGGGGTTATTTCACTTGACTCATCTCTCTTTGTCCTCCTTCTTCTTTCTTGTTTTTGGTGGAATTTCTTGTAAGACCAAGGATATTATACTTAGAAATAAGGCAAATGACCATGCATTGGCTTGGTGCCCTGGCCTACTATTTTAACCAACCTTTTAATTACTGGCAGTAAACAGACAAGCTGGAGTGGAGATCTTTAAAATATTTCCATCGGTTACTCTCAGAAGCTTTCTGGGTAAGACGTCAGTGAAGTTCACAGGGGGTGGGGCAGTGGAGGGGAGTTGTAAAGTAAATTAAAACTGAAAAAATATAAACATGCGAACATGGAACGGTAAAAAATCCCAATCTTTTGAATCCACTGAAAGCAATGGCAACTTCCCAACATCTACAATGACCTTTTCTTTTGAAAATATTTGTCTCGTCAGCGGGTATAATTTGTACTCTCCAAAATGATAGCTAAATTCAAAGTCTAACTCCAAAGGAAGAAAAAAGCAAGAGTTCAGACAGTGCTACTTACTCTTGAAAATAGGCTTGACTTTGTATGGCTAGCTTTAGTGGAATTCCCTCAGCAGGCATCCTACCATAGTAGCTTAAAAGCTAAGCAAATGTGATACCTTTGCTCCTGACCTTTCATTGGTCATGGAAATTAACAGTTAGAATAATGTGGAATAACTAATTTCATATATGTTTACCTTCTATCTGCATACTGTTTAAAAAATGTGATTTTTCCAAATAACTTTGTTACACAGCTGTTAGAATGGCATATACAATGTGTTCTAGTCCCATGGTACAACCGAGCGCACCTTTCGATCTGTCTTTTCAGGTGCAGATTGATGATTTGTTGAAAGTCAACATTTTCATTGCTGAGAAGTTGATGGAAAAGCTGTTTTTACTCATCGTTTATATTAATATTTAATGTATGGAATTTGAAGTAATCATAGGAACCAAGGCAAAACTGTCCCCAGAAGCTGTCGTGATTTCCAGTTTCTTTTGCAATGAAAGCCAAGATGACAATAGCTGTGTAAATCTTGATCAATGATTTTTTTCATATCAAAATGAATTAAGCTGTTTTTCTTCAGTGCTTCTTGTCAGTATCTTTGCAGCTGACAGTGCTAGTTTGACTTGAAAAAAAAATACTGTCACTGGAATATGATTGGCATTCTTCAAGGTAAATGTTTAAGGGCCTTTTAGAATCCAAAAGCTGTTTTTGCTGCATGCATATATGTTTCTTCTACAGAGAATGATGGCTGATGTAAATGTCAGTTCAAGAAGAGAAAGCTACTACACAGTAGAAGTGACTTCTCTTAGCAAAAATCCATTTACATATAGTGATTAAGAGCTTTGACTTCCTGACTAGCATGACAGTAATTTACTGTCAAGCATATTTATTAGTAGAGTTAACGTGTACAAAATCATGAGTAGTGAATTTTTGTGAATAAATAAAACCAGAACTTATGTTATCTATTAAATTAAGGGCTTCTTAACCTTTGACATCATTGCTCCTTGAAAATCCCTGAATAAATTAACAGTAAACAATTGACGTACCTTCAGGAAGGCACCAAGACTTCTGTTTACAAACCAAAGACTTTCTGTCTGGAAAGGGACTTTTCAAAATTGAAGGAAATCAGATTTCCAAGCTTTAATGGATATTGTTGAAAACCCAATATGGAATTGATGTTGTGCTTGTATTTCTCACATATATTTACAGCAGCATGAGTAAATTTTTGAGTAAGCATACTGCTAGAAAGGCTAAGAGGCTGTCTTGATCCATACCAGATACTGTGAAATAAGACCGAGTGTTTAATAATACTTATTCATGATGTAAAATCTTTTAAAATTTAGCTATTCCAGTTAAATCCAGAATCCTATTGAGATTTTCACTATGCCTAATTGCAAAACAGTACAGTACTGGTACTAGAGCAATCACTTATTTAGGACAATTTAGTACTGCTTATGCTGTTAATGAGTTTCCATAGCTGGACTCCTGTGGTCTTAAAAAACTATTCATTATGAGTGAGGTCTTTGCAACCTCTTTTAAACATATTTTCATGAATGTATTTTCTTTGTGTTTGGGCTTCGTTATTTAGTATTCTTGCTTTCCCTTCGGTCAGTCAAAACTACAACATGAAAACAATTTTGAAAATTAAAATCTATTTTTCTTTGAAGACAATCAGCTAAAAGTGCAAACAAGTTACTTTGCAACCTTGTGCTTTCTCTTTCCAGTCTGCTGGTGGCTTTTCACATTTAAGTATTCCAGTCAATGATGCTTACGTAAACAATATAGTTTGTTTGGTAGTTCATCGTCAAGTTTTTTAAAAGACTTATTTGAAGTCACTGGTAGAGTAGCAAAATTGGCGTTATATGCCACAATATTATGGAGAGTATCATATTTCTACTCCCTGTTGAACTTTGAGGTGTGATTATAACCATTGTAAGAACAGACAAGCTAAGTAGTGTTGATAAAATGATGAGAAGGGGATACAGAATGGCTGTTGTGCACTGACCAAGACCTCACATTCAACCTGGCAGTGCTTATTCTCGTTTCCTTGCTGACAGCAGCTTTTCTATTTTCTGTGGGTCTTCTCAGTTTGAAAATTCTTGTTGATTATATGCAAGATTTGGGAACTTTGCCTGTTTTTTTTTTTTTTTTAAACAAAAAAGATTTGCCAAATGAAATTCTAAGCTGTTGTATTAGATGACTCTGTAATGTCCTTTAAAATATTGTCATATTCAAGGGAGCAAGTTAAATTGATTTGAAGAAGATGCCAAGCACCAGGATTTATGTGGGAATGTCACAAGTGACAAGTCTTCCCTAATGAATTGCTTCAAAAGAAAAGTACCACCTGTCTGACATTATTCCAGACTTAGTTAATTACCCCATATCACTTGTGACAACTGCAGAAAAATCAGAAACTGATGTTCCTGACCTCTAATCTGAAGAGATCTTTCCATCTTGATGTTGTTTTAATCAAGTAGCACAAGGTCTCAGTATTACCAAATCACAGCTGCCAATCAAAAAGATTGTATTCTGAATGACAGCTCCAGATTCTCTCCATCAGTATTGGGTTGCTTTCACTCCCATTAAAAATGGTGACAATTTTAGTCTTTAATGTTATATTATCTCTTTAAAGACAGGATTCATATATAACTTGTCAGCAAGCATGCATATGAAGCATCAAAGCTCTTATTATTGTAGGCTTTTAAAATAAATGCAAAACAACCCTTTTTTCCCCAAACCATCCTCATATATAAGAGATATAAAGGAATCTAGAATGACCCTAGATTATAGGTCTAGCTGGTGGATATTTTTTCTGATTTGTGAACAAAATATTTCTGTTCACAATTTTAACCTTTTTTTTCCTAAATTCATTAACTGCCATTTGAAGTTCTTTTTTTCATACCTGAAAAAAAAAAAAAAAAAATCTGTCAGCCTGGAATATTTCATATAAAAATATAAATGGTTCTGTGATGAACTGAATAATTAATTGAATCTAACTATATTTGAAATTATTGGAAAAGAGTGTACATGTCTCTATGGCAACTTTTTGTTCTGTAACATCTTTTTAATGTGAAAGTTAAAAGAAGTCGATAGTTAAATAGATGAGGTTAAATTAGGAAGATAACATAGATGTGAAATCTAATGTATTGTGAGGCATCTGGCATTTCTTATAGAAATGAACAAAAAGTGTTCTTGAACTTGTGAAGCCAACAACTAGGAAACGATACATTTTATCAATCCTTGTGCAACTGTTCATTTTTCCCATTGCTGCCCTGTGTTTTGATATAGCTCTTAAGTGCACAGTGATGCAGTGGTGCTCATTCCAATCTTATCTCAACATTTCACAAATATTGTTTTTTTCATTCTGCCTACAAGGTGATGTGGCATTAATATCCTTGTTTTGCAAATGAGAAGGCACCGTGCAGGGCTGTCAAAGTTTGAAGCGTATGGTAAATTTGGGATCCATCCTAGAGGCAGCTGTAAGCGTTTTTTCAGACTAATTAGTGCTGTGGCTTTGAATTTTTGTAGTGCATAATTTGTGGTAGTTGTGGTATGGGTAAGTGGTTTTTTGTTTGTGTGTTGTTACCAGCTGGGCTTGCAATCTCTGCCACTGGGGTTAAATTTATAGGAATTTGGCACATGCTTGATGCCACTGGAGTGGGCCAGAAAAAATCCTGAAGAGTGATTTTTCCCAGACATTTGACACTATGGGAACACAGGAGTTTGGGGCATTGGAGCTCTGGGATCTGGGCCTGACTCTGCTTCTCTGATTTTGCTGGTCTACTTTCCATGTCTGTGGGCCCCCTAGTCTGTGGTTTGCTCTTCAGGTTCTTGCTCTAGCATATCTAGTTTCTACTAAAATATATATATATATATATATATATATATATATATAATTTTTTTTTTTTTTTGAGGAGGAGGGTGGGGGGGGACAGGCGGGAGGGAAAGGACAGGGGAAAAGGGGGTTGGCCCAGCATATGTGGCAAGCTATTCATTCCTCAGTTCCTCACTGGGTCTCAGAGTATCTCCTTTATTTTTAGCACACTTTCCAGAACCATTACCCGCTTTCATTCCACACTATTGTGTATTTGAAGAAAGAGCTGGAAGAGAGAAATACCAGAAGGACAGGGGTTTCACTCTTGTCTTTATTGTCGTAGTAGCCAGTAAAAGTTATAAGAAAGCAAAAAATCATGTTTTGTCCCCTCCATGGTGGGTTGCCACATGCCTAGTGTGGAAATTTAGTTTCTAGGTTCTTTTAATGACTGCAACTTCTCCAAGTCTAGATATTTCCTCCCTCTCTGTCCTCTTACAAGGACTGGAAAGGATATGTCCCAAACAGGCACATGAAATTTTCCTGTCAGTCCAAGGACACATTGATGGATCTTGAGAAAATCACTGAAGGAGAAAATGTTTTCTGTAATCTGACTCCCCAAAATGGCTAAATTACAATATTATAGAAAGGAAGTAAAACCACAAGTATAGAAATTTCAACCTGAATAGGCTATGTCTGATAAAAAGGTAGAATGGGAACCTCATCACAGTGTTAATGATTTCTAAATAGGTGTTATACAATCAACCCCATTCATTTTAGTCATATTTTCATGGCATGTATGGGTTTACAAAGGAGAATCTTAATGTCCTTCAGAAATACTAATAAATCAAGACCAACGACATTGTCTTTGAGTTGGACACAGAAGCTAAAACATAATTTAAACAGCTTAATTTGTACTCTATTGTGGCAGAACAGAATTCAGAAATTATGATTTTTTTTTTTAACTTAAAAAAATAGCCTCTTGTATAATAAAGTCA
Organism: Cygnus atratus; assembly: GCF_013377495.2. NCBI lineage: Eukaryota > Metazoa > Chordata > Aves > Anseriformes > Anatidae > Cygnus > Cygnus atratus. The sequence continues at coordinate 120,782,630 of NC_066362.1, forward strand.
TTTCATTCTAATTAGTCATCATTTCACACCAACTGAAAGGTAAATTTTTATAAGCCATTCTGTACGCTCCTTCTGGAATCAAATTATTATTTAGTCGATACTTTTGGTCTTTTACACACATGAATCTTTATCACCTCTATGATAGTTTCAAGCATAGAGAGTTCGCTTTCATACAGCATCTCAAAGAGGGTGGGTGCAAAAGAGAAATTGGGACTGGGGAAGACTTTCTTATCTCATGCAGTGGGACAGGTAGCTAATATGTGGTAGTATCTTTTATAGTTAATCTTTTTCATAGGCATTGTCAAAACATTAGTTGTCAACAGCTGTTGCCTGAGAAACGTTGGAAGCGATTTCAATCAACCTTATCTTTGTACTTCATGCACAATTTGACTGAAATATTTTTATGTGGTTCAGATGTGAGGACCTAACTTCATATATTTACAGTTAAATATTTACAAAAAAACTTGATAATGTTTGTAATGAATCATGTTTGTTAGCAGGATGGTGATGTTATAGATTTTTCAGAATTTTGTGATATGCTGTGTATTTCTTCTACATCTTCTTCATCTTCCTCTTGTTTGTGTTTTAAACAAAACAACTTCATTCAGTTAGTATTTTTTAATGTAGTTAGTTGGTTTTTTTTAATAGTAAGAGAATCTTATTTGAAATTCTTATTGGAAAAATCTAACTGGAATTGGAAATAAGTTCATTAAATCAACAACCTGGAAAAAAATACATACATATATATATATATATATATATATATATATTTAGGTTGGTTTTGTCTTCATTTTTTCTGAATGTGTTTATTAGCGCGCAGTCAATGACAATTTTGAGACAGTGTCTTTAGGATGGATGTATTCTAGATAACTAGTGGGAAGACTTTCTGGTACTACTACTTCTGTTTTCTCATAAACACTGCACAAATTGGGATTTCAGATCCCTTTCTGCAGATGGCAAAGCAATCATTTATATTTGCTTGACTTCTGTGGACAGTCTTGGAGCAGGCTTTCTGTGGGTTAGCAAGGTTGGTGAAGTGGCTGCTCAGCTATTACTTATTTTTCAGAAAACATTAAAGCAGCTGTTCTTCAAATTAGTTTGTAACGAGGTTCTCCTCCCAACAGCAGGTGTTGAGCTATAATTGGCCATTACAAAGCCATGTTTTGCTTGGAGACTTTGAGAGGATAATAAAGCTATTTCTATTAGTACAAGTTTGCTTTTATTACAAGTAAGGGAGAACTCCAAACCAGGTCAGGGTGGTCACAGAGGTAGTGGCTTTTTTTTTCTTTTTTCTTTTTTTTTTTTTTTCTTTTACTGGGTGAAACCAATTAACTTCCTTGACTTCAGAGCTTGTGTTTCAGTGTAAAATACCCAGTTGGATAAAGGTATTGGGAAAGTTGATTAACATATAAATAAGTTAATTTTGCCCTAAAATATAACTTGGGACCTTTATTCCATGTCTTTGTAACGGGGAAAAAGGAAAGTTTGAACTTCGATTGTCCATTACGAACAATTCAGTCTTAAAGTGCAGTTTTGAGCTACATATAATGTAACGGGTGACTCTACAATTCTAGTTCTTTATTAATTTCCAAATACCACTTATGACATGATTCCTGTAGCCTCAGGTATAAGGAAAGTATAATAAATCAATGGAATGAAAATACTGAACAAGCTGCTTTCCGAAAGTTACAGAGGGATACCAAACTATAAATAGTGATGTCTTTGTTTGTAAAATTCAGCACAACGGTATAGTAATGATTTGCCTTAAAACTGTATTTCCCTTCATCATGATGGATTTTTGATTTGTGTCTCTGTGCATTACATTCATTTTTGCAGTTAAAGACATGTAAGGATTTATAGCTAGTAGCTTTGCAAAAAAAAAAAATATAGATAGATGGTTTGCTTTTAAAAATTGTGGGTTTGATTGCATTGTTGCTACAAGTTTGCATGAGAAGCAGGTAGAAATGGGCCCCGATGGCAGCCTGTACTAGTGGTCCTGGCTGAGCATGTAGATGGCTCAGTCAGGGTTTTGGTTTTACTTGTGGGAACCACTACCCTGGCTTAATCCAGAGAGACATTAAGTCCTGCATTGGCATGACAGAGAGGTGTAAGACTTAGGGTACGTAACCAGCACCAAGTGACAGAAGCCGATGGATGTTGCGTCTTCAACGTAGAATGAAAATACAGTAATTAGCTATCTTCCTTATGGGGGAAAAGTCTAGGGGTTTTCCAGTCACTGAGATGTGCTTTGGCTTCAATCCTGTTGTATGGCAAAGTATAGCAAGATGGGGTTACTATTCATCTAGGTTTCTTCAGTATGAGAATAATGTAAATAATGTAGAATGAACCCTTAGAAAATGAGGCTGCAGAAATATTAAACTAAATAAATATTTAGTTATTTATTTTTTTCAACTAAGACATTCTGAAAAATAGCTTCAGTGCTCCAATAATCCTTAGATGACATTTGTCACAGAGATAATTCAGTAAATAAAACTACTTTCATACATCCTGCTATGGTATTGTACTAGCACTCATCTGCTTGGAGATTATGCATAGCTAATTAAATGTATTCAGTAGATGAAGCAAAAATTACTAGTCTCATTAATATATTTTAAAGTTTCCAAATTTGGTATGCATCTATGACACTCAGTGCTTTGTGCCTTCATGCACCTGTATATTTAGATAGGTTTTAGTCAGTCAGGCCATGGCTAGAAGAAAATTAATGGACCTTACTTTACTTCCCAATACAAATAATATTTTTATAAGATTTTCTACAATTTCAGTTCAAATACTCCTTCTCCTGAAAGGCAAAAATATATTGAGAGATATATTGAGATAACTTGTGAAAACTGTGGGTAGAAAAAGAGGAGGAAAAATAGAAAGTTGTGTATGAAAACAAAATCTAGATGAAACAAAATAAACTGAATCCAAAAAAAAAAAAAAAGAAATACCATCATGAACATTAGCATGTTTTTAAAGAAATCAAATAAGCTCATTATTTTTTTTGTATATGATGAAGGTGTCATTTGGTGATATTTCTGATATTGTTGATGCAAAACTTTAATTGGAGCCTGTTTCCACTACAAATTTGGTCGTACGTGGTTAATAGGACATGAATGTATATGCCTTGAGGTTCCAGGAAATTATTTTTTATTATAGAATGTAACCATTAAGAAAAGGCCAAGAATTTTTTTTTCTTTCATGTGTTGCTTTTTATGCCACTCCAAAACAAAACAAAAAACAGCAACAGAAACTTTACAAAATGTTATTAATATGTCTGACACTTTACAAAAATAACTGTTATTTCAAAAGAAGATGAACCCATGAGGAGTTTCACTCCAGTTATATTTGTAGAAAAACCCTTTGATGGAATGTGATGTGTCAAACTTCTTTTTTTTTTTTTTTTTTAAAGAAGTGTTTTTATCCTTAAAGGGTGACATATGCAGCATTTTTCATTAATAATATTTTAGGAATTTGGAGAAAGTGGTTTTATATAAATTAATTCTCCTATTATAATCTCATATCTGATGTTTTTACTAATTTTCTCTGCAATGTTGAGGTCAATGTATGGGTCTTTACCTTAGCTATCTTTGTTGGGGTTTCCTGCCCTTTCCAGTAGAGGTAAAGCAGCTAGAATTTTATTCTAGCTGATTGTTTCATTATATTTTATTTTTGTTGTGCAGAAATGTTGTGTTGTTGGAAAAGCTGCAAATATATTGCTGATATTTAACTATCTCAAATATCTTTTTTCCATGATATAAGCCAATGAGAAGCTGCAGATGAGCCTTTTTCACAGAAAAATTCTAAATTCTACTAATTACATTGAATATCAGCTTTAATTAGGCTTGGAAAAGGAAGCACTTTGGGAATGGGGTAAAAAGAAATCATAATTATGTAGTGTACTCTGACACAGCCCAGCAAAAAAAAGCTAAGTAGCAGAGAGATGCTGCTATGGTAATGTACATGCTAAACACGCATAATTTTAGCAAGTATGGTCATGAATTGCTGGAAGCAAAAGGTTACAGACAGTGAAGGCAATCTGGTCTTCAGTGTCTTTTTCTTCCACTTCTTTTAATGTTTTAGATTAATTCACATGTGAGATATGAGCAATCCTAGCTCTAGTGTAATGAGCAGCACCAGGCATCTGTGAAATCTACCTGCTTGGTTGCTCTTTATTTTTGGAGGCTCAGCGTACTCTTATTTGAGTATAGCATGAGATGTGCAAGGATAGCCTGTGGGACTACAAATTACAGATTCATAAAATGCTGATACGTGGAAGTCCAGTTCCCCATAATCTTGATTAGTCCCATATGTAACCTGAGAGTTTTGAAAGATCACATCTCCTCACTGGAAAGGACTTTAAGAAAAAACTGATGAGAACGTAGTGGAATATTCTTGCAGAAACATGGCCTTTTTGTTTGCCCCCAGACAAAAACTTCTTAGTAGGGAGGAGTTCCTTAAAAAATGCAGCTTTACACTGGGCAATGGATTCAGGGTGTCTGCTTCTGGGCTTGAAGTGAGACAAGTGTGTAGTTTGTTCAGATAAGTAGGTATATAGCTATTTTGGTCCTAGGTAAGCTCCAACTTTCTTTTTGACTTCCTCAACTTTCCTCTTGTGTAGGAATGCTGTTGATTTGAAGTAAATAGAAAAGTGTAACTCAGGCTTTTGTAATGATCATTAGATCTATGTTTATTTGTATAAAAGAGTTAACATAAACATGAGGTTGCAATAAATCTGGGCCTTTTTTGTCATTTCTTTGTCTGGGTTCCTGTTCTGGGACCCAGAGCTCAAGACCAGGCACAAGCTCTCTGAGCTGTGTGATCAGAAAGATGTTAAAAAGCCCCTAAAGACCACACGCTAAATAAATAAATTAAATAAATAAATAAATAAAAATAAACATTTTATTTTGTAATTTTAAAGACTGCTAAGAAACTTCATATGCTAGTCTTGTAGATACTTACATATTTCTATATGCTTTCTCATGTGAATACCTATAGATTTGTCTGAACTATAGTCAAGTTGGAAGAAACTTTTAGGCGTTTAAATCTTGTGAATCCAAGAAGACTATGGTTTTCAAAGGTATGTCTGTGATTGGAGAAATACTATTGCACATACACAAATTTATCTTTTAAAGGATTCATTCAAACATAATTACGAAATTTTATTTGAAAATTTATCTAAACCTCTGAATTCTATTAAATAAAGCAGTCTATAAGCATCTGTTGCACTTATTATGTGCAGACTGCTTAACTCTGTTATGCTAATAATAAATATCTCAGTATGGACAAGAGACTGAGTAATCACAGAAATTTAACTAGCTTGAATCCCTTGAAGCTGGAAGAAATCACTCTGAGAGATGTAATAGATGCTGATGGAGACGGTAAGTCTCCTTAATAAAGAAGGAGCTTCCAAAAGGAAGGATGCCAAGACCTAGATTTTATTCCAAGCATTTTCTTTTAAAGGTTTGTCTTATAGATAAATTTCTGAAAAATGTCTGGTTTCTTTTTGGATATGTAATTTGTTAGAGCATCTACAATTGCTACCCATGTAAAATCTTCTTAAATGAAATAGCATCCTCTAGCAAAAATAAATAAATAAATAAAAAATAAAGTCTTTTTATTTTATATCGGGGATGTGTATTAGCTAGTCTGTCTTAAATAATGCTGAAAGCTTGAAGTCCTAACAGCACAGATGGTTGAATATCTTCATAATTCTCAATCATTTTTAATGAAGATGTCATATGTTTATTGATGATACAGTACCTAAATGGTACTAGTGTATCATATCTACATATTTGTTGTTGTAAATCAGTGCAGCAAATTAATTCCCATAATAGTTTTTAATTTTTGAAGGTATAGTATGACAGGTTTTAACATAGAGAGCCAAATTCTGTTGCCCATGTCATGGGCATGAACTGTAGTTATTCATTTAGTTTCACTAAGATGGTTTTATGTGTGTTGCAGACAAAGCTAGACAAAATAAGGCCACAATAAATTTTGTATCCACTTCAAAAATGCAGTTTATAAAGGCTGAATTAATGGGAATGCCTTATGTTTAGGAAAAATAGCTATTTAGTAAGTGATTAGTTAAAAGGTTACTATTTTTGGCACTGATAAATTGTATACATCTGCTTAAAATGCTGTACTTCACTTCTGGAGGTCTTTGTTTATGAACAGACTACACATTTCTTCAACACATTCATCATCGACAATTACTCAAATTTCAGTGAATAATTATTAACACATTGAGGATTTGTAAATATTTGTACTTTTCGATTCATATTTTGAAATCACCAGTACTAATTCCTCATCTCCAAATCAATTTTCAATTAGCCAGTGTAATATGTATTTCCAATTATATTTTCAGAGTTATGTTCTAAGCTGTAGAATTCAGCTGGAGTTTTATGCTGAAAAGAGTTTATGCTGGAGTTTTTGCTAAAAAATACAAAAAAAAAATCTGTGAGGTTTGGTTTTTTACTATTTTTTTTCTTACTCCATCAGGAACATTTGTAATGGTAAAGCTCGAGTGTCTGAATACTGATAGTGCAAGTGTTTCATGAAATTGAAATTTTGAATCGGAATGAATATTTACAGTACTTGGTTCAGTATGATATCTTAGCAAGTAGCATTCATCTCTTTATTGACATGCTGTCTGGATGAAACTTGGAGTAATACTAAACTTCTTGCAAATCTCAGGCAATTTTCTAGCTGTTGATTGATTAAGACCCAGTTGCATGAAGCCTCAGGCTTTTATTTGTCACTAGAAATGCAGGTGAAACAAACTGCTTTGAATGAAAGATGAAGTTACTGGTTAGGGAACTGTGTCTTCCCATCTGGTTGCCTCAAGGAAAAGCCTGCAAGAGCAAAGCAACAGCAGAGTGGCTTCTCTCACCTCCCCGCTCGTGTGCTTTCTGCTTGGCTGAGCTGTAGGATAATCCTACTGTGAGCAGTGTGGTGTCTCGCTAGCGCTCTTAGTGCATACTGTTGTAAGCTCAGTTAGTTTAGCCTTAATTGAAACCTAGTATGCACACCTTAGAGAAGGTTCTGGTGTGTATATATATGTGTGTGTGTGTATATATATATGAATATAAATAAATTGCTTGCTTGCACATATCACTTGTCAGTGAGTAAACCAGCACATTTCAAGTAGGTAGGTTTTTGGTACCACTTAGTAACATGGCATTTCAGGAACAGGTCTATATTATATTTAGAAATATGCAATGTGTGTGCATATGTGCACATATCCTTAACATATAGGAGTTATGTTTTCATTGTGCTATACAGTGATTCTTGCATCTTGTAAGCTTGTTTTAAGCTTGTTTTTGATAATTGGTAGTATTAAAGTATATTGAAATGAATATGTTTGTTCTCTGTTAAAAAGTGGAGCATTGTTGTCAAGGATATGTAAAATAAATGCAAAAAATACCTTATGTCAAGAAATGTCATGATTTTTTCATTTTCTTCTGAAGTTTTGTAAGGAGCTTAGATTATTTTAGGGGAGGTTTAGGTTGGATATTAGGAAGAACTTCTTTACTGAAAGGGTTGTTAGGCATTGGAATGGGCTGCCCAGGGAAGTGGTTGAGTCACCATCCTTGGAGGTATTTAAAAGATGTTTAGACGTAGAGCTTAGTGATATGGTTTAGTGGAGGTCTTGTTAGTGTTAGGTCAGAGGTTGGACTGGGTGATCTTGGAGGTCTCTTCCAACCTAACTGGTTCTGTGATTTTTTTATTTTTTTTTAACACTTCACTCTAACTTAATAAGCATCTAGTAGAATAGACTAGGAAGTTTCATTGTCTTAATTGAAAGTAACAGTGGTACTCTTTATTCAAATGTGAGGTAACATTTAAATCAATAGATTTATTTATTTATTTATTTAATTGCCATAAAAGAAAAACATGTATTTTCAGCAAGTTATCTCCTTAATGCCAATTCTCTAGATGGACTCACCTTTTCACTAGGGGTGTTCCCATGCGTTTACTTAATGAACTTGCATAATCTTACACTGTCTTTTTTAAGCTATGTTAATAACTGTTAATGGACATTGAGAAAGAAAGAAATGTCCTTGTTTAACTTCTAAGCTAAAAAAATACAAAAGCCAACATCATTTCTGTGCATCTCTCCCATTGCTGCAGAAGAATTTTTTTTTATTATTATTTTTTACTTCTTCAGATGTGAATAAGTGGTTATGATGGGTGCAGCAGGGAGCTCTGGGACCAACAGCCCTGCTGTTGGCTGCTTCAGCAGGTGGTTCAACAGCAGCAATACAAAGAGAGCTGCCAAAGGTGGAAATAGAACCAGCATACTCAATCTAGGGTCTAGGTCTTCGTCAGAGGTTTCAGGATAGATAGCCCACCTTGAATGTAAATGGATTGTGAAGAGTGTTCCACTACACCAGAAAGAAGACAGAAAAAGCAAGAGAAGGATAAAGATAGAAGTCCACACTGTTATGCACCGTGTCATTTTGATCAAGTCATTGAAAGGAAGACTGGGGGGGGAGACACAACTGTTTGTTTTAATTTTATTTTTTTTCAATAGTTAAATAGCTTTCAATTTTGCCTACCCCTCCCCCCCGCCCCCCACCAAAAAAAGTAGTAATAATAATAATAATAAAAAAGTAAGGAACCACGTTTCTTGTGGGTGCTTCTTTGGGGCTTATTCTCTTGGTTTGGCATGTTCCTGTTCACATTCTCTCCATTTAATGGCATTCTTGTAAAGGCGAACAGCCTTTCCTGGTGCAGTTTTGGAGCACTATGGATTCTGTTGGCCTCTTTTGTCAGCCTCTTCTCACAGATAACTAGTGATAGGACAAGAGGGAAGGGCCTCAGGTTGCTCCTGGGGAGGTTCAGGTTGGAAATTAGGAGACATTTCTTCTCAGAAAGAGTAGTCAGGCATTGGAACGGGTTGCCCGGGGCGGTGGTAGAGTCACCGTCCTTGGGTGTGTTTAAGGAAAGGCTGGATGTGGTGCTTAGGGACATAGTTTAGTGGGTGACATTGGTGGTAGTGGGATGGTTGGACCAGATGATCTTGGAGGTCTTTTCCAACCTTAATTATTCTATGATTCTATGATAACTGTAGATTCTGGGAGAAGGGCAGCAGGGATATCAGTGTGCCAGCACACCTTGTAGACAGTGAAAGTGGGTGAGTGTTTGTAATTCAGCTGTGGTTCAGTGTGCATCTTAAACACCTTTTGGTGTTGAGACTTTTTGTAACCCTGTCCATGGTGGTTTAGATTTGCCAATCCCAAACTGGCAGAGCCAGCAATGTTTACACTGCCTCTCACTTAGCGAAACAGCAGCTTTTCAGAAAGGTGCAAAATACAAGGAAATGTGTTACAACTGTTTTGAAGTACTAAAGGTGGTGGAGGATTAATACATAAAATATATTAATAAAATGTATGCATAAAATGTTCATGAATTGTTGCAAGTTAAAATATGAATAGTCAGATATATTCAAAGAATTTCTGTTGGGATTGCATTTCAAAGTAACCCAAAAGTCCTGATTGGCAGATTTCACTACTTGAAATATTTGTTGATAGTTGGCTAATTCATCACAGCTCTCCTATACCTTGTGTATACATCTTGCAGAAAAATGTAGTTTCAGTAATTAATCTCAATGATTGAGGATAGTTGCTTGCCAAAAAGTAGTCAGCAATGGGAAAGGTATACAAAAGGGAGGCATAATCTGTGACCTATGCTTCATATAACAGCTCTCAGAAATGTGGTTCATGCATTTTAAACGTCAAGCCTAATTGCAGTTTGTAATGTGAAGATGACAGCTAGTAATAACATTAAAAAAGACAGCTGCAATCAAATATGCAGTATAAAAATTAAAAACAGGTGTGGCGCTTACACATAGAGGTTAAAGTTTATGTTCCTAGATTAAATCATGGATTAAGGAACATGAATCACATTTAATATTTGCTTTAGTATCATTAGAATTGAAAACTATCTTCATAAATACTTAGAGAAGTGAGGAAAAATACTTCTTGCCTGAAGAGCTAAGTAGAAGTCAGCAAACATCACTGGATGTATGTGCCATCTTTCAGATGTATATGGAAAGCTACATTAGTGTATCAGTAATAGAGAGTTGTAGTTACTTGAACATTTGCACAAATGGAGAGCATAAGTGTGGTCATTTTACTGCCATCACATCTGATCAGCCATAGAGCACTCTGAAGGTCAGAATATGCAGCAAAAACTTTATTAGTTTAAAATATATATGCGCATGTATGTGTATTTGAAATGGTTCCTTGGGTACCTACTTAAGATACATTTCACTTGATACAAATACTGCAAAATTTGAATATGGATGCATTTGAAAATTACCTCATGATGATTTTTTTTATTGTTTGTAATTTGCTTCTGAATCATTTTGTTGTTGTCTTTGTTTTTATAGTCTTTTGAATGTGCATAGAAAGACTTTGTTAATTAACACTCAGTTTGTCTAGCTGAATTTCAATTTTGTAGAATTAAAATTAATTCACCTTCAGTTTTTCATCTCTGTATTCACTGTGCAGTGTAAGCCACTGCACAAAAATGTTAATACCTGGAATGCTTTTGGCAGTAATAATTTATTCTGTAAAGCAACATCTATTCTAAACTCTTAAAACTTGTAAACTACTTACATTTCTTACAAAGTTAGCAGTAAATCAAGCCAACTTTTGTGTATTTTTCTCTTCTACTCTCACTTCAGTCCTACTAACTGCATGTTACTTAGAAAATTGCTAAGTATAGAAACATTTTAAAAGATATAAAGGTCTACGAAAAATATAACGTTCGAGAAAGCTATTAAGCTTTACATATTGATACTGTGCTATAATTGCCCCCACCCCCTTTTTTTTGTCTTAGCATTAGTATTATACTTGCTGCAGTCTACCAAGACTTTAATCCTCACTTATGACATTTAGTAATCCAGCAACGTGCATTGTTTCAAGCTATGGAACTGCTTTTTCACTCTTTCTAACTAGGATAGTGACTTATTTGCCAAATATCTGTGAAATAGGAAAAGTAATTTTTCGACCTTTACAGAAAATACCGTATCTTTTTAACCCAAAATATAGAGCATGTTTTAGCTAAGCCCTAAAATTCCATGAGAGTGCTGTGGGGAAGGTCTCAATGTTGTAGTATATAGAAAAGTAGATGTACATTTTTTCTACTTTGAAATAATAGAACTTACTGTTCTCCTTAAATCAGGGGCATTTAAATAAATCAACACCTAAAAGGAGGAAAAAGTAAGTTAACTGTTTCTGTTTTCTAGACTATAAACATTTTCAATTTCTAAAATACTTAAGTTCTGATGATAAGCTGTCCTATGTGTTGATTATATTTAAATAATATAATATTTTATAAGCATCACTTAAGTCGTACTCGTATTTTGCATGAGTTTCATGTGGTAAAAACCAAATGACTGAAAAAATGTTTCAAAAAGCATAGCAAAGAACGTTAAACTAATAAAAATAAGCATAGCTAATGTGTTTTTCTTTGGATGATTATTCACTATTCATAGTGAATCAGAAAATCTCAACTATCCATCTAATTGTCTGGAAAGATTTAAAAGTATCATACCTTACGGTTTTATCTCACAGCATTAATGCACGTATATAGAGACAATAAGGAAACACTAAGTCATAGTTCCATGTTGCGTAATAACAGTTTTTACTAAGAGCATAATTCCCTAATTTTTTTCTTGATGATACTGTAAGCCACATCATATTTCTTAAATTTTGTGTTTATACTGCTTCTGTGTCCTGCTCCTTTCCCTGCCCCAATGAGTTGTTCTTTCGATATATTTGCTGTTAGCACTGTAAATTATTTTCTCATGACCACACCTATCTTTATGGGGAAGTGGGAGATGATAATTAAATTCTTTCTATGGAATAAGCTACTAGACAGGCTCACTTTGTTCAGTCCAGATGTTCAGTCTGCTTTTCTGGGTAGTTTCTTATCTGTAAGAGCTAATTAGTGGCAAATACGTACATTTTATTCTATTACAGAATATTTGCATGCCCAATTATGAGAACAAACAACTTAGAAGTTATCTGTGTTTTTTTTCATATCTTTAAGTGTTCTGTTTATGTTTTGTTTGAACAGAAAAAAAAATGAAAGAGGAGGAGTTTTTCCACACAGTGGACTCTTCAGATATTACATTAATTAGTTTGTGAATATACAGTTTTCCATATTAAAGTTTTTTTTTTCTCCATTCTAGTCTAAACTATGAATGGAGAAAAATGTTCAAGACTGGAGTACACTCTAGTTCCTTTTTTACTTGCAAATTAAAACAAAAATGAAGAAAATTTTGAATGCGACAGTCATGTCAATTTGGCTTTTGTAGTTTTTTTGTTTGTTTGTTTGTTTGTTTTAGAAATCCTCATCATGTTATTTTATTGCTTCAGCTGCCTGCTGCCTGATTTTCTACTTCATATGAATGGCAGTATTTTTAATTTTGAAAACTAGTATTTGGTTATAAACTCCCTGAATTCTGCTGTGATGTAAATGGAGCCTGAATGTCATAGAAGCATTGTTTTTGATGGCTAATTAGATATTTAACCTCCCTGTGTCATTGTCATCAAGCTGATGATCCTGATGAAGAATGCCTGCCAATCAGTGATGTAGAAATACCAAAATAACATAGATATTATTTGTGTGATTGCTAAATTAGTGGTTAGGCATTGCAGTTATTAGTAGAATAGCCAGTTCATTCCTCACTTTTCAAAATTCTCAAATATATACTATTTTTTCTGGTTCTTGTGTTGGTCAAAGAGAACTCCTTTTGTGAGTTAAGTAAAAGGATCTTAGTATTCAAAGAGGAGTAAAATATAGAAGTCAAATCCTCATCTGCACTGAATTGGCCTAAAGGTCCATCTAACAATAATGTCAAACAAGAATCATTTTCACGATTGATAATACTTCTCAGCTTCTCAATATCAGTAGTTAGTTGGTTCTGAAGCTAAGGACTGCCTCAGGACAATTGTATTCAGATCCATTTGAACACCTTTTTGCCATTAATTTTTATAAATCCTCTTTAATACTCATACACTTTTGGCCTGAGGATTTTGTATGTTCAAGAGTTCTTCAGTGCAAGGGTGAACCATGCAGAGAAATTACAACCAGATTCAAATGTTGGTGTGTGAAAACCCAAAAGAAGATAAGGGGTATGCAAGGAAGGTATATTACTAACAAATTTCAGAGGAGTTTTGAAAAAAAAAAAAAAAAAGATTCAATTTGGGCAGAGAGAGGGAAAATATGTATGATAGACATGGTGAACTGTTTTGGGGAATAGTGTTTAGTGCTGTCTGAACTTGCTCCTTTGTTAATATTGCACATGCTTGTGAACTGATGTTGTAGGTGGACTAATTTTGTTTCCTTGCTTTCTGTGATTGTGTGGTTATTCAGACGCATACTCAATGCATAGGGTAGCTTTATGCAGCTTGATACAGCTGTTTGAAATTACGGAATTGAAGCTATAGAGAATTGGGAAATAATAAAGTTATAACCGTGAAGTACAAAACACGTACAGAATTTACTTTCTGTACTGTTTACTTTTTAACTATTCTGAAGTTTGTTTTGTCAGTGTCGTACTTAAGATAGTCTAGTAGCTAGTATGTAATGATCTCAGCCTCCTGGGTGAGATGTAATCAATAGTTTTTGCAGATGAATGCTCATTTCCTCTCCCTTTCCTCTCCCATTAAGCTATCTATGTATTTTCACATTTGCCTAACATATTTGGATTTCTATTTAAAATATGACTTCTGGCACATTCCTACTGAGAAGCTGCTGCATTAGACTGATCGCTGGAAGAAGTTACTGAATGGAATATAAATGCAGTTTAGAAAGCATTAGGTCCCCTACTTGTGTATATAATTCTGGTTGCTGCAAAACAAAACCCTTGTCAAACCTTGTCAAATAAATACTTTATAGAAAATTGAGTTATTTATTATGTACATTTACTTTTTTTTTTTGTTGAAACGTTTATTTGAAACTTACCAGAGATATGAAAACTCCATAACAAAATAAATATACTTTTTCTCTCTACTTTTTTTCTTAATTATATCTTCTTATTCATGTTAGAAATTGCAAAAATGTCCAGGTTAACTTGGAAAGCATCCACACTAGAAGGAAACTTAGATTTTAGTAAGTTTGCTCATTAAATCCTAATCTATTTCCAAGTTTAAGTTCAAAAAGTTGGGACTGGGTCGGGTTTTTTGGGGCAGGGGGTACAGAGGAGGCTGCCTACCTTTGGCATGTGTTTTTCCTTCCTTCCCTCCCTCTGCAGAATTTTGTTTTCTACTGTGTACAGCTCTGAATGTTTTCAGTTGGTCTTTTTTAGAGTCTTCTGAGATAGGAGGCAAAACTGAAGTTCCAATAGCTATTCACTTCTGTTTCTCTGTTGGGGTTGATGTGATCACAATATCTATGTGGTTTGATTGGATGTACGCAAGTCAATGGGGCCGGATGGGATCCACCCGAGGGTACTGAGAGAACTGGCGGAGGAGCTGGCCAAGCTGCTTTCCATTATTTATCAGCAGTCCGGGCTATCAGGGGAGGTTCCAGTTGACTGGCGGCTAGCAAATGTGACGCCCATCTACAAGAAGGGCCGGAGGGTAGACCCGGGGAACTATAGGCCTGTTAGTTTGACCTCAGTGCCAGGGAAGCTCATGGAGCAGATTATCTTGAGGGTCATCACGGGGCACTTGCAGGGTAACCAGACGATCAGGCCCAGTCAGCATGGGTTTATGAAGGGCAGGTCCTGCTTGACGAACCTGATCTCCTTCTATGACAAAGTGACGTGCTTGGTGGGTGAGGGAAAGGCTGTGGATGTGGTCTACCTTGACTTCAGTAAGGCTTTTGACACCGTTTCCCACAACATTCTCCTCAAGAAACTGGCTGCTCGTGGCTTGGACTGGCGTACGCTTCGTTGGGTTAAAAACTGGCTGGATAGCCGGGCCCAGAGAGTTGTGGTGAATGGGGTCAAATCCAGTTGGAGGCCGGTCACTAGTGGAGTCCCCCAGGGCTCAGTACTGGGTCCAGTCCTCTTTAATATCTTTATCGATGATCTGGATGAGGGCGTCCAGTGCACCCTCAGTAAGTTTGCAGACGGCACCAAGTTAGGTGCATGTGTCAATCTGCTCGAGGGTAGGAAGGCTCTGCAGGAGGATCTGGATAGGCTGGACCGACAGGCTGAGGTCAACTGTATGAAGTTCAACAAGGCCAAGTGCCGGGTCCTGCACCTGGGGCACAACATCCCCAGGCAGCGCTACAGGCTGGGAGATGAGTGGTTGGAAAGCTGCCTGGCAGAGAAGGACCTGGGAGTACTGGTTGATAGTCAGCTGAATATGAGCCAGCAGTGTGCTCAGGTGGCCAAGAAGGCCAACATCCTGGCTTGCATAAGAAGCAGCGTGGCCAGCAGGTCTAGGGAAGTGATTGTCCCCCTGTACTCGGCTCTGGTGAGGCCGCACCTCGAGTACTGTGTTCAGTTTTGGGCCCCTTGCTACAAGAAGGACGTCGAGGTGCTCGAGCAAGTCCAGAGGAGGGCAATGAGGCTGGTTTGGGGTCTGGAGAACAAGTCTTACGAGGAGCGGCTGAAGGAGCTGGGCTTGTTCAGCCTGGAGAAGAGGAGGCTCAGGGGCGACCTTATCGCTCTCTACAGTTACCTTAAAGGAGGCTGTAGCGAGGTAGGGGTTGATCTATTCTCCCATGTGCCTGGTGACAGGACAAGGGGGAATGGGCTAAAGTTGTGCCAGGGCAGGTTAAGGTTGGATATTAGGAGGAACTTCTTTACTGAAAGGGTTGTTAGGCATTGGAATGGGCTGCCCAGGGAAGTGGTTGAGTCACCATCCCTGGAGGTCTTTAAGAGACATTTAGATGTAGAGCTTAGTGATATGGTTTAGTGGAGGATTTGTTAGTGTTAGGTCAGAAGTTGGACTAGATGATCTTGGAGGTCTCTTCCAACCTAGACGATTCTGTGATTCTGTGTGATTCTGCAATTGAGGTGCCTCTAGAAGGTATTAGACAACAAAGAAAATAACTGTTCTTTACTGTTGCTAAAACATTGGAATAGAATAACAATATGCTACTTGAATGTAGTTTATGATGTTGTGAAGTGTCATGCTTGCTTTGAGTTGCCTGGACTGGAAAAGAACAACTAAAAATAATGACAAATAGATGTTTTTCTTCTTCTATACCGAATCTATATTAAGGAGATGCAGCTCCTCTCTGTAGAGCTTGAGACAACATTAAATTGAAATAAAAATCAATATTTATAATAGGTAACTGTCATAGCATCAATACTATACTTCTTAATCTTCACTTAATGTTACAGATATTAAATCATTCACTTCAGGCAGTTCTGAATGATAGATGAAATAAAAAGTCCCTGATCAATGCACAGAACACATACAGGTGGCAAATGCTGTAGATATATCTAAAATGTTCATGTCTGATACGGTCAGAAAAATCATAGTTTCCGTTCGGAAGGGAGGAGATCTGCATGAATTAAAAAAAATATATGGATATTGCAAATACGTGACTTTCTCTCAGAATGACCACTTAAAAAGATGAACAGTTCTCATCTTAAACCAGACTTTAACCACTATTTCACTAGTGCTTCAAATATCCTCAAGTGGGTTAATAATTTCTCAATGTTACAAAATCAATCAACATTTTTAAATTATCATACCTCATATATTAGCTGATCTCATCAGTCTCACATCCTGATCAACAACGAACTTCAGTTAAAAAATTCAGATAATACTATGAAGTTCAATATGGACCAGATATTTTCCTAGTTCCACTGATTGTCTTTGACAGGCCAAAGTTAAAGCAATGCTATGACTTTTCAAAGACAGACACTTAGGCCATTTTGTCTTTTGTCTTTTGCTTTTAATATTCCTTCATATACTACTACTTGGATCGCATGGTTACTTAAAAAGTAAAAATAAAAATAAATCCTAACTGATGTATTCCTAGGTCGGTGTTATAAAGCAATTTTCCTTGTCAATGCAATTCACATTTCTGGGTGTTGTCCTAACTATTATGAGGAGATAGTTTGAGGAATACAAGATGATTCAGACAACGTTTTATGATTTTGTTGTACTACATTTCTCAGTAGAAAAAATATTTTTACCTTTATTTTACCTGGGTAGCTCCCAGCTACCTTTCCCCCTCCTACACCAGCATGGGAAGAGGGCTCAATATAGTGAATTATACATCTTTCTTCCTTTCTATTTCTATCTTTGTTCCTTTTATTTTTGTCCATTCTTTCTACTCAACAATCCAAATACAACATTAGGATGTTGCTCTTTATCCCTGTGTGTGGATGAACTCAGTGCATTACACCAGAATTGAGGTTCAACAGATGCCTGATGCACTAACACCAGGTAGATGGGTTTAGGAGAGGATTCCTTAGTAGTTTCAGTTAGTTCCTGTATTGCAGAATTCTAAGATGTTTAATAATACTTAGCAAAGTATGTTGTTCCAGTGTTATTGTAGTAGTTAAAATGTTCATAAGTGGGACGTATGGCTGACTGCCTAAACAGAAATGCGTACGTTGTAGGCTGCCTACTTCTGACAGCAGTACTTGACACACAGATATTGGACTGGAAACCAATGCCATGCACTGTATACCTTTGATCAAAAAGGGTGGTGTGTCACCTAAAGAGCTTCTCTTGTCTACAGTGACATAATTTCTACAGCTTATGATGCCTGTTACATATAACGATATTTTTTTTTTCCTCACTGGATTCTGGGGAAAAAAAGGGTTGGAACTACTGGTGGCTCTGGACACGTTGCTGAATTCCAGCTTAAATACATTTAGTCTTAAAAATAATGTAAAATACATTTTCTTTATGATGATGGTCACCATGTTCCTGATGAAGAGTAAAACTGATTTCTATATTGTATTCTCATTTTTCAATATTGATTTCCTTTTATGATAAGATCACCTACCTAGTCAATCAAGGGAAACCAGCTGATGTGATCTTTTTGGACTTCAGCAAAGCTTTTGACACGGTTTCCCATAGGATCCTACTGGACAAAATGTCCAGCATACAGCTAAACAAAAACATCATACAATGGGTGAGCAATTGGCTGATGGGCAGGGCTCAAAAGGTTGTGGTAAATGGGGCCACTTCTGGCTGGCAGATGGTCACTAGTGGAGTCCCTCAAGGCTCCATTTTAGGGCCAGTCCTCTTCAATGTTTTTATAAATGATTTGGATGTAGGACTAGAAGGTGTTTTAAGCAAATTTGCCGACAACACCAAACCTGGAGGAGTTGTGGACTCAGATGAACGTGGAAAGGCCTTGCAGAGAGATCTGGACAGATTGGAGAGCTGGGCAATCACCAACCACATGAAGTTTAACAAAAGCAAGTGCCGGGTCCTGCACCTGGGACGGGACAACCCTGGCTATACGTACAGACTGGCTGATAAGACGCTGGAGAGCAGCCCCACAGAGAGGGATCTGGGGATTGTGGTTGACAGCAAGTTGAATATGAACCAGCAGTGTGCCCTGGCAGCCAGGAGGGCCAACCGTATCCTAGGGTGCATCAAGCATGGCATTGCTAGTCAGTTGAGGGAAGTGATTGTCCCGCTCTACTCTGCGCTGGTGTGTCCTGACCTCGAGTACTGTGTGCAGTTCTGGGCACCACAGTTTGAAAAGGACATTAAACTGTTGGAGAGTGTCGAGAGGAGGGTGACGAAGATGGTGAAGGGCCTAGAGGAGAAGACATATGAGGAGTGTCTGAGGTCACTGGGCCTGTTCAGCCTGGAGAAGAGGAGGCTGAGGGACCTCATCACAGTCTACAACTTCCTTGCGAGAGGGAGTGGAGAGGCAGATGACCTATTCTCTGTAATCACCAGTGACAGGACCCCTGGGAACGGTGTGAAGCTGAGGCAGGGGAAGTTTAGGCTGGACATCAGGAAGAGGTTCTTCACCGAGAGGGTGGTTGCACACTGGAACAGGCTCCCCAGTGAAGTAGTCACTGCACCAAGCCTGTCTGAATTTAAGAAGGGATTGGACTGTGCACTTAGTCACATGGTCTAAACTTTGGGCAGACCTGTGCAGTGCCAGGAGTTGGACTTGATGATCCTTATGGGTCCCTTCCAACTCAGGATATTCTATGATTCTATGAATAAATTGGTAACAAACAAACAAAAACCAAACAACACAGTTCTTTTTTTTTTTTTTTCTTTGTCTTAGGGGCTGAGTAGCCAATTCCTAACTAAAGCTATTAAATGAAAAATGAGAAGCTTCAAAAAGAGACAGGAGGAAGAACTACTTACCGTCTGTAGTCAATATTCTGGCTGTTTGCAAAGTGTTAGCTGTCTAGAAATTCAATGACTTTCAAGGACGCTTGATATTGTAGGGGTTGTTTGGGAGGCACATTTAACGTGCTTTGTAATCTGAGATTTCTATCAAGTGCTGATATTTAGACTTTTATCTAATTTAAGACTTTTATCTAATTTGTACTATCCTCCACTTCAGTGAAATAGTAGCAGTTTTCCTAAATGCGGGGCAATGCAAGACAAGCATATTTAGTATACCAATTTACCCTATCGTGTACTTTTGAAAATTTAAGCTTTTTCACAGAAACTTATACAACCGACATTACCAATGGTATAAAGTATCTGTGAAATTGGAAGAGTTTTAGAGGAATTAAATTCTGTTCTATTGGGTTGTGGAGTTTTTTTTGTTTGTTTGAGTGGTTCTCCAATTGATCAAAATCAGTAAGGGTTTACAAAATGCTTTATCTTACTCTTTGAATGTCTTTTATTTTCTCCTTTGAGAGGGGGATGTTTGGGGACGGTGAGAACAATCTAAGAGACCTAACAACAAGATCTATAATAGCATAACTTTGATTTAGACATTCATCATTACTTTGGCTACTTCAAATAATGTTGAAATAAGAGTGGAAAACACTTATCACTTACGTTTAATTTATACAGCTGTCCTAAGAAGCATGGTTTCTTTTCTTTCAGAGCTTTGCAAATGGTATACAATAAGGTGAAGCCTAAATGGGGACAGTAAATGTTATCAGCTTTGCTTCACTGTAAGAATAAGGTGTGTGTATTGTAAACAATTGCATATTAACACCTTGGTCTCATTAATAACAAACTTCTCTGATACATGTTTCAGTGGCAGCCTATACTAATTGACTCAGACACTAATTGGGTCAGATGAAAGAAAGTAGACAGCAGACACTCAAGCGGAGTAGAACAGACTGTTCTCTAATTGCTTTTGACAGAGGAACAAAAAAGGAGCTTGAAATATTGCAGACTAACGTTAGCCACCACTGTGTATTTAATGTGGTTTTTTGTAAAGAATATTTTAATACTAACTGAAACAAATGTTGGTCCTGCATGTGTTATTAACCCCTTTTCCCATATCTCTGTTCCGCATGTATGTGACATGAATTTTGACAGCCTGTGACTATGTAAAGCATGTCTGATTTATTTTTTTTAGGAGCAAATCAGAAAATCTGTGAGAAAATACATAAAAATCCAAATGCTTCTGAGCTTTGCAACTATGTATCACTAGGTGGCATTTGCTAAAAAAAGTACAGTAGTTTTATTTTTACATAGAAAACAGTTTGTGTGAAATCACTAGGTCCTACTGTCATATTTTAGATTCTGATGACCTCTTATAAATCCCGATGCTTCATTCAGCTTCATTTGTTGTGAGCTGACACAGTCTATCATTCAGAAAGTTGGTGGGCCTTTATTTTCTCATTTTGATGTATGCTGCTCATGAATAAATCTTGCTACCCTTGGTCTTGTGTCCTTTACTGTTTGCATTTGAACAAAAATAGAAACCTTGAATATAAACATTTCCAGATAAGGAATGACATCAGTCTAAGATTACTCAATTATCTACTGTTTTCTGAACAACAACAACAAAAACGTATTTTATTAAATGAATATTGTGAATAGGAAAGCTGTGCATAATTTTAGCTAGTTATATAATCTTGAATTTTTTTTAATTCTTCTCTTCTGTTACAATAATACTCCCACGCAGTGCCCCTGTCACAGCTCAGTCTGGGGTTGCCTGCTGATCAACTAAATGGTGATATCTGCCCTCTCAAGTTTAAAAAACACAAATAAAACTACCTCCCCAAAAAACAAACAAACAAAAAAACAGGAACAAACAAACAAAAAAACCAACCCAACAAAAACAAACAAACAAAAAAACCCTACAGCCCCCATGTTCTAGCAAGCAACACTCACTGCTTGCCCCAGCTCCATTATGGCAGTTTCGGCCTCACATTTTCTCTAACAATTTTCCTGGCTAAAAAGCATAAGGGCTAGAGCCATTTAAAGTTTGTCAAAAACATGTTTCTTAGTTTGTGGTAGTTTTGTGACATTGCTGAAATACATGAACTGCCAACGCTGCTGTTTTCTCGTACATAACTTCTCATCCGTATCTGACATACATTTATAGTTTTGGGGTTAGCTTAGAGCAGGCCTGGTGACATTAGCCATGCTGAGGGAGGTTGCTTTTATTCTGAATTAGTTTCAGTAATTCTTACATGATTGATACAGAGGATTAATAACATTTATTATATGTTGTCACTAGATTTGCAGTATACACAAAGCAATTTTATTTGGCATTACCTGATGAGGATTTCATGGTGCTGGCTGCATGTGAGGGCCCTCATAGCGGTTGCTATTGCCATGCGACCTGACTGGGCTGATCAAACCATCCTAGCTGGGCAGTCTTTCCTTCAGAGGAGCAACCTATGAAAATGGGTATGTGCTCTGGGGTGGAAAAGTATGTATCTGATACGGATCCCTTCCTTCTTTCTTTTGCTAACAATTCCAGTTTTCTCTGGGAAAGGACAAAAATGGGTTAAAAATAAGAACAGCTGAAACCAGAGCTAATGCATCCAAGCCTTATTTAATCTGTTTGTCATGTCTAGTTATTCCTTCAAGGATGTTAAACCGGTTGTTCGTAAACATCTGTTAGGTTCTACCCTTTTGTCCAAGGGGAACCCATTGGCCACAGTTTGGCTGAACATCAATGTTTGCTTCCTTCCTGTGAGCTGCCAACTGACTCACGAGCGAGTCCTCAGCTGCCTCTGGGAGATGAGGGCCTGTGCTTGAAAATTTGAGCTGTGGCCTCATAAATGGGTTTTAGGTATAATAACAGTAATACGACACAGCAAACTGCATACCTGTTGATTTTATACTAGCTAACATCACATGATTTGTCAGGATTTGTGCTTCCCTAATCTGTAAGAACAAATAGAAATTAAGCTTTCTATCCACGATAATCCATCAAAATAGAAATAACAAGGTATTACCCCAGATATATTCATTTGGCAAGATGAAGTTAGTATCTATCAAGTGCCTTCACTTTCACTTTTCTTTCACTTTTGGTAACATTGGTAACCTTCCCCAGATTTTCTAAAGTGATTTTTTAATGATTTTTGTATAGTTTATAGCAGTAAATGGACTTATCCTGCAAGCGCCTTTTGTTGCTTTGAACAAAAAAAAAAATGCTTTTAGATCATCTTTATTGGATTTTTTTCAAGGTATTCAGATGTACTGGCAATGTGACTTCATTGTTGTCTGACTAGCAAGAAGTTGGTAATATGATTAAATCAGATGCTATTCTGAAAGTTCCAGCAAACTACAGTGGTTTCATTTGGTACTAGCACTTCTAACCATTGTGGGATCTGAGCAAAAGCAAGTATGTGACCTCATTTTAAAGGTATGAGGTATCATCTACGGTGTTTTATCATAATGATGGTGTGATGCTAAAATAGCATGTGGCTATTTTATGTGGCTATAAAATAGCATTAGGCCTAGTTTTCATTTGTCAATATATGTATGTGACACTGAAGAAGAGAAAACAAAGGGGATACTGCTCATACAAAGATGAATATTCAAATGAATAATTACATATTTCCGCATAAATATAATTTAAGTCATAAACTGAACCACACCACTGTTTAGCACCAGCTTCTCAGACAGAGAGGGATAGATTTGTTCTTTAATTTTGGGAACTTAAGTTGCATCTTAGCAGTGATGTCCCTTTGGGGAAAACTTCCTGGATCCAAAATCATTGCTGGTTAGAAAAGACTAAAAGGAAGCCAACAAACAGAACAAGCAAAGCTTGTGTTTACACATGCTTCTTCCCCATACTTTGTTTTTTCTTTCTTCCCCCAAACCAGAGAGAAGGTGTCTACCAGTGTCTCTTTCTCTCCCTTTGTCATCCACCGCACCCCACTCCTTCCCCCTTTTGGTGTTTTCTGTCCTTGCCTACCACAATGGAACTCCATTATGTTCTCTCTCCTTTCTTGTTCTTGCTCTTTTTCTACCCCATAACTTCTGTACCAGTCTTCAAAAGCACTCTGCAATTTTTCCCTCAATAACTAGTTGGACAAAGTTAGGTCAGAGGAATGAGAACCTTCTAGCAATGGTTGTAATGCCTTAAAGAATTAAAAAATGAGAAGAGTCAATCACTTTTCCCTTAGCATTTATAATGACAGAACAGCTCCAGCTAACAATGAAATGAGAAAAATACATCTCTCTCAGGCTGGGGTTCAATCTAGGCCTGTAGTACCAGTAGAAATCCAGTAGGTTCGGTCTTACAGCTGTTCTCCCTTCTCTCCCCTAAGCAGCAAATGAACTCCATCCCTGAACTCCTGTATCTGAGGAAGGGAAGGGGAAGCAGAATTGAGATTAAATATTTTCAGTATAGTAATACTCCTGCTCCTTTCCTGAATTTGCCTTGAATCTTTACCAAATGTCCGCATAAAATGTTGCTATACTATTTCTGGAAAGATTGAGTTGTACTTTTTTTTTTTTTTTTGTATATATTAATGAGGGCTTTCTGAATGCTGAAGTCTGCCATTTGTGCTGAGCTTTTGAATAGGTTCATCAGTGTTTTGAGAAGCCTGAAATGGTCTGATTATGGTGATTTCTCTTGGGTTCCACAGTAAAATCTCCAGGGTAGCATAGGGAACAGAGAGCCTTAACAGTACTCAGATAAAGTTAACACACTTCTCATCAGTATATTTATGACAGATGGACAATGAATTGCATGTTATATATTGCCTTACATAAGCAATAGACAAAATCATTGGCTGTCTGTCAAAGCAGTCTACTGTATTTCCTGTCAGCTTGTGAATGTCTTGGATGACCTCAATGACTAAAAATCAAAGCTAGGCCACTCAAATAGCATTCAGTCATTGTATTACATTGATTTCTTCTTTCCCCCTCAGATAAGCAAGAATGGGAAAGGAACATTTCTCAGCAGTTGTAGTTACTGGCAGAGCATTGTAATAATGTGTTGGAAATCTCTAAGAATAGTGAGTCGATGGAGCCAGAGTATCAATGATGTGACTGTCTGTGGCCTCTTTTGTTCCCACCATTTGTTCTTTTGTTCCCACCTTTTTGCTCCCACCATTGCTGGTACCCACTCCCACTCACTGAAGAAAATCCTGGCCTTTTCTAAATCTGCATTGTTTGGCTGCTAGAAAATCAAATAGTAATTTTGATGGTTTTATTCTCTACAGTGTAGTGTTCAGATGAACTGGCAGTTGTCATGAATGAAAAAATTGACACTTGCCTTAACACCATTGTTTCAAAGTTTCCAGTCCTTATATGGGAAAAATCCTCCTTCTTTCTCTGTGCCTAACAGTGAAAGTTTCTTTCCCCCTTCTCCAGGTTTTCTGTGGAGAATGGCTTACATTGTAAAAATGGAATCATATAGTTACATATATACTGTAAGTGTTGGAAATTTAGTTCATATAAAATCCTCTTGGTATTTGTCAGCCCGCATTATTAAAATCTATTGCTTATGTATTAATACTGCTGTTTGCTTTCAGAATAGTCTTTATAATATACTAGTTTTTTGTTTTGTTTTTTATTCCTGTTGTCATTTTTTATTTAATATGTTAGGTGGTATTTGGGATGAGGTTTGTTTTGGGAAAAGTAAGTGTAGCTTTACTAAGGGATGACAACATACTTTTGGTGGAAAATAAAAGAAAATTTCATTTGAGTAATGAGTTGCAAACATGAAATACTTCAGTAAGTATCTAGGAATGTTTTCTGGTATCCACTGTCCATTAATAATAGCACTTTTATTCTGCTGAATCCTGATTGCATGTTCTTAAGCATTCTTCAGTGTACCACTTGTATCTATTAGCCTTGTCACCTGATTAGATCTTTAAAATGGCCTTTGTGAGATGATTAGCTCCATTAATACTTAACTTTCTTTCCTAGCCATAATTTTCTGTGAACTCTAGCCTGGAATAATACTTTTAAAGTCAAATACACAGTTAACAAATTCAAGAGGTTTGTGTTTGCAGTTGCAAAGCTGGATGCTTATCCTACCAGAAATACATCAGAACCATAATATCCATTTGTGGATGAGTTCTAGTTAAAACAAGGTCAAGTAGTAATAGATAATAGTGCATGAAAATCAGATAAGTCTCAGAGGTCAGTACCTTTATTTTTCCTGACATTACAGAAGCCTTTCTATAGACCTCAGCGGGTTTGTTATCTGAGTTTGTAACCTTCAGAAAGGAGGTTAAGCCTATTCCCTTCCAGTCAACACCCAGAATTTTGAGAAAACTATATTTTTGCTCTGGGAAGCGACAGCAGTATTACTGCAATAAGGGTATTCAGGATCTACGCAGTGTTTTGTATTTAGACTTACCTGAAGATTCACCTGCTATTCTGTAATTCTTCCAGCTTGAAAGAAAAGAAGTAAACATAGTATATCACCCTGGAGCAGCTGAAGGAATTACCTGCCTGGCCCCTTGATTATTCTTATTGCCTCGCAGTAAAAACACCTGCAAGGACATTCATCGGGTGGTTGCTAAAGGATCTGTTATAAGGCACAGCAGCATGAAAGTAGCAGCTGAGCGTTCTTGGCACATCTCTACAGCACCCAGACAAATGTCATTTAGCTTCCCCATTCAGTATTCAATCCATAAATCTGGGTTAGGAGAACATCTTTTTTTGGAAAAAAAAATAAAATAAATAAATCTTGCTTGCTGTGGGGAAATCGTGCAGGGCACTAACAAAAGATTGGCTCTTTTTTTAGGTTAGGAGGCTGCTACTAACAAATTGCCGTGCTGTAAACTTGTCAGAGCAAGCATCTAGAGATAAAAGTGCTTGAAATTATCTCTATATAAAAATAACAACAATGGAAGAGATTTGTGTTTGTGAAGGTAGCAAAGCTTGCCTGAACTTTGAAAAAGTTTCAAACGTTCAAATTTGGGGTTTAGTTCTCCTTTTCCTCACGAGACCCTTTTATTATTATTATTATTAGCTCAATAGACATGAATTAGTTGGTGGTTAGCAGTTCAGTCTCTGGCATAGATCTTTGTAGAAAAATGAAGAACAAAACAAACTCACGCTGTTACTGTATACAGTATAGTATCCTGGGGTGGAAATGAAAAAGGTTGGATACAAGATGTCAGGTAGGTATTTTTGACTCTCCTTTTCCCTGTTAAATACCACATGTTCTTCTTCTACCTTATTTTAAGGTTGCATCTGGTGTTTTTTATTAGATATGATTAAATAGAAATAGCTATCTATATGTAATATTTTATATGAAGTTGCTGAAGAAGGCTGTAATACAATATCAGGTTGAATATGTATCTTTCACCAACAAAATACATCTTCCGTCTCCCATCTTCTGCCTGTGTCACATGGCTGGAAGAAGTCAAAATTTCTACAGTAAACAGTTTACTTACAAAGATGGAAGTGATGCTTGTGGGGAAAAGTAAAACTTAAGCAGCTTTAGCATCATTAATTACCAAAAGCATGGATCTCTTACACATCTTGTTTCTTTCTTACAAAGCAAGCAGTGTATGTATATAATGCCAATGTATATATATAATAGCCAACTTTTATGAAATGTTTTCAGTAATACATCATAAATCTTTTCACTCATGATCCTCTGATAGCAATTAGAATCTGCTCCACCCTGCATGCAGAAGTTTTTTTCATAATGAAATAGCAGTCTTAGTATTATTTTTCTCATGAGTATGTTGTACAGCTGAGAAAGGAAAACATCATTGTTGAAAGGCACCTTTAAAGTCTGAAGTGAGGTTTTAAGAACAAAAGATATATTTGTATCATAAAGATTTGCCTTGAATTGTCTCCTTGGAGGGTGGGGGGAGAGAAAGCTAAGTGCATTATTAATGCTGTGCATATCTCGTATAGCTCATCCATACCTGTCTTTCAAATTCAGTTGAATACATTAACATTATTAGTTGCTGAACATTTCAGATGGGAGTTTAATATCCCTTTTTATTTAAGAAGTGTAGAGAATTTTACTGCAAACCAAAAGATGGTGAGCTTTGTTCTACTATAAGCATTCTGCAGCCTTTTCTACATATGCCCTTTACTTCTAATTTGGTTTGACATTGCCATAAAAAGAGGTCTGCTTTTTTGTTTTATTTCAGAGATGATGTCTTATAGATCTTTTTGAGCAAATGCTTATTAGGTTCTAAGATGAAGGCATCTTTCTTTTTCTACATAAAATACATCAGAATTCTACCTCTGTGTGTCGAGTTCCATTCTGTATCACAACTGTACTCATGGTTTAGATATCAATATAGTCAAGGTCTGAGTTCATCATCTCCCTCTACAATATATATATGTATATTTTAATTAAAGAATTGGGAGTGAACTTTATGTATAGTTGAATAAATGAGTGTTTGGTTGTTTTTTCTTCTTCCAGCGGAGGGGAAATATTTAATAAAGCATAACAAGTAAATAACTGAAGGCAGAAAAGTTAAGGGATGACGGGGCTGTCATTGTGGTCCAGAAGACTGCACTTCACCAGGAAATATGAACTAAGCATATAAACTTGCTATTTTAAGTACTTGCTATTTAAGTGCAGTAGAATAATTTCCTGGTGCCACAGCCACTGGGTAACGTGTTTTATTACAATTTGGAAAGGATATGTCAGGTCCTACTGCAACATGTTACCTTCCAGCAGAAAAGATACCACAGAATGGGTGAGAGGAGACAGGGATATACATCTTAGAACCAAACCATGACTATAAGGGACCTGTAGGCTTTTAAAAATATATTGATGCAAATGTAAAGGAAGAATACATCCAAACAGGTGCCCTGAATTTGTCTGAATTATTATTAGTAACATTACTACAAACCAAGACTGAAACTTTAATCTATAATAGTGTAATATTTTGTTGAATAATTCTAATAAGTGCTTTACTTTTCTCTGGCAGATGAACGGGAAGATATTCAAAAGAAAACATTCACAAAATGGATAAATGCACAGTTTGCTAAGGTAATTAATTTCTTATTATTATTTAGAAATCAAAATATATTTTGTGTATTTTTCAAAAAAAAAAAAAAAGAGGAAGAAAAAGAAAAAAATATATTCTTCCACGGAGGCTTATTTTTCAATATAACAATGATAAATTGCAGGTATTACTGAGCTCAGCTGACTGATTTATTAGAAACAATGTTCAAGTTTTATTACCTTGATTTCAGTAGGAATTGAAATGTAAGAAGCCATCATCTACTCAAACAGCTGTCTGCCCAGATTTACTTTGCCTTTTCTCAAACTAGTTACACAGATACCTTATTGTTTCTTGGACTCCTTTGTTGTATTCTTAATATACCAAGGAGTTTCTTCTGTTGGGCCTGTCTTTTCTTGTTTCTAGTTGCAATCACAAATTTAACAAAACCATATGAGTTGGGAAGGAGCAAGGTCAAAGATAAGAGGTGTGATTAAGTCAGCAAATGATGGAAGTTGATTATAATATGTTTTGAAATAGTTGCCTTTTGTGAACTCTTACAGAATGGTAAAGATCTGGAAAAAAAAAAGAACAAATAACTACTTAATTAAGAGTTCCCTCCCCCTCAGTAGTATATAATAATTCTATCTTTAATAACAGGTAAAAAATGAGCTCAAGCTATTAATTTGATTAAAGATTTTTGAAGTTCATGGCAGATAATTACCAAACTGTATTTGCCAGTAATAAAATAAATCAACCCTATAATCTGTAATTTTATCTGCTAGGGAATAATTGGCGATAGAGAATAATGAAATAGTGGCTGTGGTATATTTTGCGTTTAGTCTGGCTTTTGATTATGTCCCATCTGATTCTTCTCATTAAAAAAGAGTAGTAAGATAGCCACCATAATGCTGAAAAACATGCCCAGCAGTGGTGCAGTCAAACAAGGAGTCCCACATGACTTTTCCATGGTCTGGAGCATTTCCTAATAGTGACTCAAGTGGTTTAGACAGCATACATTTGTGTTCAGCATCTTTACAGCAGAGATATCTAGCAGTTTGGAGGAACGGATTAGGATGAAATACAGTCCTGAAGAAATGGTCTCAATCGATTGATGAATTATGAGACAAGTGTGAAGTATTATATGTAGGACAGAAGTAAAATCTATGCATATAGAAAGGGGAATAACTGTGCAGGCAATAATAAAGCAGAGAAAAGCTCTGGGAAGTGCAGTGAATCACAAACAAAATGAGTCACCAACATGGTACTATTGCAAAAAGGAGGGGAAAAAAAAAAAAGCAAATTTATTATGGCTGTGATAATGGAAGTGCTTGACAGAGGGTGAGAGGGTGAGAGTTGTAATTATTTTATTTTACTTGGCAAGAGTGAGGCTTTAGCTTGAATAATGTACTATCTCGGTCTTCTACATACAAAGAAATAGCCCCAGCAGCAGTCATCTGATCTAAGCTAATTTGAAATGGATTGCCAGTTAAGCTTTGTTATGGTCACAGAAATTGTCACAGGAAACTAAAAGTAACCGTTGCTTCTACATCTGAAGAAAATGTGATGTTCTTTAGAATGTTACTTGCTTAGAAATGGCTGTTTTACAGAATAGCAAAGCTTGTAATTACTGAGGAAATCTAGTGCAAGTCTGCAGAAGAGGAACGAGAATTATGAAGGTTTTTAATTCTATGACCTATGAGCAGATGTTGTCAGTGTTAAGACTTGACCCAGTCATCTGAATGATCTAGATGTATTTCCTCCAATTCTAGTTCAGTGGAGCATATTTTAGCTACCTTTCAGTTCAATTCTATAAATAGTATTTATAGGTATATCTGAACTTGAGTTCAAAAACATCCAAGAGAAGTGCTAATCTCCCTCTACTTTATTGGGACTGTGAGGAAGGTCTCCTAAACAGTATGGTTCAAATTTTACTCTGCCTCATGTGTCACCTGTGTTTTGGACAGGGTCTTTCTACTTTAACAATCTATGGAGGAAAACAAAACAAACAAACAAAAGAAAAGATCTTTAAATCTTGGACAAATTGATCTCATCCTACAAAATCATTATGCATAACACCAAAATAGTTTCAGAATAGCCAGTCTGAAAAGGGAAATTGCGTGTGTCTGGTAAGCTTGGTAATACCTGTTAGCTGCCTGTGTGGTATACGTGCAGAAAGCATGGTTTGCTCCTCAGTACAGTCATAGACCATGCAAGTTCTATTTCTGTCTCGGATTTTCAGGAGAGAAATACAGGAGGCCCTGCCTGTATTCTGCTGTAATATAGTCAATAGCTGTGCAGTATCTTGGGACTGTGTTTCTCCCTCTTCTAAAGACCAAGATGTCTTGGGATAGGTGGTCTTCAGGACATCAACGTGAAATTTCACTTCTTGTGAAATCTACAGTTTATACCCCCTTCTTCTCCTGACCTATTTTTGGTGATTCAAATCCATCCCTGTTTCTAGTTGTGGAATTGATTTCAGTTAATGGGCTACTCCTGGTTAACAACTTCTCATCATTGTTAGCTTTGTAAAAGTACAATTAATTGTAGAATTGGTTTACATTCACTTCCATGTGGTTGTAGAGGTGCTCTCTTAAGAAAATTGACATAAGGGGTCTGAATTAAGACAGAAGAATATATCATGTCACTCACTTATCTTTGAATAGTGTAATCCAGGTCACTAATCAACTGTAAGATATTTAGGGTTGAATGAAATTGTTTTTAATTTCCCCCAGCCTACTGTTTTTTAAAACAAGCAAACAAAAAACTACTTATGGAGTCAAAGTAAAAACATAGTTGTGAATGCTCTAGATCTTAATTTGTGTTGAGTCTGCACTGCACTACCCCAAAGATTGTATTCCTTTCTTGGAAATTCAGTCTATAGACTAGTAGTCTATAGACTGCTAGTGCCTCTGTATGCTTATTCTTTCACTAAGCTTTGAAAATGCTCATGTTTGCAAGCCGTTTTCACTAATGTAAATGCTAGTGTAAATGAAAATGATGTTTCTAATATGAGGAATAGTAAATTGTTGAAAAATAATTTTCCAGTATATGTTATTAGCATAACCTAAGAACCCATGTATATTTACATGGGGGAAAAACAAACAAACAAAAAAACAAAACACCACACTTGTTCAAATCATAGGCCTGGAGGAAAGTAGTAGTTCTTTTTCTGGCCACGCATGCAGTGACTCTGTAGTTGGAACATGTGTATCTACTTCAAACTCAGAAGCTCTCAGTTCAGCAATGAACTTGTAGGTAAGGAATCTAGTCTGTAAAATGAGATCTGTAAAATCCCTCAACCACATCTTTGCACATCTTTGCACATCCATGATGTGCAGACCCCAAAAACCTCTAGAGTCCAAAAAGTCCATGAAAGGGTACCTAGGAAAAGGTAGCAGAACTGTCAGCAAGATTACAATTGCTGTGGATGAAGCCATGTCTCTTCTCATACTTCTGTTCGCTTGTTGAATGGGGTGCTCTAAAATGAAAAACTGGGAAGAATGCAATTACAGGTCTCTCTTCAACAGCTTTGCAAAAGAGTAGGTTACTCTCTAATGCCTACTCCTTTTACTAGCCAGAAATTGGATTATACAGAAAATCTGTGCATTAAAGATTGCAGTATGTGACTCATCTAAATAAGCAACTCATCAGTGTTTCAATAAGACAGGCCAAAAGTTGGCTTTTAATGTTCGTGAGACAAAACACTTAGTAATTCAAAACTATAGGAGAAATTGAAGAATGTAATCCAAGAGACCTTTGTATTTTCCCTGTTCTAACCGTAGACACTTGCATGATTTTCTTTAGTGATACCTTCTTGATTTACAATCTAAATGGCATTCAGTAGCTTGAAACTCAAAGCAACTTTAAACACGTGGAGCATATTACTTTAATATTTTATTCACAAAGAGATTCTCTTTGTCCTCAAAAGAATTTTATTTATAAAGTAATGAGGTTCTGCAGGGTTTACATAAGGGTAGCACAGGAACATATTATAACCTAGTTTTTAATAATAGAACTATAATTAGAACTTTCATAAAATATATTTCACGTCCTGGATAATATAGCTTTTGCTCAGATTCCAAACTTTTAAAATTTGAAATAATGAAAGTGAATCACAGAATCTTAACTATGTTTTTGGGGAGAATGCTAAAATGTCAGGAGCCTTCAAGTGTAGCAACTGTCTGATGGAACTCTGAAACATGCACAACTGTTACTGTAACAATGCCTCTACCATATTTTAAATAAGCTTGTGTGGCCTTGCTGGTTAAACATTTTTAGTTGTTCATTGCATAATAGGCTTCAAAATACAAAGCATTCCTGAAGATAGAAATGTTCTTTATTTTCATGTAGGAAAGAGTCTATAAATAACAAAATTCCAGGACCAAAAACAAAACCAAACAAACAAAAAGACACAGAAAAGGAAATATATAAATATATAAATATATAAATATATAATATAAATATATAAATAAATACTGGTAATTTATTTTGTTCCCTCACTATGGAAAAGGTGTTTCAAAGTACTGACAATTTTAATAACAGCAATAAAAGGATCTGTTCTCAGTACAGACAAGACAATCTGCTAAACAAGGTCAATTTTGGTAGCTTCAATTTATGTTATACCCTTATGGATAACTTGAGTTTTCTGAACTTATTTTCAACAGCTTACCCTGTAAGTGGGTTTCATAAAAGGATGGTAGTTTGTGAATGAATTTTCAACATTTTAAGCTGCAGTATCAAAAAACAGATGTTCATAAAATCACTTGTAAATTCAGAAGTTTAACCATGTTGTCCACATTTCTGCTAGAAAATGGTAGAAAATTCCACTACATAAGGAAGACGTTATATATGACAGTGCATTTTTTCATGCAAACACTGGAATAATTAATCTTCAATGAGGTAGAGTCAAAAATCAGAGAATGATAGATTTTTAGGGAGAAAAAATGAGGTAATTTTTGATAGTTTCTGTACCTCATGTTTTGGTTTTCCACTGTTGTTACTGAATAAGGTAGAATATGAAAATAAATTTAAAGATACCCAGTATTTCATTACTGAGCTTCAAGGAAAACCAAGACTCTTCAGTAAGTAATCATTGTAGTGGAAAACTGAAACTATGAAAAATGGCATCTTTTTATAAGCAGATGGAAATACTAGGAAAAAAAAGGCGTGGTTTGTGTGGTGACTATGAAATTAGATTCCTATTATTGTAGTAATTGTGTGAAGAAACATAATGAAGACATAGCCTGTGTCAAAGATAGCCAGGTTGACAGCCTAATTTATGATACAGGTGGCTAGTACAGTAACACTCACTAAAACAAAATACGTTTTTTGCTCATTAAGTTGTTTGAATATTAGCTAGATGGTTTATGCAGGGATAGCACAAACTGAGAAGGGTACAATACTCTCAATGTTAGTCAAACCACATAGCAGTCTAAATACTCTCCTAATTACCCTGTGTTCATATGTGGATTATATGATATGAGGTGAGGGTTGGTCGCAGTTCTTCCTCTGCTCTTGAGTTCATGGACAACCTGAAGTTATTCAAGACTCCTGTTCACTTGAGTGGTTTCTTGAGATTGTAGCTTAAATGCCTTCTACAAATCACACAATGAAAACGATTGGCACAAATGAAATGTTTACTGACTTTTTGAGGAAGTATGTCAAATATTTAAGGTACAGAGAGACTGAACTTCCCTTAGTCTGATATCTGATAGAGAAATTTGCACTGCTGCTTTTGCTTACACACCTGCCCGGTTTTCTGTGTTATCATTAAAAATGACATCAAATTAAAACAAATAAAAAAAGACACTTGTGACAAAGTGAACTCGAAGAGACGCAGGGTTGGAAGCAGTCTGTTGAAGAGAACAGAGTAGTCTGGTGGGGAAGAGAATAGTTTAATCTGTAATTTATGTGAAAATATGTTAGCCACTATGGCTAATCTACTCCAAACTTCACCAGTTTAAATTCATCACTTAAGCTACATTTTTGGACTACAATTAATAATCATGAAAAGGAGCTGGAAGGGGGCTGGCAATGAATCACAAACAAACAACAACAAAAACAAACAAACAAACAAAGAGGTTTAGAAGGTTCACTATTTATCCTGTGCAAACTACTATCTTGACGATTAACCTGTAGGTCAAATGAAGACAGCTGCTTAGATGGGTTAGTGAGCAGTAGGAAAATTAAAATTAAATATTGTATTTAGGGTTCCATATCAGTGTGCTCAAGCTTCATTGATATCTGGTGGCATGTTGTGTTTTGTAGAAGCAGAACAGTAGTCACATATGCACTTCTAAGAGGGGACTGGCAAAGAAGATCCATAATTTTCACATATAAGAATAATCAGTAGGGTATGCAGGTGGTGTTGGATTTCAGTTTTTAGAACTGATTTCTAACTAGTGCATCACCATTGCCTTTGCAGGATGATCTTCAATATCATTGTAGAGAATTTCAGAAAAGTTAATTCAGAGAGCTGTGATGATCTAGCAATTTACAAGCATTTATTGCTCTCACAAAAGCCTATCAGAGAAACAGAGTGAATAAAACTTTCCTAGCTCCACATCGCCACATATTAGCCTGCAGTCATTCCCAGCCAAAAACATTTGCATCTAGCTAATTATTTATACAGTGTGTTGAACCAGTACCTGACACTGCAGTGTAGATGTCCCCTCAATCTGCCTAATTCATCCAGCCTTTTGACAGTTTCTCAGCTAAACCACAGAAACCAGAGTGAGCTCTTCCTACATTGCCTGATACTCTGTTCAAGTGGAATTAAGAGTCAGGAGGTATCTGAACACTTTGTGTTTACTTATTTACATATTTTAACAAATGCAAACTAGTCTCAATTGCATTCATTCTCAATTACAGAATTAAAAAAAAAAAAAAAGGCTTGCTCTTTTAAGTTGAGGTAAAAGTCTTATGGAGAAATGTTGCATTTCTCAAGTCATGAAGTAGAATGTATTGTAATTTTACTGCATATTCATAATATGGATTGCTTTAAAAGCTTCTGGGTTTGTGCTTATATCCATTTCCTGATTTGGGTCAGTGGCGTTATGCTGAATTTCACCAAAAAAAAACAAAGTTGTGCTCTATTCAACAAAGGAGCACAGATTTGGAGATAAATGTCAAGGAACATTGGATATCCCATGTAAGATAAATTCAGGCATCATTTTATATATTCACCTCTTATTAATCAAGAATTCCGGGACAAACAAAGATAGACTGTTAGTAAAACCCTGACATTGCATCTGTGGTGAAACCCTGATCAAACCTTTAATGGCAGCATACTAAAAGTGGATACAGTAGGTGTTGGCTGAACCATAAACTAAGCATTGGTAATACCTGCAGAAAACTGTCAGAAAATCGTACAAATTTAAAATTGCATCATGTTTGTAGTAAATCCAAAAAACTTACAATTCATATTATTTGTTATTGGTAAGACAGCAAGATTGATATTCATCTATCCTAAATACCCAATTAGTCTGTTCAGTTTTGTTCTCTGTTGACAGCCTTTTAAGATGCTTCTCACAGTGAAGGTGATGAGCAAGAGTAGTTTAGTAAGGTGGGAGCCAAATGACTTTCCTCTTCTACATTGTGGCAAATAACCAGAACTCTCATTGAAGATTAATAGTGCTTAACTTTGCTTTTCAGCTCTGTGTGATCAACACTACCCTTGGGATACATGGTGTTTTAAAATACCAGACTTCCTTATGCCAATAATCTTTTTATAATACGTCTTGCAAGAGCACACCAAAGGTCTATCATGTCTATTCTGTGTTATTAAAGCAACAGCTTTTCATCTTTGTTTGAAGCTAAATGTTGTTTAAAATCAGTATAGAAAGCACATTTGCATTGTGAAGTGTTAAATTATTTTCCTTTTTTGGATGTCTCCAGAATACACAAGCAAGTGTCAGGAAAAGCACAGGCTCAGAATTATTTGCTATTTTTTATAGTAAACTTCCTGTTAGGTGTCCATATTTTGCATCTTTTTTTTTTTTTCCTAATGTTGCAACAAGATGGTATGCATGCTGTGTGAATATTTACTATGTTTCAAGTCAGTTTTCTTTGGAATGAAAAATAACTTTTAATTAATTATAAAATGCTTTTTAAGGTAATATAAATGGCAATATGTCCATTTATTTTACTCAGAATTTTATTCTAGAACTCTACTATGTATGAATATACTTTTATAGATTTTTGTATGAATTTAGCATGAATGGAAGTTAAGGACACTTTAGAGGCACAAGCATCTTCTGCATGTAACGTCACCTCTGTGTACAAGCTTTCAAATTTGTAATGTTGATGACTTCTTACATTTTGTTTCCGATATCATTTTTATCTCGTTGGAAAAATACTAAGGGCACGTCTCCTTTATCAATTTAATATTTATCAATATTTAAGTCTGCCCAATCTACATAGGCTTGGATGCTGTCAGGGAATAAAATACAGGATGAATCCCTTTGCATTTACTCTGAAAACAAGGAACACCAGAAGTCGCTTGGTGTCTCAATGCAGCATGACAAAAACAAAGCACTGTTTAAGAGGGAGGTCTTCTCTATTTCAACATCAGAAGTGCAAGCTGCATGACCCACTGCGGCAGTCACTCAGCTGGAGGTGCCTTTAAAACTGTCAGTACCAGTCCCTTGCACCGAAAACCCAGAAGGTACAAAAATGTATTTGGTTATGCTTCAAAGGCTCAACAACAGATATATGAAGTAAACAAAAGACTAATGGGACTCTCTGTATTGTTTGTGGATGTGTTTTCTTATTTTTAAAAAGCTAGTGTTCAAACAGCAGAGGTGTTGCTACGTATGTGGGAAGGGACGGGGTTCTCAAATGCTTTTCTTCCATAACATTCTCCCTTTGCCAGGAGACTTTACATCTTTGCCTGCTTTTTTTTCCCCAAACGTCTAAAGGACTGCAATTAAACAAGACAGCTCTTGGAGAGCAGATTCTTTTCACTTTGATGAAAAGTGAAACTTCTCCTTCCACTCTATTATCTGCGGGTCTTTCGGCAGGCTCAGGGAGCGTAGTTACTCACCGTGTCTCTCAGAGGACCCTTTGCTTGCAAGCTCGGAGCAGCTCTGCTCCCTTGACTGCACAAGCAGGGACATGTTTTCTGTGCTTTCCCTTCACATGCTTAAATTCAAAACTAGCTACAGTTCAGGAGCAGCTCTTCCTTGTGGAGTGTGGGGGTCTGTCTCCACCAGAGCTTTATGTCCACCTCAGAGCCTGACCCTGGTGGTGGCCATGCAAGCTCCTGGCAGGGCACCAAGGCCACCTTGTGTTTCTCCACAACTGCCCTCAGTGGGGAAACCTCCAGCAGTTAGAAAGCATTACAGCTGTCGCTGCTGCAGCCTAGCCACTGAAGATGATGTAATACTCTTGGTATCTTTTCTTTGCACATATAAAGGTTGTGTTTCTTTTTGGAATCAAATTTTAAGGCTTAAAATGTTTTCCACTGTAGGTGACTTCCCTTCCAAAACACGTGAAAGCAAATTATCTTAAACAATAAGCATTTGCCTGACCACACATTTTCAGTGTTAGAAACGTCTGAGCGAATACAGAATACATATTAAACATTTCTAAAATAATGTAGTATGCCAGACCTTTAATTTGAAATTTCAGAGGAGATTAGTGGAAGTAGGAAGCTTGACTAAAATATATACACTTTTATTATGTTAAAATCTTTTGTCTTTGCATTCTTGTTTTTGTAGCCATTCTTGCAGAATATCAAAGGTTCCCTCAGATGCATTAAACATGCCAAAGCAAGCAAAACAATCACTACTGTTAGCAATAGAGGGCACTGGACTTTCATTTCTAATATATCTTACTGGAGAAGAAAATACTCAAGTTAAATCCACTGTTTTCCTGCTCAGATTTGGACTTGCACCACATAGTCTGTTATTCAAATACTCATATATTTTTACTGCACTGTAAGTCAAAAGTATTAATCTAAATAAAACTAAATAGAAACCTATTCTCTTGAAATTATTTTTGTGTAAGTATCTTGGGGTTGGAGGAGCAAGCTAAATATAGCACTACAATATTGGTCTCAGTGGTGCATATGTCTTGCTTGCAAATTTGTAAACATTTACAAATTTGCATGATTGTTGCTGGCAGTAGACATCATCATTTCCATGCTCAGAATTCATTACCATTACATCTAATCATCTTCAAAACCTCCAAAGCAAAACTCTTCATACAGGCAAATAAAACTTTAGTGAATTTATACTCATGCTGAAAGTTCAAAAATAAAAACATGAGAAAACAGCATTTTGTTTGAACCCACTTACTTTATATTATGTAAATACACTGAAGCTCAAGCAAATCATACAAACCATTCCTCCTATCTGCAAAACATGCATCACATTCAATGGAGAGGGGAAAAGAGAAAGTACAAGCACGTACACTTAGGAGTGGGGCACCTATCCAGCATACATCCTTGTCTCAGTGTCACGGCACGCTAGTCAGTGAGGCTGAAAGTCAGGGGGTAGCTTGTCAGCTACTAGCCTAGCTGCATGCTGTAGCCCACAGGTGGGACCTCTGGTGAGCCACTGCCCTCCCTGCTGCTGTGTATCATTGTTAAAACTTCTGCCTGAGGTCCTAAGTATATCCTGTGCTCTCAGCCAGTGTCACTTCTTTCAAGGAGCTGCCTTTGAAATCAGGAAGTTTGGCCACTCCTCCTATGTGTATGAATGCATGAAATATTTTTCAACAAGAACGTCTTAAAAACAAAACTCCCCAAACTCCAAAAGACTCAGTTTTAGACAGACTGCATTCATGTTATAGAGTGCATTTTTGGATTTTGATGTTTCAATGCTGGTGATGATTAGATGGTTCTCAGTTCTGTAAGTACTTACGTTTTTATGTACTGCTTTCTTTATTATGCTTTTAATACCTGTGTTGCGCACAAAGAATTTTTATGCCTTCAAAGGATATACTGATGGACATGATTTTATACCTGCATCAAACTCAACTTTTACTGAGGTTAATTTCTTTAAACCGCGTGCCTGTATTTTAGGTCCTACTGTGGCATGAAAACATAAAAGATGATACTATAAAAGATGTTCCTCTGGTAGAAGGACATTATTAGAAATAATAATTTTATTTGTACGTGGTTGCAAATAATTTTATCTGCTCAAGACCTTGTATATTTATTTTTACATCTCAAGGTGCTCAGTCAGATCTTGGTGTTTCTGGCCCAACACCTCAAGACTATGTGTAACTGTTACAGCTGCTTTACTCTGTTCTTTCTCTGATCATATGTATGGGCTCTTTTGAAAGGGAAAGACTGTGACCTTGCACATGATATCTGCAGTTATTTCTCAGCAGCAGTGGTAAAATTGATGCAGTCACCCTATTAAGTCTTTGCTTAGAGAATTAGGCATTTTAAAAAAAAAAAAATCCTCTTTTTTTTTTTTTTCAGCTCTGGAAAGGTTACCTGATTTGTAAATCTTTTTTTCTTGTTTCAGTATCCCAGTCCAATTAAATATTGATATTCACATCACTGACTTTGCTAATACTTTCAGTTTTTTCAAAGATCTACATGACAGGTGTTATTACACAGAATAGCCATTTTTCTTTTCTATTCTCTTTTCATAGTGTGTTTGATTGATTTGCCAGTTTAAACCCATCACATTTACTTCCTGGTAATACTAGTGGCAAGCACACACAGCTGAGTTAAAAGTAGGATACTTTTAGTGTTCTCAAGTACTTAGCATTGGTTCTATTGAAATTAGGTGTTTAGAGAAGACATTTTTCTCAAATCATCTTAAAAAATAAAAAATACCTTTATATAAGGTTATCAGATGTGGCTTTTTACCATCTCATCTGCTTTGGGATACTGAAACAGCTTTCAAGAAATTTCTTCTAGTATTTTTGCATAAGGGAAAGACCAGTACATCCCTTTTTTGATATGTTGTGATCTTTAAGCTTCAGCTTAGAAGCAAGTTGAGCAGTGCTGTCTGTCGTAATTATTGATATAGACTAAATGAGCATTTGTATTCTTACCTGACTGTATCTTTGCCATATAAATGCTAAATATTACTTTTATATACTATATTAAAAGCTATACTTACGCCTGGTAAGAGTTAGGAGTAAATGTTGCATCTCCTTGAGGCAGTTAAAAATAAAAAAGACATTCCTCATAAAGTGAAAATTATATCTAGATAAGTAAAACAGAAAAAGACTGTCTCTGGAAAGTTGCAGTTAATACAAGAGTTTAAAATAAGATTTTTTTAATGCTTTATTATTATTTTTTGGGGAAAACTTTTATGCTAAGAGTTTAAAAATTAATAAAACCAGCATTTTCTAATACCTCACTTGCAGGAAACATGCCAGGGAGTCCATAGCAGGCTACTAGATGATCAGCCTTTTTCAGTCATGCACACATGAATCACACTGACTCACCTGTGTACTGACCGCACAACCCACCACCTTTTCAGCCATCAGTGGCAGCTGGCAATCATGGTCTCCCATGTGGCCCAGCAGGTGACGGAGTGATGGTGCCCACGCTGCTGGCGGTGGTGGGTGAGTGCAGGTGACCCCAAGGTGCACTCTTACCAAGTTGGACCTGGCTCCACACACACAGCTTCTCACACTGGTGGCTGGCTCTACCCATGATCTCCTCCAGGGTCTCTGAATGTGATCTGCTATGGTTAGTCCTTACTTTGGTGATCTCTGGTCTCACGTGGCGTCACATAGGTCCCCCAGTTGGATATTTCCTCATTCATCTTGCCATGATTTTATCCATTGTCATTGTTTTCCACCAGGTGATGTGTTAAATCACCTTAAGGGCTAACAGTTGCTTTTTGTTGGTAGTGGTGGACCACTCACATTAAAGCTATGGTTTGCATGAATGTCTGGGGAAAAATTGAGGTGGTAAGGGAAGGCCACAGGTTAGTAGCTGAACTCTTTCTACATTTGCTTACTCTAGAGGAGACAAGGAAGCTTCCTTCATTAGTACATTTCTTTGCACAGCATGATTCTGAGGATCTGTCTTAAGTTCAATGGCATTAGAAGTCACTTCTAAAAGGAATAGAAGTACAAAATTGCAGCAAAGAGTGGATCTAAGGAAACATATATAAAGCTGTAAGCCATTAACTTTGTTTGCAATCTGTGGCTTATTTAAACCTTGTAACCAAAAAATGGAGGGTGTTAATGATGCTATGCACTTGGGGAGCTATAAACAACTGTTTCTATATGTGGCAGTAATGGTGCAAATTTAGACACATTTCACAATTGCATTAATTCTTCAGAGGAGTCAGTACTAATACATACATGCAAGTGATACAGAAAAAAAGTGAGTATCTGTAAATATTTTGGTATTTTCCTCTTGAAAAGATGAAATGAAAAAGACCTTGTGTTTCAAAAAGCTCTTTGCTGTAAGACAGAAAACAAAGGATAGAAATGAAGTCAGCTCACACAATGGAGAAAGATCAGCAGTGGAGTTGCATGCAAATCTGTGTTGGGATGACAATTATCTGGTAAAGTGATATGGCAGAACTACTGATGATTCAGAATCATTCAGGTCAGATAGCAGGCCTTCTGCAAGCTTTTGGTTGTTTACATGATATTGAGTGGCTAGGTGATTAAATGGCAAATGACAATCAGTACCTGTTTAAAAGAAAACAGAACAAAACAAACAAACAAAAAAACACACAAAAACAGATAACGCTTATGTTGTTTTTACCTTTCTGCATACTATATATCCTAAATGATGTGTTACCACCCAGAGCAGTCTACAATTAGTCACATATCTTTCCCAATGAAGCTCAAAAAAAACTCGTTCACTTAGTTTTTGATCTTTCAAATGATGTCACCATGAAATGTAACTCCATCTTGAATATGCTGAACATTATGGAGTTTAGGAAATTCCTAACCATAATCTCACACAAATTAGGGCATTATTCTGAAACAATATATGATGTACTTCTTGTCCTATTCGTTCATATATTTTTTTTTCTTAAGGGTTCTGTGCTGGCCACCAGCAGAGATGGATGAACTTAGAAGAGCCCTTGGTTTGCCCAAAATAGCAGTTCTTATTTTACCCACTTACAATAATTTTATGCTAATTATGCATTAGAATATTCAAGATTTTTTTTCCCCAGGAAATGAGGATCTCTTCCCACAGTGAGATATTAATGACACTATATTTAGCATAACATCAAAATGGCCCTCCTAGGCATGGAAATACTAATCCAAAAGCTGGAGGCTAGGCTGAGACTCCAGCTGTGACAGAGCAATGTACACGTCCCAACTCACTTCTGGGTGGGTGAGGAAATTCAGCGTGCTGGGAGGCAGGAATGAATGCAGGGCCTGGAGTAGGCACACAACGGCCAGATGCTTTTATCATTACATAAAGTCCAGCTACAAAGAGCCTGGCTCAGGAAGTGGTGTGTGGTGATTTATCCCCTTCACTTGGCCCAGCTCCAAGTGCAGCCCACAAGAAGGCCTGGATCATATCTTCCATTCTGTAGTCTCCCCACTCTTCTATCCACACCAAACATATTCACCCCATCACATCCTTTGGCAGAAATTTAAGGAGAGATTCTACAATGGAAGTCTCTGCTTTGATTCAGGCTCAAACTGAGAAGGGCCACAGGACAGGGGATGAAGCTTGAGCTGATTGTGCCAGATGAAGCAGACTCCTCAAATTTAGGTTTAGACTGGGAAGCCTAGCTGTATCTAGCAAAAATCTGAAGTCATGGATAGGGTGCATTATTTTCAAGAAATGGTAGAGCTGATACAGTACTAAAAATCTGGCAAATACAACTCAGAAATTTAAACAAGTCGTTCCCCTGTTCTGATCACGTAAGAATGATAAACAAATATTATAATGATGGAAATCCAGAAAATGAGGTTGCTGAGATTCAGGATAGAGAAAGCAAAAAAATACAACTCTGAGGTGTCCTTGAGCTTGCATTAAGCAACCAATTCAAAACAATTTTCTTTTTTATTTTTCCTTCTCTAAATACTGTAGAGTTAAGCGTGGAATCCAAAATGGTCCCTACTTGCATACCAGAGCATACTCAAAATGCACTTAATATTCCCATTACACGGTTTGGAGCTCTATTGCGTAATCTTTGATTAAATATCCCCAACTATTAAATGCTTACTTAAACTTGGAGGAAGAAAAAAAAAAAAAAAGTGAACCCTCAAAGCAGAAAGTATCTTCCTTACAAAAAAATGCACCAAAGGTTGTCTTCCCTGAGAATCTAGGATGGTGATGTGATCACTTGGAAATTAATTTTGTCTTTTGATTTAAAAATCCTATTCAATGTGATTTTTAAAAATTGCTTGAATATTGGACACTGTGGCTACTATGTTCTCTTTGTTACTACAGCAGATGTTTTTTCTTAACTTGCCAGGAAATAATGAAAACACACTTGAAAACCTCAACATTTCAGAACCCTAAGTGATATTCAGTAACCTTCTACGCCATGCTAAACTATTCGGTTAGATTTGCCCATTAGCTAAAGGGAGAAGACTAGTATTAAACAAGCTTTGTTTTTTCCCTTGTGCTTTTCTGGTTGATTGAAGATGTATTCAGCTGGTGGGCTGACAGGAAAAGTATATGGAGAAGGTCAAACAGGTCACAAGTGTCTTTTAAATCTTACGTTTCCCAGTTCTGTAAGACTATGAGCAAAATAATAGAAACCATGAGCCTTAATAGAAAAATGTACCCTCTTTATGTTTTTCCTTTATCTCTAAAGAAGAGAAACATATTTAATAGCTTTCTACCCCCTTTCATTTAGCTGCAATATTCTCCTCAATTTATCTAGGTCACTTAGGCCTACATACCAGTTAGATATTTTTAGCTTATTGGTTCTCTTCTACTTCTGGCGAATTGGCCTTTTTGCAATTAAACTTCCTGTCATGATTTTCTATTTCCCTTTTTATTTTTTTCTGGGAGGAGAAAATTAGAGGACAACATCTGACTGGGAAGAGTGGGTCTGTCTTGGTATCCAGTGCAGGTCTCCTTCGGTGTAGAGAATTAGACAAATCGTGATGAATCTGTGTGCATGTACTTTCCTTTATAGGAGTACGTCTACTTGCTTCCCTAGATGAAAAGGCAAGTATGAACTCTGAGGAACTGATCAGTGGGGCACAGCAGGGAGAACTCTGAGCAGGAGTCGGTCATACCATAGGTATGACCACTGAGGCTGCATAACTGATTCATGTGCAGTCAAACCAGTTGTGAGGCTCTGTATGGCACCACGCAACTATGCCCACATTCTCCTGCAACAGGGCACTGCAGTGACTGCTTGTAATACATCTTGTAGTTGTGTATGCAGCGCCAAACACAACAGGCACCTAACTTTGATTAGGCTTATTAGGTATGGCTGTAACACAAACACGGTGATATTCACGCCACCCAGCACTGGATGTGGAACTTTGGCAAAGTATTGCAGAAATTAGCAAGCTTGTCTTCCTAAAATTCCTGTATACAAACAGATGAGAGAGATTAATGTATTACTCTGGAGGGTGGTGTAGAATTGGTTCATCTGAATGCTTATAATAACTGTGGCAATGCAAGGAAACAAAAATAAGAA
This sequence comes from Cygnus atratus, assembly GCF_013377495.2. Lineage (NCBI taxonomy): Eukaryota > Metazoa > Chordata > Aves > Anseriformes > Anatidae > Cygnus > Cygnus atratus. Next base: position 120,827,417 of record NC_066362.1, read on the forward strand.
TCTTCTGTTGCTAACTCTCAGTGAAGAATGTGTTATTTTGTAATTATCTTATTGCTTGTATTACTAATGAATATACTGGTAGCAGATTATGATCTTGTGCATTCATGAATTTGTGTTTAATTGTAAATGAAAGGAACACATAAGTAGTATAAAATCATATTTGTTTTATACAAATGTTTCACTAAATATTAGTATTTTAATTCAATATAGTATCACATGCTTCATCTAAACTGAAAATTGTCATTCATTGCTACATATCTTATCAACTAAATGGTGGCGGGCCTTTTGGGGAAAGTAATCACAATTTAATAATGTCCGCATATAAAATTTTATGCTATTTTAAAAGCTTATAACCTAATATTAAATTATACTGTGAAAATATCAGAAAAGAATGAAGGTATTGCATATGTGGTCTGCTCCGCAACTGATGCATTGGGTAGAATATATGAACTGCATATGAAGCTCTCAAATTCAACTGTGGAAAATAGTCCATGTAATTATTAGCTTCTCCCATAATGCAGTTAAATATGTTTTCTTTTTCTCTCTGTAGAGTCAATGAATCCAAATGGTCGTAGCACAACATGGAAAGTTTTCATTTTAAAAAGGAAAAGAGGCATGGCTTAACATTTCATAATGTTATGGTTCGCTTTTAGGCAGACTAGTCTGTGTCAAATAATCTCAAGATGCTTGACATACTTCAAAGTACCAAAACATATCATGATCTTGCATCATAGTTACCTGATGAAAAGTAAAGTTTTCTTTATAAATGAAATGCAATTACAGGGTAGAAAAAGAGGTAGATTTTGCCTACCTTTTTTTTTTTTTTTTTAAATGAAACAGTCATATATTAAATGCCTTCCTATCATCCATATTTGAATTTTCAAGAAAGTTCCAAAATTAATTTATTTTACCTAAAAGGAGGAAAAAAAAGTTTCCATGAAGAAGGGGAAAACCAAATGAGACTATAACTGAGTATAACTTGATTATACCACATATTTTCAGTCCTGCAATCATACTTGCTTTGTACGAGTTCTTGTCATGTAGTGGAAGTCAGAATATGTGTTTATTTGTTGGATTAGGATTTAAAAGTGCATTAAACTATTTAACATGGATTTTTCACTTGAGTTCCTTTTAGTTAGATCTCTCAAATTTTGTTCTTTCTCACATGTGCAACGTTTGTTATTTTGATACTGATTTTGCCTATGATAAAACCATAGTTGAAAAACTGGAGAAGTTGAGAAGAAGCCTTGGCATTAAGCATAACGTAATGTTTTACTCTTTTGTGTGACTTTTTAGGTCTGTTTCCATTTTATAATAGATCGCAAATGATCTTTGCTTTTCTAGGACAAATCTTGCATTTGTTTTTAAATTGGCCTGGACTTTAAAATGAATCTGAGTACAGTGAATCTGAAAAGCAGGATAGTTTTTTCCACAAGAGTGGCAAATCAAAATAAATTGGTATGGCAAGGAATTCTTAAGAAGTTGGTTATTTGAGATATGTTTGGGGACATTGATGTTATTTTTCTTCAAGCTCCGGGTGCCTGGTTGAGGACTATATATTCCCCGCCATGTATAAAGGTGAGAGGATACTGCAGTCACCATCACAATATCTCTGCCCCATCATCAAGGGGTGCCTAATTCTATCAAGGCAAGCTGTAATACGGGAAAAAATGCAGCTTGGGATATCTAGTTTTAGTTAAGTTAGAGATGTTGCTTATCGTTCCTGAAATTCTATTACCTGAAATTAAATGCCAGTTGTATTTTTTTTTCTTGATATCTAGAACTGATAGAACTGAGATAGTCAGTTCTGTGTATGTACATATGTGTATATACACAGAAACTATTACTTGAGTATATAATGTAAACATTCCCTTGTTGTTATGCTATGAGAGCCTAAAAGATACTCTAGCTAACTCCAAACTTGTTTTTAGAAAACGGACAATATGTTCACACAGTATCATTAGTAAAGACATGCATCACATCCATAAAAGCTATGTGAACGTTCATGCTGCTCTGCCTTCAGTCATAAATAGACTAGAGGTGTTCAGATGGTTGTCACCTGAGTCACAAAACTTGGTAATCCTAGCAATGGTAATACTAATATTATTCTAGATGTATATGACTGTACAAAGTATGGATGCACTAAAACAACATCAACTGATAGGAGTTCTTGTGAAAAACATTTTGGTCTTCGAATTATCTTTTTTTTTTTTTAAAGCGGTTATCACCAAAGTGATGAGGAAAATTGCCTCACCCAAATTACTAAACAATGGACAATAAAACTATCTGCATGTAAAGAGATTGACTCCTAAAAAAATAAATAAAATAATAAGTAAATAAATAAATACCAAGCTATAAAATTCAGCATATAAAGAAATTGACTGTCAAATCATGAGTCTCAAATTGATCTGATACATGAGTCAAAGTGTTTAATAAATGAATTTCATTTAAGTTAAACTATAAGTATTTGGGATCCACATAACATCATTTCACTTTTGTAGCTGATGATATGAGTAGCAGTTAATGATTATCAAGGAATTTGGATGGGTATTGACAATAAGAAACCAAATCATAGACTGAATTCATACTGGAAAAGGTCAGCTTTCACTAACAATATTAAGATATTAAGGTGGTCAGTGTTTCTGATTTTTCTAACCTCTTCTGACTTAACGTACAGTAATCACATGTATTATTGGTACATTTAAGCAATGTTCTCCATTAAAACAAAGGAAAAGTTATACAGATGGAAATGTCTTTAGGCATTTGAACTGTACCTTCAGCTCTTTCTTGTGAGTGCCTAAAGCTGGAAGGAAGAAAAATAATGCTGTGCTAAGTAAGTATTTTCCCCAAATACGGTCCAGCATCTCTAGCTCAGATTTGCAGTTACAACTGCAGATTGGTGTTACGACATTTTGATACAGGAAAGAATGTCACTGATTGTATTTAATTTCAGCTTTGCAAGCTTTTTTTTTTTTTTTTTTTGTTCTTTCCCCCCAAAAAAAGATTATCATCATCTTCATGTTGGCAACAAAAAGCGGGGTGCCATTGTGCTTACTGCTGTACATTCTTCTGCCTATTTGAACCTCAAACCTGAAGACAATGCTACACATTTTGTTCCTTGTTCATATTTAAACTTCATCTTTATGAAGCTAAGTACTGTTAATAAAACAGTGCTGTTTCAGGATCCAGTGTTTCTGTAAAACACACACAGAAAATGGAGGTGAGTGAGGCACCACTAATGTCCCAAGCCTCCGCAATGACAGGACATCAGAGAGGTCTAAGAATCCTAGAGAACCCAAGCAGGAGATGTGTTTTGGTTTGGCTTTCTTCGGGATGGAACAGAGGCTTGGTAGATGAAATGAGTTATTTTATGTTCAGAGGAAGACAAGGAAGTCAGATATCTGTTTCTGCCAGTTATAGAAACAGTCAATATTCCTGTCCTGACAGCACAGTAATTAGAACAAAACATAACACAGGATCAGAATAAAAGAATGAAAGCAGTGAGAGGTGATATCAGTAACGTCAGTAAAACCACGAAGTTGAAAAAATTACACTCTTGTGCAAAATTATGTTTTTTCTTGAAGCCTCTATGTATTTTTTTAGTGGATCCCCTTTCTGACTGCATCAACTATAAACTGCAGGTCTTTGCTCCCAAAGCTCTTTATAGCTCCACTTTGCCTTACCTGACCTCTAAATAACAGCAGTGAACTCCTGCCTATCAGATTTTACTACCCACTTGTTAATTTTCTGGTCTCTTTCTGTTCTGTTGGGTTTTGTTGGTGGTGGTGTGTGTGTGTGTGTGTGTGTGTGTCGTTTTTTTTCCCTTCTTTTTTTTTCCTCAGAAAAGCTCCACATGTATTTCTACAAGTCTACTTGATTATTATTTCTTAAATAATTTCTTAAGAACATCTTTAAGTGTTCATGCATTTGAGGGTTTTTTTGTTTTTCTTTTAACATATTTTTTTCAGGTATTCATGTGATAGTAATTGGGTATGTTGCTGCTTGTCTTGTATTTCCCTTTTGCTCTGATGCATCTTTGTATACCATTATGTCTTTATTTAGTACTCAGGCAGTGTGATCTGTAGGTCAACAACTTGTCTGGTATCTTTTTTTCCTCTCTCTGTTTGTAAGTTGCTTAGCCCAGGGGGGTACTGGTCCAAGATTGATTCTAAAGTACTATGGTAATGCCAATTATAATTTTAAATTGGGTATGAGTGCTGTTATATGACTTGCAGTTGAAGTTATAAATATTGACCTTGGTGCCTTGTTTGACTTTGTCTCAGATAATATTCTTCACAGCAAGCTGGGAAAACATGGGCTAGGTGAAACCAAGCTATGTTTGCAAAACTTATTTTCTAGTGCAGTTGTGTTGCACAGATGGACTAGAAAAAGTATATTGAATGAGGCTGGCGTGCTTTCTCCATTTTTATCAGTGTTTCAAACAGGGGAATACAGAATACCAATATTAAAAGCCACTGAATATATGGAGAGCATGGCAACTAGGAAATTGGAAAGTAGAGTAAGATTTGGAAACCTGTGTTGAAGCAGTTGAAGCAGTAATCAGAAATAAATAAAATTAATAGAAGTGAATGTGAAATACCACCTTTAACTAGGAACGAGCACCTATGCAAACATAGGGTGTGGAATGACTTGCAATTGGGTGTGCAACTTGTATAACAAAGGGAGGGTGAGTCAACATCACCATGTATATACCAGTAAGGCTGTCACTAACTATGTCTTGAGAGTTCTCTCTAAAAGTATGCATACACATTTACTGAAGATACGCTTTCTGTTAGCTGTAAAACTTCTGAAGGGATTTGCTTGCTCTGCTCAATACTGTTATGACTTCAGCTGTTTTGCTGTGCTTTAAGAAAGATGAGTTTCTGCAGGAGAAGAGTGTGAACAACCAGAGATTGGTAAGATGTGACTTGTGCGAGATGAGGCTGTGGCCTGAGAAATGCTGGCTTGAAGATAGCGGCAGAATGGCGGAGCAAGCTTGATATTGGGAAAGGACTGTCTGTTGTGGCTGGAAAAGCAGCAGCTTTCAGGGGGCACATGTGTGGTTTTGGATGCCCATGCACTTCCATGACAGCTTCTGATGGCTTCCTACAGTAAAGAGCAATCCACAACAGCCCCTTTCAGCGGGAGGGTGGGCAGGGGTGCGGAGCAGTCACCCGGCCTTGTGCACAGCTTCAGGCCTGCTGCCGGCACCACCAGCCATCCCACCATTTTAGGAAGGGCAAAAAATACTCATCCGTCACTGGGTTCTGTGATCGAAGTTGTGCTTCCTGATAGACTGTCACTGTTGCTAGGGCTCGTGGCCTGCCCTGTGTGAAGGGCTGGGGAGGATCATGAAGCATGTGGAAGAGGTTACCGCGTTGCCGACATGAGGGGTGTTCCACCTGGTGGCACAGCGAGGGGGGCTTGCTGATGGGGTGTGACAGCCCTGACGACAAGGAGACGTGTTTTCTGACATTATAGATGATATCAGTATTAATCCTTAACAGACACGGTCTATTTATAGGCATGGTTCAGTCACTGTAAATAAAAACAGCAGACTACAAATACGTGGCCTGGCACTTCTCTCCTATTTTCAATCTGTGGCGATCAGTTCCTCCTTGTGATGTCATTCCAGCCTTGACGATCGCATGAAAAGTAGCTTGTAAAGCCATGTGTTGCTTCTGTTCCAATGTGTTTTATGTACATACTGAATTATGTAGTAGATGATCAAAAAGTAAAGTAGTTGAGCAAAGACCCAGAAAGAGTTAGCCAAACTCTCCTGGGACATGGGCGAGGACATAGCGTGGAAGTCACACTTTTTACAGTGGCCTCTCCTGGGAATGACATGAGATGCTGCATTTACTCGGGTAGATAATGATAGGACATGGGGGAATGGTCTTAAACTAAAAGAGGATAGATTTAGACTAGACATTAGAAGGAAATTCTTCACTGTAGGGGTAGTGAGGCACTGGAACAGGTTGCCAAGAGAAGTTGTGGATGCCCCATCCCTGGAGGTGTTCAAGGCCAGGCTGGATGGGGCCTTGGTCAACTTGATCTAGTGGGTGACATTCCTGTCTATGGCAGAGGGGTTGGAGTTAGATGATCTTTAAGGTTGTCTATGATCTTTAAGATCTTTGATCTTAAAGATCTTTGATCTTTAAGGTTGTCTATGATTCTATGGTTTCAGATAAAACATACATGAGCTATATTTCTTGTGAGGTGTAAATATGTTTATTATTCTGGCTGGATAGCTAGTTGTGGTTGCAGCGTGGTTAAAGCAGACTTTGTCATAGGTAAAGCCCTTGGCTGGTACACCTGCGCTGGAGCAGTTGGTGTGGGCACGTTCTGTGGCAGCAGGGCAGGATGGCCGAGCGCGGTGTGTTCAACAGAAGCTGTAGGGCTCAGTCTGAGGTGGCCACGAGGGGAGCTGCTGTGGTCCTGAGGGCCTGTCCCCTTCAGCACAGGTGTTGGGTCAGCTGCAACACATTGGGTTTATAGAATCATAGAATATCCCGAGTTGGAAGGGACACGCAAGGGTCATTGAGTCCAGCTCCTGGCTCTGCACAGGACCACCCAAAAATGGTTTCAGCACATGTCGGTTCATGCACGATTAGCTGGAGATTTCCCGGTGGCTTTTCCTGAAGATTCCTCTGGTGTTTGTTAGAAATAAAGTGGGTGTTGAAGGCTGTTTAAAAAAAAAAAAAAAAAAAAAGCATGGAAAATTTTGACCCAAATGAGGAAACTGCATGTTAATTAAGCATTTTTTAAACCAGCTGTTTTGTTTTAGCTATTTAAAAGGGAAAAGGGCTGATATATATAGAACAGTAGCATTGAAAACTGTAAAAATAAAAAAATTTCTCAAGCAAAAACTTAGCAGCTTTTGCATCGAAGGACAAAGTAAGCATATTGCATCCGTCTGTTTGAACTGTCTATAGAAGTACTCCATTAAGAGAGGAACACCTGAATTTTTTAAAAGTTCTTTTTGAAAATTGTCTACTGTGGTTTGCAGCAGAGCCTGGTTTCATTCTTCTACTGGAGAAACTGAACTTGTATTTACTAGTCAAAAATTCTGACAAGGAACAGTGAAAAATAGGTATCAGTAACTGTTCAAATTTCTGATTGTCTTCTAGACCAGGTATTTTTCTTGTCAGTGGTGAAAGGTATGGGCTGCCTCTGGGCTTCCAGTATTTGAGACAGAATTTCAGTTTATTAAGAGTAAATTTATGTTTTTCTAACTTTCAGGTTCTCTGAAACTATTTATTGAGACATCAGAAGGATTAATGTTCATTTTCCTTCTGTTTCTGAACTGCATCTTCCTAATGTTTATGGTACAAAAGAAGAAAAATAAAATAAAATGGTGAGAGTCTAGAGGGATGGCATGGGCTTTGCATCATAATGTGCTTCCAGCTCTACTTTCAATCATCTACACATGTCAGAAGTGTGGCCTGGTTGGAGATGTAAATATTGGTTTCTAAAATAATCCAAAGAGGAGGAAAGGAGGCCACAAAGAAACTATAGAATTTACAGGATTACTTGCAGCAAAAATCAGATTCTTCTTAGATGTAATGGCTTATGTAAGTTATAGTTTTGATTAAAAACCATTTGTTGCTTTATTCATAAATCTGATTATATGTTTCCTTGTGAATGGATAAAATGTGTGGATAGAAGCCTTAGTACTATAAGATTTTACAACTATTTTGCAGTGTTGGTTTACAATGACAAGTACAACTATTTTGCCTTTAGCTCAGCCATCTGTCTGACACTCTAATCTCTCAGAGTTGTAAAAGTCTATCCCCATGGCATGTGTGTCATCCAATAATCCAGGTGGTGGCAAACAGCCATTGTTTTTTCCCTGGGGATAAAACTAATATTGCATCATCCAACGGAGCTTTTATGAAAGTTCAGACAGGCTTATCTTCCTCCTGTCTAGGTCCTTGGAGATGGGCAAGTTGGACAGGTTGTACAGATTGGTGGTGACCAGCATTTTGCTGAGATTTCTTACCTGTTTCATGGCAGTTTTGCAGGTTTTTTTTTCGTTTGGTTGGTTGGTTGGTTGGTTGTTTTTTTTTAGCACAGGGCCTTGCATAAATTCAGTTTTACTACCATGCTGTAGCATGGTATGTACTTTGAGGGGGTGGGGGTGTGGGGGAGGATCTTCATGGAAGGTTTCTGTTTTAGATAAGGTATTTCTATGTAGAAAAGTGAGCTGGGGCCACACTTTTTGGTTCCTTCAAGGCATCTTTTGCCAGATGCAGAGAGACTGTACATGTAGAATATGCACAGTTTTAAAACACAAAGCAATTGTTTATTGTCTAAGACACAAGATTTATTAGGCCAAGCAGAAGTGCTGATAATGGGGTCCCAGCATTTCTTGGCCTGACAGAGGGGAAGAGTCAGCCCCCATGGGTCCCGAAGTGGCTCCTCTGTGGCTTCATTGCTCTCTGCTCTTGGCCCCCTTGGCATGGGTGGCATTGACAGCTGGACCCAATCTATCCAGACTAACCCTGACCAGCACCAGCCAGCATCCAATGTGCTTCCTCCAGTAGGATTCTGTATTCTTCTGTGCAGATCGTTTTCCCTGTTGACAATTTGTGTTACTAAATCCCATCTGAATGGTCCTAACTCTGTCTGTGATTTTCTACCTTTATTATCTTCCTGTGGACATGCTCTTTGCTTTTCCTCAGTGGTCTGAATCTGTGTGATATAGCTGTGCCACACTGGGGCTTACCTGTGGGGTGTTGGTGCCCTGGTGCCTAAATCCTTTGTAAGGCTGGGGAAAGGCTTATGGCAGAGGCTACACCAAGAGGGGTTGTATAAAAGACAAGTTCATTGCTGCCCTTCAGTTTGCTTTTGAGTGGTTTCCAGAATGCTTGGTATCTTGTTAGACATGACAGGGTCCTTTTGAAACACGCATATTTAGGTAAGTCCACAGACATCACTGGAAGTTGATAATAAAGCATAAGATCTGCAATGCTATTCCTGACCAGAAGTACTCTGTCTCCCATTCCTATCTGTAGGTTTCTCAATCCTAATGAGGATTTGAAGTACAGAGTGTATAGGTAAACGATCTTTTCCCTTGTTTATGCCAATGAAAGAATCTTCTACATATGCTGCATGAAATACTCAGGTCAGAGTTTGTTCCTGATCTTGGTGAAAGAATGTTTATTGACACCTCAGAACTCATTTTGTAGAGACCCTGAATCCCATTCTTTTGCTTCTTCTTGTGCTATTTTGACTCAAAATTCTAGCCGAGGTTGAAGGATGTGAATTACAGCAAAGTTTATGTCTTTGTGTAAAGTTCTCAGTTTATCATCTCTGTCTTTTTATTATCTATAATTTTCTGTTATTCAGAAAATTGAGACTCAGATACTTTCCTTTTAGTTACTGTTTTGTGTATTTTTCTGTTTGGGAAATACTGGTATAGTGGGGTGGAAGAAATTTTGTTTTTAATTCCATGGGAGTCAAAAATCACTCTGACCTTCTCTGATCCTACTGTCTTCTCTGTGCTTGTAGAAGATGCTGAAAAAAGGGACTAGTGTGGGTCTTTATGATGGAAATAAGAGTCAGAAAGTGGGGAAAAAATGTTGCTAAAAACAATATTGTTGAGGTTAATTTTATATAGCATTGCAACATATAGTTGCAAAGAAGGTACCAGTAAACTTGCCCAGTTGTTCTTTTTGTTTTATGGTAATGATCTTTCTTATTGCAGAAATTCCAAGATGAATTAGTAGGCAAATGCATTTTACTAGATTTATTCTCGTTCTGCCTTTGTAATAGTTTTAGCAAGTATTGTTTTCATACTTGCTTAGATCACTTTCTCATTGCAGTATTTGCATTAAAAATGTTTCCCTTTCATTTTTTTCTTTAATCACAGGTAGTTTTGCTGTAACATTTAAACTGTGACTAACACTTCTTGTTAACATTTAATCCTTTAAATGATACTTTAAAATTGTTTAAATCAGTATTTAAAATTGAACAAGGCTTAGAGCCACTCTGTAGGACTGTATCATTAACCTGCAATTGTACATTGCGCGAAGTTCTATGTTTTCATTACTTTGGGGAAAAAAAAAAAAAAAGTAATGACCTTGCAATTGACTCCTATATTTAACATTTTCATCTGAGCTTTAACACCATTAGAAGTAACTACTTGCATTGACCACAGAAGAAGCCAAAGAGGCAATGTACTGCAGTCAAATCTAATTCAGTTTCAAGCTAACAAAGTTAATATTAATTGGTGATTTACCAAGTCAAGGGCTCCAGTAAAATAAAAGTCAAGACTGTGAAACTTCTTTTTCTTTCAATACATTGCCAACCTTGCATTTTAAAATGTGTGGTTCTGACTCTGATTTTTCACATTAGGATACTTAAAATTTGAATAGCCAATAGGTCTGTACTGCATTAAATATTATCTAAACTGCTTAAAATGGGTTTTGATTATGGAAGGTAGTCTTGTTAGTAAGCCCCATTTCATGCAAAAGTTATCTGGGAAATACTCTAAAAAAAATACTTTTTGCCTTATTTGCCTAGAGCATATTTCTCTTCAAAGACCGTCCGTACTAAATAATCAGCAGGCCTCACACTCTTTACTCATGTTGATAGGCAGCTTGAAAAGCTTGATGTGCCTCCCACTCATCTGTTATCAGTATCATCACACACAAGGAAGGCAGAGCCGACTGTCCAAACTGGCTGTCATTTCTGCAAGACTGGGACACATGAAAGCAATAAGTAATAATGACTTCTCTGTGTGACTGCGCATTCTGTACCACATGAAAAATGTTCTCCACTCTAAACCCTGAAGCTTGGCAGACAGGCTTAGGATTTGCTAAGGCACAACCAGAGGCAAATATGGTGCTTGCTGATTGCCTACTAGAGACACTGAGCCCTTCAGCAGAAGCTATTTTGTTTCAAGTTTTCTACAGGTTCTTAAAGATGGGGTAGAGAAAGTTTTAGCAATGTTGTACAGATGGCAAATGTCAGATCTTTTTTTGTTCTTCCACGTAAAGAAGGATCTGTTTCTCTTGATCTCAGTTTCCAGAAAATAAAATGGCTAAGATGGTTCTTTTTAAAGCTTATGGGCTGAGAAAATAAATAAAAAAAAACAAACAAACAAACAAACAAATAAATGCTGAGATGAAGTGTCAAAGGGGATGGGTTAATTTTTGAAACACCCCTAGGGTAGATTCAGCTTGGAAGACATAAATATGTCCAGGGAGAACAGCAGCTAAACACACTACAGATATTTTTTAATTTATTTATTTTATCCTGTAACACATGTGCTTTTAATCAAAATTGTCAGGACATGGGGTAGTAGCAACCCCAAAAATTATCTGTGTTGGCACATTTATTGATCATGAAATATAAGTTTGGTAACCACAGAATCTTACAGTGGAAAACTTTGTAAACACTTGGTCATGTTAGTGGAGAAAAGCCCTAAATTTCAGATTTTTACTGAAGTATAAGTCATGTTGGTTTCCTTTGAGTGGGTTTGTGGCACAGTTTGTTTCCCCAGGCTTGATCTAGCTATTCTGTCACCTCATGAAACTTCAGAAAGGGCAAGCCGTCACCTGGGCTCAAGCAGGCTCAATAGGGTAAGAACAAATACCAGTGCCTGCATCCTGAATTGGTTTGAAAGGCAAAATAAAGCTCTGAAAATTCCTTCATATCCTTTTAATAACATAAAGTAGGCTCATGCCTATCTTCTGTGCCGTGAGCTAGCACAAATTGGGGTCATCAATATTCTAGGTACAAGGAGAGAATACTTTCAGTTTGCACATCTTTAAAAACAGCATGTTGTCTTGCTCCCAATTGTTCCTATTTTTAACTGTTAATTAAATCCAATAACATTGCAGTTGTTTGGAGTATTAATAGTATCATAGATATTAAAAATAATTAGATTGCTAATACTTTTAAGATCTCACACTGGACTATAATATGCTCAGTTTAAAAGGCAAGATTAGTATATTCAGGTCATGAATGTTTGTTGTAATTAAAACATGTCTTTTATAGTTAAATGTTTGCTTTGAATTTTCATATAATGTAAGAAACAAGATTTCAGAGTCAGGTTGTTTGTTTGTTTTTTTTCAAGTAGTTGCATGGGGACCCATTCACAGAGATCCACAAATGTCATTAACAGCTTGAGGGCAGACTCTTTGAAAGTTTGCGTAGCTCAGTGGTCCCACACAAATATACTGCCATGGAGTTGAATGGAGGGTATATTGTGCAAATGTTGGCCAGCTTGAACATTAAGAGTCAACCATACGCTTTAGCAATTTCTATGAATTTTTGTCTTAATCTGATGGATTCTAAAACTGTATGAAAAGTCTTTTTAAAATTACTTGGGATGGTATTTGCAATTGTGTGATATCTTTGAAGGGCAGAGTTCTTTGTTTGTTTAACACATTGCTTCTGATAAATCTATCTATAAATAGCTTTCTTCTACAACACTGTTGTTTCCTGATGAGCTGCTTCTGTCATGCCACAGCCTACCATTTAGGCTGTTCCATTTCAATAGCAAAGAAATCTGGTAATGTCATAAGCGTTGAGCACTAAGCAAATGGATGAGACTGACATAGCTATTATGTGTACACAGTTTTCTTTCTTGTCTCATCATGTCTATGCTGATAACAAATGTAGAAAAGCTGTTTTAGAGGACAATTCATTTGTGGAAAAACTGTTAGTAGTCTGTTAATGTAGTACAGAATACTTATAAAATGATTTAAAGAAGAACTTGGTGATTTAATACACTTGTATTAAAGATTGTACAAGATTGTAAAGTGAAATTTTGCAACTCTGAACATCTTCTAATATTTGGCAAAGACCAAGCATTGAAATCAGTTAATATTAATGTTAGAGTCTTTTTCTGGGAAAGGTAATAGATAATTGCCGTGTAATTAAGGAGATGAGAACACTTGATACCTGTTTCACTTCTTAAAGGCTGACTCTTGTGATTCTCACAATACTTGAAAGAAGGTTCTGTCAGCCCGGCCAGCAAGATACCTTTAATGCAAAGCATTAACAGGACGCTGAGACTACTTTTAAGGAGAGTTTTCAGTCTTGATCCAGTAAGCTCTTACACTGAGGCAAACATATGGAGTATTCCCTGTTATCATGGTACTGTGTTTGTTATCTCTGGGTGTTTTATACAATACTTTATGAGGAACTGACCTGAGTGCAAGTCCCTATACAGACTCTCAGCTGTAAAAAGACTAGAGGGATGGATTGTGGCAACAGCTGAAGATATGTACAGTCTCTATGATGGGAAACAAGACAACAAACAGTGTTTTATCATGGTACTGTTTTTATGTTTTGTCCACCACTCCATTTCTGCACCCACAAATAAATGCTCTTAAGATTAAATTGAGAAAAGTTAGGCTGGATCTAATAAGTGGAACAAAACATGCAATTTGGAAGGAAAAACCTGACATGTTTTCTTAAGTGCTCTTTTCTTTGGTTAACATTATAGCATTTAGCTATAGCTAAATAGCATTTAGCTTTGAATTAGAATGTACTCAAATACAGATGTTTTAATTGCAGGTACTGCTGGAAAAGATCTCAAGAGAGCAGTCATAATGCAGTAAAAAATCAGTTTCAGGAGCTGACCATAATGACTATAGGCAATTTAATATTATATATAGCACACATTTTTCATAAATAAAACCACTGGTGTTATACAAATGAAGACCATCTGGTACAAAGCCCATAAACTCTACAGAATAAGCTATAGAATAACTTCTTAAATAATTTAATGAACCTTTTGTAAACAAGCTGCAGTGAACAGAGTGCAAATGGCTCTGCAAATATGACATTTTCTATGGATAAAAATCTGTTCAACCTGGAAGTGAATTAATATGTAGATCACAGAAGTTTGTCTATGTTTAATCTGTAACTTCAGATAACACCATATTTCATTTATTCTACATGAAAAGTTAGTATGCTTCTGTAATAGCGTAAGATGCTATATAAAAATAATTATAAAAGGTAAAATTAATTAGGCTTGTGCCATAAGGGCTAAAAAACTTCCCAGCAATTTACAGTACCTCCAGATTTATATAAACTACCTTTGTGACAAAAATAACCATTTAATATACAAGGTCTATGTTTAACCCATTAACATGGAAATAATTTCTGTGTCTATACATACCTTAATTCGGAAAATCTTGAGATGGACAAAAATCTTTACTCTGCAGACTCTTAATCTTCTCTTAAATTACTTACACAATGATTTTAAACAGACAATTTTAATAGAGAAATAGGACAGATATTCTTATAATTTAATATTCTTGCTCCTCTGCATTTTTTTTCTTTCAAATTGTAATTCACCACAGAGAGTACCAGCAGCTGTGATACTGCAAATCCCTGTTCCTTCTCTTTACTTAGGAAGCTCAAATAGGCAAAACACCAAAAAAGAAAAAAAAGAAAAAAAGAAAAAAAAAAAAAAGGTATCTTTCTGCATCTCCTACATTTCAGTGCAGTGATATCACTTTTGTTGGTTCACAATAAAAACTGAGAAATTTGTTGTCTAGACTGAATATTTGCACAAGCAGTATCGTAGGATTCTGAAGTGGTTTACATTTTTGCCTTTTATTTTTGTCTGCTTTAGTCTTGGGACTGTTACCATGTGTATTTCTAAGTTCCATGTGAAAAGCTTTATTAAAAGAGTTCCGTTAAGGTAGAGAAGTGAAGAAAAAAAAAAAAAGTGAAATTTGAGACTTAGAGCTGCTTGTATATTCTTAATTTTGGCCTCCCTATGCTTATGCACAATGAGACAGCCTTTAATTACAGAGTCATGTACTGTGTTTTCCCTCCTCCTAGGAGTTACACTTCATTCAGTGCACAGGAGGGATAATGCTCACTTAATGACTGGCTGCCTGCATGGTTTTTACTCTCTGTTCTGTGTGTGGCCATAGGCTTTATTTACTACACTCTATTCAAAACATGCTCTAATGACAAAGTTTATCATTTCTACTTGGTCTTTTCTGTGGTTCTTATCACTTTAGGCTCTTAGTATTCACAAGCGTTATTAGTTTTTTTTTCCTTGCAGTACTCAGTTTTCAGCATAGAAACCATATTTCAGGTGATCAGTTGAAGAACTGAAATGCAAACGTAAAAAGTTTCTGCTGATTTTGGATGCTAAGGCTCGATGAGCAGTGCCTGGTAGTTCATAGGTTTTCTTTATTACATAGCACTTAATCTGTTCAAGGCAGAGGTCCTCTTTGATTGTGAGTTTCAGTATTTCTTCAAACTCAGTACCCAAAAGACCAAGAACGTATAATAGTCACCCTTAGGAGGCTGGTTTAAATGATATAATGTGCAGGAAAAGAAGGGATGGAAGCCAATCCTTTGGGGCAGCACTGTAGGAATATTGTTTCATTTCACATTTGCCACATGATTTCCATCCTGAGCAACAGTTCAGACAAGGGCACTATGGGAAACACATTTAATATATAACATGTTTTGAGTCCAAATGGATGCCAATAATAGATCCATTCTGTTCACTGATTAGGGAAATGGTGTGAGGTAAAAAATAAATTCAGTTTAGGGTTGTATGTTGCATCACTGCCCTGGCAGTGTGCAATAGTAAACATTCTGCTTTGAATTCAAAGGGGAAAAATCAGACAAAAAAGGAAAAAAAAAAAAAAAAGAAACAAGGACAAGTCTTACTAGAGTCTCAATACATGAAAGGAGGAGAGAACATGGGGCTGTATATAAGGGATGGCAGACTTGCAGTAGTTGAGCAAAAGACAATTAGGTGAGATGGTGCAGACGTTGGGGTAGGCTCTGTGTATCTGCACCCATTTGGCAATTCAGTCCCACTTTCCAGACTTCCCATGGATAACCATGGTCTACTGACTCCTCTGGTTTTTTGTTGTCGTTTTTTTTTCTTTTTTTTTTTTTTTTTCCCCTCAAACACCAGACAGTTCTTTCCTCTCTTTCCAAATTTCCTATCTCACCATATTCTTTGACCACTTTACTTTCATTCTTGTTCTACTCAGCCAGTTGAAAGGGGCAGCTTTCTTCTCAGTTCTGCATGGTGTTTGAATAGAATGGGAGGCAGGCTTTCTGTTTTGACTTTTCTGCCTGGTTCTTGTCTGGCTCAGAGGTGCAGGGAGGGATTCAGAAATGTGAGAAAAAGCATTTCTAAGCTCCTGGAGCCTTGGGCCAGTAAGCATTTAGCTTCTTTGTGTCACTGGTAGCTGGAATTTTAACAAGTTTTTGAGAAGTGTAGCTGTTTGTCTTGATAGTGTGTTTTAATACACTGATACCCCTTAAAAAATGATAATTTTGAACTTCTGTTTGGCAAATTGGGACAGATTTTCGTGGGTCTCTGAAAGTCCCCATTTACTCTACAGAAGTCTGTAACTCAGTCCTGCCTAATCTCCCTGCTCCAGATCAGTGAAATAGCAGAGCTGCTCACCAGCCATTTTTAACATATGCCAGATATTTCTCAAGACCAGCAAAGCTGTTAGGCAGAATAATTCCCATTTTGTTTCTGCCTTTTTCACACTTCCTTTGCTCTAAAGCTAACAAATAAACAAAACAAAGAAAAACACAAAACCCCCACCAATGTCAAAGTCAGAGGAAAAAAAAAAAAAAGATTATTAGCTGCAGTTTAAGCAGTTAAAAACTAGTTAATTAACCATGGAGTATCACATAATCTTAAGCATAACCACTCCTGTCAATATTGTGGTAGTAGTATTGTTATTTTTTTTTTTTGTCTGAGATTGTGTTAACTATAAGTGGAATAATAACACATGGGTTCCTGACGTAAGTCTATGGGATTTCCCACTACACATTTTTTTTAAATAAAACTTCTACTTGTACTTACTTATCAAGAACTTACTTTCCCCCCTGAAAAAATATAGCGTTTTCCAGTGCAGTAATGTCTGTGTGCAGCTTGATAGTGTTGTTATTTTCTACATACATTGCATTCTTCAAATAGATGTACCATATGATGGCGCTTGGAGTTGGCACAGGCTGAAGAAAGAAAGCAAGGAAAACATGTCTTTACATTCCAAATGTGAGGAGTGCAAACAGAAAGTTTATCATTCTTTTATTTCTAAATGCTTTATCAATATTGTTAGATTGTTTTATTGAATGTAGTACAATGCAAATGGTTTTGTTGTTGTTGTTTTCTCTTGTAGAGAATTCCAAACAAAAATGTACAATATGGTTTGGGGATGCTTCTTCCTTCCAATATACATTACAGTCCTTTCGAGAGAGTTAAGGTGATACACAGCTAGTATAGTAGAATGAAAAATCAGGGCCACCTTTTTTTTCTTTAGTTCTGGTTTTGCTTAAGCTTAAAAATTAATGCAGGTTGTTTTTCTTCTCTACCTGATAAACGTCTTAAATTTTAAAGATAGATTTAAATATGTTTTGAAATTCTTTAGAATTTAGAAGATGTATTTTACATCAGCTGAAACACATTTAGGTTTAGATTTACCATGGGTTCTGCAAAATCCCATTTTAGCTTTGAATTGATGCCATTTATATGTGTCAACTACCTTGGCATTAGAAAAGGTAGAATCTTACAGCAGAAACCATAAGAGATCAACTGACTTTGCATGATGCTTCTGTCTGTGGGTTTCAGTTTTGTGAAATGTTCACATTGAGAAATCTGAACTTCATCTGAGCTAGCTCAACTCTGAAATGCAGCCCTGAGACTCATTTGAATCCTCACTCCACAGATCCAGGCCCCAATTATTGAAAGTTTTTCTGTAAAAGTTGTAGTATCCTAGTTAAAAGCAGGAGAAAATGGGGAAAAAAAAAAAAAAAAAAAAAGGTGGTGAAAACAGTTAAGACACCCATAACAGCCAGGTTCTGTCTTGCAGCTGGCCAAAACACAATCTAACTAATGATCTGTGAAAAACAGTTTTCCTTTTTTGCCATATAATTCATTGGCAAGCTTCCTGCAGTAGCTGCTTTGACAGAGTTTTAGATCACTGCCTCTGTCTTTATTGCGTGGTGTAGCTGCTGCCAAATTCCCTGGCCTTTTGTGTTCCAGTGAACATCACAGTGCTTTACTGAAATCTGAGGAACTAAAATTCACTGAAGTAAACACACCTGAAGTTAGGCATAAATTTGTCCGAACATTCACTATACAATGTGCAATAAACTAAGTTCTCATATTCTGTCCAATTATTCCTTTTAAATAGCTTGTCTTTCTACCTTCCATCTGTTTCTGATGACCAGATGATCTCTTCATATCCTTTGCATGGCATGTTTTGTCATATGTGAGCTCTGAACTTTAAATGGGATGCAACAATTTACAGAGCTTTTGCTGTTCCTTGTTGAAGTGCGAGTTGTGTTAAGGATTGTATGAAAAATGAGCGGATTACCAACTGAAAACTAGAATGTATACAGCTCTGTGTTATTGGCATAAGAGAAGGAAAGGCAGTATGAGATCTTGGGCAGGTGAGATTTGAAAGCTGGGAATGGGGAGTAAAATGAGTGTAGTAATGAGCTCAGCTGAGAAGGTGGCAACCTGGCACTGCTTACTACCTCTAACCATCATCACAATCCTAGCATGTACAGTCATCCAGGTGGTTTGTCTCATTTAACTAGCTACCAGTTTGTTTATGAGGGCAGAAAATGATGAGACCAATGGAAAACTGGCAAAAATAAAGCAGGATAGTTGCATTTCTGTAGTGCAGTGTTACGAATCTGGTCAGAAGAGCTCCATACCCAGAAAAAGCTCACCACTTATTTTGATGACATTGATGATCATGCAAATCCAAGAGCTGGATATTCTTCTAGATATTTTAGATTAGTACTGTTACTGCTTTAACACCTGAAGTAATAGAGAACAGCTTTGCAAAAACTCCATGTGCATTTTTTTTCCAGAAGCTGAGACCTTTTCAATATCTTTTTGTTGTTGTTGTTTAGAAGATTAGGCACAAAGAAGATGAAGAAGGCTTTTATTAGCTTAATAAGGAATTTGGGAAAGTGGCTAGGGAAAAGGAGTTGAGAGAAGACGTGTTACATGAGAAATTGATACACAGGGAGCAAATGAACACTGTAATCCAGTCTTGTAGAGCCCAGGATGGCACCTACTCAGGTCTGATGAGGAGTCTCTGAAAACTGGATTTCACAATGAGAGACTGAATGCAGATGGAGAAATGGTATGCACTAGTCAACTGAGATCTAGAGAAAACTCTGGAGGTTTGTTCCATGGTCCATTTTCAGTACTGAAATTCAGATCCTTCGCTCTAATGCCTTCTCCTAGGAGAACCTCCTTTCCTGCCTGCGTCTCTCCTCCAATATTGAAGTCCACTTTCGAGGATTCTGTTCTGTTGTCACTTCCCTGATTCAAAGCCCATTCTAGCATCAGTTGGAGTGTGTATTGTTTCCAAGATAACTTCCCTATCCCTTGAGTGTTGGTTTTCTGTATCTACATCAAAAATTGCTATTTGTTTTATGTAGGCTGTAATGTTTCCTTTTGGTACATTATTTTACTTATGCTTTAAAAGCATTTTGACATCCCTGATTCAACAGGACTATGCCATGGAAAAGTATTAAAGACTAAAAGATTAGCATTAAAAATGAACAGAGAATATTGGCATTACAGGGAGTTCAATGGAAAAGAGGTTAAGATAAAGATTTTGTGTAAGGGGATGTCAGTATTGCTATAGCTTAGAAAAACATTCAGGAATTCTGTTGGAATTCATGGGTGGCAGATATAAAGTCATAAAAGTATAATCAAACTCAGTTCTATTACATTATCACAAGAGTCTTAGAATTGCTCTCCCTTACACTACTCTTGTTATTATGCTATACAACTTTCATATTCTTGTGCTTTAACCCCAGCAGGCACACACAGATGCTCGCTCACTCCCTCCACTGGGATGGAGGAGAGAATCAGAAAGGTAAAAGTGGGAGAACTCATGGGTTGAGATGAAGGCAGTTTAATAGGGAAAGCAAAAGCTGCATGCACAGGCAAAGCAAAGAATTCACTCACTACTTCCCATCAGCAGGCAGGTATTCAGGGTCAGCTGTCCTGGCTGTGTCACCCCAGTCTGTGTGTACCCACAGCCTCCTCGCTGGCAGGGCAGTCTGAGAAATGGAAAAACCCTCGTCTCTGTGCAAGCACTGTTTGGCCATATTGGTGTGTTAGCAAGATTATTTTCACCACAAATCCAAAGCATTGCACCAAACGAAGCTCTGTGAAGAAAATTACCCCAACCCAGCCCAAACTGGGACACATAAGTGTTGCAATGTTGAAATCAAATGCAATTAAAATTGTTTCAAAAGTAGGCTTAGACTATTGAAAGAAAAGTCATAGGAAGTAGAAGAATTTTTGCCTATTTAGCCTTTCTGTATAAGCTCACCTAATATCAGCTGAGGCAATAAGGGTTGTGTACAATGGTTTTGAGGCATTGAAAATAGTGAAGGCACTATGAAAATAGTTCATGATAAAAATGATTTCGAGATGCAGTTTCATAGATACATTCAGACTACAGGGACCTTGGGAGTCTCTGTAGTCCAGCTTTCTGCTTGAAGAAGGGTCAACAAAGAGCTCACACTAGCTTACTCAGGGCTTTGCCCATTTGAGTCTTAAGAATTCCTAAAGAGCAGAGATTCTGCAGCTTCTCTGGGCAGCATGACTGAGTTGATCCTGTTGGTCCAGTGTTTAATTGTCCTCTTAGGGAGGTTTCTTTCTTCTTTAGTTCAGTTGGAATTCCTGAGTTCCCTGCTCAGCCAAGCCAGGCACCTGAGCCATCTACTCACTTACCAGAGCACTGGTTTTGATTGTGCTTGAGAATGGAGGAAACTGTCCTTAAAGACCTGTCAACTTTCTTGCCTTATTTTGCCCTTCAGAGCTGTCTCCCTACAGAATATCTGAACTAACTGAAACCTGCATTCCTTAAGTTCAGAGTCCGCATTCTGCTGCTTGCCTTCCTCACTCCTGTTAAGATCTTGAATTCCACTACCTTTATAGTCATTACAGCCAAGGCTACCACTGATGATTACACCTGCAATCATTTCTTCCTTATTTGTTAGTATATCCAAGAAAGCATGGTTATCCTACCAAACATCTGTGTTAACGAGTTGTCCTTGACATATTCCAGAAGCCTACTGGATTGCTTCCATCCCTCCATGTTGTCCTTCCAGCAGATATTAGATCGTGTCAAGTCCCTCATAAGAAGTAAAGTTTGTCACCTGGAGATGTTCTCAAACTTCTTAAATGAGGTTACATCCACTTCACGCTCTCCAGGTGAACCATAACAAACTCCAACTGTGAGTTCTCAGACACATTGCCATAGAAGGTCTCTGTACTTTTGAGCAACTCCTTCATGTAAAAGGTAACCCACCTCCCTTCTCTGCCCATTTTTCCTGTAGAGCCTGTACCTGCTCTAGCATTGCAGTCCTGTGAGCTGATCCTTCATGTTAGTTATGCCAGTGGTGCTGCAACTCTGCATCCATGGGTGAAGCGCTATAGCTCTTCCTGGTTCCCAGCCTGCATGCATTTCTCTACAGGCACTTTGAAACTGTATTATCTTCTGAGAGAGCTCTTTCCCCCCCCCCCCACCCCCATATGTTCACCAGACATGGTGATGTCCATTTCCCTCTAAGCTGCAAGGTAGTATCATCATCCCTTGAGGTACCTAAACTAGAGCTACTTCATTTTAAACTTCTTACTGTGGGAATTCCAGGTAGATACCCATTATATTCAAATGGAAAAAACAAACAAAAAAACCTACTCCATTGAAATGTGAAAATTAATATAGAACAGAATTTTAAAAACTTAAAACTTTTCATGACTTGAACACTTGAATGAAGTCATTGTTTATATCTAAACCAAAATGTTGTGGAGTACTATGTTAAAAATTCAGTTATTCAATTGTAATTAAAAGCTAAGTTTCATTCACAGCACCACAATGGTTTGGTGTACTGCAGTTTAAACATATTTTTCATTTTACTTTTTAAAATTTACTTAATGAAAAACTGACTGGACATCAGGTGAAATGTATGCTTTCCAACATGATGACTAATTAATTAATTATATATTCAGTATATTATGCTCTGCTCTGGTCAGTTGCCACACTTCTTAAAACTTTATAGAAATATTAGACATTTTGTAACATGGTTTGAACAGATACAACAGTGAGAAAATAGAATTGTGGAAGTTTTCACAAAAACAATGTAATTTCCTGCCAATCATAGCATTTTATTCTCTGGAAGTCTCATATTGTCTTTTTGCATGGTAGGCTTGTGGCAAGATGTGCTTGAAAATAGTGATATTTCATTAATATGCCTGTGCCTAATGTTATTTTGTTAGTTTTTACTTCTCATATTTTCGCAACGCAAACTGGCATCAATAAACAGAGCTGTCTGCCACAGATATTACATCATTCCAGCAATTAGGATTCTACAAAGAGCATAATCATTGCCAATGCTCACAGTAATTCTGAACTGTGAGAACTCATAAAAGTAGCAGGGGATCTAAGGCTATAATAGATTTTAGAGTGTGCTGTAATCCTGAGATTGCAGAGTTGCTTTCTTGTGCAAAAACACTCTACAGTCTTGACAAATAACAGAAATTTTCGGAATGCAACCCATTCATTTAAGCTGTTTGGAGGGATCATTATACATCCTTAAGCTTGCGTGTTATCTTATTGATTTATGATGTTAGTTTTCCTCTTAAAAAATCAAACAAATAATCAAGGTTGTTTTCTTTTTTCCATCTTTTAGCAATAAGCTTCTTTTCTAATCTATATTAGACTCTTTTTAAAGTGTGGGATTTGTAAATTTAGCTTTTCTGGAGGTTACAATATTTAACAGTGTAATGAACCTTTCAGACGCACACAGGTATTTTGTGTGTGGAAATTAAATACTAATGCTAGAGTAAAAGATTTAGACTGATGTTGCTGAAAGACTAAATTTTTGTATAAATTTCTGTTATAGCTTAATTTTAGACATTTAAAATCATGCATTTAAAAATATTTTGTATCCAAAATTATGAAATAGTTACAAAAATAATGTAGTTTAATGGTAATAAGAGTTCATAAATTACATATATGAAATAAGCCATCTGCAAATTGAAAGCTTAGGTGAAGTTCCAATAAACAAGGGATGGTCAGCTTGTGTAGCTGGAGATGTTAAATTTGTTTATTCTGCCAGAGCTATGTCCCGAGTGACTGATGTCACTGCATGACCTGGTACCCAGCTGAAAACCCAGATGAGATCATACCTGGATTAACACAGTCATTGGGTGCCTGAAAAATGCCTGCCAAATTCTGAAAGTGAACTCTTGTTAAAGTTCTCTTGTTCATTTCTGCGGTAAGAAGTGCATATAATATCTCTTGGCCATGCAAGTATTTTGATGTGCTGATCAAAGAGCTAGGAAAGTTAACACCAATAACATTAAAGTGATGTGTCTCCAGATGTGATAGCTGATATCTGAATACCCCCACCCCCAGCATCACATGTGAAAAATCTTTAATACTGAGCTATTCTTGATATTGTTCTCAAGAACAGCATAGTTGATACATGTTTGGAAATGATGCTCTCCCCAAAACACTTCTGGTAGAGTACTGTATGCTGTCTGGAAATACTCCAGACAGCACCAGCAGTACCTTCAGAAAGAGATAAAATAGCAATACACAACATGAGGATGTACTCAGAGGGGCTGTGAGTTTGCACATGTTGCTTCTTTGACCTAGAAAGAGTCCTGAGACTGTGACAACACCATTTAAAAACCTGACTTAACACGTCCCAGAAAATAGTAATAACAATAAATGTGACAGATTCATTACTATTTTTATAGTGTTTTTCCTAAGTCTCATCTACTCAAGATGGAGTAGATGGATGTTTTACTGTTAACCACCGAAACATAACCACCTCAAAGAAAGAAAGCAGAAATTATTTATCTATGCATCAAAACAATATTCACTATTACTAAAAGCATGAGAGACCAATAAACAATATTTCATAAGTAAGTGTCATAGCTGTAACATCTATTTCCTGCTCTTCTCCTACATGCAGGGCATGTATCTGAGAAATGGTGCCATTGAAAAGTCCTCTGACAGCAGCAGCAGAGGAGAGTGACCAGTGTACTTGTTCCTTTCATGTACATCATTAAAGGAATGATTTGTTAATAGTTTGAAATAACTACTGTAAGACTTCTGAGTTGCCCTGAATTGAATGTATTTAAGTGAGACAGGATTCCTAGTTCAAAGTGGATTAATTCATGGATACTGTTCATTTGAACTTCTATGAAACACAATAAGCTTCATGGCTTTTCACCCAGATAACATCCTTCAATAAATAATTGGAGGGTGATAAGCAAAGTACTGTTAAACCCACAGATTATGAGGTTTTGCTGTTAGTCTGGTAAAATTTGGAAAGAGTAAGTTATATAACTCTAGAGCCAAATAAACTTCAGCATGCCAAACATGCTGCAGAGTAAGAACAGCATTCTTTATGGAAAGGCTCCGACAAAACTGACTTACCTTCAGTATTTCATTTTGGAATGAATTTTTGCAAGTCAAGTTGGTGGCATGTTGGCAGGCTTTCTGCAAACCGTACCTGAAGAGAATAAAAATGAAATGGATCAATATTATGTCTGCTTCTGAAACCCAGAAGAGGATCATGAGCATCCATTCTTTGCATTGTGACAACGTGGCTAATTTTCTCTACAGTTAAAATAACATTCCTTTGATTTTAATTAGTACAGACCTTTCTCATATTGACTAATGCAGCTGCATTCCAAAATCTAGTTTCTTAATGATAGAACTTTTTCCAACTTAATATTAATAGCTTAGCCAATATAATAGATATTATTGCAGGCTTGAAAGTAAATTTTTACATAAATTTGTTTTGAGATGTATACTTTTAAATGTTTTTTTTTTTAATCTATGTTCCAAGTTTGCATGGATTTTTTTTTGTATTTTTATTCTATCTACAGTACATCCAGTAAACCAATTTAAAGTAGCAATTGCTGGATGTTTGAGCTTGTGGAAGTTTTCTCTGTTTTTGTGATGTCAAAGTGATTTCCATTTCACAGGCCTTTACTTCCTCTCTCCATGTGTGAAAGTTTTAAATCAACCATTTTGACAGAAGTGTTCTAGCCATGAGTAAAAATAAAAATGCACCCAAGGCAAGGACACATGACCCGAAGGTCATTTATTTAGCTTGGCCAACTGATTTTTTGTAGAAGTCATACATTGCTGAAAACAGCCCAATAATAGGAAATGATATACTTAATGCTAATAAATTCATGTTGTATCAAAAATACTATCGAAAATTCATTTCTATTATCACTATCTTTAATCACACAGTATATAATCTTCTCTTTCTGGAAATTGCTACAAATCCATGTTAGATTCTGTCTGAAAGCTTAATAAGGATATGATTTTCTCCCCTAATTTTGCTCAGAAATTCTTTTTCCCTATATGCTATTTCCTATGTCTAGAATCAGAATAATTCAGGATGTAAGGTCTCTCAGGAGGTCATCCGGTCCAAATTCCTGCTCGCAGTAGGGCCAACATTGAAGTTGGATGTAAGTTCAAAGTTAGATCATGCTGCTCAGGGTCATATCCAGCCAACTTTTGAATATACAAAGGCTTTTTAACACAAGTTTCTTCTTTACTTTCCAAGGATGATTTTTGTTTGTCATTTTATTGTAATGCATCCTTCCTGGGTGGCTGGGAGGAAATTATGAGCTTGTAAGTCCTAGCTAGTATTGAAAGTTTCCTTAAGGTAATATAGGTAATATATTCTGCGGAAAAAAAAAAAAAGAAAAAAAAAGAAAAAAACTCCTCCACATATGCCTTGGTGAGTCTAAACTCAACTTTCATTATTTTCTAGTAAGAAAAAGAATGATAATATGTATATCTATGCTTGCTTTAAAGATTCTGTTCTTCATCAATTTAGCCTACATCAATTTGTGAAATATAAAGTGAGAAAAGAAATTTTAAGCCTTGAAACCTAAAGACATTTTTTAAGTTTTTCTTCTAAAGACAGACTGATGTGTAAAATTGTCAGGTTTTTATATTAAAATATTTTCTGAAATAATTAATATTTTGGTATAATTTTTTCTCTATAATGCACCTCCTTCAAATCTAGAATACTGTTTACAGAAGTATGCATGTGCAGCAGTTACAGCACATTTCATCTAACTGGTGCGCTTTCACACAAATTCAGGCTTTCAGACAAAACCTCAGTTTCAACTATGCCAATTTGAGTTTGCTCCCTCACCACCACCACCCACAAAAAACAAACAAACAAACAAAATCTTTAGAAATTTTCTTAGCAAATATATATGGGATCATCCAGTAGCTCTGATGATGCCAAGTATCTTTTTAGTGCTGTAGTTCCTAGCGAAGTGATGTTTTCATAGTTACTTCTATCAGTTCTCCTCAATAACTGAGAAGTTTCTGTGTAACAATAGCTTGAAAAATCCTGATGGTTATTGATTAAAAACTCCTCATTTGTTTTCTACAAACAAATGTAGAACAAAAACAAAACTGGAGAGTCATGTTTGCAAATTTTCTTGTCAAACGTAACACCTAGATATTTGAAAATCCCAGGGAATTACTTTTTTTTTTTTTCCCCCAGCTCTTTTTTCTTTGATTAGTCATACACAATTTTCTAAAGAGATGTTTGAAAGGCTGGTAGTAGCAATAAATATAAGCCAAATCTGGCTAAGTGCTGGGTCATGCACGTTGGTCACAACAACCCCATGCAGAGCTACAAGCTTGTGGCAGAATGGCTCGAAAGCTGTGCAAAGGAAAAAGATCTGGGGGTGCTCATTGATGCTCACCTGAACATGAGCTGGCAGTGTGCCCAGGTGGCCAAAAAGGCCAATGGCATCCTGGCTTGTATCAGGAATAGTGTAGCCAGCAGGACCAGAGAGGTGATCGTTCCCCTGTATTCTGCTTTGGTGAGGCCGCACCTCAAGTACTGTGTTCAGCTTTGGGCATCTCACTACAAGAAGGACATCGAGGCCCTGGAACATGTCCAGAGAAGGGCTGTGAAGCTGGTGAAGGGCCTGGAACAGAAGTCTTATGAGGAGCAGATGAGGAAAAACTGGGGTCGTTTAGTCTTGAGAAGAGGACGCTCAGGGGAGACCTCATTGCTCTCCAGAGCTACCTGAAAGGAAGGTGTGGGGAGCTGGGGGTCAGCCTCTTCTCACAGGTAACTAGTGATAGGACTAGAGGGAATGACCTCTAGTTGCACCAGGGGAGGTTTAGGTCTCAAATTAGGAGACATTTCTTCTCAGAAAGAGTAGTCAGGCATTGGAACAGGTTGCCCAGGGAGGTGGTAGCGTCACTGTCCCTGGGGGCGTTCAAGGAAAGGTTGGACATGGTGCTTAGGGACATGGTTTAGTGGGTGACATTGGTGGTAGGGTGATGGTTGGACCAGATGATCTTGGAGGTCTTTTCCAACCCTAATGATTCTATGATCCTGTGGTTTCTGGTACTCTGCAAAAATTTAAGTCATTAAGTATCTGAGATGAACTTTTGAGTGGTATCTATTTCCCCATCAAGGACAAAATATTCAATTTTCAATGGAGCCTTACCATGTTCTTAAACAGTTTTCATGTGAAAAATCTGAGTATTATTTTGAGTGGGATCTTTATACACTATCAGGCATTTCATAACAAATGTAACTGTTGTAATGATGATTTTGTTACATTCCTCATGGTACGTGCTTTTATTCTTTGAAATTTGGTAAGGAACAGGTGGTTTTTGTGTGCGTGTGTGAAGCTTTTCCTGCTTAACTAAAAGGAAATGTTCACACAAAGCATACATCTTATTTTTATCATGTGAATTTTGTATCCCTGTTTTCTGTGTGGACTACAAAGTATTTCCCGTAGTTTAATTCTTTCAGGTGAAATTCAGGAGACATTAGTCAAAGTTCAGACACCTGTAGTTCCAGCTGAAGAAGAACATCAAATATAGGAATACAGTAGTATATGTTAATAATGTCGGAAGAAATAATTTAGAGTTTTTCAGTAAATCATTTTTAAATTTAAGAATAATTTAGTGGGAATCCCAGAGAGGTGCTAAAAAATGTAATGCAGTTTGGAAAAGAGATGTCTGCTTTTGATCCAAGCATTGAGAATAAAGCATAAGAAATTGAGCAACACGTGGAGGTATAAACATTTCAAACAACAAAAGTATGTATACATAAAAGCAAATATGAATTCAAAAGGTTATTTGATAATTTTCGTGTTAGAATTCTGGTCAGAAGTAACATCCAATTAGTGAATTAAAAGGAATGCATTTGCAATTATGCTAGTAATAAGCAATGCCTTGAAGTGTAGTCAAAAGAACAGATTTTATTGTGCTGAATGCTGATACATCAAAGTGTATAATAAACAGGTAGGTCACATTGACCTTTATGTTCTTTTTTAAGAAAAAAAAAATGAAAATTTGGATTTTATGGAAAATAATTTAGGATGGGGTGGGGAGGGCATGATTACCAGGGTGTACACAGCGTCCAGGGCATCAGAAAATGTAAGTCTCCAAAATAAATGAACTCACTTTTAGCAAATACCAACTTAGGAACAGCTGTATGCGCATCTTAACTTTGATCCATTGTTTATCTCTAGGGTGAAATAATTTCTGTTGCATTCCTCTAAAACTCATTGTCAGGTATGTGTGTAATGGTACCTCATAAATATTTTCATGAAAAATGTGCTGTCTGTCTTAAGGCTTTTCACTGAGCAGGCAGACTCGGCCTTTCTCCTCTGATTTTGTTTGCAAATTAAAATGAGATACAAGCAAAGTAGAGCAATTTGAAATTTACTGTTCCCCAGTCAGCAATAAAGGAAATGACACAAATTAAAATTAACTTGATTATGGCACTGAATCTGGAGCTTGATGTTTGGGATCTGTGGCGGATGTATGTTTCAGTCAGTTTGGTCTCAGGTAGCTTTTTTAACATCCACAGTTACTTTTGGGGACTGTTAAAGGGTATTTTTCAACAGGGATGTCTGAAATGCTTAGTAATAAGTAGGTCAAAGGCAATTAATTTGCCCACAGTCACAACAAGCAAGACTTTCTTATCCAACATCATTCTGCGTCACCCTTTGTAGTATATGTTACATGCAATTAATTGGCAAGCTTCCATATGCTTTGGTTTTGTACGTGGCAGGGGAAGTGTATTTCAGTCCAAAGAAGTTCAATTTTTCTAAAGCTGCTGTGAGATAATGATTCATGAGTGAGGATGATAAAAGAACTCTCTTTACTTTCACTGCTATTTATGTCAAAGTAAGTTGGATGATTTTGACAATTCATATTACTACTTGAATGGAAATTACTTGTAGGAAATTCATATGATTTTTGTAATTTAGTTATCAAACCAATGTTTCTGTGCCTCTGCACAGTGAATTGAAACTCTGGTTAAGACCATGTGGAATGGCACAGTTTTCAGCGTCAGGATGTGAGCTGTTTGTGGCTATTGGTGTAAACCAGGGACAGCTCAATCCCTAACCTTGCATTTCGTCTTACTTTTCTAGTTGTAGGATGAAAAATTCTTTCTCTGTGCTGTCCAGAAGTAGTTGCTAGAATCTTTTTGAGCAAAATGCAGACTGCTGAATGCCAGGGATGAGTACCCTTGGAGTGGAATCATCTGCTTCCTCCTCAGAATTTCGCTCATTACAGCATCATATCAATGCATGCATGCTAATATATTCATATATTTATAGCAATTATTCATATATTTATAGCAATTTTTGTTTTGTTTTGTTATTTTTATGCCTAGTGTGCACATAATCAGCCTTGATCTTTCAACCACTGGTTAAGCTTGGAGCAGTAAGCAGAGGCATTGATGTTGGAGGTGCCCTCACCTTATTCTTTTAGTACCCAGATTTACTCTTAGTGCTGTGGTATTCATCAGCATCTCATGTGGAAAAAAGGCTGGAGCAGAAAATCCACAGGTATACACAGGCCCATGTTTTGAAAGTCTATTTAGCTTGTTGCAGCGATAGAGTAAAATATAATATTTTACATGTGATTCCTGAGTTGCAGTTGTAAATTGTGACTTATTTTATTGATACATTCATTTCGCCTTAATCTTGGAAATGTTTCCATTTGCACTGAGGTCATTACGTCAGTGAGGTTCGATCCATGAGCAGAAAGCTTCTCACAAGTTGCTAGGCTACAGCCTTAGTTATTGCTAGAGTATTTGCAGCATTTAATTTGTAGTACTGGTACTAAAGTAAACAGCTTATAACAAATTTCTATTTATACTTCTAGATGGAAGAAGTTGATGAGTTACATTTGTTCTAAGCCTCTCAGAATTATAACAGGCTTGTGTTTATCTTTTACACAGAGCTCTCTCTTTACAGGCTAACTTTCACTGACATCTGTTACAATTTTTCACTATAACTAAGCTGGACCTCCACTGTCCTGACCTCTTTAGTTAGACTAAAGCAAGTCTTGCTTTGTGGTGGTTTTTTTTTTTTTGGCCACCAGGAAAAATCCACACATTTGATTTGTATGAAATGTTTAAAAATGCCTTAAGGTATTTTATTTGTGTGAATGTATTTTAGGGAGTTATATGTTTACTGTCTCTCTCTTAAAGTTCCAAACTTGAGCCATAAGATTGTTACTATTGTCAGTCATGCGCAGACTGACCTGTTACAGATTCACTAATATTATATTTTGGGTGAACAATCTCCAGGCAATGATTTTGATTGACTGTTTCTCAGTGCAGCTTATGATTACTTGCAGAGTCACTCAAAATAGAATTAGATACTTCATCTACTCATTCTTCCCCAGTTGTTCCCTGTGTTGCAATAACAGCATAGCTGACAAGAAAATTAATATCTTTCCTTGTCAACAGAGACGCCTCTTTCCTCGTGCTTTCTCTTCCAGAGTTCACACAATCCGCTTTCCATTTTATGTTGGTTTTTATTTGTGCAATTCACTTTGTCATCACCCCAGAGTTCTCAAGTTCCTCTTTTCTGGCACAAGGAGAACAGTTATTACTTTGCCCTTTAAGCATGAATTGTCTCCACTTATTGTCAAACAAGACTGTACTCTTGGAATCTGGAAAACATACTCATGAAGGGGTTTCACTGCATAAAGGGGTATAGTATAGGGCACTGGGATGCAGGTAGAAGAGAAAAGAATTTGGGGATTGTGTGGGATGTTTTAAGGGGATTGTGAGAATATTTGAAAATTATTATGGGATGTTCTGAGAGAGGACCAAAGGGAGGTAAAGGGAAGGATCCAGATGGATCAGGGTAGTAGCACTGGAGGAAAAAGGGAAGAGGCTGACTGTGTGTAAACAACTTGCCAGTCAGTACACTTGACTGAGTCCTGCACTCATCTCTGTGCTCAGACTGCACAGCTGTCTGCCCTAGTCTTATGAAATCTGATTTCTATCTTTTTGTGTACGTGCGCTCTATATTCTGAGTGTGCACATGTGAACAGTAGTGAAATTTAAGGCTGACTACCTGCTAGTAGGTCACAGTGACCACAAACCTCAGCCCCTAGGGTCTAAGGGCAAGTTACTGAATAAATTGGTCCAAGATAGCTATCAGAAAGGCCTGTATTGTGTGTGTTTATATTGATTTGACTAGCAGCCTTCGGTCTTGATGAGACAGGAAGAACAGGATTGTGCTGTCGCTGCTTTCGTGTTTACTCAAGTGATGGTTGTGTGTGTGTGCTGAAAAAGGGTCTGCTCTCTCTCTTTAAAGTCATAGTGTCTGTGCCTAGTAGAAATGCATACTCTGTCACTACTTGCTAGAACTAGGGACAGAACACCACTGCTCCCCAGGACTGGGCTACCTCTGACAGTATTGAATCTTTCTGTAGATTGCCTTCTTACAATGTCAGGGAAAAGTGGCTTTGGATTGTGTTTATGATGCAGGTGAGATGAAGGAGTTGTTTTTTTGTTTAGTTTTGTTTTGTTTTTCTCTGTGTACGCTTCTCTTCTAATGGATTGCTTCTTAATGGAAATGTGTGTCCGACTTGGAGCCCATTACACAAACCCAAAATGTCTTCGTAGTTGCTGTGGCACAATCTCTTGGCAGCGAACAGTGTTTACTGCTTAAATTACAGTAAAAAAAATATAAATAAATAATCCTCATTTAATGACCTGCTATTCTTAAAAAAATAATAATAAATCAGAAAAGTAAACTATGCTCCAATGATTTTCTAGAAATACAAGACAGATGAGGAGTATACGTTAGTAAGAACTGAAATTTTGACCAACTTAATGAACAAAAGATAATCAAAATGCTTTCTAAAACCATCTAATTAGTTGGTCAGTATTTTCTGTCTACCCACTTACTCATTCTTTCAATAGCAATTACTTGTTTTCACTATTTCTTAAACTCTATGATAATGCCAGAATAAGAGTTGCAGAACTATAATAATCAGATGTTTTAGTTTAATTGACTTTTGACCATGAAACACAATTAGCATATTTTTTAGGAAAAAAAAAAAAATCCTTGTGCACAGGACTCGGGCCCGTCAAATCTGGATTTATATTCTTCAAATGAAAAATAATCACCTTTATATTTTAGTTTAGGAGTAGATTTTACTTAAAATATGGTAATTTATTATTCAATCTGTTACAATGCAGCTCTTAATGATATTTTGTGTAGAAAGCTGTAGTATTTGGTGAAGAGGCCACGGAGGCCAAATCTGGCTTTCAAAGGTAAGCTTCAAATAATTGACAAGAAGACAGCCAGCATAAATGTAAATATTTATATTTAAATACTTGTCCATCTCTTCTAACCTTCTTAAAAATAATGCACATCTATATTCCTGAAAACAAATGTGAAATCAAAATAGTGACAGGATATTAACCGGCTTAATCTACAATAGTAATTATAAATAACTATTCAATTTCAGTAAAATATATGGTTGACAAAATAATAATGAAAAGAATTCAGCACTGAAGCTTTTATTTATTAATATTATTATTATTTCTAAGTATAATAGCTAATCCCTACAGAACAGAACTGCTGTTGAGTAGAGGTTCTCAACTATAGCAACTCTGAAGAAACAACCAGTAATTACTTCCTCCTTTCGTGAGATTCATTTAACACATATCACAGTTGTTACTGAAAATATAACAATGCAGAAAATATAAGGGAAGAAAAAAAAAAAAGTGTAGTTACATGATACTAATTTTCTTCGAAGCTACAAACTGATCACCTACATGAATCATCCTGACATACCAAGTGTTTAGCTGTTGGTTTAAGAACACCTTTACATACTGTGCATAATAAACCCAGCCCAGCCTAGAGGAATTTGAAAAGTGAGCTCGAATATCTTATGTAGCAAGTTTTCTGTACTAATGATAATATCAGACCAGAATGTGCTGTAGTGAGAAGCATAAAGCATTTTTGTGTGCCTCTGACTAGTGAATACTGAAAAAAGGCAAACAAACAAACAAACAAACCCAACTCTACAAACAAAAAAAAAAAACACAACCTCAAAAAACAACCCCCTACCTCCTCCCCCACAAAAAAACACCCTGTAAGGTGCACATTTTTAAGCCTCTGGCAACTGACGGCTAAATTTTTCTGCTTTTAGGCCTTAGTCTTACAATGAAAACCACTTGCCAGTAAAATTACCTTAATATTGGTTACATTTTCTTTCATTTGTCAGGGAATTCTAGAACTCAATTACTGACTTCTAGGGTGTCACAGTAGGTGACATCACTGTCAAAAAGTATTTTGTGATGAAGTTATCTTTGTAGGAATATATGTTTCTATACTGATCAAAGATATTAACTGAAAGTATTCTTCTCTATACTGGAAAAAAAATGCTGGTAGTAGAATATGTAACTGGAAGCTGGTGGCAAAGTTTACATGAAATTGGTTCAGTGGAGGAGGTAATTATTTTTTTCTGTCAGGATAAGAATATCTTTCATTCAAGGTGCGGTACAACATTCCATTGACATGACTGGTCATCCTAATATACATTTTTGCATTTAAACTTAAAAATAGGCAAGGGTCAGTGTTTTGCATGGAGACGGGTTTTAGCAACATATCATTATACATAAATCTTTTATTATTATTATTTTTTTTCCTTTGGGTTTTGTATTTTTATGCTGTTGAAGGCAAATCATATTGTATTTCTAGTGCATGTAATGCAGCTAGAGAAAGTTTGGAAAACTTTGTTTTTTCTTTTTTTTGTGATTTCATTTAAAAAAAAAAAAAACAGTGAAAACGTTATGAATCTGCAGAAACATCAATATCATTCTCCCCTGCTGAAGCCCTAGCTAACCCAGGAATTCTGCTTACCCTTTCTTTTACCTTGGGTTACTTTTCAGTATATAGCCATCACAGACTGCTCATATAAAACACATAAAACCAAAGCATAATTATTCAGTCCAGTATTGTTATTGTTATCAATAACTTATTAGGTACTCTTCCAGTGTTCTTCTGCTTGCACTTACTTACCATTGTACTGTATTGGTTTTGGCACTCCTGATCTTCCATTGTGCAGACACATTTCAAATTCATGATTGGTGTTGCTGTTTACAGATTTTGCTTATGCATACACATACCTCCTTGCACTGAACATTCTGTCCAGTTTGCACCATTTTTGCATCCCAGTTAATGTGGAGAACAGCTGGGGGCAATGATGAGATCCAACTCACCCCCACCATCCAGTGTACTGCCCTAGCTAAGGTTAACCTCCAGTACCTGGAAGGTAGTCAAAGGGAGAAAATGATATAATAAAATGAAAGCCAGCCCCTTCTACTTGCCAAATCCAGAATACTTAAAGGCAGTGTGTGTATGGTGGGGAGGTAGGAGTGGAAGGGAATAGTATAAAAGTCATGCTGTGTTCGGACAGCTTCTGAAGCCCAATGACAGGCAATCTGAATGTGGCTGCGTGTAGAACTGCATGACCCTGTTGAGGACAGAAGTGGCAATCCTACCTTCCATAGCTTTTGAAGAGAATTTTAAAAAAGGATGACTTAAAATGCAAGGATAAAAGGACAAACATCTAATTTGTGTCTTGCCATACTTTAGTTTGGCATTTGTCCCAAAAGTTTGTTTAAAGTCTTTGGGATTTTTTTGAACAGTCAATATCATTTTTAAGACTTTGAGTGATGGTGATTACATAGCCTCTTCCAATGAGCTGTTTAAAGGCTTTTTTAAATATTTAGCTTAAGAAATAATTTGCATAAATTACAGTAAGTAGAGCTGAAGAAACTTAGGCATTCTCTCTTTCTTTAGAAAGAGTATATTTTATTCCTCCTCCTTAAGGAATTTGTTTAGTTCTTAAAAATACAGTCCTGTTTTCTTGGGACTGGAGCAAGAAGACAAGTGAACTTTACAAAAGGTGAAAGCATAATTCAGACTGGATATCCCAGAACAGTTAAGGTTGGAAGGGACTCCTGGCGGTCATCTTGTCCAGCTACTTGCTATACATACAATACGGTTACTTTGCGGATGTACTTGTGGAGAATGATGACTGACTGGTTGACCTCACTGATTACCAAATGAGATTTTACTGCTTTAGAGCACTTGACATGTATTTCACTGATTGCAATAAGTAAAGAGTAATGATGAAAGGTTAAAGAGCTTGAAAGTATCCTTTCTGAGTCTTTACCTTTACTTCATACATCAGTCTGAAACATCTCTCTGCTATGTAATTTGATGAAAAGTTTAAAGAAATGAGGATGGACACTCACAGGCTACATGGATGTTTCATTTTATTGCTCTTAGCAGTTTATCTATTTCTTACTGTCCTTGTTATTAAAAACATTGTTCCTTTCATACTAGCACATGTTGAAGGCCCAATTAACTCCAATTAACTGTAGATGTAAAGTGATATTTTCTAGCTAAAAATAGTTATTATATGATATTGAGTTTGACCTGGGAGGCTAATTGCATAATTTTAGAAATAACACAACCCAGATCTTTAACATTAGCCATGATTTACTCCACTAGCGTGTACAAATTGAAATCTTTTAAGATTTATTTAAACAAACTTCTAGTATTTTTGATGCTATTTTATGTGCATTATTAGAAAGCATTAAGGGATTTTGAGGCCAACATTATTCTGAAGTATATCAACAGGCAGAGGGCTAATTTAAAAAGGTTTTACTTCCTGCATGTGCTTGAGCTATTTATAAAACTCCATGATTCACTCATAACGAAGCTCTGTTTGTATATAACCTCTTTCACTGTTACTACGCTCTACTTTTCCTCACCTTTTTTTTTCTTTGTTTTCTTTTGCTACATGCTTTTCATTATGTGTTTATTGAAGTGAGAGAATTTTAATCCTGACTGGGGACTTAGAATATCATTATAGATTAACTCTCTAAAAAGGACTGAGGAGGCAAAAGGAGTGGGAAGGAGGTGGGCAACTATCAGCAAGCAGTCATATAGTGGAGAACTGACATGGATTAAAGCAGTAAGAATGAAAAGATGGGGAAAAAATTTAGAGAAAGATCAAGTAGAGACAGTTTTTGTGTGAAAGAGTTAACAGAAATTTCTTGTAATGCTGAAATTGGTAGCATAGATTGTTTATTAATGTAACTGACTTGCAGTAAAATTACCAATGATTTACAGTGCAGAAATATTTATATCCAGGTGAATTTTAGAAACACAAATTTTGTTGTAGCATACTTAGCCAGTTTCCGTAACTCACATGAGATTACAGTTCTTTGGATCAGACCAAGATAAACAGTCAGCTTTGAGATTAGAAAGGCAGAATTCCCATGTCTCCTGCACTGTGTATTGAACGTGCTCATTTGGCCACCACTGCCACCTCCTGTGCACGGGAGCCTCTGTCCCTCAGCAAGGGGCACCACAGAGTGTCTGTTCCTGAGCCTGCCTTGCATGAAGTCCCAGTGTGGAAGAATGATTTGAGTGTTGAGCTTCAACAGGATATATCTCCTTGGGAGGGAGTATAAACAAACCTGAGAGAGGGTACACCCTTCTGAGCCTGGTGCTGTGAACCCTTTCCATCATGTGACTGATACCAACATCACCACCAAAAAGCCATGACTCTTACGTAAATCAGTTTGCATAGATAAGGGTATCAGTATTCTTATTAATCAGTTGCTACCTTTTTCATGCCTTTGTCTTCAGATCAAACTCAGACTCATCAACACTCATCCATGTTGGCACTAACTGAAGTTGGCTGGCTCACTTCTGACCCCTGGTGAATTAATATGAACTGATGTTTTGTCAACAGCAACTACAATTTTCTGTTTTTTCCTTGGCCGATGTTGCTAGTTATGATACTACTGAACAAAAAAAAAAAAAAAAAAAAAAGTTGATTCTTTATTTTGTGCCTTTAATTTCTAAGCAGATTTTTTAATTACCCTAAATTTTTCTGTGCAGATATAATCCACTTGTAAATAACAATATATGATCTTTAATATGATGAGAAATTAAGAGTTCATGTGTTGCTAAACCACTATGTAATAAAAGCAACATGGTTTTGTATAATGGCAGTATTTGGACCAGATATCTGCCTCTCTCTGATGATATCAGTAGAATCTCTATGCTTGTCTTCGTGCTATCTATAAGTTAGCCCAAGGAAAATCTGGTATTCATGAACTTCAGTAATGTTTTAGAAAGCAG
This sequence comes from Cygnus atratus, assembly GCF_013377495.2. Taxonomy (NCBI): domain Eukaryota; kingdom Metazoa; phylum Chordata; class Aves; order Anseriformes; family Anatidae; genus Cygnus; species Cygnus atratus. Next base: position 120,864,936 of record NC_066362.1, read on the forward strand.
TGGAGTAAAGCTTGAGTGGAGAAGCTAAGCATACAGTGCTGAGCTGAGAAAGTGATTGTGTCCATTGCATTTGAGTCATGAAAATTGATTATGTTTAATGAACCATTCTGAATTCTCTGCGAAAAGCTTGGAGGGGCCGGACAAATCCGGGGACTTCTCTAATAAGAAGGTACCAAGAAATTTTATAACAGAGTTGATAAAATTAGTAGTAATAAATCAGCAATGGTACATCAAGTCTTTCCAGTCCAAATCATTGGTATTCACCCTGAATTCTAAAGGAATTCAAATGTAAAATTACTGACTGCTAGGTGTACTGTGTAATGTGCAATTTAAATTGACCATGGGATGGTAAATGAGATGCTAAGTTGTGGATTTTTTTAATGGCTTCAGATGTGAATCAGAAAGTCATATAACACTTTTTGACTTCTAGAAAACCAAGAGAAACTATAATAAAAACTTGAGTTGGTAAATTAATGGAAAAATATGAGTTGGTAAATTAATGGAAAAATATGATTATAGAAGAGGCAATACAGTTTAAGCAGAAGGAAACCATGCCTCATTACTCTGTTCAAATTCTTTGAGGGAGTCATTGAGCATTTGGATAGCAGGATTCCACCAGTTGGGTTTACATCTTCATTAGCATTTTGCCTTGGAGTAGCAGTACTGTTTTAAGGAATTTCTTGGTGCCCATTTACTGCATCTTGGTTCAGTTCAGAGAGTGGTTTGGGGAGGTCTGAAATAGATTTCATTTGGAGCATACAAGAAGCTCCAGTTCAGGTACCAAGACACTTGCACCCCAGATGGTGAGGAGACCCCCAAAACAGTGTTAGGTCTCACAGAGAGTTTTGAAACTTGCTGGTGGGCCTGTTCAGTAGGGGGGCATTAGCTTTTAGTTGTTTTGATATCAAAGTATGTTTAGACTTGGTCCATAAGTCATTTATTAGTTTGTAATTATAATTTTGTTGACTGACTGCAAGGTTTGTGGTCAGTAAAAGCTATCTCAATGAAGTAATCCTATATCAGTCCTGAATATTGGCTGCCAAGACCTACATTCTCATGAAGGAAAAAAATGTTTGTTGCAAATTATCATACTGTGAGGATACTAAAACATTAAAGAAGAAAAAATACCAAGGGCTGCCTTACCCTCAGTTTCATGGGTTTTGTTTTTATTTTCAGTTTTGCATGCCTGAAATATTTATTGTTTTTATGCTAGAAATCTGCAGATTTTCTTTTTGCAGAAAGAAGAAAATTTGACAGAAATCTGTATTTGTTACTGAATCCCCTTGTCCTCTACTGGAGAATGCGTGGTTCTTGATCCTTCTGTGGCATTTAGTCCATTTTCTCGGCTATTATTTTTGCCCTTTTTAATGGAAAAACAAACAAACAAACAAAAAACACTGATTGACATAAGAGATTGACACTAACAGGTTCTCCATAGCTAAGTTTCTAATAACTAATCTACTTTCTGACCCCTTTTCTCCCTCACAGGAATAATCTGTAGGAAATGTAATATGACAGCCCCAAAATTAATGCATTGCATAATCTAATGAATAAGATGGCTTCTTTTCGACAGATACCTTCAGAGGCAGAAAGTCTAGTGCTTTCTTTACTCATCCCTCATCTTCTTGATGTTTCTTCTTTCCATGTGCAACAAGGCTCACTGAAGTAGCAGTGCTTTTAAAAGTTCCAAACTATGAAAGATGGTGACACATGAAATGTCATTTTTTTTTGTCTCTCTGATACATTTCCAAACTGAGATGAAAAATGGAGGTATGAATGCATACCTACATTCTAATTCCAAGAACGCTGCAGATGCAATGTGTCTGGTGGGTAAAGAAAACTTATAAGAGAGTGTGAAAGAAATAAACTAAGAGTAAGGATTTTAAAATTCTTCTAATCACAGTATCAAATATGGCACTGAATGGAGTAAGCACCTGGAAACAAAAATGTTCAGGATGGTAGAGCAGCAACATCATCAATTGTAGTAAATCTTACTAAAATCACTAAATTACTAAATCACATGCTTTCTGTAACCCAGCATAGAAATATTTTGCCCTTGAAATACATTTCTGACTACAAGCAAAAGAAAATTAAAGAATATTTACCATAAATATTCACTTTCAGAATAGTGGAGATACTTCATATGTTGAGGGAAATACAGCTGTGCAAGTACAGCTGAACATGTTTATCCTCCCTCAGAAAGTTTTTATATATATATATATATATATATATATATAGTGCTTTATACACTTCAGAACAGTATTCTGTCAATGTTTGATATTGCAGGCTTTAAAAAATAATTCAGATAGTAGAATCAAGAAATATTGAGTTGTATTGAATAAACTAAATATATCTTCTGTCTCCATCTGCTATTATCAGATGTTGTTTTCCAGGTGTATTGCTGTCATAGGACTTCCCTGAAACTTTTCCAATGTGACAATGTAATTTTTTTCCAAAAGGATACTGAATTTGGAGGCTTAAAGATGGATGCAGCTGCAGTCTAGATGTGGGGTTTAAAAAGTCTCTCTTCTGCTATAAATGTCCAGGAGAGCATAGCTCAAATGAAGGAGAGAAGACAATAGTTCCCTTATACTTCTGATAAATCTGTCTTTTGTGGTCCTGTAATAATGTTAATAATAATGAATGTAGACATAATTCAGTTTTTATTATTCCTCAATATTGTCCTGTATATAAAGTTAGGTATTGTACTCTCTCTTAAATGTAGCACCAGGTTGGAACCGCATATGCGCTGTGATCTTCTTCACTGCAAATCATAAGTACTTTTTTAATGTTCCCATATTTCTGATTTCTGTCTCCCATTTTGTAAATACAATAAATTTGTTTATATTTCCTAGGTATAGGAAGTATAACCTTGCTATATAAAAACATGTTTGTCAAATGAATGTTTGTCATGAAACTAACAAACTAGATTGGGAATTCTCCCAATGTGGAGGCTAAAATTTTGACAAAAATTTAATAGATTATTTTAATTTTATTTTGTGTTTGATTGAATAGATTTGAAATAGTTTATTACTGTTTTTCACTATATAAATGTGGGTGAGATTGTGGGTGTATTTCATCTACAGTGATTTCATATTTTCAAAGGCAGAAACAGTTCATATGCTGAACAATAAATAACTCTACAAAGACTCTTTGCAGGCATGGTACAATCAAGTAGTCTTCTTTTCCTTCCATTCAGAATTTACTATAAGAAAATTCATGGCAAAATATTTAAGAGATGTCTATTTTGCCTGCATTTTATTTGCAGAACTAGCATGTTGAGTAGAAATAGCTGTATTCTTTTGCTACTGTTGTGAAATTTGGTGCGCTAAGAAACCTTTTACTGTCTTGCTTGTGAGTAATATAGGGATGCAGCAGCTATACACAGAATTACAAATATTTTGTAAGTCTTTTCATTCGTGTAGCAATTGATAAGAGGTTATTGTCTCTTTGGTTTCCAAGAAAAAGCCTCTTACAGTGAAATTGGGCCATGAAAACTATTATTAAGGTTAATGTAATTAGTATTTAGAGACTTCACAAACACTTTTTTTAATGCACAACTACACAAAAACATCTTTTTGTATGAGCGTTGTTTGACACTACATTTTTTTTTAACTTATTTATTTTTTACCCCTATACAAAATAAAGGAAGGTTTCTCACTGAAGAACTGAGAGTCAAACCTACAGGCCATGCTGATGATGCATATAAGGAGATCAGTGATGATGGTATTTTCACTGTACTTCTTAATGGATCATGGATAAAGCATCTGAGCTAACTTACAGTATTTGTTATACTGAAAAGTCATCACAGAAAGCTCTTCAGTTTATGGTTCAGCAGTTACTTATTGGAATACACACAAATAATGTATCGTATCTTAATTTTGTTCATTAAGCTCTGACAGAGGCACGAAGTTCATCTATAAAATAGTTTCACAATTAATTGCCTTTTCAGAAAATCTAAACTAGGAGCTTATTATTTTTTAATTTGACAAGCCTAAATACTGGCATTTTCTGTAATATGTTGTCACCTCTGCAGCACTTCAGACCTCTTGTTTGAAGTATTAAATATGAATAGCTTTGATTGTCTTTCAAAGTGTTTTGTGTTTTCCTTCCAGTGTTGTGCATTTTAAACGAAGAATATTAGGTAAGCGTATAATCGTGCATACATTACTGCTTGTCACACTCAGGCTGAATTAACTGTCTTTGTGCCTGCTCCTGAACATGTTCAGGTCTGTAGTACTGCATTCAAGGAAAAAAAACAGAGGAACAGTAGCTGTGAGCCTGAAATAATTAGCTCCTCGCAAGTCAGACCTCTTTCACCTTCACTGAACTTTGAGATGTAATGTCTGTCTTAGATATCAAAGAATAAGGAAAAAAAAAGATAAATGAGCTAAATGTTATATAAAATCAAAATATGTTCTTTTTATTTAACCTTGAAACACAACTCGCATACTCAGATCCATTCCATCAGCATGGTTGGATGTTTACACTAAGCTTAATGGTACTACATTCAAAGGCTCATTGTTTCTAATTTTGTGTAAAGGACAAAGAAATTACTGAGGTCATATCTAGGGTTTTAATAGTCTTCTACATCTCTGGCAAAGGTCTGATTTGTGTTAGTATAGAAGACTGTTCTTCCTGAGTGATTCTAACAATATTTGTAAAAACTATGGTTTTGCTGAAACAACTGTTTCTGTTCTCAGGGCTTCTCTAGGCATATGGATGAAATCAGCCCTGAGGCTTATGCTTTTTGTATCCATGGTTTGTGCTAGCAATTTCTGCAGCATAGAATAATTTGTTCTTACATCAGAAAAACATTTATGTTGTAACTATACTCTGAACTGGGGATTCTTTACTAGTTTCACAGTGATGAGTATGTGATCAGCAGAATTTTCTCTGTGAAGAGCATCATCAACTGTTTGGGTGCATACAGTAAAAGTTAGATTATAGATATAATAATAAAAGCAAATAGAGGTTATCATACATAATAAATATACATAAGTACAATGTAACAATATAAACCTAAATAAATTATAAATATATATTATATAGATATTATGTATAGACACACAGTTGTCTCTTTTTTTCTTATTGCTAAGGCAGGAGTCATCCCTAAGGTGCTCTTGGTAGCTTAATATTTGAGAAAACTGGCATAATGACAGTTTTTCTACTAAATGGTATTCTGTCATTATTTTTTCCAGAGAGCTCTGATTATAATCCAGACGTTTAAATTGATGTGTGTGGAAACTTGGCAGATGAAATATTAGTGCAGGACCAATTCACTCTTCCAATTTTTGAAAATATTGGTTTAGATGCATTTGTTAAATTGTAGCAACATCAGCTTAATGTGAGATATTTTAATACCATGTTATTAAAGACTTTAAAATTAAGAGGGAGTACATAGCATATCAACTGGATGACTGAAACTGGTGCAAAGTAGTCAGCAAGAGGAGATTATTGATTCTGTATGGAGTAAGTGTACCCATTAAAAACTGACTTTGCTATAAGCCTTCAGAAATGATAATACAAATATTTGTGTCCATGTGTTGACAAAACAGTCACTTAAGAAAAGACTAAATTTGTAATTCTTACAACCTGAGGATTTCACTGCTGTGAGCTAAGGAAGATTGTTACCAAAATACCCATTTTTTGTCTCATTGTCTGGATCAGAGGGTTCAATGCTCTGCTGAAAAAATCTTTGGTAAACCATCTATTGTACAGGAAGATGGATGGATGGAGAATTTGTCATCTTAGAATATAAGATATAATTTCATACAACCAAATAGCTTGTTCAGATGGTAACTGAAATGCATATGTGTGGTGGTTTTACTCAGGTGGGCAGCCGAGCTCCACTACAACCGCGCTCTCACTCCCCCTCCTCGAAGAGGAACGGGGAGAAAATACGATGAAAAGGGCTCAAGGGTTGAGATAAGGACGAGGAGATCGCATAGTAATTATCATGACGGGCAAAACAGACTCAGCGTAGGGAGATAGTAAGATTTATTACCTATTACTAACAAGCTAGAGAACTGAGAAACAAAGGAAAGAAACCAAAAGCACCTTCCCCCACCATCCACCCTCTTCCACCTCCTCCCCCTGAGCAGCGCAGGGGAACGGGGGAATGGGGCTTTTGGTCAGTCTATAGTGCTTCTTCGCCGCTGCTCCTTCTCGGTCACTCTCGTCCCCTGTGCTGTGGGTCCCTCCCACGGGATGCAGTCCTTGCTGAACTGATCCAGCGTGGGCTGCCCACAGGCAGCAGCTCTTCAAGAACTGCTCCAGATATGGGTCCGTACCACGGGGTCCATCCCTCAGGAGCGAACTGCTCCAACCTGGATCCCCCATGGGCAGCAGCTCCTGTCAGGTCACCTGCTCCTGCGTGGTCTCCTCTCCACGGGCTACAGGTCTGGCCCGGAATCTGCTCCAGCAGGGGTCTTCCACAGGCCGCAGTCTCCGTCGGTGCAGGTCCACCTGCTCCACCGTGGTACTCCATGGGCTGTAGGGGGACAGCCTGCTTCACCATGGTCCTCGCCACAGGCCGCAGGGAACTTCTGCTCCGGCGCCTGGAGCACCTCCTTCTTCACTGACCTTGGCACCTGCAAGGCTGTTCCTCACTCCTCTCACTCTCCCAGCTGCTGTGTGGCGCAGTGTTTTTTTCCCTGTCTTAAATATGTTCTCACAGAGGTGCAAAACAACATCAGTTACTGGCTCAGCTCTGGTCAGCAGTGGGGCCCTTACCAAACATGGGGCAACTTCTAGATTCTTCTCACAGAAGCCACCCCTATGGCCCCCTGCTACCAAAACCTTGCCACGTAAACCCACTACAATATGTAAGGATATGGAACTGGATATTATATTGGCAACATTAAGCTGAATATTTGGAACTAGCCTTTCTGTGGTATAAGAGAAAATAATTGGAAAAAAAATAAATCTAAACTTTACTAATTGCTTGGTGGATGGCTTAGTTTTATTCAACCTACATAATGAACAGTATTTGAGTATGTGCTCAAGATGATTCATGTACCAAAATGAAAAGAAAGAAAATGCCTCTTGGCAAGTATTGCAAATTAACTTAAATCATCCTTACTCTGAGCAATCTGGAGCATCTGCTGCAGCTTCAAGATGCTAGCTGGATACTGTGACTCCTGTGCCTATGTTCCAGTTATAAAGAAAGATAACATTGGTTCTAGTCTCATTTCTATTTTCATAACCCTTTCTGGACTTTAAAACAGATTCTTGGCTGAAATGTTTCCATTTTCTTTTCATGCAATTTTCTAACATGGTCTAATGAATCATTTGGGATCTTTATGGGAAGGGCCTTCATAGCTGTGTCATGAAGCAGTGTAAGGTCTGTCCTTGGAATTCTCAGAAATCTTTTTTTTTTTTTCTTTTTTTTTCTTTTTTTTTTTCCTTTTTTCTTCTGAACCCATGTGCAGTATCAGTGTCACAGAGCCTTCAGCAAAGATTGTGCCTGAGACTCAGCTGTGTTTCCAACACAGATTTTTGAGTTATACCATTACTGCAATCTTTGAAAATAGTGTCAGTGGTGTGTTTGCTCACTGATTGCCTATGAGCTCTACCAATGCCAATGACGCAACTTACTAAAATAAATCTTATTGATTCCATTCTTTTGGATATGTTTCCATTAAAATATGAAAGAATGCTTAATATTTGAATTAATGAAGCTAAGTCCTTGTATCCAGGCTACATAGTTGTGCAAAAGCAGTTTCCAGAGTCACTGCATTGCTTCATTAAGGACCTTTACAATATTAAGCACTGACAGGGTTCAATCTAAATACCTCAGAAGAACATGAATTTGTATTAAGACTAAGCTGAAACCCTTCCAACATCTTTTCCTGCTACCCTATAAGAAGAAATCCAACATCGAATGCCAGATTTAAACCTAGAAATTGAAAGACTTGAAAAAGTTATTTTAAAAGAGAAAATGATAAAAGTTCATTGTTCAAGAAATGATACAGAACACAGTGGCCTGTGCTTTGTAAGTACAGGGTTTTGTTGTTAAGTAGTACAGAGTCTGCAAGAAGTACAGTGTGTAGGTCCAAAGGATCTTTTTAAGCATACATTGTACAAGAAATGGACTAAAAAGGACTTAAGCTTAATCACTTTTGCTACCTCAGTTCCCTGTAGTTGTCTTCTTTACTTGCACCGTCTCCTGCCCCCACCACTAGAAAAGACCAAGTAACAACAAAACATTTTTAGAATGGCAAGAAAAGCAGTTCTGGCTGGTTACTCAGCACATTATGACCTGGTGAACAAACCCAAGAGTGTTGTGAAGACTTCAGGAAACAGTGTTTGACTTTTTTAGTTAAAACCCTTCAAAATTTCATTAAAAATACTGCAGTGAAGTAGATGCATAACAGTGAGATAGAAGCAGGTTGACAGATTTTTTTTCTAGGAAAGTTTTCACGTTTGTGATTGGTATTTGATTTATCTAGACAATAGAGAATATGCCTTTCTATCACCTAGTCCAAAATATTCAATGTTTCCATTTGCTGAGTATTTTAAGGCCTAAACTTAAAAGTCTAATCACCACCCAGTTTTGCACAGAAGTAATTTTAAAGCATTTTGAATTACTGGAAAGCTGAACAATCATATAATGGATGTTTGCTTCATAAACTGATGTCACAAATGAGAACAGAGGAAGAAAAACTATTCGGAGGTTTAAAAAGTGCATTATTTTGTAAGAATTTCAACAGATATTGAAAGAAAGAAAAAAAAAAAGATCCAGAAACACTCTTCTCATTTTAAAAACCCTGGAAATAGATTTCAAAGATTGTAAAATTCTACAGCATGCAATCATTTTGGTTTTGTACACACATCTCTTTCCCTTCCCACTTTTCATGGTAGCCCCAAATGTTTTTCTTCTATCTGCAGATCTGCTGTTATTTTTTATTTCTTCATTTCATATTTCTACTGTCTACAACCAGGCTGTCAGATTGATTTTGAGCTGCCAAAGTGCTTGGGCAGCTCAATCCTGGCTCCAGGGACCAGGCTATGGCAAGTGTGGTGGAAGAGGACATTAGTGTGGGGCTTTCGAATTATTTGCATCCCCAGCTGTAGCAGGATGGGACTCCAAAGCTCAGCTGCATCTCCAGTTTACACATATAATCCTGTGCCTGAGAACCACATATACGGCTGCTTTTAGACCTTTAATTCTGCTAGGGACACAGAAATGATACTATGGTGCCCAGAAATATACAGAGTTTGTTATGTGCTTTACAGATTAAGGCCATCATGATCTTGAAGTAAAGAATGTGAGATTGGGTCAGGTGTTATCTTCAAAAGAGCAATATGTAGGAAGAAGGGGAGATTTCACTTTCCACTTAAAAACTGAAACTTGACCTGAATAGATAATATGTTATTTTTAAGTTATAAAAGAATTGACTCCAGTTAAGAAGTGTAATTTTGTGTGTGTTTAACCTACTTTGCCTGTAAGTAGATATATTATAATGCTATTAGGACTGTCTGGGATGTGTTTTAGTGGTCCTTTAATGCACTCTACAGATGTTGATGTCCCAAGAAGGCTTTTAGTGCATCTGAGGTGTACACCTATGTTCTGCTAGAATAGACCCTGATGGGTCTTAAAGCTGTATTTAAGATATAAGTAGGTATTATCTGCATTTCAATGTCTAACCATGAAAATGGGAATTTCAGGTAAAGAAATATTAGTGGAATTCTTGGGTATTTTGATTTTTTATTTAATCCATCATTGCTCTGAATCTACCCTCAGTAAACTGATGAATGGGAAAATACTCTCCTCTCTTACGAACATTACTAAGAAGTTAACAAGCATTTGGAAAAATAGCTTGTTGCAAACCAGAATACAGACCAGAAATGTCATTTCAGGCTGTAGTTTGTATCTGTATTAATCTTTTCTATCCCATAAAAATAGTATGAGCACACTCTTCAGTCAAAAAAAAAAAAGACTCATAAAATAAAATACTGAAACAAAAAAGGAGAGAAGTGAACCACATCTAATATGTCTGTGCACTGAACTCAAATTCTGTTGTGTTGTTAGGGCATGATGAAGTAGCTGTGGGTTGCAGACTACATCGGAGAGGACTTTAGACAGAATCAATGTAAAGACAGAAAGGAAGCTTATGATATGCCCTTACTACTGAAACTAGTATAAAAACTTGACATTATTTAGCCTATCAAGCAGAAAAATAACGTTTGTTAGAGTGTCTCATTGTAAAGGCATGTGCAGCTTTTCCTCTATGGGAAATTGTGTGGTTAAACAAGTGTATTGTGCTTTGCAGAGCTGAAATGTTATGTGGTCTGTGAGTTTCCGTACAAAATATGAGAGGAAATCTGTGAGACAGTATTGCTGTCTTCAGATCTGACTGAAATACTGCAAGTGCATTAAAAAAAAAAAAAACAAAAACTGTTCTACAGGTATTTTCTACAAACTTGTGACTTGAAACTGCAGTGAGTTCCTGTCCAAGAGAAAATACCCTGATTTCCTAAGGTTATTGAGATAGGATCCTTGATGCATCTGACTTGCAGCCATCATCACCATCACAGTGTACCTCTTAATTGTAGAGTTCTCAGTGCCAAGAGGAAAATAATGCCAAAGCTTGGCTTTCAGGAACCTATATTTTCATCAGACTAAGCAAGTCAGTGAGAAACTCACGTTATTTTAAATTGGATTGTGGGCTTTTCAAGACCATCACCACTTCTTCTTGGGTCCTTGTTCTGAGCATAGTAAAATAGGGTTGTATTTTTTGACTCAAGTCCTGTATTTCACTATTCCAAAGGAATACTAGCAACTGCCAATACTAATAAAAGCCAGAGCTACCCTTACCTGTAAACTCCTCTTCCAGTCCTAGTTGACTGATCAGTCAGAAAGGTATCATACTGTCCCCAGGAGATCTTGTTTTCCAAACAATTCAGACTGGCTTTCATTCCTTTGTCTCTGCCACATTTGTTTGGCTGTATAGCTTGTTGGTGGGCTCTTTCTTACAATAAAATAAAACAAAACAAAATAAAATAAAATAAAATAAAATAATAGCAGGCTATATATTCCTTTGCTATTGTTTTGTAAGCACTGTTATATGTAGGTGGGTTCTTGAGGATGAGGAAGTTTTTGTGTAAAAGTAGTTAGATTGCTTTCTTCAGAAGCACTTTGATATTGCCAATTAGTAGCTGTGAGGAAGTTTATCTTCAAGAGGCCTTGGCACAAACAGTTGGAATTTATAATTATATCCTTCAAAGCCTCATAATGGGTAATACTAATTTGTGAGAACTCATACGGTGAGTGAAACAAACCTCTTCCTAGCCTCTTTGTCTCTGAATGATTACTGAATAGAGCAGATATTTCAGATACCATATCTGAGACAATTTCAGGGTAAGAGAGATTGCACAGACAACTTAGTACTTCCTCTGTTTATAATTTTCAACTACTTAATACTTAAAGTTTTTAATACTTAATACTACTTAATACTTGAAGTTTTTTCACACTGGAACAGGCTGCCCAGGGAGGTTGTGGAGTCTCCTTCTCTGCAGATATTCAAGGCCCGTCTGGACGCCTACCTGGGCAGCCTGCTCTAAGGAACCTGCTTTGGCAGGGGGGTTGGACCTGATGATCTTTCGAGGTCCTTTCCAACCCCTTCAATTCTGTGATTCTGTGAAAGTTTTAAGATCCCACTGTCAAGAAAGAGGGTGGCATAGTACTTTAGTAGACAGTAATATATTTTCAAATGAATATGCAAATGTTCATATTTATCATTTCTGAGAGTTTTGGCATTAAATATTTGTGAATACCCAGATTCCAAGATATCATTTTCCTTTTACACAGTTTCATATTTAGTAAGCTAAGATTACGTTTGATTGTTTGTCGTTTGTTTTGTTTTGTTTTAAGGACTATGTTCTTAAATCACATACATTTGGAAATCTTGGCTCCACAAAGCAAAATAACTGTAGAATGTTAACATGAGGTAGTACGGTATGTTATTAGAGATTTAGCAGTTATTTACAATTGTTTGCCTGTTTGAAAACCACCGATGTTCACAAAAACTCCAAATAAGATAATTTTTTACAACTTCTTGTTTGGAAAAGCTGTTCATAAATTAGAAGGAGTTTGGTAATGTTTGAAGTTCTGGCAGGACAGATGTTTGTCAAACTGAATACGGTTTTCACGATGGATTTTGTGCCCTGGAATTTGCATATTGAAAAGGTACATATAGTACCTAAATGTAAGGCCCTAGACAGTAATGTTAAGTACATGGAAGTAACCTTGCCAAAAATAGGTCAGGTCCCATAGCTAAAAACTACGGACAGCTGCTGGTTTCATTACAAACATAGAAAAATCCTTTACAAATATAGAAAAGCCCTAGGGTAAAAACAAGGGTCACTGAGTGACGGAGGTCATATCCTGTCTCTGGCAGTGTCCAAAAGCAGAAGATTAAAGACAAATATATCAGTAGAGCAAATATATCATGATTTGTTTCTTTCAGCAACCTTGCAGTCTCCAACAATTGCAACTCACAGACGTTCTGATCCCAAGGGGTTTGGGGCTTAATAACCTTTAGCGTTAATGGAGGAATAACCGCTCTTTGGTGAACTTGCTTAGCAACTCCTTACAATTTCATGTCAACGTCAGCATCTGCAACCTTTTGCTGGCAAGGGTTTTTGCAGCTTTGCTGAATACTGGCTGATGAAACACTTCCTTCTGCCACCTGCTAGCCTCTTCCCATGACTCCCCACCTTCTGTTAGTAACTGGAGCTGTGGCAGGTAACCACTGTTCACTCTTCACATCACTTAGGACTCCACAGATCTTTTAAAGAGTACTCCAGCCCTCAGCAACTTACCTTTTCACTTGCAGAAGGGTGGCTGAACAGCTCCAGTTGTAAACACAACCCAGTTCCACTGGTTTGGGCCTTTCTGTCTTACTTTGGAGTACACAACCTGGCAGAGCAATGTGTGCATCTGGCCCTGTGAGCTGCATTTCTTTGTGAGTTTCTGCTTTCCTTAGAGGTAATTTGGTGCAAAGCACGGTCTACCAACAAAAGTAGGATTTGACTTATGACAAAATAGAAGCCTGTTTTAATTATTCATGAATTTAATTCACTTGTTTGTAGCTTGGAGGCAAACTAATGCTTCACACATAGGAGAAATAATACTAAAATGTTTTAGAACTAGTTCTGGTACTAAAAAGGACTTATATTTTGAGGTTGTTAGAATAGTTCTTTTGTAAAAAGTGAAACCAGATGGTTTCATATACTTCTCTTTACATTTAGAATTGCCTTAAGAGTTCTCAGGCCTGTATATTCCCCCTTCTTCATTCCACTTTATTAATTTTCTATTTATTTGAGAACAATGCTAAAACGTTTTCTCCTGATAACTTACTTGTGTATAGCCATATCAATTATTTATCCATGTAAAAATATTAAGGATAATTGAAGACTGATATTTTCTACATGTAGAAAGACCTTTGGCTTACTTCTATGATCATCAATCTGAAATATTCCAGCCCCAAGATCAGGGCTTGTAACAATTATTCAGGTGAAACTGAAACTTTAATAGAATTTTTATTAAAAAAAAAAAAAGTCTTTACTGTATAATGCATTCACAGTCTTGCACCAAGAAACATGTTCCCATTACATAGAGGTTAGGAACCTGATTTATTTTATAGGTAGCATGCAGCACTTAAAATAATTCTGTCAAAAAAGGACTAAGATCATAGAACCGTGTTGTGGTTAGAAGGGACCTCTGGAGCTCAGAACAGGGTCAGCTTCGATCAGGTTGCTTATTTCTTTGTCCAGTCAAGTCTTGAATATCTCCAAGAATCCCTGAACAAGGTGAAATCTGCATTCCTCAAGACTAATGTAGTAATGCTATTACTTGTCTCGTGATGCTATTTGTCTTGTTCACTTCTCTCAGGACCTTAAGGTCACCTCTGCAGGAGTTGCAATTGACCTTCACATTTCTGACACGTTCCTTACTCCCCAAGACCCTGGTTGAAGCACTGTTACTCTATTAACCTATGGCATGAGATTTACATGCTGTGTTACAGAACAGTAATTCTATTCTTTTATATTGCTAAGATGTCCACTTTACACTTTCAGTGAAGTGAGCCTTAGCATGCTTTCTGTGTGGATATAAAACCACATGGACATTAAAGAGGTCTTGAGATTATACTTAGCTGTGTAGAGAAAGATGCTCTAAGAGTTTGGAGCACTATATGCTCTTATAGTTAGCCAGGTAGAAATATATCCACCATTATTTTTTTAGCCAAGGCAGCACATATGGGGCATTCCCTCTTGAAAATTGTGAGCTTTAGTCATAAATGTTATAGTCCCTTTAAGGAGGACTTAAATACCGTAAAGTAGATTATTGCAAAAGGTTTGGTTCCCATGCATTTAAATGTATGAGTTTTAAATGATTTGCAGTCAACTCAAAGGCAGTCAGTTACTTTTTCCTGGGGCTCTCTAGACAGCTAGTTGTTCTGAATTGTCAGTGAACCAACAAGCATAGGGCTCAGAGTAACTGAATAGCAAGTTATTAGTCAAAACAACTCTTAAGTTTTGAAATGCACATGATTAATGATGTCTTTTCAATTTATTGTACATTCATTTGAGCTAATTAAAAGCAATTAAATGTCAGGATTTTAAAACAGGAAACAATCATATTTATGCTAAAACATTCTTAATCATCTCATTTTTCTCTTTCAATTATTGCATTTAAAATTATTTTTATGCATTCCAGAAATTAATTCTGATTTGTCATTATACAAATTCGTATTGTTTTTATTAGAACAGAAAAATATTGAGTATTGAGTTTAAATGTTTCCATTCAGGTTTTCACAAGATTTGTTTAGAACTACAGCATCCAAAAGTTCAGTGAAGTGAGGATGTTTGAGATTCAGCAAGCTTTGTCCCCGTTTCTCCCACTTGTCAATTTGATAGGACAACAAAAGCATATTTGTGGGATTTCAAACTATTATCAGAGTGTGTAGTCTGTTGAAAATTTAATTGTGGGCTCCCTGGGTTCCATAGCAGAACTCCCTCTAGCATCAGACTTCCACTCAGGCTGTTCCAGTGCTGTGGAAGAGTTTTAAAGTGGAAGTGTCAGAACTATCTCTCTCAAAATAAATAAATAAACAAGAACTGCTGTAAATACTTCAGAATCTGCCCCAAATTAGATTCTGTTCTAGGAGAAGTGAAAATCTGAAGATATCATCTACAACCTCTATCATTCTTTGGGGCTTATGTCATTTAGTAGGAGCAAAATAGCTACATTTCCTATATCTTGTTTAAAAAGTTTCCTAGCTTTCAGGGCAACAGCAAAATTGGGAAGCAATAAAAAACTCCAGCAAAAGAGTTCTTTATTTTGTAAGTATCTCTGAATAAAGGCTTATTATAGTCCTCATTGATTTAACACTGTGTGACAGTGAACAAAACCTACATTATTCATACATTTTTTACCATTTTTGGTTTAAAATCCAGCATTCAAAGAATAATTAATGTCAGGCAGTTGCCTGTGCAAGCCTACACTCTACAGTAAATAATACGTTCTAATTAGCACTGATGTGGACTGGAGACTGAATATCTGATTAACATGCATAGCAGTAGTTGAGGTTAAACATCATGAACTGCATAAAGCCATACATTGTGTAACCTGCTTTCTCTCAATATTCCATAATTGTGTCCAGACACAGTCCATGTATTGTGCTGACATTTGCATGGCTACCTCCCAAAGGCCCCATAATTCTGCAAAGAACATGCCAAGTCAGACATAATGTTTACTTCTGCATTAAAGCTAGCAGAAATGCTGTGTGGCCCAGCAAGCTTCTCAGGTCCAGTCATTGGAAACCTCATGCAGGCAAGCCAAACACGGTGCCTGTGCAACAGAGGGACCTCGTCATGTACCTGGAGCAGTTAAGGTCTAGGGACTTCTGTGACTCAAAGCAGTTTTCACAACACCAGTAGTACTGGTTGCATAGTCAGATTACAGTGGAAATGTAGTGCCATCTACAGTAGGTCACGTTGCCCAGAATTCTAAAAAAAAAATGCAACTTCTGTTGTGTTGTGTTGTGTTGTTTTGTTTTGTTTTCTAAGACGCATTCATGTCAAAGCACAGACTCCATCTCTTTCAGTAAATTGTTGGACTTGACTCTTAAAAGGAAACATGGAATTGTCCTTTGTCTTTCCTCTTACAATCCCTTGACCGATCTATTCAGGAACACATTTGGGAATTCTTTTTTTCCCAGTTTCAGAAATTGGTGCTAGTTTTCAAAGATGTTAAGACTTGCAGTGCATATGTGTATGTCTAAAAAACTGTCTTTTTCTTTTGCCTTTGGACTTTCAATCAGCTGTTTCAGGTTATTCCTCTTCACTGCCAAAACCCATGACTCTAATGTCTTGTGGTAGTTATTGGATTTGTGGGCCCCTTGAAAGAGGGGTATTCTGGGAGACTAAGACACCAGGCAAATTTCAAAATTTAAGGCTGCATTCATTTGTTTTCAGCTACTAAGCAATCAATATGTCAATAACCAAGAGCCGAGCACTGATCTGCTCTTACTCAAGCCTTAGGTATATGATACAATGATATTCATGATGCATTGTTAGCCCTGATGGCTGCACACTTCATGGAGGTCAGTCTCAGAGACTGAAATGTACGTGACAGCATTTCGCGACAGGAGGCCAAAACTGTCTTCTCCAAGCTGCGTTGTGTATCTCTGGTGTTTGTGTATGTTTTTTCATGGGTCAAAACCTGTCAGGTCCAAAGGATTATTTCCAAAGGATATGTCAGAAATAATCTGTTCTCCCTCGTTCAGTTGGGTGGTAGCTCTTGAATGGTGGTTTATTCTGTTATCTTCAGGCTGGTGTTGTGTGTTTGTAGACCAGTTGCCAGTCATCTCTGTCATCTGTGCATAGCTGCAGGCCAGGTGCTGCTATCTTAGCTGTACTATTTTTATGAGTGCCAAGAAAACAGTTATTACGAATTTGGATTAGAATTAAACCTTATGTTATCAGTACTAAATATATTTTCAAAGTAGCTAAACGATAGGCACAATAGGTAGTATAATCCAGTAAAAAGATGCACAAATTTCTGAAGCAAAAAATAATTTTATCATGAGCTATTATTAAACACAAAAAATGCAACTAAAATGCAAACCAATGTCTCATTATTTTTTTGTTTTTCACTGTACTTCAGTCAATTTTTAATGACTGGTTTTAAGGAGAGATTCAGCTCATAGTGTTACTTTAATGAACTGTAAACAGGATCCAGATTCACAAATGCAAATAGGTACCTAAATTCCTTGGGAATCTGGCTGATTTATTGGCAGACATTACAAAAGCAGCATATGCCAATCAATTTCACCGAGTTTCCCATCATTATCTGTGGTTATTTGAAGTACATATGCATGCTACCTGCCAGTAGCCAAGCCATTGCAACTAGTTATACCTATGTTGAATGTAAAAAAAAGTATTAAACATTATTGCCAACAATTATGTTCAGAGCTGTAATATTGATAAAAATGCCAATTCAGTATCTAGTCAAAATGGCTTTTGATATTGTGAGTATTTATAATTTAATTTATGTGAAGAATTGCATATGATTTGATTACATGTAATGAATGAAAATGGAAAATGGAAAATTTGTATAATTTTCAATGTAAGAAAGCTACATATTACATAGGTTAACTGCATAAATTACACCATTTACACTAGGAACACTCCAACAGAAGACAAACAAACAAACCTATAAACAAAAGATACAAATAAACCTTTATTTTCTTCCCCACTTCTTGGGCATATCTAATCACAGTACCGGTAGCAGTGTGGGAGAATAAAAATGTAAGTTTTAAAGAGTGCTAGAGTCTTGGCCACAGGTCACTGGGTAATGTGAATTCCAGGTATAATAGGTTTGCAGCAATTTATAAAATCTGAAATTTGACCTCATCGCTGAGGTACAGTAAAAAGTAGAATGGTTGTGAAATGAGGGAACTGCATGTCACTGAGAGCAGGTGTATTGTAGCCTCTAAAGGTAACGCCACACTCACAGCTCATCCCGTGGAGACTGTTGTTGATGGGCTAGCAGACTGCCATACACCTACATCTGAATTTGTCAAAATAAATAGAAGTTGTCTTTGAATATCCTGATTTCTAGCTGTTTCATTGTGTCTTAAATGTTCTGCCGTCTCCCTTTTAAATGCTGTTTTCTTGCTGCTTTTTATGAGATTTTTCTTCTGAATGTCCTGTGATTTTGTATGTGGAAGGTGGCCTCTACATTGGTCTACCATTTTTTAATAGAAATTGAAAAGCAAATTATGCTTTCAAATAACAGTGTTGGTTTTGTTTGTTTGTTTCAAATAGAGATTATTCACTCATACCTGATTAGCTAATAAACTGTGTATCTTGTATAGAATTTTTAAGGCAGACTATGAAATATAGTATAAAGTTTTACCTTCTTAGTTAACTGTGTAGTTTCTGTGGGAAGATTGTAGAACTATGCTTTACTTCTCCAGATGAGAAAAAAGTGGAAGAACTCATTTTAGACTCCTACTTGAGCTCAAGCAGAGACGGAGTACTTGCTTTTTTTAAGCATGCAATTTAAATTAAATGTCCCTATTACTGCAAACAAGCTAGTTGAGAAAAAGTACAGTGGATGTAGGAGAATTCCCTGAACAGTTCTTGGTTGTAATAAATGTGCAGTATGCCCTCCAGCTCTGCTGGACTTCAACACAGGACACCAAGTACAAGCATAGTCCCTTTGGCGCTTAACGGAGTAACTCCATTCTGCACAAGATAAATATCAGATTCCCTTTTTCACTAGGTGAAAATGATCACTAATCAGCTCAAATGTGGTTGCATGGATTTTACCATTGCTACAGCTTTAAATGGCAATAATGAAAGCAAATAAATATTTGATTTAACCAGTCAGTGTAGCATGATGATGGTGACTATGTGTGTTTGCCAGAAAATGCAATGAGTTCAGTTAAGGTCTGTGACACTTTAGAAAGGAGGATGAGTCATCCACTTGTGTATCATTGCTAAGGCTTCTGTTGAGTCTTAAAAAATAAGTCTGGTTAAAAGCAGTGCTACCTCAGATGCACTAAGATTTTACATTTTGGATTTGGCAACCAAAATATGTTTGCTCTTGAGGATGACTTTTCACTGGCAAAGACTGGATACATCATTTCATTACTTATTTTGTTGTCACTTGTATGTCACTTTGCAGAGGTGGGAACATAATTGCATGCATACTTGCAAAAGGAAGCTCATTGCTGTCAAATTACTCGATTGCATGAAGCTAGCTGCACTTTCAAAAGAAGAGCCCCTATCCTTGACTCTGAATTTATTACTCATTCTTCAAACCATGTAGGAACTTGCTGAGTGTATGTTCGTACCTGCTTCCAGAAGATTTCTTTTCATCCCATTGCTAGTCATCCAGGCCTCAATGACCTTGAACAGCAATACACTAGAAAATAATAAATGCTTCAGTGATGTTAGCTGGCTAAATTAAACTGATGAAAAAATATAGCTGCCAGATTTGTTTTGTATATCCCTGTAAGCTTTGTGTTGTTTAGAAGAAAAGCAGTGTAAGTCAGTATTGCACACTCAAAGCTTACCAAACAGAAACTAAGTGTAATAATTACAGGGTGAATTAGCATAGATGGTATTGTATGTAGTGAGCATCAGGTTAATATTTTTTGAAACTGGTTAGTCTTTGTTCCATTCATTTAAGCTTTGGCAATTCTCTCACCATTTTTTTTCCCCCAGCTGATGGGAAATTTGAAATACAATTCTTTTTTTTTTTTTTAATGCTTATGTTAATATGTCTGATTTCTGTTCTGGTTAGTAGCAGAGCTGAAAAGCTATCACAAAACACTTTGAAATCCAAAATAATAATAGATTAACAGAATCATAGAACAGTTTGGGTTGGAAGGGACCTTAAAGACCATCCAGTTCCAACCCCACTGCCATGGGCAGGGACACCTCTCACCAAAGCAGGTTGCCCAAAGCCCCATCCAGCCTGGCCTTGAGCACTTCCAGGGATGGGGCATGCACAGCTTCTCTGGGCAACCTGTTCCAGTGCCTTACCACCCACACTGTGAAGAATTTCTTCCTTATATATCATCTGTGAACTGCTTTTGTAATTTTTTCACCTGATTTGTATCTTAGACAAAGCTACACTGGAATTGTGACAGCAGCCTTTCATGAAGCAAATACTTTTCCATTGATCCTGCCACAGAGGCAATAATCTTACCTGTTTCAGATTTTAAAGGGACATACATACATCATATATCTAATAATGAGCTTTTGTTTATTTCTGTGTTAACAGTTATCTGAAAAATTGAAAACCTGCCACATTCAGGTTCAGGTATCCAGCGCTAATAATGCCATCTCTGTCAGCTTAGAAGTGGCCCATCAAATGTTGCCTAAAAAAAATTGTTCGTGCTTTAATTTGCATGCTTGTGGTCTGCACATAGTGAGCAATGACAACATATTTTATAAAACATTTTCTTCTATGGGAATAGTTAACCTTTTGAAAAATAATATTAAAAATCACTGAAATTATTTCTTTTGATTTTAGTGATTAACATGATGAATAACTTTTTGAAAGATTATATATTGTAGCCCTATTAAAAGCTACTGTTTATGTCATTATAGGATATTTTTCCTGCTCTAATTACAGACTGTATAAGTAGATTTTATTATGTTGTTTGAAACGGAACTTCAGTTTTTTTCATAATATCATGCCATCACAATTAATATCTGTTTTTAATCTAATTTCATTCTTATGAAAAATACAATATATTGAATCAGGAAAAAATAATCTGGTTAGTGATGTGGT